>NW_026652298.1:36448970-36622476 GCF_009828535.3 Hylobates moloch | reverse complement strand
GTCCCTTAAATACATGATTTGTTAGGAATGGAATGGCTTAATCTATGTCGTCCATGGAGCCACAGAAGCCCTTTATGGAGTCTGTCCTGTATCAGATAAGGGAGACTTACACTTGTGTGGCTCAGAAGCTCTCCAGGCTTTCTGGGAAGCATCCAGCCATTTATCTCTTCATTCTTATCTTTGAACAGTATTTATTGAGTGCATACCATGTTCATGATGCTTTTCTAGGCAGTGAGTCCATGGCAATGAACACAGCAGACAAAAATCCCCGAGGCCACTAACAGTATATTCTGTGGCAGGATTTTTCAATCTTGGCACTGTTAACATTTTGGGTCACTTTGTTATGGGAGGCTCTTCTGTACATGGAAGGATGCTTGGCAGCGTCCTAGGTCTCTACTCACTGGATACATGGCAGCATCTTCTTCCCCAGTCATGACAACCAGAATCCCTCCAGGCATTGCCAAATGGTCCCTGGTAGTCAAAATCACCTGAGGCTGAGAACCCCTGATCTGTGCAGCGGGAAGAGAGAATCTGTGAAATGGTGTAATGGAGAAAATCTGCAGGGGAGAGAGGAGTCCTTGAAGAGTAGGGTTGGCCGTTTTACAAAAGGTGGTCAAACAAAGCCTCACAGAGGTAATATTTGGGCCAAGACATAAAGAGGTGAGGGAATGTACTCTGTGGATATTTAGGGCAATCAGGATGGGGCAGAAGGTGCAAGAAGTGGATTGGACTATGTAGGAATGGAATGAGCAAAGGCAGAGTACTCATGGTTGAGGCCAGACAGGTAATGGTGGGAGCCAGGGCAGACAGGAACAGAAGGCATTTTCTCCGATGGAGACTGTGGGTGGGGGTGGCTGAAGGGCTTTCAGTGGTAGAATGGCGTGACCTGACCTTTGATGAAGGCTGCCCCAGCCACTGCATGCACAGAGGGCCATATGGGGCAGGGGAAGGGAGCACATTTAGGCAGTTGTCGTAATGATGGTGCCCTGGACCGGAGTGGTGGGATGGAGATGATGAGAATTGGGAGATTCTGGTTCTGTTATGAAACTCAAGTTGGGAGGACATAATGAAGATTGGAGGTTTGGAGGAAGAGTGTTGGGGTTGACTCCAGGTATCACGTGTGAACAATGCAAGAAAGGAGTGTCCGCGTTTCTTTGGCTGCTGGTGGGGACGCTGTCCCTTCCCCATGGCCTTGGGTGGGAGGTGAAGGCCACAAAGGTGGTTCCTCTCAGCTTTCTCATCACTGCTTTGACCTGAGCTGTTCCACCTCTTCCCCTGCCTATGTCATGATCACTTTTGGGTGCTTCTTAAAATGCGGATTCCTGGACCCCCACCTGAATATACTGGATTGGAATCACTGGAGGCAGAGCCTGAGACACTGTATTGTAGTATGCACAGCAGGTGACTTGGGCACTGCCAACTTTGAGAGCTTCAGCTCCAGAGAATGTACCAGAAATCAACCTGAGCTTCCTCTAAAGGAGGCCTCATTTGTCTGCTTCCCTGGGTCCCAGTCCTGGACCCAATGTGCATCCCCCCTTTCCCCATCCAGGCACCCCAAAGCTCCTCTCTAAGAAACAGGCCTGGCTGGACGCAGTGGCTCACACCTATAACTGCAACACTTTGGGAGGCCGAGGAGGGAGGATGGCTGGAGCCCAGGGGTTCAAGACCAGCCTGGGCAACATGGCAAGATATCATATCTACAAAAAATAGGCTGGGTGTGGTGGCGTGTGCCTGTAGTCCCAGCTACTTGGGAGGCTGATGTGGGAGGATCACCAGAGCCCGGGAGGTCGAGGCCGAGATGAGCTATGATTGTGCCACTGCACTCCAGCCTGGGCAACAGAATGAGACCCTGTCTCAAAAGGAAAAAGAAGAAAAAGAAAAAATGAAAGAAGTCTGTTCCGAAACCTTATCTTGTTTATGTTTAGCTTCATGGATTTGCCCTCTGATGCCATTCTTCTGATGAGCTCTGTTGCTTTTGGTGGAAGGTGGAGTAACTTGTACAATAGGCAGATGTATAATCTTAGAAGGGCAAAGTTTTTGTGCCTATGAGGATCTCTGAGGGCGTCGAGTTCATTGGTTTCATTTTTTCCAAGTGAAGAAAGAAAGGCTCAGAAAGTGCCGTGATTTTGTACAGTTTGATGCAGCGATAATGCTGCTGGCGGCACTTGCCTGGAAAACGAGGATCTGATTGCGCTGTGTCTGTCTGTAGCCTCCTAACCCTCTACATAGGTTTCTGATTCTCATCCAAGCCCGGCTTGCCACGTCGCAATAACTGCTTTTGTTTTGTAAAGTAAGAAAATTGTTACTTTTTTTCTTTTTTTTTTTTTTAAGACGGTGTCTCTGTTGCTGAGGCTGGAGTGCACTGGCACGATCTCAGCTCACTGCAACCTCCACCTCCCGGGTTCAAGCGGTTCTCGTGCCTCAGCCTCCCGAGTAGCTGGGATTACGGCGCCTGCCACCACGCCCAGCTAATTTTTTTTTTTTTTTTGTATTTTTAGTAGAGATGGGATTTCGCCAAGTTGGTCAGACTGGTCTTGAACTCCTGACCTCAAGTGATCCGCCCTCCTCTGCCTCCCAAAATGCGTTACATGCTTTTAAACATCATTGCTTCTCTCACTCCTCCCTGTTTTAGTCTGTGCATCTCTGAGCTCCATTTCTAGGGAAACCTGGGGGCTTACAGTGAACTCTGGAAAGGCATTATTTTGTTGTCTCATTTTGCAAGAAAGGCTTGGCTCCAGAAGGAGATGGTTCTCAAAGCCCCAGGTGAGTTATAGGGATGGTGGCTGCCCACCTACTGTGCTGTGAGTTGGGCTTTTCATACCCTGTGGCTTGATAAGGCTGCACAGAAGCCACTGTGCTAAGTGGCTTCTGGCCTCGTCCGCTGGCTAACCAGATAACAAACGGATACTTGAACAACTTTGTGATAATCAGGGCAATTCACCTTGTGATATAACAGCCTTTCCTGAGGGATTTCACATTGGGATTATTTTCTTACGTTGGAAGTACCTTTGCTTTATGAAGGGGACGTGTTTCATTACAATTATGATGCTTCTGTTACTCTAAACACACGCTAACTTGCTGTCTCTGAATAGTCTGTTTCTTAATTTTAACTCTGAGAAATCAGGTATTAAGGAATGGATGAAGTTAAGGAAAAGCAAACCATTGATCTTCATCATCATCATCATCATCTTCATTAGCGTCATCATCACTGCCATCACGGCGCAGCCATCACTGAGTTCACATGCCCTGCGTGTCCCCTGTCTTAGGTGATCATCCTAACAGCTCTATGTTAGGCAGGTTCAACTTTTCTCATTTTATGGATGAGACACCAAAAGTGCAGAAAAGTGAATTTCCTTGCCCAAAGCCATCACAGTCTGTCTGGAAAGTGGTAATTTCTGACAGTACACTGCCTGGCATCTACTCCTACCTGACGGAAGTGAACACACATCCCATGCCAGCCAGAGTTGGAGCTACCTGTCTCTGAGACAAAGCTTCCAGAGGTTCATGAGGTGGGCAGGAAAGTGCTACATTGTTTGGACCTAACCAGTGAATAATCCATTTGCCTTGCTTGATCTAATTGGGCTGATGCGTCTCTGTCCAAATAGGAAGAGAGGATAACTCTATCTTTATTTGGCATAAAATGTAACCTCTTCTTGGGCTGGAATGTGCCCAGAGAATCTGGTGCCAGGACACTGAATTTTCTCTCATTCAAAAAAAAATAGCATCAAAAGCTGGCATGATATGAAATTTGCAGCAAATGGGTCACGCATGTTTGCACTTATAAGTGAAGACATCTGCTTCTTTGGCTGGGAGGAGGGATAGAGAGATGTGCAGAAATTTTCATCTTTTTTTTTTTTCTTTTTTTGGGACAGAATCTCACTCTGTCACCCAGGCTGGAGTGAAGTGGTGCAATCTTGGCTCACTGCCACCTCCGTTGCCCGGATTCAAGCAGTTCTCCTGCCTCTGCCTCCAGAGAAGCTGGGATTACAGGTGCCTGCCACCATGTTCGGCTAATTTTTGTATTTTTTTTAGTATAGATGGAGTTTCACCTTGTTGACCAGGCTGTTCTCGAACTCCTGACCTCAAGTGATCCAGGCTGGAGTGCAGTGGCCTCCCAAAGTGTTGGGATTACAGGCTTGAGCCACTGCGCCTAGCCAGAAATTTTCATTTTTTGATGGGGTCCTGTTAGGATGTACTTCATGATCCTTTTTCCTTTTCTCCTTCAGTCCCTCCCTCCTTGTATTTCTATTGAATCCAACATTTATATTCACCAAGAAGCGTGGTTTAAAAAAAATCAGGCAAATAGTCCCGTCCCACCCACCTAAGAGGGGAAGTATTTTTCTTTTTTTCATCTGTGCGTATTGCAGTTGCTTAACTGGAAAGTGATCATTTCCCAGATGAATCCTATAAAGATGTGTATCGTGCCCCTTTCCCCCGTAGATCCTAATGAGGTTTTGCATTAACAGGAACTAGGAGAAGTGCCAAAGTCCATTTTCTACTGGTTTTGGAGGTATGGCAGGAATGCCATCTCATTTGTCTCTTTGGTGCTTCTTACCCTTCCAATGTAGAGAATTGCCATCAAAGCCCAATGTAGAGAATTGCCATCAAAGCCCATTGTAGAGAATTCTCATCAAAGCCCATTTCTTAAAGGTCCACCTTCTGGGTGGATGTCAGCAAGCTGCCTGTTCCTGAAGGAAAAGTTCAGCTTCAGATATCTTGGGGAATAAGAAGCTGAAGTGTCTGAGTGCTAGAGAACTAAATAAATAGAGGGAAGAGATTTTTCAGAGCTGCTATTGATTGGATGCTGAGGAGTTATTAAGTTCTCAGAGTGGCTTATTACAGCACTTGGGCCAAGATTAAAGAGGAGTTAAGCTGTGAATATCCTTCGGGAGCCGTTGCTAAAGTTCAGAACCCTCGGCGGAGGCCCTTTTCCTCCTCTGCTGCTCTCTCCCCAGTTTCCCTCTTCCCCCGTCTTCCAGATTGTCTAATGCAGGAGACTGTCAGGACGTTTTCCAAGTTGGTCTCTCTTAATGGACTATCCCTAGGAGCCCCATGTGGGATGTCTTTATCAAATCACACATTTCCCCAAATTAATGCAAACTGTTCTCCTACAGAAGAGAGCAGTCTAATTATTTTTGCAGTGATCTAAGAACAAGCAGACTCCGGGTCTGATGAGGCTCCTGTTCGTCTGATTGGCTCTGTAACTAGCAGCATTGTAGTGGGATCAAGCTCTTCCTTCAGTTTGTGGGTGTTAGGGAGGCATAGACCTTTGGGGGGTCTCACCTCCTCACCTCAACATTTTTATGTTAGTACAGTAAGTGGCTTCATCAGGTGGCATTTTAGTGGGAAAAATGGTGCCTTATTTGAGTTCATATAATGAACACCTGTGAGCGTTTTTCCCCGTTACTCATCTTTATCCCCAGAATAAATAATCTATGTAATGCCCAGCACAGGGCCTTGTGCTGCCAAAATGTGCCCCATAAATGGTTTTAACCACTATTCTGTTACTACACGTTTGCAATCTTGAGGCCAGGTGTGGTCTCGAATTGATCATTTGCAAAATTTTAGAACGGCAAGGTAGTGACTGTGCTGTACATTACATCATAGCCCCAGTGAGGTCTGGGGCAGTGTGCCATGATCAAGCACGTTAATATTCCTGAAAAAACAAAGTTCGTGTTCACACCAGGTGGCATAACAGAAGCCATGAAGCGGAAGACACGGTTCTTCTTTAGGTTGGAAACTGTCAAAGGTTGATTTCTTTTGGTGCAGCCTAATATAAAGAGCCTCACGTTAGAGCAGAGGGGATGAGGCCAAGTCACATTTCAGAAGAAAATTACAATTTGTAGAGAGATTCTGGGGTTTGGGGATTTCTTTTGAGACAGAGTGTCACTCTGTTGCCAGGCTGGAGTGCAGTAGTGTGATCTTGGCTCACTGCAACCTCCACCTTCTGGGTTCAGGTGGTTCTCCTGCCTCAGCCTCCCGAGTAGCTGGGACTACAGGTGCGTGCCACCGCACCCAGCTAATTTTTATAATTTTAGTAGAGACAGGGTTTCACCATGTTGGCCATGATGGTTTTGATCTGTTGACCTCGTGATCCACCCACCTCAGCCTCCCAAACTGCTGGGATTACAGGCATGAGCCGCCGTGCCTGGCCTGGGGATTTCCGATGGATGACCTGGGCTTCTCACCTAGCCTCATTCATCAGGAGGCACCTTGGCGTCTGGTCTTTCTGGCAGCCAAAATTTACTTGTTGGGTGGGGTATGTGTATGTAAAAGGAAGGAAGGGTGGAGTGGAGAAAGGAGAGGTTTGTTCCAGTTCTCTTATCCTCCCTGAATCCCAAGAAGGACCTTGGGCTCTAAAGCCCGCCAGGAAAAACCCCATCCACGGTCTGACATTTAGAAATGTATTGGCTAGAATAAAAACTGTCAGTTTCAAAACACGAAAAACCACTGGGAGATCAGGTACTTCCTGCAAACATTCCCACACAGTGACTCCTGTGGGGGGAAAAGCATGAGGGGAAAAGCCTGCCTTGTTGTTCTATTAATTTAGTGCCAAGAGCTGTTAGATCTAAGGCCTTCAAGGTTCTCAGCAAAAATTAAACGCATCCTCAGGAACTCCTCTGTGAAGTATCAGTAATGAACCATGGAGGGAATGAAGGCTCAATGAAGAGAAAGTATCTCCACCGGGCCGGAGTGTTTTTGCGCTTCAATCCCAAAAGTACTAGTGCATGAAACCTCCACACACACACACCCTCCTTCTTTTTTTTTTTTTTTTGAGACAGAGTCTCACTCTCTCCCAGGCTGGAGTGCAGTGGCTTGATCTTGGCTCACTGCAACCTCTGCCTCCTGGGTTCTAGTGATTCTCCTGCCTCAGCCTTCTGAGCAGCTGGGACTACAGGCTTGTACCATCACGCCCGGCTAATTTTTGTATTTTTAGTAGAGACAAGGTTTCATTATGTTAGCCAGGCTGGTCTGGAACTCCTGACCTCAGGTGGTCCCCCTGCCTCAGCCTCCCAAGGTGCTGGGATTAGAGGCATGAGCCACCACACCCGACCACACCCCTAATTCTCTAAATTGGTCAAGACTGGACCTGCTATCTCCCCACCCAACTTGCATTTCCACTAGGATGGCCAGGCTCAGTAACTAGTGCAAGTGGCCGGACAGGTGCTTATGCAGAAACCCTCCAGGCATTCTTGCCTCCCGTCCGTCACTCCCCACCCACCTTCACTTCCCAGTCCTAGGAAATCTACTTCCTGATCTCCTCTTTCTCATCACTCCCCTTCTATGTGCCTCCCCCAGCATCCTTGATTCTGGGATCCCCCTTGTGGCCTCTTACTGTGCTCCCCGCATCCATGTGTGCACTCGTAGAATCCAGCCCCAGCCTCTCAAACACACACCTGACCTTGCTTCAACCCTTCTGCTGCTCGCAGCGTGGCCTTTTAAATCCCCAATCCTCTAGCCCACCTGTTTCTCCAGCTCTTCCTGCTGCTCAAACCACGCCCTGGCAACCCTGTTTTTCTGGGGCTGCTCCTTCTGTCAACTCCTGGCATTCTTAGGGGAAACCTTCCCCAACTTGGTGCACCAGGTAAGGTCTTGAAGCTCACTGGACTTTTCATTTCATGGCACTTATCACACAGTCATTGCCCAGTTAATTCTTTTTTTTCTCTTTTTTTTTTTCCTTGAGACAGAGTCTCGCTCTGTTGCCTAGGCTGGGGTGCAGTGGCTCGATCTCAGCTCACTGCAACCTCCACCTCCCAGGTTCAAGCTATTCTCCTGCCTCAGCCTCCCAAGTAGCTGGGATTACAGGTGCCTGCCACCACGCCCGGCTAATTTTTTTCTTTTTTTTTGAATTTTTAGTAGAGACGGGGTTTCACCAACATAGCTGGGCTGGTCTTGAACCCCTGACCTCAGGTGATCCACCCACCTTGGCCTCCCAAAGTGCTGGGATTACAGGTGTGAGCCACTGTGCCCAGCTCGAAGTTAATTCTTTATCTGCTCAGCATCACCTAGAACAGCGTGTAAGCCCCAAGAGGGCATGGACTCTGCCTCCCTCGTTCACAGTTGCCTCCCTTGGCATTGTGATGGTGCCCAGGGGGACCCCAACAATGGATGCATGAATAACAGTTGTGTCTGAAGAGCCAGTGAGGGCAGCCTGGCTTTTCTGGGTTCTGGGAGTGCCGGCTGATTGGATTCCACTCTGATCTGGGAGCAGCTGCAGGGACTGATTGGTAATTGAGCTTGTGGGAAAACATCCTCAGCTGCGTGGGTCTCCGCCTGGCACCATTTTCCGAGGGGTAAGTGCCGACTGAGCTTGCAGAGCTTTTCAAGGAGTGGGAGAAGTGGTTGTACAGATGTCCCTACTTCACCCCCTGGGTGACTTGGACGCCACCCGCTGCCAGGCGGCCAGCTGGGTGTGCATTAGCTCAGAGCCAGGGCTGCTTGGCTGAGGTGCCAGCTCCAGCTGGTCCTGCTTCAACGCTGGTTGTTCCCTTTGGGAGGCTTCAGCCTTCAAACATCTGCTTTGTGTGGGTTTTGAGCTCCCCACACTGGATACCTTTGGGGAGAGGATGCAAACGTTACCTTTCACGGCATCTCACACTGCATTGCCTCTGCACATAGAGGCCAAGAGGTGGGGACTCCTACACTTAGGTTTAATTAAAGGCAAACTGGTGTGGGATTCCAGCCAAGGGCAACCCAGACCCAGGAAGCTGTAGGGCAGATGGCGTTTACGTGGTCACTTGTCTTAATGATCCCATTCCTCAAACGACAGAGCAGGGAATGACATGCATCCACTCTGGTCCTTCCCAGTCATTCTGTGGGAACGATGAGGACGTGACAGGCTAAGACAAGGGAAACAGTTTTCCTTTATCTCACCTCTTCAGGGGAGGCTGGGATGATTCAAGGGCTGTCAGTGTGCACAGACCTGGGATGGATTTTTAATGAACTGGAAAGTGTTGTCTGTCTTCTTAGGTAAATGCAAATACCCACGTAGCCACCATTGTAGATGGCACTTGACAGATCCAGAGTTGAAGGGGGCAGGGCTTTCTTGGACTCCTATGTGCATTTTTTTTTTTTGACAGAAAAGAAACGAGAAGCTAAAGCATGAGTCTGCTTAAAAATTGTGCCAGTTCAGACCGAGTATTTTTTCATGTGCCAGGGACTGTGCTAGGTTCTATGAGGAATAGACATTGGGTGAAGACACAGGTCCTACCTCAGCGAGTTGCTCTCCTTAGGGAGGAAGAAGCCATCTGTGTAATTTGTTCAATACCTGTGTGTGTCAGTGGGGCTGTGCTTGGTTCCTGGCGGGAGAATCCAGTAGCAACCTTGGAACAGGAATGGAGTACAGGAGTCAGTGGTGGAGGCAGCCATCTACTTTGGAATTATGCATATGCAAGTAACTAATTACAAGCTTTAGGAAGTGTCACAGGGCTAATGGGCACGATGCTGCAAGAGCACATTACAGGAGTCTCTTGGGTAGTGTGGAACTTCAGGGAAGGCTTCCTGGAGGAGGTGATGTCTGGACTTTGACATGAAGGATGTGTAGGAGTTCAGTGGCAGAATGGGAACAGAGAGCTCTCCAAGCCAGGGTGACAGACAGCTGATGCAAGGGTCAGAAAGAAACACTGTATAGTTGCAGCTCATGACAGGGCCCAGAGTAGTGGAAGAAGAGGGAGGGGTGAGTAGGAGGCAGACGGTATGCAAGGTGGGCCCAGGTAAGGCGTTAGGATATTATCTAGGGACAAAGAGAAGCCTCTGAGAGGTAGGAAGTGATGCAAGATTCAGGAACAGAACCAAAGACACTGTAATGTAGATGAGTAAGTGTAGTTGAAGGCAAAACTGAGAAACTCCTTTGGGGTTTATGCACAATGCAGGATTACATTTAAGCAGCAGTTGTTTCGAACAGAAGGTGGCTTCTAATTGCAGTTGTTCAGCATAGAATCCACATTCAAACTTGCAATTATTTCACTGTTAAAAGAGCTGACAGCTCCCTCTTCTGCAGGCAGGCAGTCTCGAGGGAGCCCTTATCCCAGGGACTTGTATTACTCTCGGCCCCAGGAGTACCAGACCTCACTCCCATGAGGTTGCACCACCGGAAGTGAGGCTGGGGTAGAGACAGGCTGATGGGGAGTTAGGAGCATCTGAGGCATGACTCTGGCTGCACAGGCCTTCAGAGCAAGCTGAGTGAAAGACTGCAGTGACACGGCTTAGCGAAGTTAGACTCACCTTCCCCACAGGGCATTGGACTGGAGCCACTGGAAAACATGGACCACACTGGCTGTCGTGATTGGCATTGCCAGGTATTGTGGAATTGAGGTGCAAGTACAGTGCCCCCCCTAACGATGAGGAAACCAAGACCAGAGAGGTTAAACAGCCCTCCAAGGTCAAAGCCAGAGCAGAGCTGGGACTTGAACCCAGGCATTTTCAAAGCACATCACTTTTTTTTTTTTGAAACGGAGTCTTTCTCTGTTGCCCAGGCTGGAATGCCAATGACGTGATCTTGGTTCACTGCAGCGTCTGCCTTCTGGGTTCCAGTGATTTTCCTGCCCCAGCCTCCCAAGTAGCTGGGACCACAGGCATGCGCCACCACACCCACGCTCGGCTAATCAAAGCCCATCATCTTAACCTCTGCCTCCTGCCCTGCCTCAGTTGACCCTGGGAATTACATTGAGGAGGTGGTTACCAGTTCAGCCGCAAGTACAGAAGGCCGAAGAGCCTGGGTGATAGTCAGATTTCAGATTCTGCCTCTCATTCAGCTGTGTATCCTTAGGCTTCCCCTCTGTGGGCCTTGTTTGTGAGATGAGCTAAAAATCAGTGATAATATTGAGCACTTGGGGGCCAGGCTCTATTCTGAGACCTTTACAGATATCAACTCATTTAACTTCTCACTCTGTCCTCTTTTTAACAGATGACAAAACTGAGGGACAAAAAGGTAACATGCGCAAGTTCACACAGCTGGGGAGAGGTTGAGCCTGACTTTGAACCCTGGCAATCTGGCTTGCAGGTTCTTGCAGAGCTCAAATGACATTCAAACAAAAGAAGTACAGCCGTAGAATGCCATGCACAGCAAAAGCCAATACCTATGAACATCCTTTCATGTTATTTAACTGTTGTTAAAGCCAACTAAATGTGGCCTTAGAAGGACTCCATACTTCTATATTTGAGTTCTTGGGGACAAACCGTAACCTAGCTTCATAGGCAGACAACAATGAAAACCTAACTTAATAGTATGTATCTGTAATAATAGCTGAGTGTTGGCCAATCCCAGCGGCCATATTTCAACCACTCGTAGACTGCCGAGTGTTCAGACTGCGTTCAAATAAGGCAAATGCCGAGCTCTAACCAATCTCGTTTCTGATTCCTGTACGTCACTTTACTCTTTTTTTTTTTGTCTATAAATTTGTTCTGACTGCGAGGCAACCCTGGAGCGTCTCTGAATGTGCTGTGATTCTGGAGGCTGCCTAATTCACGAATTGTTTCTTTTCTTTGCTCCATTAAACTCCGTCAGATTGAACTTGTCTGAAGTATTCTTTGAACATTAGGCTGGTCTTCAGTTTCCTCTCCGTAAAGTGGGGTCGATAAGAGCTAAGATGTATTGGACTTTTAGGATTGTCTCATTTTAGGATTGTCCTATGATGTAGGCTGTTAGCCCCCTTTTACAGAGGGGAAAACTGTGGCTCAGAGAAACGGAGTGAACTGCTCAAAGTTATAAGTCTGCTGAAATAAACAGCAGCATCTTCAATGCTGGGCTGCCCCAGTCTAGAGCCCATGGCCTGAACCTCTGCCATGTGGAGTTTGTCTGGTGCTACCATCTTCGTTTGGAGGGACTTCTCTCTGGGAATGGCCCAGGGAGCTCAAGGCTGTGCCAGGCATTCCTGGTTCCACCGAGTCTGGGCCACGTCCCTCTAATCAGCCTGCCTAGTACCCCATGCTCCAACTATCCCATTTGTGTATCAGTGGCCTGTGACGTCATGCGGGTTACTGGCAACTCCCCTCTCAGGAGCCCTGAGGAAACCCTGGGCAGATTGAATAAAAAGCCCTTGTCAGACATCCTAATTTTAGTGTTCTCCCTTGTGATTACATTCAGGAAGTATTTATTTTACACTTCACTTGTTTTGCCATTCTCCCCAACTTCATTTTGCAAGAGCTTCTGTAATAATCCGTGTCTCCTTCAGCAGCTCCCCTGCTCTTCTCGTCCTTGGGAAAACTTGAGTGCTGTGTTCAGCATCTTGAGCCAGAAATATGTCCGAGTTTCATCTTGCATCACTAATGCCCTCCTTTATTACCAAGCTGCATCTCCCAGCATTTTTGCCAAGACTTCTTGATGTTCCGTCTTCCCTTGTCTCATTACATCTATTTCCGTTACCATTGACCACTTGCAAGTGGACATTTTTCATGCTGTGAGTTCCCTCACAAGGGCACAGAGACCAAGGGTAGGCTGGCTTTTATCTCCCTCCAGCTTCTGTTTTTTGGAACTCTTCCCTTGCGTGGCAGCACAGGCAAGTGGGTCATTGTCTCCTGAGTGTGGTCACCCTCAGGTGTCCGAGGCTGTCCCTGTGACACGGATGGGAGAGGAAGACCGGGTATTGTTAACCAGTCCCCACTCACTTTGGATGGAAGTTCTCATTGCACTGGGGACTGCAGTTCTGTTACTGCTTGGGCCTGTTTCTTGATTCAGTGAATTGGCAACTCTATTAGACATTCCTGATACAGACCCTATTAATTTTAATGGCTTTGGAGATGCATAGAGAGGAAAGCTGCTTTTGATTGTACGGATGTGTGTAGAAATTTGTGGTTTTATGTATTTATTTTTATTTGAAAAAATACGGTCAAAGCACAAAGGTAGGGATAGAAGTCTGGGTCTGCTGGGAATTTTTTGGAAGTCTCCTGTAAAAAATAAAGGCAGCATCCACATAACATAAAATTAACCATTTTGGAGTTAACAATTCAGTGGCATTTAATACATTCACAGTGTTATACCGCCATCACCTCTATCTCATTCCGAAATATTTTAATCTCCCCAAAATAAAACCCTGTATCCCTTAAGGAGCTACTCCCCATCCTTCCCTCCCCCCAGTCCCTGGAAATCATTAATCTGTTTTCTGTCTCTACAGGATTGCCTTTTCTGGATATTTCACATCAGTAAAATTATGCCATGTATGGTGTTGGTAACTGGCTGCTTTTGGTTGGCATAATGTTTTCAATGTTCATCCCTGTTGTCGAATGACTCAGTCCTTCTTTTTTAAGGCTGAATAATATTCTGTTGTATGGCTGAGCCATGTTTTATTGATCTGTTCATCCACTGATGGACATCTGGGGTGTTTCCTGCTTTGGGCTCTGTTGGGATTTTTAAACTTGTAGACATGGGCTGTGGTCTGGATCCATGGTTGCCCTTGGCCCGTAGCTATTTGTTTCTTGTAAGTATCTTGTGTCTTGATTGACGTATCTCTGTGGAGAGTGCAGCCAGGTGTGTATGAGCTTCTGTGGTTTGTGAGACTATGGGATATCCTGAGGAAAAGGCTGACAAGGCCCCTTATAGATACCCTACCACGTTGTGGGGTGACCCTGACTTCTCCAAAGCCATCAGCTTATAGGACTACCACAGCATTTATGCAGGGTGTAGACCTGGCTTCGCCATCTAATTGTATGTGGCCATCACCTGGGTGGATTCAAGAACTGCAGATCCTTGGGCTTGACTGCTGGAGATTCCGACCTGATTCGTGTGAGGTAGAACAAAATTCTTGGCATTTTTTTTTGGTGTGCTTTAGTGGGTTGAGTAGTGGCTCCCAAAAGATATGTCCAAGTTCTGGACCATGGAACCTGTGAATATGATCTTATGTGGAAACGGGGTCTTTACAGATGGAATAAATTTAGGGATGTCATGATGAGATTATCCTCACCTAAATCCAACAACTGGTGTCTTTAAAAAGACATGAAGGGAGAAGACACAGTGACGTGCAGAGAAGGCCATGTAGAAACAGAGGCAGAGACGGGACCGATGCTTCTACAAGCCAAGGCACCTTGAGGATCACTGTGGCCAGCAGAAGTTGGGGGAGAGGCACAGCATAAATTCTCCCACAGAACTTCTAGAAGGAACCAGCCCTGCCCACACCTTAGTTTCAGACTTCAGGCCTTCAGAACTATGAGAGAATACATTTCACTTATTTTAGACCACCCAGTTGGTGGCAATTGCGTGACGGCAGCCACAGGGAAGTAAAGTACATGTTTTTAAAGCTCGCTGGGTGATTATCATATAAAGCCAAATTTGGAGACCACTGGCTTTGACTGTGCCAGAACTCATGCTAAGAGCTTTATATATGTTATTTCATTTACTCCTGATTCAAGTAGATAGTTTCACTATTGCTATTATTATCCCTAATTTTATTTATTCATTCATTCATTCGAGACAGGTTTCACCCTGTTGCCCAGGCTGGAGTATAGTGGCATGATTATAACTCACTGCAGCCTCAACCTCCTGGGCTCAAGCAATCTCCCCATTGCAGGTCCTAAGTAGCTGGGACTACAAGCATATGCTACCACACTCATCTAATTAATTTTTTTCCCCCTGTAGAGAGGGGAACTTGCTGTATGGCACAGGCTGGTCTTGAACTCGTGGCCTCAATAATCTCCCACCTTTGCTTTCTAAAGTGCTGGGGATTACAAGCGTAAGCCACCATGGCCAGCCCCCATCATCCCCAGTTTTACAGATAAGGAGAGTGAGGAGCTGAGGTAGCGTTGACGAGGTTTGGACCAGGACAGTATTCTTGAAATGCTGTCACTCTTAGCTGCTCTGTCCTGCTGGCAGGCACTTAGCAGGTTCTTAAATGCTACTGGCTGAATTGTGTTGTCATTGAACATTCCTGTGCTGCCCAGATGGCCTTCCCAGAGCAAATCCTGAAAAGAAGGCAAGTAGAACAAAACCTGGGTCTCAGCCTCAGAGGGAGCCAGGGCGGAAAGCTCTGAAAATGGACATGGCCCATTTGTTACGCACCTGAAACTGACATGACTAAGATGCTTTAGGATAAGACACTGTTCAAAAGTGAGCAACCCATTGAGTGGGAGAGTATATATGCAAATTGCAGATCTGTAAGAGACTTACATCTAGAATACATAAAATTCAACAATACAGACACAACTCAATTAAAAAATGGGCAAAGTGTCCGAATAGACCTTCCTCCAAAGAAGATACACAAATGGCCAGTAATCACATGAAAAGAAGCTCGACATCGTCAGTCGTCGGGGAAAATGCAAGTCAAAACTGCAGGGAGATACCACTGCACACCCATTAGAATGGCTAGAATCTAAAAGTCAGATAATTGGGCCTGGTGCAGTGGCTCAAGCCTGTAATCCTAGCCCTTTGGGAGGCTGAGGCAGGTGCATCGCCTGAGGTCAGGAGTTTGAGACAAGCCTGGCCAACATGGTGAAACCCCATCTCTACTAACAATACAAAAATTGGCCAGGTCTGGTGGCAGGTGCCTGTAATCCCAGCTAATCTGGAGGCTGAGGCAGGAGGATCACTAGAACCCAGGAGGCAGAGGTTGCAGTGAGCCAAGATCACGGCACTGTACTCCAGCTTGGGCAACAGAGCGAGAGTGTCTCAAAAAAGTCAGATAATTGTAAGTATTGATGATAATATGGAGGGACCTGAGCCCTCATAAGCAGCTGTCACTTGAGAAAACAGCTGGAGAGTTCCTCAAATATTAAGCAAAGAGTTGTCGTATAAGCCAGAAATTCTACTTCCAGATACGAACCCCACAGAAGTATCAACCTATGTCCACATATCAAACATATGTCCCGTGTACGGGAATGCTCACAGTAACATTATTTATCATAACCAAAAGGTGACAATTACCTAAATGTCCATCAGCAGATTCGTGGAAAATTAAAGGTGGTCTCTCTATGCAATAGAATATTTTCAGCCATAAAAAAGGCATGCAGCCCTGATGCTTGCTGTAACTTGTTTGAACCTTGGGAATATGATGCTGAGAGAAAGAAGCCAGGCACAAAAGACCATAGATTGTGTGAATCCATTTATATGAAAGTCCCGCACAAGTAAATCCATAGAGAAGAAAGTAGATTGGTGATTACTCGGGGCTGTGGGAATGGGGGGATGGAGGATGGAGGTGATGGCATTTCATGGTGATGAAAATGTTCTAAAAAAATGCAACGATGGTCACACACACCTGTGAACATACTAAAACCCATGGAATTGTACACTTGAAATGGAAGAATTAATTACTAGGTGAATTAGCTCAATAAAGTTTGAAAAAAAAAATGACTGAGAATTGTGGCACAGAGGCTGAGTCCCTTTCCTGCTTCTGCCACTTAGCTGTGGGGTCAGGTATTGAAGCACATAGTAAATGCTCAGTTAAGTAGCATTCTGCTTTTTTTCTCTGGTTTTACAGCCCACGAAATCCAGGCACTTCGTCCTCAATGGTATCAGTGTTGACTTTGTGTCCAATGAGGGCTGTTTTGTGTCTCCATGACTGAGTTATGTGTTTAAGGGCTTAAGGGCAACAGTCCTCAGTACATCCCCATGTGAGCAATGGACACCACTTTGCAGACTTAGAGACCTGGGAGGGCATTGAATTGGGAGAGGCATGAACCACTTTATACCCAACAATGATCGCTCTGGCTGTCGAGAATTGACTGAGGGGGGCGGGAAATGGAGTCAAGCTTGTCTTTTTTTGGAAGCCACTGCAACAAAAATGATCTGAGTTCAGGCAGTAGCATTAGAGATGCCCACATGAGACAGGATTTTGCAGGTGGAGGTGTTTTACAGGTTGAGAGGTACAATTGGGTGGTTGATTGGATGCACAGGTGAGAATATAGGGCTGGCTTTTGCAGAAACAAGAGCTGAGGATGGTTTGGGGCTGCCTGGATGTTATGGCCTCCTAGGGGCAGTTGGTTAATCTTCTGGATGTAGCTGAAAAACTGCAGAGAGAGGGCATCCATCAGGGATGGCAGGGCCAAGGCAGTGGGTATGGAGTGGGGTGGGGAGAGACCGCCTCCTTATGGGAGATGCTGTAAAGATGGGTTTCCCCAGTCTGCTGGGTCCAGGACCAACCGTAAGAAGCTGTTGGCCCCCATCTGTACTTGGCCACATCACTGGTGGGTTTGTGGGGCGGTGGTGGAGGGAACATGAGTGTACCAAGGAAATGCCTCTGTTGCCTTGCATGATTTGTACAAGGAAGTGTGGTGTGTGCTGGGGTCAGTTGCCTGAGGCTCAGGGGTCCCAGCATTCAACTTAGATGTGCTGCTTTTAAATTGTCCAACCTGGGGCAAGTCACTTGCCGTCTCTGAATCCAATTTACTCACCCAAAAATGAGGATGAGCGTTCTCTTCCTAGAAACACATAACGTTATTATGTCCATCTCCCAGAGGAAGAAACTCAGAAGATAGAACGTAAGTATCTTGTCCAAGGCCATATAGCTCATTAATGGATCAAAGGAGATTTGGGCTCCAGAGTCTGTTTAACCCTCGCACTATCCTACGTGTTGATGAAGGATCACTACATGAAAGTGGCTAGTTCTAGGCCAGTTCTCCAGGACGTGTAACCTTTGGCAAAGTCCATAATGGACTGGGTTGCTGGGTTGAAGGATTCTGTAAGGTTACCTAGCCCTCATTTTAAGTAATTTAACAAGTGCAGAGTCTGAAGCTCAGAGAGGTGAAGTCACTTTCCCAGAACTCACACAGCCATCCAGCCAGACTCCTGGCGTGACCCCAACTCTACGTGACCCCCAGTGCAGCTCTCCTTCCACTCCACTGCCTTGGCCTGCAGAGGGTTGCTTTGCTGGATCCTGTTAATCTTGTCCATCCCAAACTCACACCTGGGGCCGCTGGGTCATGGTACCAGGGTCTCCCCTGTCACTGCCTTGACTGACGTGAAACTGGGTTTTCCATTCCTGCCTCTTGACGCCTTAGAGAACAGCCTAGCATTTCAGAGGAGTCTGCGTGTTACAAAAAAAAAAGGGCAGCAGGTGTTATTTGGGCTAAATTGACCTTGAAATTGATTTCTTTATTTTATGACTTACTGAGAGGAGATTAATACTTTTTTTTTCCTGCAGTCTGAAACAATTTACATGGTAATGGAAGGTATAGTCAGTCAAATAAATTGCTGGAAGTGGTAGTGTTCCAAAGAGGGGAAAAAAAAAACGGAGGTTACTTGGCATTGATTTCTTTGCCCTGGGGAGAAGCAGAGATTTTAACATCTGGGAATAGGGAGGTAAATTTTCTCTCTCATTTTAAAAGCAGAGGACTGAAGAGCTTAATCTGACATTTACACAGAATTTTCTAAGTTGGGGGAAATGAGGGCAGCCTGAGTTCCTTGCTGAAGGTTAACTGGCGTATCCTACGAAGGGATGGGGGTGGTTTGATTCAGGATGGGCAGGAGAAGCCTGAGTGTCATTATGATGGGCTTGGAAGTTGGCTGCATGCTCTTGGCTGCCTTGCTGTGATTCGGGGCGTGGTGGAGGAATGGGGTGGTGGTAGCGGACTGTCTGTCAAAGATTCGAATTCACGCCCAGATGGGGCACTGAGGAACCATATGGGTGGAGGCCATGCTTCCAGCTTTCTGGGTATTGCTTTGTGGTCACCCTACCCCAGGATGGGGTTTAATGTTCGCAGATGCTTCAGCTCACATGGATCACTGGGATTTGCCAGATTGCCAGGAGCATTGGGTTGAAATCTGAGAGTGCATCTACCTCAGTGGTAAAATGCAGTGATTGATTAGTACTGCCTGCCCTGGGAACAGGAGGGGGACTGGTGGCTTGCCTGCTGTTTATATTTCCTGGTGAAATCCATTAAGGTATTACCCCAATGCCAGCATTTCTGCATTCAGACCACACTGAAAGGACTCCTGTCCTCCAAAGCGACCCCAAATTCATTTACCACGTGATGCGAGCTAAACATTTTTTTTTTTTTTTTTTTTTTCAGAAAATGGCAAGAAATGAAGCCTTACCCAAAGGGTTCTTGCCAATGTTGTCATGTGTTTTTCCCTTAAATTATTTTCTCTTAAAAATCAAGTAAGTTTCAGGCAGCATAAAAAATATTTTCCTCAATAATACATGCCCAGCGTACAAAATTCAAGGGTCAGAAAAATAAAATGAGTTTTCCTCCTACCACATCGTTTTCCTTCTCCAAAATGAGCCTTTTTTTTTTTTTTTTTTTGAGACGGAGTTTCTCTTTTGTTACCCAGGCTGGAGTGCAATGGCATGATTTCAGCTCACTGCAACATCTGCCTCCTGGGTTCAAGTGATTCTCCTGCCTCAGCCTCCCTAGTAGCTGGGACTACAGGCACCCACCACTGCGCTCGGTTAATTTTGTATTTTTAGTAGAGATGGGGTTTCACCATGTTGGTCTCGTACTCCTGACCTCAGGTGGTCTGCCTGCCTCAGCCTCCCAAAGTGCTGGGATTACAGGCGGGAGTCACCACACCTGGCCCAAAATGAGCCTTTTAAAAAATATTGGTTTCTTCTCTTTTCTGGAGATTTGAATTCATGTACTAGAAATGCCTATATTCTTAAAACGATGAACAGATGCGGAGTACTACACATACCACTGTGCATTTTACTGTTTTCTCCCTGTCATTCTATATAAAGCTACCTCATTATCTTAACTGACAGTGTCTGGATTCACTATAACTAATTTACTTGGCATCTGAATAATGGAATTTATGTTGTTCCCAGTATTTTGTAATTACAAAAAGGGCTTCCATGAATATCCTCGGCACAAGTCATGTTATACTCCTGCAGACGTTTAAACAGCAGGCACTCAAAAAATGGAATCCCTAGTCCGAATATTATCAACTTTTAAAATGTTGACCAATGTATAATTTCACTATGTATAAAGAATACTTGTTGCCCTAGAGTCTTATGATTTCCATGCTTTATTCAAATTTCTTCTTTGTCAGTCTCAGTAAAAAATAATATATTGCCTTATTTGCATTTCTTTTATTATGGTTGAAGTTTTAATTACAAGGATTATAGGGATTTCTTAATGTGCATAAGAGGTATTTGCACGACCGTCTTATGAAATCGTCTGTACATTTCCCTTGCTTGTTTTTTCCATGGACTTCCTTTGGTGTTTTCCTTATTGACTGGGGGGAAGCTCTTTATAAATGATGTTACTTCTTTGTTCAGTGGGTTTTAATTTTCTCAGATTGCCCTTTGTCTTCTACTTTGTTTATGGTATTTTTTCATGCATACAATTTTATGTACGCAGAATTTTAAATCTTTTGTTTTAAGGCTTTTGGTTTGGGGGTCATAATTAGAAGGCTCTTCACTACCACTCTGAGATTATAAAAATCTTTTTTTTTTTTTTTTTGAGATGGAGTCTTGCTTCATCGTCCAGGCTGGAGTGCAGTGGCATGATCTCGGCTCACTGCATCCTCTGCCTCCTGGGTTCAAGCGATTCTCCTGCCTCAGCCTCCCCAGTAGCTAGGATTACAGACTCCCACCACCGTGCCTGCCTGATTTTTGTATTTTAGTAGAGATAGGGTTTCACCATGTTGGCTAGGCTGTAAAAATCTATTTGATTATGTTATGTCCTCTGTTTGGAGCATGATTAAGGAGTTATTTTGATGTTTTGCCTCCAAGAAGGAAGTCTCTGAGGTGTGGTGGAAATATGTGTGGTCTGTGTTCATCCAACAGCCGTGATCTGGCCTCATAGGCTCCTCAGCCTGCTTTCTTTCTCTTGGCATCCAGAATTCCCAAGGAGATATGTCACAGCCCTGGGGTCAGAACACTTTAGGGTTCAGTGGGCCCTGGCGGCCTGGTAGACCTTTAGAGCTGTCAGAGGTGTGGGGGCCAGAGCAACTCCATGTTGAATAGGAGCTGGATAAAATGAGACTGAGACGTACTGAGCTGTGTCCCCAGATGGCTAAGGCATTCCAAGTCACAGTGTGAGATAGGAAGTCAGCACCAAACACAGGTCATAAAGGCCTTGCTGATAATAGCAAAGACCTGGAACCAACCCAAATGTCCATCAATGATAGACTGGATAAAGAAAATGTGGTACATATACACCATGGGATACTGTGCAGCCATAAAAAAGGATGAGTTCATGTCCTTTGCAGTGACATTGATGAAGCTAGAAACCATCATTCTCAGCAAACTAACACAGGAACAGAAAACCAAACATGGTATGTTCTCACTCATAAGTGGGAGTTGAACAGTGAGAACACCTGGACACGGGGAGGGGAACATAACATACCGGGGCCTGTCAGAGAGTGGGAGGCTAGGGGAGGGATAGCATTAGGAGAAATACCTAATGTAGATGATGGGTTGACGGGTGCAGCAAACCACCATGGCACATGTATACCTGTGTAACAAACCTGCACTTTCTGCACGTCTATCCCAAAGCTTAAAGTATAATTAAAAAAAAAAAAAGACCTTTCTGATAAAACAGTTTGCAGTGGAGAAGTCGGCCAAAACCCACCAAAACCAGGATGGCGATGAGAGTGACCTCTGGTCGTCCTTACTGCTACACTCCCACCAGTGCCATGACAGATTACAGATGCCATGGCAATGTCAGGAAGTTACCATATATGGTCTGAAAAGAGGAGGCATGAATGATCCATCCCTCGTTTGGCGTATCATTAAGAAATAACCATAAAAATGGGCAACCAGCAGCCCTGGGGACTGCTCTATGGAGTGGCCATTCTTCTATTCCTTTACTTTCCTAATAAACTTGCTTTTGCTTCACACTGTGGCGTTGCCCTGAATTCTTTCTTGTGCGAGATCCAAGAACCCTCTTTTGGGGTCTGGATTGGGACCCCTTTCCTGTAACAGAGCTGCTGACCCCATTTGTCTTACACAACCTTGGTCCTCGAAGGTCTCCCTGCTTCATCCGTAGGAACCCGTGATGCACCACCCCCATCCTGCCCCCACACCTTCTGCCCATTGTTCACGAGGCTTTGGTCAGCCATGGCCTTGGCTTGGAGCTTTGCACAATGTTGGTCCACGTAGGTCTTACTGGCAACATCATTGGGAACTCATCATGCACCCAGAACCCCACCCCTGACCCCACACCCTCCATCCGTTGCTCATGAAGCTTTGATTGGCCATGGTCTTGGCCTTCCGTTAACCTGTAGGATGGAGTGTTTATTTTTTCCACCTCCTACCTCTTTATTCTGTATGACTATAGATACAAAGATTGGTACATCTGGATGTGGCTATTCATTGGTAGGCATATAAACACTCACAAGATTACATGAATATGTCTGTGAGCCCTGAAAATCTGAGACACAGGTCTCAGTTAATTTAGAAAGTTTATTTATCCAAGGTTGAGGACACAGGCCTGTGACACAGCCTCAGGAGGTCCTGACGACATCTGCCCAAGGTCAGAGCACAGTTTGATTTTATACATTTTAGGGAGACATGAGACATCAATATATATGCAAGGTGAACATTGGTTTCATCTGGAAAGGTGGGAGAACTTGAAGCAAAGGCAGGAAGACAGGGAGACACTGGGAGAGGGGGCTTCCAGGTCAGAGGTAGATAAGAGACAAATGGCTTCATTCTTTTGAGTTTCTTATTAGCCTCTCCAAAGGAGACAGTCAGATAGTTACGCATTTATCTCAGTGAGCAGAGGGGTGACTTTAAATGCGATGGGAGGCAAGTTGGCCCTAAACACTTCCCAGCTTGACTTTTCCCTTTAGCTTAGTGATTCAGGGGCCCCCAAGATTTATTTTCCTTTCATATGTCTATGTAAGTATTTATATACCCAAAAAAGTGTGGCTGAATGCAGTGGCTCATGTCTGTAATCCCAGCACTTTGGGACGTCGAGGCGGATGGATCTCTTGAGGTCAGGAGTTGGAGACCAGCCTGGCCCACATGGTAAAACCCCATCTCTACTAAAAATACAAAAAAAAAAAAATTAGCCAGGTGTGGTGGTGGGCACCTGTAATCCCAGCTGCTCAGGAGGGTGAGGCAGGAGAATTGTTTGAACTTGGGAGGTGGAGGTTGTGGTGAGCCGAGATCGTGCCACTGCACTCCAGCCTGGGTGTCAGAGCAAGACTCCCATCTCAAAAACCACACAAAAAAACATGTCTCCCTAAAGACATTTCCAGTCAGGAAGAGAGTCTTTAAAGGCAGTTGTTAGGCAAAGAATATCACCTTCTCATGCCACCTCTGGGAGCTGACACCAGCCCATGACAAATCTGGAGAGAATGATGTTTGATGGCCCATCTGGGATCTCTGCCTGGGTCGTTGTCTTAACTGGTTAAATCCTTGCTGCTGGGGATTCATGTCCCAGCTTTTGAAAGCTGTAAACTGAGGCGCAAGAGGGCATACGTTTCCAGGGAAGGCTACTAGACTTCTAACAAGTGGGTGGAAAATGAGGGAGCAGAACTTGGGGGGAAGAGAAGAGCGGCAGACAGTGACCAGAGTGACAGCTGGCTCGGGACCCTGGTTTGGGATCTAAAAAGGGTTGCAGATCAGATCTCTGTACTCCTCAAGAATTTTCATCTGAATGAATCAGGCCAGCTCAAATGATACAGAGGCTTATTGTAAGGATTCAGGGAAGAGACCTGGGCTTTCTGAAAAGCAGAACAGTGTCAGACGGCCACTACCTCCCTTGCTGCACCGCTTGGCTCTGTTTCCCCAACTCAGTCACACTTAGAATGTTAATATGTGCTTGTCTCTGTTTTCAAGTTAAGGAGGGAAATAGGGACACACAGGATTGGGCATAGAGCTTGCTGCTTTGTTCCGTTAACACAGGAACTGTGTTAAGCAGGAGGGTGCTAATCTAGGGTTAGGGTGCATGTCCAGTTCCAGGGTATGGAGAGGTGGAAAAGTGGCAGGAAGGGCAGAAAAAGTCTCTTGAGAAGAGCAGATTGAGTTGGTACCATCTTCTGTCTCCTAGGAGTGAAGGCTTCCTGTGCTCCTTCTGATGAAAATGACACGGAAGTGCGGCACAATCAGAGACAGTCAACTAAAGAGGACCCCAGGCCTCTGAGACCTGAGGCCCAGGGATATGGAGAGGGAAAGCCCCTAGCTAGGGGGAAGGGGCTTGGAAGTGAGGAAGGGGCAAAGAGGAAGAAGGGTCTGCAGGGGAGCTGGATAGGAATTTCATCTGATAGCTAGGTTCCTAAGTAAGATCATACTCGAATGTAAGTCCTGAGTTGTCTCTTTCCAGGCTCTGGGATACTGGTTGCCTGGATCCTCTATTCTCTTTTCTTCCAATCAGCTTCCCCTGGAAGACTCTTAATTGTGACTCAAACCTAATTTTGCCTTCCTAAGGCTGGTGGTTGCTATGCAGCCAGTACTGGCTTCACATGCAAGGTCTTGGACTTACGAAGTCCAACACAGTGCAGTGACCATTTCCACGGGTCTCTGTTTCTGTTCCTGAGAAAGACAGAGTGATTCGTGCTGCCAGCGGCAGGTGTGCGTCCCTAGACTGGTTAGAATTGGGCAAGGTGCTGGGTCACCTGTGAGTCTTAGAAGGAGGCCCCTCTCAAAGAAAGGACCATGCTGTAGATAGGGATCCCAGGGCATCTAATAACACTTGGGTCTTGTCACTGGGTTGAAATCTGCTATTGGGCTTAACTCGTTGATGAAGCACAGTTTTTTCTTTGTCCCTCTATAAAGTGGGATTGAAAAGAAAGTGACAAAAGGCAGACATTTTCAGACCAATGGACATTCTCTCAAAGGAGAATTGGCGTATCTGGCAGCAAAATCACTGCATCAACCTCCTCTCCCTCCTCTCCCCATTCAGGCTACTACTTTAGACAGTCGCTGGAAGCAGGGGGCACGATTTGTGTTTAAGTTTATTTGTTCACTTCGGTAAACTGGAGGGTGGATATGGCATGAGGACCACTCTGTGTCGAGGAAGGAGGGGAACAAACACATTTTTGATTTCTTGGTCACCAGATTTTTCCGTCACCAATGTCTACTAGAAAACTGCAAAAAGAGAAACAATAAAATATGTGTCTTCTCATTATAAGTTCAGAAACGATGTACAGAAACAGAAATCCCAGAACTCTGTGGGTGGGTCTGAGTAATTCTTGTGGCTGGTACAGGAAAGGGTAGGTAGCTTCTGTCCCCCTCTGTTTCTCTCTCTTTTGATATCTGTCTCTGTCTATATCTTTGTCTCTCTCTCTCTCTCTTTTTATACACCTCTCCTTCCCCTGCCTCCTCTCTCCCACTTACTCTGCACCTCTCCGTCCTTCCCTCTTTCTCTCCCTTTCTCTCCCACCCTTTCTCTTTTGAGACAGGGTTTGCTTGAGACACACACGGCCCTCTCTCTCCCCAGGAGGTTTAAGGGGTGACCCCAGGCCAAAGCCTGCTGACTTTTTTTTTTTTTGAGTTGGAGTTTTGGTCCCATCGCTCAGGCTGGAGTACAGTGGCGACAGTCTTGCTCACTGCAACCTGTGCCTCCTAGGTTCAAGCGATTCTCCTGCCTCAGCCTCCCAAGTAGCTGGGGTTACAGGTGCCCGCCACCACAGCCTAGCTAATTTTGTACTTTTACTAGAGACGGTGTTTCACCATGTTGGCCAGACTGGTCTGGAGCTCCTGACCTCAGGTGATCTGCCCGCCTTAGCCTTGCTGACTTTTGATTAATGACAGTGTAGAGCTTTAGGCGTTGCTGACACTTTTGAGGCAGGAGCAGTTCCCTAGAGTTGATGGTGACCAGCTTTAACATGCTCCTGTGCTGTACCTTGTGGAAAGGTGGACGAAGGCCTTGGGAATACTACAGTGGTGATTCACATCCCGGTGTTTGCAGTAGACACGCTCAGTTCAAGCTGCAGCTCCACTGCAGTCCTGCTGAGTGCTGTTTTACCTAGGACAAGACCCTCAGCCTCTCTTTTGCTTCTTCACCTGTAAGACGGGGCTGAGGTTAAGACCTACTTCTTAATACCCTAGTAAGGATTCAGGGTGAAAATGCACAAGAAATGCATAGTGGCTGGGTGTGGTGGCTCATGCCTGTAATCTCAGTACTTTGGGAGGCCGAGGCAGGTGGATCACTTCAGGTCAGGAGTTCGAGACCAGCCTGGCCAACATGGTGATTCCCTGTATCTACTACACATACAAAAACTTATCCAGGTGTGGTGGCGGGCGCCTATAGCCCCAGCTACTTGGGAGATTGAGTGACAGAGGGAGACTCTGTCTCAAAAAAAAAATAATAATAATAAAATAAAGTAGTGCATAGCATTGCAGATGCTCCCTAGATGCAAACTGTTGCTGGAGTGGAAGGTGGAAGGTTAGGGACCCCCAGCGTCCTTGGGCTGGGACGAGGAGTCCACACTGAGAAACACCCGGACCAGCACTGCCTCAGGAGTGTCAGGGGAGTCAAAGATGCAATTTAGCGTTTGCTGGTAACCATATTAAAAAGTAAAAAGAAACGGATGAAATTAACTGTAATAATAAATTTCCTTTGAGATAGTCTTAATATATTTACATTTTTAAACAGCAATATATTTTATTGTTATATATTATTAAATGTCATTCTAACATGTAATCGATATAAAAATATTAATGAAATATTAATATTAATGAGGTATTTTATATTCATTTTCTTCATCGTGTCCTGAAAACCCAGTGAATATTTTATGTATACAGCCCATTTCAGTGAGACTAGCCACGGGGCTCTGTAGCAATATCGGGCTAGTGACCATTGCGCAGGGCAGTGCAGGTCTCGACCCCTGCAGGGGATGGGTGGAGAGACAGAGGGTACTGTGGCTAAACGTGGTGAGACGTTCTGGGTTATGCTAAACTGGGTTACTCCAGGTTATAATTTTTTTCCTCAACCCGGCTTCCCCAACCTTTTTATCTATTTGTTTGTTTTTTGCTAGGACTACAAGTCTGAAAATTCAACCCTCCTCCCCGGTGCCAAGAACAGTCTGCAAGACTCCGTAAGTAGAAGCGTTTTGCTGAACAGATTAGATTTTGAAACTCCTTTTGCATCCTTTTCAGCCTCTTTGGTCTCGGTCATCAGTCACCGGGAATGGTTTTTACTTGAAACTAATCTTGCTGGAGAAGTAACTGGGTTTGAGGGGAATACATTTTCCCGAGCACTTGCACGATTTCTATTAGGAAACACCTGGGCCATATTCCCAGCCTCTGGTACATGGTGTGAGAGCTGTATTCTGTCCTCTAAAAAAGAGGAGGTCCACTTGGTGGACAGATCTGGGACACAGTGGTTGGTGACAAGTCTGCAAATTGGTCCCTTTGCCCCCTGGTGTGACAGCCCCAGGTTGTGGGAGCACGTGAAAGAAGTCGAATGTCATTGGGTTGTCTTCCTGGTAAGGACAGGAATGCTTACTGAGTGCCCTGGGGTCCTGCATCATGGCATTGGGCTCGGAGTCTCTGGGGTACATAACCTGGGATGATGGCAGTGAATTCCCCTGCATCCCTCATCTGTCACCCATGGATACAGTGGCCGGGAAGTTCCCTGCACAGATACTTCTGAAATCACTCGTGCACTGCCTCTCGGCAATGCAGTCATGGTGTGGTGCATTCCCCAATTGTGAGCTGTTTGTATGTTGTTGGTGACCTTGAGATGGCACCTTCCAGTGGCAGATAGACTGTTGCTGTTTGGTATTCATCATTACGTGTTTCGTTTTATGATGGTCTTCTCTATATAGCCATCACTACTAGCTTTCCGTTAATGGCAGTGGTATGAAATTTGCTTCAGAAAAAGTTTAACATAAAGTGAGTTGACTCAAAGACAAAAATGGTATGGAAATAACAGAATGGAAATCGTATTGTAGGTATGGTGAGACACTGTGTTAGTGGTAAGTGCAAGGCTGAGAGTAAATTCTTTTATCAAAAGATGTCATGGCCAGGCCCAATGGATCACACCTCTAATCCCAGCCCTTTGGGAGGCCAAGGTAAGAGGATTGCTTGAGCTCAGGAGTTGGAGACCAGCCTGGGCAACATCTCTACAAAAAATAAATTAGGCCGGGTGCGGTGGCTCACACCTGTAATCCTAGCACTTTGGGAGGCTGAGGAGGGGTGATCAAGAGGTCAGGAGATCAAGGCCATCCTGGATAACATGGTGAAACCCTGTCTCTACTAAAAATACACACACACAAAAAAATTAGCCAGGCATGGCGGCGGGTGCCTGTAGTGCCAGCTACTCAGGAGGCTGAGGCAGGAGAATGGCATGAACCTGGGAGGCGGAGCTTGCAGTGAGCCAAGATTGCACCACTGCACTCCAGCCTGGAAGAGAGCAAGGCTCCGTCTCAAAAAAATAAAAAAATATATAAAAAAATTAGCTAAGCCTGACGGTGTGCGCCTGCAGTCTCAGACACTTGGGAGGCTGAGGTGGGAGTACTGCTTGAGCCCAGGAGGTGGAGGCTTCAGTGAGCTATGATTGTGCCACTGTACTCCAGCCTGGGCAAACAGAGTGAGAACCTGTCTCAAAAAAAAAAAAAAAAAAGTCTACTTGGCCCTGGGCCTTGTCCACGAGTGTGCTCTGTATTTGGAATGTTCCCTCCTCTTTATGCACCAAGCTATACTGACCTTTGGTGCAAACTGGAATCTCTAAGGGCCCACTGCTTGGTGCTTGTCTGTTCCCCCAAAATGACTTTCCAGGCTGGATTTTTATAATAAACCTCATTAATGGATCATCTAAAAGTAGTGTTTACCTGCGATGCCAAGAAGAAGAGGAAGAAAAGGAAAGGGATGATGAAAAATGACAACCACACACCCAACTTTCTTATCCCACTTTTCAGTTGACCAAATGTTCGATCTCTGTTGTTTTAACGTCCTCTCAATGACTCCATAAGGTGAGTGCTGTTTGTATCCTCATTGTGTGGCTTAGGAAACCAACGCTCAAAGTAATTGCCCATGGTCACACACCGTGGACTTACCCTCTGACCCAGCTGCATCAGTGGAGTACCCGGAGTCTTGCAGCTTCACATCAAGTCTGTGAAATATTCTTCCCTTCTTGGATAGATGGAAAAATGATGTACGAAGCAGGAAAGTATTGTATTGGCTGTCTCTTGCCCGTGACAGTTACACTGAACTTAGTGACTTCAAACAGCAGACTTTCATTATCTCACAGTTTCTGCATGTCAGGGATCTGGGAGTGGTTTGCTTGGTGGTCTGGCTCAGAGTCCCATGTGAGCTGGGGCTGCTGTCTTCTGAAGGCTGGAGTGGGGCTAGAGGGTCTGCGCCCAAGGTATTTACCTAACAGCTGTTGTCAGGAGGCCACAGAGCTGCTTGAGTATCCTCAGGACATGGTGGATGGTGTCTCCCAGGGTGAGAGATCTGAGAGATTAAGGGCAAAGTAGAAGCCACATGGGAGGATGGGAGTGAATTCCTGTGTATCCCTTAGATGACGTGGCCTCAGATGTCCTATGCCATCGCCTCTGCTGTGTTCGATCAGTCATACAACCGAATCCTCAGAAGATTGTGGGAGCATACCATACAAGGGCATGAGTACCTGGAGGAGGGATCATGGGGCCATCTTGGAGGTTGGCCACCACACTCTTCAAAATCTTGAAATAACTATGTCTTGCAGTTCCACGCAGGATGCTTATAATGTCACACTGAGTCTATGGAAAGAAAACAAAGATACTAAACCCATTTTGCAGATGGGGAAATGAGGCGTGAAGCAGGAAAGTGACTTACTAAAGAGACTTGATGTTGGTGGTGCAGATGCTTTTGAAGGGAAAGTAGTTGAAAAAGCTAATTGCCCACAATAGGATCAAAGGTGTCTGAGATGGCTCCATTTCCCCAGTGCTTAGAATAGTGCCTGTGCCTGCTAGATTTTCAGCTCTCTTGGGTTGGGTCAGGTATTTCCTGGCCCCCAACCTCACTCATGGAGGCTGATGTGTTCTCTCTAGTGGAAGGGCTGATGGTATCTTGCTGGTTTCTCCTCTGGAGGCTGTAGAGTCTTCTAGGTTTGCAGAGATTCATGCTGTGAGGATCCAATTGCCTTAACCTGCTCCTCCATCTCCACCCTCTGACTGTAGCTGGGCAGCTGGGCTGCTGGGCTGGGTCCTTCTGGCTGGACTCTCACAGGTCAGCCTCCTGTCTTGCCTTGGAATGTGTCATGGGTAGAAGCAGTCATTTTCACGACCTCTACTGGAGGCAGCATACGTTGGCCTGACCATCTCTGGATGGCAGATTGCCTCACATTCACATGTGTCAAAATGTAAAATGTGTTCCATCTTTGATCTAGCAATTACACTTCTGGGAATTTGCACCTTGGAGATGATTGTACAAATGTGAGATGTGTTTGTATATTTATTAAGGAAATGATTGTAGTAGCACAAATAATTTTTAAAAAGATGTGCCCTCAATATCCCTCAATAAGGGATGGTTTAAGTCAACTGTGTGTATCCATAAAGTCCATTTCCAAGCTGCTGCTAGGATTTTGTGGTGAGGATTTATGTTTATTGACTTGGAAAGATGCACATGACATATTGTTGAGTGAGAAATACAGCCTGTATTATATGATTCCAATTATGTGCAAACTGTATTCATAGATCTCCGTTTCTGAGTGCAGAGAGATGTCAGAAAGGCAGATGGAAAGTTCAACTAAATTACTGGTTTTTGCATTTTCCTTTAGACTCTTTTACTTTTTTTTCTATAGTGAGCTGTTATTTTATTTGACAGTGGTAGTAATAATATAATATTAGTAATAATGTAGTTGTAATAAATGTAATCTAGTAAGAAGCAGTAGTAGTAATAGTAGTAATAATGTAGTAATAATAATACTAATACTAGTAATAGTAATAACTATTTATGAAATTAAGCAGTGTGTTCTGGACTGTTAAGAAGGTTTTCCAGGAGAGCTGATGGTGTATTCGTTCAAGTTTTGTTCTCAGTTGTCATGGAAATGCTGTTACATTCCTCTAGAGGAGTGAAAATGGGGTTTACAAGACTAAATGTGGCCTCTAGATAGACTCTTTGGTCCTTGCCTGCTCCAGAATGCAGAATGCTCCAGGCCATGGCATCTCACCGCCCTTCCTCCTCACTGCCCTGTGGCACCAGTCAGCTCTACTTTTTCTGACCTCCACCTGTCTGCCTTGGCACTGTCTCCCAGAAAGGGCTTTCCCTGGATGCAGAAAGTATATTTTGCCAGCATTCAGAATAAAATAATCATAATAGCTAGCATATTTGGGAACTAGGAAGTACCTGGCATTGCACGCACCATTTCACAGGCATTGTATCTTTCTCTCCCCAGAGTAGTCCAAGGAGGGAAGACCTATTCAAACTCTTTGTTTACAAGTGGGAAAACTGAGGCTCAGAAGGGCATGGCTTGCACAGTCTCATAGCTAATGGGGAAGCAGTCTGACATTCAGACCCAGATTGGGCTGTTTCCCATGCTGCACTGAGCTGAGGGGAAGGCCAGCAGGTTCTGTTTGGTGACGCAGGGAGTATTTCTGGGAACCTGTGACTTAGATGCAAAGTTAATTCCAGAGTCATCAGGTGACATGAAAATTACACCTGGTCAATTACTTGTGCAAGTCCTGTTGGAGACCAATCTTTCTGCCCCTCGATACATCAAATACAGCCACACTTTCCTTGATTATTAGAAAAGATGAGGGTCTTTGCTTAGATGCCAGATGAAGTGATTGTGTTGAGGTGGCATGCTGGGTGAATGAAACATACCTGTCTTTAAGCATTGCAGTCATCTGTGATCATGTGGCCACATGATGGAGAGGTACTTGGGAATGAGACTGAGTGAGAAACTTGCAGGTACATGTTTCCTTTTGGGTTCACTCTGGAGCAAATGCATCCTGAACCCGTGGAAGTGATGCTGTCCAGCGTAAGAACCCAACTATTATTTTTTCTCTCTTTCTTGATATAGTAGAAACTATACCCTCCTATACCCAAGGCAGACATTACTAATCAGTGGTGCCATTCTCGCCTCCTATACCCAAGGCAAACATTAGTAATCAATGGTGCCATTCCCCCCTTCTATACTCAAGGCAGACATTACTAATCAATGGTGTCACTCTCCCCTTCTATACCCAAGGCAGACATTACTAATCAATGGTGTCACTCTCCCCTTCTATACCCAAGGCAGCGAGGATAGTGCAGTTAAGTGGAAGAACCCAAATTTTTACTTTGTTCTGCCTCATTCCAGAGCCATTTTTCATAACCCCTGTATTTTTCTGTAATAAGAATACAAAAAATTCATTTTTTATGCCTGCTTAAGAGACTATAAGAGACTAAGTGGCTTCAAACAACACCTGTCTACCATTTTGCAGCTTCGACTGGTCATAGGTCTGGACACAGCTGAACTGCGTTCTCTGCTTAGGTTCTCACAAAGCTGAAGGCAAGGGAGTTGGCAGGAGCTGGGGTTTCATCTGGAGCTCAGGGTCCCTTTGCAAGCTCACTGGTTATTGGAATAATTCAATTTCTTGTGGCTGTAGGATGCAGGCCCTCAGACCCTAGAGGCCGCCTGCAGTTCCCTGCCACATGGCCCTCTCCACAGGCAGTTTACAATGTGACAGTGTGCTTTTCCCAGGAGTGTCTCTCTAGTGCATGTTAGCAACATGGAGTCTCGTGTACACATGTCCCGACATAATCATGGCATGCCCATCATCTTTTCTATTGGTTAGAAGTAAGTAGTGGGTCCTGCCTACATGCTACTGATCATGGAGTCGCACTGAGGTCTGTCCATGCAGATATAGTCCCGAGATGAGTCTGGATTTCTCCTCTTCTTGGGGCCAAGTGTGCTGCTATTTCTTTCCAGCATTTTCCCTTTTTCTTGCAGAAAAGGGGCTCATGGCCCCCGCAGGAACAAGACCACATCAGTGTTTGACCCTCCAGACTTCCTTATCCCCTAGTCATCTGGACGTCTTAACTTCCTGCCCATGTCACCTCTGTAGGACGTCCCCTGCTGCAGTCTCTGCAAATGAATATTTGATGGAATGCTGCCACCTTTTGGAATTTAGCAAAAGTGATCTGTGTTGTTCAGAGGGATGGAAGTGAAGCTCCTGTTCCCTTCTCTACAGCCCGCGCACACACACCCACTCACCCGGCCTTCATTTCCGCTGAGCATTGACTCAGGTTTGACGCCAGTCTCTTCATGAGGCAGATTTGCTTGTCCTTTCTGCTGTGGTTTCTAGTTGCTGTGAGTGCTGACAGGCTTGTTCCCTGTTTTACCCTCCAAGATGCAGCAGAATGTTGAAGAAAGAGACGGGGCACATTGGACTGGATTTCATCTCTGATTCCACCACCAACTCTCCAAGGACTTTGGCTTCCATGTCTGTGAAATGAGGGTTTCTCAGGCTCTTTCTGCTTCACATCCCTGATCCCAGGTTATGATGTCTGTAACTGTGTATGGAGAATAGGTAACACCTCATTTATAGATGTCAGTCAGATGGGAGTGGAGGCTAGACCCAGTCCCAGGTCAAGGATGCCAAGGCTATGTCTGTACTCAGTAGGGAAGTGTGGTGCCATTGATGAGTAATATCTGCCTCAGGTATAGGAGGGGAGAGTGGTGCCACTGATGATTAATGATTGATGTCTGCCTTGGGTCTAGGAGGGCAGAGTGGTGCCATTGATTAGTAATGTCTGCCGTGGGTCTGGGAGGGGACAGTGGTGCCATTGATGAGTAATGTCTGCCTTGGGTCTAGGAGGGGAGAGTGGTGCCATTGATTTAATAATGTCTGCCTTGGGTATAGGAACGGAGAGTGGTACCGTTGATTAGTAATGTCTTCCTTGGTATAGGAGAGAAGAGTGGTACTCTTGACTGGTAATGTCTGCCTTGAGAACAGGAGGCGAGAGTGCCAACACAGATGCTGTCCCAACTCCAGGTGTGTCATAGAGACTTGTAGCAGCCATCATGGAACCCATAAGCTGGCCCACCTTTCCCGTTGCTTCTCTTTCTGTATATTGACAGGCATAGCTGTCCTCCCTCTTCCCTGGCATCCTTGGCATTTTCCTGTCTTACTCTCAATCTGAAGTTAACAGAGGCTGCCCGTGGCATGTCTGTAGTTGACCCACTGTCTGATCAGCTCATTTGCTGAACCATGGCTCCTGCTTTCCAGCATATTTCAGCAGCTCTCTGTGATGTGAGAGTAGAGAGCAAGGTCCTGTGATTTCATGCTTGGTGTTGGGATACTATCTGGTGGGTTCTCCAGCCTTATCTGCTTCTCTCCTCTCACCCTGTCCTTCAGTGTCCATGCCCCGTGATCCCTTACTGCAGACCTTTGCTTAGGCTATCCTTTCGGCTTGAATTCTCCCCTCAAATCTGACTATCCAAATTCCTAACCATTCATCCAGAATCATCAGAAAAGCTTTGTTCAGAGATTCTTCCTAAGTCACTGGTTGTGTTTCTTTCCAACCACAAAATGCCCTCCACCCTCATTCCTCCCTCCCTTCCTTCCTCACCTCCTCTCTCCCTCAGTTCTCCTTCTCATCTCTTCCTCATTCCACCCCAAACTCCCTAAATTATATCACAGTCACTGCTAAGAGTTGGAAGATATGCATGTGAATAAGACTCAAACCCTGCCCTCAAAGGGCTTGCAGTCTGTGAGGAGGACGCAGGATGAATAAGAAGTAGCCCATAACTGAGGCGCAATCTGATTGCTTTGTAGTGTAGGAAGAATATAAAGTTGAGTGGTGGTGCAAACAGGTAGGGAAGGCTTCACAGAGGAGGTGATACATAGAGTCTTGAAGGACAAGGGGGAGTCATAACACTGATTGCAGGAGATGGGGGGGCTCCAGGTAGAAGGAACAGAATGATCAGAAACATGGGCATGAACTTGGGTCTGTTATAGTCTGGAAGAGGGGATGTCAGGGGTTGGCGGGAGAAGCAGGCATGCCCCAGTGCTCCATAGTAGTTAAGAAGTTGAGTTTTGCTGTGATTAGTGTGTGGCCACTGAAAGGTTTTAAGCTGGTGATTGTCTGGATCTGATTTGCATTTTAGAAAGATCTCCCTGGGACCTGGCTTAGGAGGCTGGGAGGCTACAGGAAGCCTTGGTCCCTCCTGGGTATTTTTCACTGTGTCTCCTCTCTGGAGTGGGCTGGGGAGCAGAGGGGTCACCAGCTCTACGCCCAGACTCCTGGGCACGCTCTGCTTCTCACTGCTAATGTGCCTTCTACAGCATCTGCTCGGCAGAAAACCAAGTGTGCAGACGAGATAACGGCATTAGGAGCAGGAGGACAAAGCTGATACTCGGGGCAGTGAGACATGGAGGCTTAAATTCTTTCCCTTCAAAATATCACCCCTGATGTTGGCCACGTGGTTCTGATTAAAGGAAGCTGGACTTGCTGGGATGAAATGCTAAGTGGCACTCTTGACCTCGGGCACAGCCAGCGCAGGGTCTGCTGTTCCGGGGAACATCCCTGCCATTTCTCTCTGCTGCTTTCTGCCAGATAAGAGGGGAAGTCTATTTAGCGATTTCCCCTAATCTCTGAGGATGGCTGTGGCCCCTGGAGACACGGTGATGATACTGACAGGTTTCAATGCTGGCATTGAACTACGGATGGGGAGTGAAGGTCTTTTTTCCTTCCTATCTCCTGAGGGGGTGCCTAAAATACAGTAGGTGCTCAGTAAGGCTTGTTCTTGAAATGAATGAGTGAAAGTGTCAGCTCTGTTGATTTAAACTATCCCAGAAGGCTCCCTCATACTTCTCTCTGTCAACACTACCTGCCCCAATCTGAGGTCACTGCCTTTCTAATTCCACTGGGCCCATTTCTGAAATCTCTATAAATGGACCCCTGCAGTCCTTATGTATCTGCCTTCTTTCCCTCGAAAGCATCCCTAGGAGAATCACCTATGCTACTGCATGCACCACTAGCTACTCTTTTTAATGGTTGGACAGTATTTCATTGTATGATTGGACTATAATGTATCCATTCTCCCACGGATGAGCATTGGGGTTGTTTGTAGTTTGGGGCTATGTGCACTCTTGCACCTGTTGTTTGGTGGACGTAGGTACTCATTTATCTGGGGAATATACCTAGGAGTGTGTCTGTTTGGTCACAGAATGGGCACATGTTTAATTTGAGTAACTGCTGTCCAAAAGTTGGCCAAAGTGGTTGTTCCAGTGTTCATTCCCACCAGCAGTGACTATGAATCCCGCTTGGACGCTCATTCTCTGAGTGCATACCTTGTGAATTGTCATAACACCCCGGGGGCAAATGTGGTTGTTATTACCCCGACTTCACGGAGGGGCACTTTGAGTCCCAGCTGATTGGGTCAATGTCGCAAGGGTGTAGCACGGGAACCAAGGGCTCTGTTTCCATAACAGCAGCAGCCCTCTGAGCAACCATAGCATACCATGATTCTGGGAAGCTGTGGAGGTGTGGGGGTCCACACGTGGCCACATGATGGACAGGCACTATGGCAAAGTGGTTCTGTGCATGGCTGGGAACCAGGCTGCAGCCTTGAATCCCAGCCCTGCCACCTATTTGTTGTGGAAGCCTGGGCCACTGGCTTGACTTCTCTGTGCTGTAACTTTTCTCATCTGTAACACACATTTGATAAATCAAGTTGTTATGAGGATTCAATGAGTTAATATAGGTAAAGCTTTAGGAGAGGGCCCTAGAGAAGGTTTAATTATTACTATTGATTATTTCACCTCTGTCCAGTTTGAGTGCTGGAGTTGTCTGTTACAAGGCTGCAAGCCCTGTAATAGTTGTAGGGCTAACAGTCGTGAGATACACTGCTTAACTCTCCCTCCCATCCCCTATCCTCTGAAGGTAGCTGGCTTTCCTGATGAAATCCAGAATCTAATTTTGAGCCCTGACCATTGGTTTCACAAAGACTGCTGGGGTGCAGTCCGAGTGGTCCCTTCTGAAATGCATCTCTGCTCTTTCGTGCCCCTAATAAGAAATGCAGTCTGTTTGCTCAAGGTTTTACCCTTTACAGAAATGGTCAGACTCCTTTCTTCCCCCCATATCCGTTTCACAAATCCATGCCAAATATTGAAGTTTGATAACTACAAATATCACACATAGCTTTTAATCAAGAAAGACGGAAGGAAGATAAGGGAAGCAAATACATCTCTGTGAGGGAGTTCTGTATTCTCAGTAATGATTTTGCTAAGAAATAAAATTACTGGAGGGAGGCGAGAGGGCTCTGTGCTGTGTACCCAAATGGGCCGAACCACCTGAAACTACCTGGGCCCTTCTTCCAAACTCCCATGGCTTGCATTTAAGTTATGTATTCATTACCCTAATCGGTAGATGCTATCTCATTTTACAGAAAGGAGAGCTGTATTTTAAATGTGAATTTCTAATATGCCATCAATCTATCCCATTACCAGCAAAACCCATCCAGCCATCTGACGTTCTCTGTCGCTTGTCTGAGACAGGAGTGGAATGTGAATGCCTGTCACCTTCCACTCTAGGGAAAAGTCAGCCTGCTGGGGGCAGAGGAGAGGTCAGCTTCCAGGCTTTTATTCAAGGAGGCGATTTCCTTCATGTGGAGACAAAGGGCAGGATCGTCCTGGAATAGTGGCAGGTGTCAAGCATGTAGAGATGTCCACCGTGTCAGCCAAGGTTGACCCAGGGTCACTCCAGGCCAGGGCCTGGCCAAACCAAATGGGACCCTGTGAGCTGCATCCAAACCCTCATGTACCAGGCAGCCACCCGTGTCCTGGTGCCTTTCAACTTGACTGTTTTTCACAGCCCTCGTGCCCTGTGGCCTTGTGCTATCCCCCTGACCACAAATGCTTTTCCCTAAGACTTGTTAATCTCATAATTTTTTTTTTATCGGCCACCTACTTTGTGCCGAGCACTGTTCTAGGAGCTGCAGAGACGGCAGGTCGGGGTGGGGGGCAGAGGACTGTGCGGAGATGGTGGGGGTGGGGTGGAGGACAAAACCGACATCAGCATAATTTGTACTCTCACGTTTGAGTTTTTATTCAAATATTATCTTCTCTGCAACGTTTTCCTTGATGGCTGTATTTAAATCTCTAAGCCCTGCTCAGCACCCTTCTTCTTTTCCTTGCTTTGGTGCTCACACAACACTGAGTGCCGCCCTCTGACATCCAGTGTATTTTACTTACTTGCTGGCTTGCTGTACCTCCTGCCACTAGGAGGGCAGGGAGTTTTGTGAATTTCCAGTATGCCAGCAGTCTGTCCTGTTACCATCAGTCTATCCCATTACCATCAGCCTATCCCGTCACCAGTGTTTTGTTCATTCTTGTATCCCCAGCACCTATGCCTGTGCCTGCATGTAATAGACTGACAGTCACTACTTGTTGAAAGACTAGTGAACAGCTGCTGCACGCTCGCTATGTGCTAGGCCCATGTTTTATTCACATAGCCTCATGTGATTGTCAGAGTGTCTCACGGGGTTCTGTTGTCCCCGTTTAAGAGAAGAGCAAGTTGATGCCTAGTGAGGCAAGTGACCTTCCCAAGGTCACACAGCTAGGAAAGGGAACAGGAACATGGGTATAGGCAGGATGGGGGTTTACATAAAACTGCGGTCTGGGCAGGGGTATTAAAAACACCATGATGCACAAGGTTGAAAAATAAAAATTAGGCTGGGCACAGTGGCTTATGCTGTTAGTCCCAGTGTTTGGGGGGTTGAGGCAGGAGGTCGGTTGAGGCAGGAGGTCGGTTGAGGCCAGGAGTTTGAGATCAGCCTGGGAAACATAGGGATAGTTTGTCTCTACAAAATTAGAAAATTAAAAAAAAATTATTTTAAAATTAAAAATTTAATGGCATGGTGGCCATGTCTTTAGTCCCAGCCACTCTGGAGGCTGAGGTGGGAGGATCGCTTGAGCCCAGGAGATTGAGGCTGCAGTCAGCTATGATTGCACCACTGCACTCCAGCCTGGGTGACAGAGCAATACCCTGTCTCTAAAAAAATAAAAATAAAAATCAGATCCCTCTAGTCCCTGGCTGGCTGAGTATTTTAACACGCAAGTCGTAGGCTGTGGTTCTCAGACTAAAATCCAAACTCCTTGACAAAGCTTACAGAGCATCCTATGATGTGGTCTCTGTGTCTCTCTCCAGCCTGGTGTGTTTCCGTATCTCCCCAGCAGACAACTGGAGCATCATCCACATCCTTACGTGTGGCGTGCTTTCTCGCTGGCCCACGTGTGCTCTGTTGGCAATGTCTCCATCCCGAATCCACCCAGTCTCCCTGCCTACCTTCCCCTGAAACCTTGGGTTCATCTTTAAGATATTGGCTTACCGAGGGCGGGTCTTTGCTCACCTGTCTGGGTTGGTTTGGCAGTGGGTTTCATGGACCTCAGGCCCCATCTCCTTCCTTCATCAAAGTGTCGATCACTCTGTATTCTAATTTGTTCTCTCATCTCCTTTCTCATTTCTGACACATCTAGTTAGACAGCTCACTGCAACCCCAGCGTCACCTCAGTGCCTGCATGTGTAAGAGCACAGAAAGTCTAACAGAACGAATGAATGACTTGGTGGACCTGCCTCCCTGCCAGCGTTGTTGCTGCTGTGTTCCTTGGCTCGTACGCTGGCTTTCCTCTTCTTCAGTAGCCTTTTGCTTTGCACTTCTGTGTACTCAACTTCTTTCAGCTGATAAAAATGATCGATTTTATAAACTAGTATCAACAAAAACTAGTGATTCACCTATCCATCTGTTCATGCAGCCACTCTCCTATCCATCCCTCCATCTACTCTCTCATCCATCCATCCATCCACTCTCCCAACCATTGTCCCATCCATCTGTCTATCCGTCCATCCATCCATCCATCCATCCATCCATCCATCCATCCATCCATCCCCATCCATCCATCCATCCATCCATCCATCCATCCATCCATCCATCCACCCATTCATCTACTCTCCCATCACTCAGCTACTGGGTGCAGTGGCTCATATCTGTAATCCCTGCACTTTGGGAGGCCAAGGGAGGAGGATCACTTGAGGCCAGGAATTACACAAGCCTGGGCAACACAGCGAGACCCCATCTGTACAAAAAATAAAATAAAAATAGCCAGATGTAGTAGCATGCACCTGCGGTCCCAGCTACTTGGGAGGCTGGGATGGAAATATTCCTTGATCCATCTATCCATCTACTCTCCCACCCATCTACTCTCCCATCCATCCCATTCATTCATTCATTCCTTCATTAATTAATTCATCTACTCTACCATAATTCCTGCCATCCATACATCTACTCTCCCACCTACCCACCCACTCTCCCATGCATCCATTCATTCATTCTCCCTTCCACTCTCATTCATTCATTCATTCGTTCATTCATTCATTCATCTACTCTCCCATCAGTTCTCCCATCCATCCGTCTACTCTCCCAGTCACTCTCCCATTCACCCACCCATCCACTTTCCTATCTACCCATCCACCCGTCCACCACTCCATCTGTCCATCCATGCAATGTTGGGCAGCCACCATGTGCCAGGTCCTGTGAAGCTGCTAAGGTTATAGTGACAAGCCAAGACACACTAGGATCCACCCTCCCGAAGCCTACAGTTTGGTGAGACAGAGATTAAGCAGATACTCATATAAAAGGATATCTACAAATGAAGAGAAGTGCTTCACAAGGTAGATAATGGCTCTGAGAAAGATTTTTATAATGAAACCGGGCATACATGATGGATATGTCTGGGGTTTTCCCAGGAGGAGGCTCATGAACTGAGCTCTCAAGGCCACAGGGCAAGGTCAGGAGAGAGTAGAGCATTCTAGACAGAGGAAATAGCATGTGCAAAGGCCCTGTGGCCAGAGGAGTTTTACAAACTGCTAAAAGATAGCCAGAGTAGCTGGAGTTCAGGGAAGAGGAGCATTCCAATGAAGCCAGGCCATGGTGAGGATGCTGGTCTTTAACCCTAAGTATTGAAGACCTCAGTGCCACCATGAGGCAGAAGACCAGATAGGCACTCATCATTTGGGGTTCTTTTTCCTAACGAGGTCTCCTAAATTGATCCAGGCTCATGTCCCACGAAACATGGATCTGGCCCCTTCCTGGCACGTAGAAAGGACTCAACCCATAGTGGCTGACCAGCAAGGTAGAATGGAGTCCATTTTACAGATGACAAGACCGAAGTTCAAGGGTCCATGAGAATGGGACTAAGGCTAGGGGAGGGCCCTGATGGGTTTTCAAGGAGGTGATTGGATTTGCATTTTGTGAAGATTCCTCAGGTTTCTTTGAGGGGCCTCAGTTGGAGCAGGGGACAGAAACACAGGGGTACCAAGATGGGAAACAGTTGTTGGCATGGCCAAAGCTTCCTTCAGGCTTCAGAAGAACCTCCCCACACCCAACATCTGGGTGGACATCCTTCAAGGCTCAGAACACACATATGCCTGCAGTATCTCTGCCTTTGCACAGTTGAGGGTGGGTTCCCCAATATAAGACTTCCAGGTTCTTGGCAGAGGGAGGGTGAATAGACATATTTCTGTACATGGGTGCAACGTTATCCTCACCTGCATCCCATATATGTAGGGATCTTCCACTTGCTTTCATATCTGCTGATGGCACAGGGTTGCAGCCCTGATTATGGCCCCCAGAGGCTGAGATTTGTGGTCTAAAACTGAGGGGAGAGTGGAATGAGAGAGTCATACTCTAAGTGAAATTTTCCTTTCTCGTTATCTGTGAGCTGATAAAGATGCCAGCATGTCAGGTTCATTTGATGGACAAATTCAGACCATCATTTCATGGGAGGAGGCAGTCCAGTACCAGGACCATATTGGGGTCGTGTTTGTGGGGCCAGGTTCCATCACTGAGTGGAAAGATCACAAAAGCACTTGATGCCTGAGGGCTTCTTTGCACATCTCCAAGTTCAAGTTTCTGTCATCCTTATTTAACTCCCCAAATCAAGGTAGATGGTTTTTTTTTTTCTTCCCCAGCCAGCATCTGAAGACTGTATTCTATGGATGAGCATAGAAGTCCCTCTTTCTTCTCTGACTCCGTCATCTCCCATTCTCCTCTTGCAAAATTTCCTTGGACTTTTTTTTAATCCTGATGCTGCCTTTCAGGGTTCCAGCTCTTTGACCGAGGTCAGTTCCCTTCACTTCTGTCAGTGGGGCTGTGGAGGGAGTGTCAAATTCTGTAGGAACACTGAGAAAGAAGCCCAGCCTTTTTCTTGCTAGGAACAGTCACCTTCTTATAGGAACGATACACACCTGGTCTCATTTCTGCTTAGACTTCCTCTTTGTTGGGAAGTGGGGATCAGGTGGTTGGGGGATCATGTCCTGTGACGTACAGTCTGAGCCTGGCATTTTTTTTCCCTCAACAACTGGGACTGTAGACATTTTTAAACTAGAAGAAAAAAGCAAATTTGCACGTGGACTAAACAAACTTCATCTCCCCCTAGGTCTCCCCTGGGGACTATGCAGGAGGGCTCTGGGCTGGTGGGGAGAATCTTCAATGCAACTTTCATCTCTGATTTTCCTCCCCGAGTCCATGGGGATTTCATAAACATTATGTTGCTCACTTTCAGTTCAATGGCACAGAGTCGTTCCAGTGTGTTCTAATTACTCAGACATAAATGATTTCTGGTGCACTTTAAATGATTTCGGATGCACTTTTGTCTATCAGGCTCCTGATTTATCACTCCCTGGGACTTTGATGTTGTGCTTCATTGATTTCTTTTAAAGCTCTTCAGAGGTATATTTATTATAGACGATACATCTCCCTGTTCATTTGCTCCATAATTCTGAAACACTTTCATTTTCCAGTTGTCAACATTCCACCCCTACCCCCTGTACATATCTTGTACCAGCAGGAAGAAGACATATTTATTGAATGCAAGTCTATATGCGAGATGCTGTGGGTGAGTGAAGGTGCACAAATTAAAAACAAAAACATCCAACATCCATTCCTGTCCAAGATAATATGCTTATCATTTAGACAAAGGGACAATGCACACCCATTGACTTATGTGACACGACAGAGGAGGAAGAGCGCAGGGAGGCTGGGGGTTTGGTCCATGAGATGTGAGGGGTACTTAGAAGAGTGATGAGAGATGGATGGGGTCAGGGCTTTGTACCCAGATTTCCGTGATGATGGGCAACAGAAAGTGTCTACCATTCGGCTCAATTTTGTTCGTTTTTGAGATGGGATCTCACTCTGTTGCCCAGGCTTGGCGTGCAGTGGTGCCGTCATAGCTCACTGCAGCCCTGAACTCCTGGGGTTAAGTGATATTTCCATCCCAGCCTCCCAAGTAGCTAGAACTACAGGTGTATGCTCCCACATCTGGCTTTATTTTTGTACAGTTGGAGTCTCACTATGTTGCCCAGGCTTGTCTCTAATTCCTGGCCTCAGTTGATCCTCCTGCCTCGGCCTCCCAAAGCACTGGGATTACAGAAAGGAGCCACCGCACCCAGCAGCTGAGTTTTTGTGACAAGCTAAGAGGCAAAGCGGCCAGTTTTTGATGTGTGCTTGATAGACCCTAGAACTGTGAAGAGTGAGTGGTGTATACTGCTCAAGTCTACTTGCTCTGAAGACAGCTATGTTTATCTGAACAGGCACCTTCTGAGCCTTTATTTAGCTTGTCCCCATAGACATGAGGACAGGAGGGACATTGGAGTGGTATTTTGACAAGGCAGCTGGCTGCCAATCTGAAGATGTGGTGGGAGTCCCAGCTCGGTCCCGTTCCCATAGGTCCTTGAACCTCAGTCTTGTCATCTGTAAAATGGAGGCCATCCTATCTTGCTGGTCAGCCAGCCACTGTGGATCGAGCCCTTTCTATGTGTCAAGAAGGGGGCAGATCCACATTTTGTGGGACCTGAGCCTGGATCAACTTGGGGGACCCCGTTAGGAAAAAGGACCCCAGATGATGAGTGCCTATCTGGGTTTCTGCCCCATGATGGGAGCCCACCAGGGTTAGCAATGGGGTCTTCAATGCTTTTTAAGCTGTGGACTTCTTTTTCTCCCCAATTATTTGTGGCATGGCTGTTCAGTGCTTAAAACAGGTCACCATGGAGCTTCTGTTAATGGGAACGCTTCTTTCCCCCCTGAAGTCGGGCTGAGAGGCGTCTCCAGGAAGCACGGCTTGAACCTGAACCCTCTGTTGTGGTCAAGTTCACATCTGAAGCCAGAGCTCTTCCCCATTCCCCTCCCTGCCCCGGGGTCTCTCTGGGAGCACCTGTAAGCGAAGCTCTGCCCTGCAAGGGACGGTGTGGACCTACTTCCCGGGCAGACCGTGGTGACAGTTCTTGCTCCCTCAGGCTGCCCTGTCATCCCCTGGGCTGGCTTCAGGGTCCATCTGTGAAGGGACCTTCGGCTTCCTGGAACCCCAGCCCCAGCCTCTGCCTCCCGCGGCTGGAAACCTGGGAAGGAAGATAAGGCGCACACGCCACCTAGTGGCCGCTTCCTGGAGCTGTCACTCCCGACACCGCCCCTGGGAGGGAGCTCATCTCTGGGCCTAGCTTGTCTGCGGTGCTGGCCAGCGAGGTCCAGGCGCTGCTCCTGAGAGCCTTGGCTCAGAGGAGCATCTGGCTTGTTAGAGCAGGAGGTTCTTGTGTCACAGTGCCCTTGATTTTCCCACTGAGCTGCTGCCACCGTGAATACGAGCTCTTGGAGAAGTCGCTGTCTGCCCTCTTCCCTTTCCTCCCCCTCCTCCTGCTCTTCCCTCTCCCTCCTCCTCCTCACCCCTCCTCCTCTGCTTCCTCCCCCTCATCCTCCCCTTTATCTTCCTCCCCCCCATTATTGTCCTCCCCCCCCTTTGTGTCCCTCTCCTCCTCCTGTTCCTTCTCCCTCTCCTGTCCCCCCTTCTCCGCTATTTCCCTCCTCTTTCTCCTCCTCTCTTCCCCCTCCTCCATCCTGTTCTCCCTCTCTCTTCTCCTCCTTTGCTCCTCATCCTCCCTTCCCCACCCCTCCCCTTCCTCCTTTCTCTCCTGCCTCTTTTTCCATCCCCTCACCTTGGCTCAGCCAGCTTTCTTTTAATTATAATAGATACTTATTGGTGGTACCCTTATTTGTTCCAGGTGAAACTGCCCAGAGGGCAGTTCCTGAGTTAGAGACTAGATCATGAGTCCCAGCTGCGGTTGCTGAGGGGTTGAAATTTCCCTCAGATCTAGCCATCCATTGCCTCCCTCCCTCCCTCCTTGCCTCCCTCATTCATGAATGAATGCACGCACAGATTTAACAAATGCATTTTGAGGCTCTGTGCCGACATCACCTCACTTCCGACTTTGACCCCAGAATCTTTAGGACATGCCATTCCTCTCACTTCCCTGCCTGGAAAGCTCCCATTCTCTTTCAAGACTCAGGTTCAATGCTGCCCTGCGGACTAGCCTGTGAGCACTTACTCCTGCTACCCATGGTCCTGAGGTCTTCGCGAGTTTTCTGGCTCAGTCTTCTCTGGTTCCTATCCCCGGTGCTCAGCAGTCAAAGCCAGCCTTGCACTGAGTCAAAAACCCCAGAAGCTGTTTCTGTCTGCCTGGGACTCTGTGTTCTCCAGTAGTCAGGCTTGTTCCCCTCCTTTAAGGGTGTCCTATACACAGTAGCGTCCATTGAAGTCCAGAAACATGAGCAGCAGCAGTGTGGAAAGACAGGTGCATATGTCTTCTGCATTCCTTGGGTTTTAGCAATCTTACTGTAATCAAGCTGTCTTTATCCTCAAGGATTTAGTGAAAATGAGCTGTTTCTGAGGACTATACCCTGGAAACCTAGTGGTTTTTTTTCTGTCTTGTCTTTATTTCTCTCTCTCCGTACTCCTAAGCTAATGCCGTGAATGGGAAAAGCAAGGTTTGCTGTTTGATTTGTTGCAGAGCCCAGGTCAGGTATCCAATTATATTTAATAGAAGAATAGATGATGAGAGTGTCTGTCCGTCCCCTAGGCAGCGTCTCTGAAGCTTATCTGTGGCATCATGGAAGGTAACACTATTACCTGGTATCTACTAGGAGGATATTGTTCAAGCCATCAGTCTTTTGTTCAAGCTCTGGCATGCAGAAGGTACCCAGTAAATGGTTGGCAATTTTAAACATTGAGGTTTAACTTACATAACATAAATTATACAAATCTTGGGTATACAGCATTATGAATTTTTACATCTGTGTATCTCTGGGTTACTACCACTCAGATCACGATGTAAAGTATTTTTAGCTCCTGGAAGTCTTCCCACTGCCCGTCCACCAACAGCTCTCCCCACTCTGTCCTGTCTTTCCTTTGGTAAGTTTTGTTCGTTTCTGAGAGTCCTAGAGATGGAATCCTGACCTGATGCATACATCTGTTTCCTTTGCTGTGATGATGGCAGTGTGGGTATATGCATGAGTCCAGACTCATCCAATCATATACAGGAGATGGCTGCAGATTTTTTTTTTTTTTTTTTTTTGAGACAGAATCTTGCTCTGTCGCCCAGGCTGGAGTGCAGTGGTGTGATCTCTTCTCACTGCAAGCTCTGCCTCCTGGATTCACGCCACTCTCCTGCCTCAGCCTCCCGAGTAGCTGGGACTACAGGCACCCGCCACCACACCTGGCTAATTTTTTGTATTTTTAGTAGAGATGGGGTTTCACTGTGTTATCCAGGATGGTCTCGATCTCCTGACCTCGTGATCTGCCCACCTCAGCCTCCCAAAGTGCTGGGATCACAGGTGTGAGCCACTTGCCCGGCTGGCTGCAGCATTTTTGTACGTAAGTTATACCTCAAAAAAACTGTTTTAAAAGAAATAAATGTCCGTGAGCACCATCCATCACTTTGAAATTCTCATTTTGGGTCAGGTTGAAGCCAGTTCAGGAAGGTAAATCAGGTTAGTTTCTGTTCGAGAGTTTGCTTTTACTTAAAAGCATTAAAAGGCGACCTTCAATGTGGATTTTGCTGTGCCTGGACACCAGTGGGTGTCAGATCCAGAACCCAGCTTCCTGTTGCTGCTGGGCGGGATCATGGAATCTGGAGAGCTCCAGGTAGGGCAGATGACTTTGGGTAGCTGATGGGTGCCAGCTCCTCCCAGCTGGCATCCTTTGCTCCTGTGGTTCCAGGGAGGCCAGGCTATTTAGGAGGAATGTGGCTGTTGCCCCAGGACAGGACAAAATGTCTAATGTATTTACAGTCACTGTAGTTTGTGCCTGATTTGCAGCGGTGGAGGAACCACATGAGAAATTTGTCCATTTTACAAGATGTGCAAAAGGGGCTACCCGTGAGGACTTAGCTCTAAGGCTATGTTCGTTCTTAGAAAATAGTGTTGGCCCCACTCTCTTCCCACTAAGGAGTGTGTAGGATGCTGACAGACAGGCCTCCCGGGCTCCAGCCACCTTGGCTGCAAACATAAGTATGGAACTCTGACCCTGGGACGGAGGGCCTGAGTTCCTGGGCAGATAGTGCCCAGGGACGGGCATGTTCAACATGGGATTAACAGGCTCTGCAGGGAGGCCCAGAGACCTGGGGCTGGGACTAGATTGCTTTGCAAGGTAAGCTCTTGATTTCATGACCTCATCTCTCGCCCCAACCCCGAGACTTCACTCACAATCCAGGTTGTTAACAGAGAGCGATCTTATCCTGTTAGCCTTTCACTAGAGAGAAATTGGATTGAAAATCTCGCCAGACTGCCTCCGGACAGAGCTTTTCCATCTGCTGTGAGTGACCCTTGGGCAGGGAGAGTTGCTTTCCTTTACACACCATTAGCAGCTGGCAAAGAGGGGGGCCTCCATCTCTGCCCGGCTGTTGTCAGAAACTCTTGGAGAGGAGGCTCCACTGGGAGCTTGCTGCCTGACCCATGGTGAGACCTAAGTCAGCTGCTTCCCTTCTCTGTGCTTGGGCTCACCTCTCTCTTCCATGTCCTTTCACCGAGTTTCCATGAAGACAGTCAGACCTGGGCAAGTCTCCTGGGGACATGGGGGCTTACCTCCTTCTTCCGGTGGCCTAGGACTTTAAAGAAGAATATGCCTGACTTTCTACAGCCATTATTTTTTACTGTGCTCGTTCTGTTTTATTAAATTTCTGTGCAGATAGTAAATTCCTAGGATGCATTAAAAAAAAAAAGAAAGCAAGAAAGCAAAATCTCATGAAACTCCAAGACCTGAACTCCTGACACCTTCTGGGTTGGCGCCTACTGTTGCATTGGCCTTGCTTACTTTCCTGGTTCAGCAGAAAGTGAACATTCCAACCAGGTGGCCTGACAGTGGCTGGGCCACTGTGATTTCAGCATCTGGAAGAGCAGCTCCCACTTTCTGAGCAGCTGCTACAGCCCAGGGAGCTTTGCGTTCATTTTTGCGCAATGCTCATGTTATCCCAGGATCATCAGTCCTGGCATTAGTCCCATTTTGTGGAGGGGAAAGCTGAGCTTAGGGACCCACTCAACACATGCCGTCTGAATTGAGGTGTCATTCTCTTCCCCACGTTGCTGCATCTCTACACCTGCTGTAGAGAGGCGTCATGTCATTGCCTCTCCACAGCATGGCAAGATCTGAAATCTACTGAATACTTTCTGTTCTCAGTGCTGCATTGGTTGGCTGGGGCTGCCATCACAGATCACCCAGACCTATCGCTTCAACAGGAGTAATGCATTTTCTCCTAGTTCTGGAGGCCAGAAACCTGAGGTCATTGTGTCAGTGCGGTTGGTTTCTTCTGAGACCTGTCTCCTTGGCTTGTAGATGGTCATCTTCTTGCTGTGTCTTCACATGGCTTTCTCTTTGTGTCAGTATCCTCACCTCTTCCCATAAGAACAACATTCTCATTGGATTAGGGCCACCCTAATCTCGTTTTATTTACTTATTTATTTTTTTGGTAGAGATAGAGTCTCACTCTGTCTCCCAGGCCGGAGTGCAGTGGCAGGATCATGGCTTGCTGCAGCCTTGACTTGCTGGGCTCAAGTGATCCTCCTACCTCAGCTGCTCGAGTAGCCAGGAACACAGGCATGTGCGACCACACTCAGCTAATTTTTATTTTTATCTTTTTTTTTTGAGATGGAGTCTCGCTCTATCACCTAGGATGGAGTGCAGTGGCATGATCTCGGCTCACTGCGAGCTCCTCCTGCCGGGTTCACGTCATTCTCATGCCTCACCCTCCCGAGTAGCTGGGACTATGGGCGCCCGCCACCACGCCTGGCTAATTTTTTGTATTTTTAGTAGAGACGGGGTTTCACCATGTTGGCCAGGATGGTTCCAGTCTCCTGACCTCGTGATCCGCCCGCCTCGGCCTCCCAGAGTGCTGGGATTACAGGCGTTGAGACACTGCGCCCAGCCTGCCAATTTTTATTTTTTGTAGAGATGGGGTTTCCCTATGTAGCCCAGGCTGGTCTCAAACTCTTGGGCTCACGGGATCTTCCCACCTCAGCCTCCCAAAGTGCTGGGATTACAGGCATGAGCCGCCATGCCCGGCTTTCCTTTCAGCTGAATTAACCTTTTTAAAGACCTATCTCCAAATAGGTCTCACAGATATCTCTCACATTCTGAGTTGCTGTGGGTCAGGATTTCCACAAGTGAATTTTGGAGGCACCCAGGGTAGGCCGTCAAAAGTGCTTTGCATGTTATTTAATTTATCTGATCTTGACAATGCTCTGTGAAGTAGATACCACTGTCAGTCATTGATGATGGTTGACCTATCAGCCACGGATGAATTGAGGAAATGGAGGGAGGGAGGGCAGGACGGTTTCCATAGAAGGTGGGATGTAGACATCAGCGGGGCTCAATGCTGACTTCCCCTACTGAAAATACTGTAAGTGAAGATTAATTCTTAAACCCATATCAACTCAGTGTGTCATGGAATGATTTAGGAAGAGGAAAATATGGAAAATACCAGGATGGTGAGGATTCTCTCCAGGCAAAAGATGTTCCCCCACTCTTATTAAGAATGGAGGCATTAACTCCGAAAGCGCAGTGAAACCATCATCTGGGTGCTGTTTTTGGATTTGGTGCAAACATGTATCTATCCAGGTGCATATTTCTGCCCCAAAGCCTTCTTGTTTCAATGCTTAGGGGTAATGGTGATGATGTCCGTACCATGAAAACATCTTTCAGTGCTCCAAGCAGCTGCCAAAAGCCACTGGCCCAGTGTCTCCTGGGAAGAATGAAGTTCTTGTAACAACACAGACCTTGGCCACGTGTCAAAAGTAAACATGGCTGTGGGGAAATGGAATTATCTGGGTTATCTGAAACTTTGCCAGATGCATTGTTTTCTTATTCCTGAAAAACGTGTTCTTCATTAAAACCATACGTGAATAAATTTTCCCCAACGTTCTCAGCAACCAGTTCCACTTGGCGTCAATGATCCACAATCTACAGTGTACCTGCTAGGCTGTAGTTATTAAAAACAGTATTTTGACACCAATTATGATGCCAAAGCCCCAAGTTCGAGATGTTAGGCTGCTGTGGCTTGTTATATCTTCTCTCTGTCATGCTTCTCAAAATGGTGGGACATTAATTATGCATAATTAATTAGTTATGTTTAGTATCTGTCTTTTCCACCAGACTGTAGGCTCCATGGGGCAAGGAGTCTTGTGCACTGCCCTCTACGCAGTACCTGGCATAGTAAGCGCTTGATAAATAATTGCTGGATGAATGAACAAATCCATTGAATTACAGTGTTAGATCATCGGAGATCTTCCTTCATGCCTGTGGAATTTTCAGAACTTGACCCTTGTCTTTTTCTCTGGTAGTACTTTTTAAAAATTCCATTTATTTGCTTAGACCAAGGGTTGGCAAACTTCAGCCCATAGGCCAAATCCAGCCTGATACCTGTTGTTTTAAATAAAGTTTTATTGGAACACAGCCACACCTGTTCATTTATGTATTGTGGCTTTCCTGCTACAATATCAGAATTGAATAGTTGCGAGGGAGACTGTGTGGCCCACAAAGCCAAGAATATTTGATACTGGCTCTCCATATCTGGGGGTTTTGCATTGGTGGATTCAACCAACCTCGATTAAAAAATATTCTTCTGTGTACGATGGCTGCGTCTGTACCCAACATGTGCAGACTTTGTTTTCTTATTGTTTCCTAAACAACACAGTATAACAACTCTTTACATGGCATTTACGTTGTTGTTTTGGGTATTACAGGTAATCTATAGACGGTTTGAAGTATAGGGGAGGATGTCTGCAGGTTATATGCAAATCCTATGCCGCTTTGTATGAGACTAGAAGATTCATGGGTTTTGGTATACAGGGGAGTCTTGGAACCAACCCGTCATGAACACCAAGGGATGACTGTGCTATCTGGCCATTTCAGAGAAACTGGCCAATCCCTGGCCTAGTCTAAAGAAAGCCACCAGTGAAGTGAGCAGTCTCATGGGGGCATTATGGTGTTGGCCTGAGAAGAGAAGGGGTGCAGTATGTCTTACGGGGTGACTGTTTTCCATTTCCCAGTGGAGAGGACTCTAGTGGACTTCTCACAGCAGGGGTCCTCAAACTGAAGGGTGTATAGGAATCACCTAAGCAGTTCCTCAAAATGCATTTTCCTGGGCCCTTCCACAGGTGGTGATGGGATGGTACCCAGGAATGTATTCAGTCATTAAGTCAGCAGTTGTATACTCAGCACTGACTATATGCCAGAGACAATTCTAGGTGGACGGCAGTGAACAAAACAGAACAGAGAAAGTCCCTGCTTTCAGAGATTTTCTGTTCTAGTGGGAGAACACTCATAATCACCAAACAAACATGCACGACCATGCTAAGTGCTGAACGGGTCCACGAAGACTTTCCTGCATCTTTACCCACTCCCTAGATGGTACAGGTGCAGGTGGCCGGAGGACCACATGGTCTCAACTGCTTTCTTAAAGCCTCTGATAAATTCTCACCTGTGCCTTCTTTTCTTCCCACTACACTGGTTACCCCTTCCCTCAGCTGCTTGTAATGTCTCTCTCCCTTCTCCCTACCTCCTTCCCTTTTTCTCTCTCATTTGTTTTCTTTGTCTTTCCCTCCCTCTCTCCCTCCTGCTCTTTTCCTCTGCCATGTCTCCGTCTCAATCTGGTTGGGAGTTGAAGTCCTCAGATGGTAAGAATCCTTCACGGTTTATAAAGGCTTTTGGAAAAACAGCTTTATTGAGATATCATTCATATATAGTACAATTCAGCCATTTAGAGCATACGATTCAGTGGTTTTTTATTATTCACAGAGTTGTGCCAACATCAGCACATTCACTTTAGAACATTTCCGTCACCCCCCAAATAACTCCCATACCAAGGCTTTTGCAGACTATTTGATCTGATCCCTACAGAGCTGAGAAGAGCAGGGCAGATGGTGTCCACCCCATTTGACAGAAGAGCAAATAAGGGATTAAAGAGTTTGGGGATTTGGAAAAGCAAAGGAGAACATTTTAGGTCACTTCTAATATTAGAAGGTTCCAAGGAGTCCCTAAAAATAAGGCCTTTTGGTGACTCTCCTGCTACCCAGAGACTCTTTTTTTTTTTTTTTTTTTTGAGACGGAGTCTTGCTCTGTCGCCCAGGCTGGAGCGCAGTGGTGCGATCTAGGCTCACTGCAAGCTCTGCCTGCTGGGTTCACACCGTTCTCCTGCCTCAGCCTCCCAAGCAGCTGGGACTACAGGTGCCCGCCACCATGCCCAACTAATTTTTTCTTTTGTATTTTTAGTAGAGGTGGGGTTTCACCATGTTAGCCAGGATGATCTCTATCTCCTGACCTTGTGATCCGCCCACCTCAGCCTCCCAAAGTGCTGGGATCACAGGTGTGAGCCATCGCGCCCAGCCACCCAGAGACTTTTAAAGCTTGTACCCAGGTGGGGAAAAGCTCCTGAGAACCCCCTGAATTCCCGGGATATCTAAAGCACAGGTTCATTTTCCTCATCCCCTACCTGGGAGGTACAAGGACAGTGTCTGTGATTGTCTGTCTGGCTAATGGATTCCGACTGCCAGCCACTCGCTGAACGGCGCTCTCAGCTACCGCCATGCATATGCATCATGCTGGCTGGCTTGGACACAGCCACCAACGCGGGGTGACAGGGCCTTGAGCTTGCCTCAGGGACCCTTCAGGAAGCTCATATGCTGAGTGCCAGGTGGCACCGCAGAGCTCTTATTGCAGGATGGGGGGACAGAGAAAGCTGCTTGCTGAATGGCTCTGGGAGACGAGAGGGGCTGTTTGACCACTTGGAAACTGACCAGTAGGTTTATCTGGTGCCAAACGGCAAAATGCATGGTCTGTCGGGACCCCACCCGGATGTGGGGCAGTGTGATTGAGGGTGACTCTGGTGCCAGAGAGCCTGGCATGAGAGATACCAGCCGTCACCCTCCATAGACGGCTCTGGATTATATTTAAAATGGGATTCAGGGACATTGCACAGAGTGCAATGAAATGGACCTAGCATTACAATTTTGCGTGTGAGCCATCTTTGTCTTTCTTACCAAAGTGCCCTCAGTATTGTCAGTGGCTAGGCTTTACTGGAAGATGAGCCCCCCAGAACAGGGCAGGATATTTTTTTCTGTATCCCTAGGATCTGTAGCAGGACCTGGGCATGGTGAGAGCGTAGGAAGCATTTGTTGAATGAATGATGCAATGGAGTCTCTGAGGGTGGTCCCCAGCTGTCAGGGGCTGCTCCACTCTGATGCTCACTGCAGCTCTCAGATGAACAGACTGGGGCACAGAGAGGTCAAGAACGTGGCCATGGGTCATACAGCTCCTCAGGAGTCTGGTAGGGATTTGAACTCACTGGTGTGCCTGACCACTGCACTGTTCTTCCTAACCAGTCAAGTTGTGCGGAGGTGTTTGGATTTACTCTTTGATATTTTCTATTATTTATTTATTTATTTATTTATGAGATGGAGTCTTGCTCTCTCGCCCAGGCTCGAGTACAGTGGTGCGATCTTGGCTCACTGCAACCTCTGCCTCCTTGGGTTCAAGTGATTCTCCTGCCTCAGCCTCCTGAGTAGCTGGGACTACAGGTGCCTACCACCATGCTTAGCTAATTTTTGTATTTTTAGTAGAGACAGGTTTTCACCATTTTGGCCAGGCTGGTTTCAAACTCCTGACCTCAGCTGATCTGTCTGCCTCAGCCTCCCAAAGTGCTGGGATTACAGGTGTGAGCCACCGTGTCCAGCCCTGGATTTACTCTTTAATATCTTATTATTATTATTTTTTTAACACGGAGTTTCACTCTTGTTGCCCAGGCTGGAGTGCAATGGCACGGTCTCGGCTTACTGCACCCTCTGCCTCCTGGGTTCAAGCTCTTCTCCTGCCTCAGCCTCCCATGTAGCTAGGATTACAGGCATGTGTGACCACGCCTGGCTAATTTTGTATTTTCTTTTTAGTAGAGACGGTTTTCTCCATGTTGGTCAGGCTGGTCTCGAACTCCTGACCTCAGGTGATCCACCCGCCTCGGCCTCCCAAAGTGCTGGGATTACAGGCATGAGCCACCATACCTGACCTCTTTAATATCTTGTGTCCTCCAATTTATCCTCTGGAGGAAGGATGACTCACAGTTCCAGAGGCAAGCAGTCAGAGATCAAGGTGTTGGCAGGGTTGGTTTCTTCTGCAGCTCCCTCCTTGGCTTGTAGACGACCGTCTTCTCCCTGTGTCTTCATGTAGGCTGTGTCTGTGTCTGTATTTTAATCTTCTCATCGTAGGAGACACCAGTCAGGTTGGACTGGGACTCACTGTAGTGACCTCACTGTCACTTAATTACCTCTCTTTCAAGACCCTGTCCTTGATAGCAGTCACATTCTGAGTTCTTGGGGGTTAGGACTTTAACATATGAATTCTGGGGGAACACAGTTCAGCCCGTAACAGACCCTAACCAAAAAGATCCTGGAACGCCCCTATTCCTTCCTCTCCAAAATCCTTTGTTTTCAGCCTCTGCTCCCGCCATGGGAATATGGTGTCAAATGTTGACGCGGGCTCCAATCTTCATCAGTTCTAGACAACTGGTTATACTCCAGTGCTTCGGGAGGAATGAGTTTCCTTACTTTCTTGTGATAGATCTTGTGAATGGGACTGAAGATTCAACCAGAGGTTTTAAAAAAAAAGCTCAACTCTGTTGCTTGCCTTGGTGCCCTTCTGAGCACATTTGAGTGATCGTTTTATCTAAATCTTTTTTTTCTATAAGAAAGAATTTTGCTTAATTGGGTCTCATTTCTGTTCTCCCCTTAACAACTGAGCGTCTACATTTCTGTTGGGATTGAAAGCCCCAATCAGTTCAGATAAATCAGCTTCCTTTTTAAATTATGATCTTGGAGGAAATAATGATCTAACTTACTTGTTAATTACTTTTATGTGAATTAGACATCCCGGCTTTGCAGTTGCTGCTTTCCTCAGAAGTATTTAATCCCTCAAATCTATTTAAACTTTTTCTTTTTACTTAAATTAAGATGCTGAAAAATTCCACTATTAGAAATAATTTGGGTTTTTTAAGTTCAGCTTCATGGGTCTGTAATTTTAAATAATTTGAGCTGAAAATGATTCTATCATATCCCATGTAGTGGCACCAAATTACCATTTTCTCTTCAAGATTTTCTCATATTATTGGTGTGTCAGACTTAGTAAATAAATAAATAGAAGAAAAGGTAATGAATGAAACAGTCTTGTAGAATTGTAAAACAGAAACCAAATTACGTATCCTACATTCAGCAATTTTGCCTTTTAACCATAGTGATCTTGGGGTGTGTGTGTGTGTGTGTGTGTGTGTGTGTGTGTGTCCCAAAGGGGGAAAATAATCATTTGTAAAGAGTAGAAAATGCTATTGCTTTGAGTACAAAGCAATAGATTACCAAATGAATAATTTAGGGTTTTTATATTAAAAAATCTCAAACCTTCAGAAGAGAAGTGACAACCTTATAATAAATAAGCAACAACCTTAAAAATAACAACAGAATAAGAAGGGGATTAATACCCCAAAGTAGAAGTACAGTTGCCTCTCTGTATCCACAGATTCAACCAAGTGAAGATTGAAAAATAAAAGAAATAGTAAAAATAATACAAATAAAAAGAAATACAGTATAACAACTACTTACATAGCATTTACATTGTGTTGTATATTATAAGTAATCCAAGATGATTTAAAGTATACAGGAGGATGAGCATAGGTTCTATGCAAATACTGCACCATTTCATATAAGGGGGTTGAACATTCATGGATTTTAGTATCCACAAGGGGAGTCCTGGAACAAATCCCTCATGGATATGGAGAAACGATTGTACCTAATTAAAACTGGTGAGAAGAGGCCAAAGCAGCATTTAGAGGCATTCCTATAGCCTTAGGTATTGTCAGGACTCTTCTGTCATCAGAGAGAGGAATTCCTTATATTTTGAATATTAAGTAAAGTAGTATAAGGGTGAAGGTCTGTCTCTGCCCACCCCACCCCAATTAGTAAAAATGTTGTACAGTTAGAGTTTTGGTGCTGGCTCACAGTTTAGTGTCTGGCATTGGGTAGATACCCTTATATCAGATAGTGTATTGAGAAATGCAGTACAGCCCAGTGTTTGAGGTGAGGACTTGGGAGTTGAAAGAATCCAAGAATTGAAGTCTCTTCTACCATGCAAATGGTGATCCTATCTATGATACCAATTATCACAGACTAAATTCTTTTTCTTTTCTCTTTTATTGCTTCTTTTTATTGGCCGCTATTTATCCAGGGCACATTCTCCATTGAAAGCTCAGTCAAAAGGAGCTCTGAGTTTTGGGGATAACTGATATAACCTTAGTGATCACCATAGTGATCATGGTGTGTTTTAGGTTTCTAGGATATGGGTTAGGGGAAGAACGCTTTAGGTCAGCCAAGTAGTATTTGGGCTCTAGGAAAGATCTCAAACATAAAGTCTGAACTGCTGAATTGTCCCAGAGTTATTGCTCTGTCTTCAACCCCGGTAAGAGCAAAGATACCCCAAGAACCCACAGCTGAGACAGCTGCTGGGATAAATGATGGAAGAAGTCTTGCTATTACAGTCCTCGATGTCAAGCCATGGTTGACATAGCAGTCTCTTGCTTTTCACCTGCCAAATTCCAAGGGCAGGATTTTACATCCCCAAGAAATATAAAATATGAGCATCCTTGTGGCTGAAGGCAGATCCCATGGTACCTTTCTCTGTCGTTTCTATGTGGGCTATGATGAGTGCTGTAGCATCTGACCTAAGCTAAGTCCTAAGACGTTAGTCCTAAGTGAGATCATGTACCAGGGAATCTTGTAACTTTGTGTGGATAGCAAGTTATGGCTGATGCCAAATGTCAACAGAGTAAACTGTGAGTGCGATTAAATGTCTTTCTAATGATGCCATCCAGGCCCCAAGCACCCATAGTAGAGCAAACAAATGTAGCAGAGCAGCAGTAAGCAATCAAGAGAAAAGAAAAAAAAAGTGATGCTGTAAAAAGAAGAAGCTATTTTACTCTTCATTTTCCACTTACAACATATTGAGAGTACAGGGCTGGATGAGCAACCTGAATTCAACTCACAGAACCTAAATTCAAAGCAGAAGTGATTCTAGAATACCTTCCCTCTATCCCCACTCCTCCATCTTCTAAGGATGTACCAGTATGATGTTCAATATTTAACAACATTTAGGGCTCAGGTGCTAGTCACTCAGAATGGATACAGCAGCTAACCAGAGCAGACCCAGCTATAAACCCACACAGCTGTGCCATGGTCAACCAGGACTGCCAGTGGTATAAATCCTTCTTTGCATCTTCAGGACATTGGCTACAAGTTTGTAGGGGACCCTATGGTCCTCCTGGACCCAAAGCCACTGCCCAAAGAGGGCTTCATGGACCATTTAACTACTGGATAACTCAGTAGCAAAGGAAGAATGGAGTCTAATGTCAGAATAGTATCTGAGAAGGTGGTTTTGCTTAGGACCAATGCCTCCTTGTTTACGCAAGAGATCTCGTCCGTGGTGCCTGCTTGGGGTCTTGGTATGATAATAGTTGCTCTGAGCCTTGGCTTTTTGTGTGCTTACCTCCCTTCCTTCCAGCTTAAGGTTGTGTTTCTCCAACTCTTGTATTTCAGCCGAAGGACCTGATGTCAGTGGTTTAGTGCATTCTGTTCAATTGGAAGCAACAGAGCCAAATGGTTAAGAGGGTAGGTTTGGAGTCCATTAGAACTGGAGTGAAATTCTGGCCTTGAAGCCCACTTTATAAGTCTTCATGGGTAGGAAAGTACCCATCTTAGGGTGTTGTAGGGAGGAGTCAATTAGCTGATGTTGATCAAGTGCTTAACTCACAGGAGAGCTGCATGCCTGGTGACTGTTGTTATTTGGTTGGGGATAGGATCTCTCTATGTCCTGGGAGGTGCTCCTTGCAGGAGATCAATGCAGATACATTTCAGGATTCTCTGTTGATGTCCATCTATCTTTATCCACCTCTCAAAGGTCATTTGAGGCTCAGAGGCACAGAGGTATGGTGCCTTCTGCAGGAGTAGAGATCAAGGAGGAAGCGTTGGCACTTTGGCCGGTTGTGGTCGCTCATGCGTGTAATCCCAGGACTTTGGGAGGCCAAAGTGGGTGGATCACCTAAGGTCAGGAGTTCGAGACCAGCCTGGGCAACATGGTGAAACCCTGTGTCTACTAAAAATACAAAATTAGCCAGGCATTGTGGCGCATGTCTATAATCCCAGCTACTCAGGAGGCTGAGGGAGGAGAATCGTTTGAACCCAGGAGGTGGAGTTTGCAGTGAGCCAAGATGACGCCATTGCACTCCAACCTGGGTGACAGAGTAAGACTTGTCTCGAAAAAAAAAGAAAAGAAAAAAAGGAGGAAACATTGGGACGTTAGACATCAGATGTGCCCCACCGTCTGATTATAAAAGTTCTTCAATCTCTGCCTGCAGGCCATCTCAGGACCTTCAGAGCATTGGCGGGTGGCTTTCATGATACTCTTGATGGAAAGGACTGAAGTTTCCATTGATTGGTGGCAGTGCCCTCATCAACCAGTGTTTCCCAGAGACAAGCCAAGCTGGCTTCTTATGCTTTTTCTATCCTGATGGACATGGGCTTGTCATTCAAACCCAGGCAGTATCTGGAGGGCCAGGCCCTAACTCTCGCCTTGGACTTCAGTTGTTGGAAAAAAGGCAATGAAGGAGATAGAATGTGTGGAGGAGGAAGTCATTTCAGAGGGGAGCAACTTGAACTTTACATTTTTTAGTTTGCTGATGTTTAATGACCAAATATGTTTTTTTAGGTGGTTCTGATGTTATTTTCTCCATCTATTACAAAACAGCTGCAGAATGGCAACGTTTGACATTTAAGAAAGGGAAAGTGGGAGGAGTGGTGAAGTGATTCCCCTTGGAAGGGTCACACTTGTATCTAGAGGTTGTCCGCAACACATGGCCAAACCAGTCCCCAAAACGTGACTGTAGGCACTCAGAGGTGCTGCATGTAGGTTTGAAACAATCTAAAGCAAAGCAAAGAAAACTCAACTGGTCATTGAGTATGTCAGAATTTGCTCTGATGAAGGTGATGAGGTTGATGATGGTGATGTTGGTGGCTGATGTTACTGGTCAGGCTCTCAGAGGCTCTCTTCAATCCTCATGCACATTTAACAGTCTCTCTTTGGCCTGGCGTGGTGGCTCATGCCTGTAATCCCAGCACTTTGGGAGGCTGAGGTGGGCAGATCATAAGGTCGAGAGATCGAGACCATCCTGGTCAACATGGTGAAACCCCATCTCTACTAAAAATACAAAAACTAGCCGGGCATGGTGGCGGGTGCCTGTAGTCCCAGGTACTCGGGAGGCTGAGGCAGGAGAATCTCTTGAACCAAGGAGGCGGAGGTTGCAGTGAGCCACGATCGCACCACTGCACTCCAGCCTGGTGACAGAGCAAGACTCCATATATTTTTTTTTTTTTAAAGTCTCTCTTCTTTGTATCCATTACATTTTGACTTCACTTTTAGATAATTTATCACACACTCCTATGCCCTTCTGCATTCGTGTTTCCCACCTCCTAGAATGGAAGCTACTTGATTATTTCCTTCCCCTAACCTCATTTTTTGTACTTAGTATTGAGTTTTGGCACTTAGGAGGTGCTTGCTATTTATTCAGTGAAATGTCCGGAGTCTGGTGAAAGGAAATTGAGCATTGTCTGGATGGGCTTTTCTCTTACAAAGTCAAAATTTGGCCAAAGGCAGCTCCCACTGTAGGATCATTTTCTGGGATGGACACTGGGGTGTCCACTAGGGTCAGGTTAATGATAGAGTGGAGACAGTATAAATGGCGTCCCCAAGTAGCAAAGAAAGGTTAAGCCTCCACCTGTTTCCTCTCTATAAGCTTCTGTCTAAAGATCTCACAGGAGGATTGGATGTCTGAGATTTCTTTTCCAGTCCTACTTAAGCTAGGAAGCCAAGGAGGGCACAGAGGTACCAGAGGAAGGGCATCTGTGTGCCCAGAAGCCTCTTCACAAAGGACACAGGATGCAGGTAAGCTACTTCATATGGTACCCATCACATGTATGCATTCAATGTACTAAAAATAATTATTATTCTGTATTAGAGAAGATGTCATGAGACAACTAGCCACAGTCTGATGAACGAGAGTAAGGATGAATATGGGAGTTATACCTGGTGGGTTCGCAACCCACATCAATCTCTGTGTCCCTTGGGCAAGCCCTTTTACCTCTTTTAGCTGTTTCCTGGTCAACGTTATTTGACCCCCTGTAAGATGGAGATGGTAATACCTACCCTGTATGTTGTGGTGAGAATCAAATGAAGCAGATGAAAAGTGCTTAGCATAGTAACAACTCAGTACATGAGAGCCATCATTTTTGTTGTTGTTGTGTTTTTCAGCAAGGCAAGGGCTTTGATGTCTTTTAGGAATAGTTGAATTTTGGCTTCATATGATTACACACAATATCAGTGGTGATTTATCTGGAAATAGCACTTACCTCCAGGCCCTGCCCATGAGCCACCTAGCCCAACTATGTTTATTTGTCTTTTGTTTTGGAGCCTATAAGGGCATATTGGGAGGGTTTAATACAGCCCCATCACTGTGATTTAGTGAGCACTTACTGTCCCGCACATGATACCGCGCTAACACTTTACAAAATGGTCATGAATGATCCTTCCTTCAAACCTGTGAGGTCGGTACTCTTCTATAAAAGCTGGGAGAACTGCAGCACACAGAATTTCCGTAAGTCTCTCCAATGTAGCTAAGAAAACTGGGCTGGGAACACAACCCAGGTTACTGGATTCCAGGGCCTGCAATCTTAACAACTCCTTTTTTTTTTGAGGTGGAGTCTCTCTCTGTCACGTGGGCTGCAGTGCAGTGGTATGATCTCAGCTCACTGCAACCTCCACCTCCCAGGTTCAAGTGATTGTCCTGCCTCAGCCTCCCGAGTAGCTGGGACTGTAGGCGCCAGCCACCATGGCTGGCTAATTTTTGTATTTTTAATAGAGACGGAATTTCGCCATATTGGCCAGGCTGGTCTCGAACTCCCGACCTCCTGATCCACCTGCCTCGGCCTCCCAAAGTGCTGGGATTACAGGTGTGAGCCACCGCACCCTGCCAACAACTCTTTTACATCAGTGCAAGTTGGAACATTTTGAAGCTCCCACTCTTCTCCCTGGAATCATAGACTTGTGGTTTCTTTTCTCATCCCAAATCATAGGTGCTCTTTTTTTAAAAAAAATTTCAATAGCTTTGGGGGTACAGGTGGTTTTTCATTATATAGATAAGCTCTTTAGTGGTGATTTCTGAGATTTTGTTGTACTCATCACTGGAGCAATTACTCTATACCCAATGTGTAGTCTTTTAGAAAACATTCACAATCTGTGTATCCGACAAAAGACTGACGTCCAGAATCTACAAGGAACTCAAGTCAACAAGAATAAAACAAATAATCCCATCAAAAAGTGGGTAAAGGGCTGGGTGTGGTGGCTCACGCTTGTAATCTCAGCACTTTGGGAGGTCGAGGTGGGTGGATCACCTGAGGTGGGGAGTTTGAGGTCTGCCTGGCCAACATGGTGAAACTCCGTCTCTTCTAAAAATACAAAAATTAGCCAGGCGTGGTGGTGCATGCGGGTAATCGCAGCTGCTCAGGAGGCTGAGGCAGGAGAATTGCTAGAACCCAGGAGGTGGAGGCCACTGTACTCCAGCCTGGGCAATAGAGTGAGACTCCGTGTAAAAAAAAAAAAAAAAAAAGTAGACAAAGGAAATGCATAGACAGTTCTCAAAAGAAGATATACAAACAGCCAACAAACATATGCAAAAATGCTCAACATCCCTAATGATCGCGGTGCCCATTTGAAGGCCAACTGTGAGCTGTTAGCAAACCCGCCTTGAGTGTAATGGTGAGTGTTTCCTCTACTGCCATCTAGAGGACACAGACTCAAATAAGCGTCATTAGTTGCAGTTTCTGAGGTCCAACTTCCAAATGATCCTTACCCTTTACCTTTTATAGCCACTGGCCTCACTTCTTTGTACATAGCAAATTCAGACTTGCTTACATCAGTTGGCAAATTAACATTTTCGGTATTGCATTCTGGTATTGCCTGACAGCTACTGGTTCAATATTGGCAAAGCCTGAAGTCTTGTCCTTACAGCAGTGGTAGTGCAATCATTTGACTATTTATTTTCACTTTCTCCATATTTTATACAGAGTGGAAAACAAGCAAATTAACGTACTGATACAAGTGATAAAAAGCAGTGGTCTCAAATGTAATTGAGACAAAAATAGGGACTATTTAACTGTAATTGGACACTTACTCATTTAAGCTAATTAATCATTTTAAATTGCAAAGGGGGTAAACAAAATTAAAGAACTTGTACAAAATGCTAAAAATGTTTTTTTCAAATACCTAAGTGTGATTTAGGATATATATCTACCCCTTCTGGAATTGAGCCAGTGTAAGTCAGGATGGTTTCAGTGACAGATACTTTTTCAGATAATTTAAGCTGAAGGAAAGTTATTGGTCAGAGAGGAAGGATCATAGATCACTCGGAGTCAAAGAAGAGTCTCAGGAAGCAGCAAATTGGGATGGGGAGCCAGGAGTCAGGGCCCACCAGCGTATTCTTTCCATTTCTCTTTCATTTCTGGCTGACTTCCTTCTGCAGACAGATTCTGTCTAGATGGCATGAATGGTGGGGGAAATTACCATCAGCTCTTTGGCTTTCTAACCTCATATTTGGCAACATCATAGAAAAGAGAATCTTTTTGTTCACAAATGTTTATATGTCAATTCCAGGACGGATTCTGATTGGCTCTCCTTAGATCATGCGCCTTCCGCTATATCAATTAATGTGTCCAGGGGAAGAGAGTCACCATAATTGGTCAAGCCTGGGTCATGTGATCAGGGTCAGGAAGTCTCAGAGTCTGTTACTAAAATAAAAGAGATGGAGGGGAAATATACTAGCTAGCCCCAAATGGGAACTATCACATTGTATCACTGAACTACGCTGCCCTTACTCATCTTTCTTTAACGTTTTCGCTTTTGACTTTTTTGCATAGTTTCATTCCATTTAAAAGAAAATCTGTTTGTATTGGTGGTCAGCCATCTGACAAAAATCTCAAGCTACTTCATTCTATTGACCTCACTGAATAAATTGAATAAATAATTTACATTCTGCACAGGGATCATAAAAAACAGTTTTGGCATGGTGGGAATATGCATCCTCGCAGCCTGTCCCTCTCTCTGAATGTGGTTCTCTAGGCAGCAGAGTAATGGCATATGTTGTGAACACCTGGTGACCTCCATTCCTCATGGAGTTAAGCTGAAAGTTAAAGAGAATGAAAATAGGGCCGGGGACTGGAGGGGCTTCATTGAGTAGAGGCTTCTGGCTTTGAGTGACAAATGTGTTGAGATGTGAAGGAGAGAAATATGTATCCCATACAGATTTGTTTTTCATGTAAATAAGTGTTTTAGCCTCAAACTTTCTGGCGTCTCATTATGCAGGTGACTTAGTCATTGACGTGCATGCAATTTGCATTTCCCCCTCTTTATGCCAAAAGTTGAGAGACTGTAACTTGGCTAAATTACGCATCCTGGGTGCACCAGTAGACTGCCATCTTGGGTGCATTTGTAAATACTGAGGGATAGATCCAGCCAGTGCAGGACTCAGATCCTGTTGATTTGTAGCGTTGGGTTTTTTTGGAGGATTTTTATCCTCTTTGACTTCTATCATGCAGTCCATTCATTTTTCGTGTTATAGATACACCAGGTAGACAGGTCTAGGATGAAGGGGTGATATAAAAACTATTTAACATTCCAGGTGCGGTGGCCCATGCCTGTAATCCCAGCAATTTCAGAGCCCAAGGTGGGAGGATTGCTTCAGGCCAGGAGTTTGAGACCAGCCTGGGCAACATCGTGGGACCCTTTCTCTATTTAAAAAAGAAAAAAAAAAAAAAGGCTGGCACGGTGGCTCATGCCTGTAGTCCCAGCACTTTGGGAGGCCGAGGCGGGTGGATCACCTGAGGTCAGGAGTTTGAGACCAGCCTGAGCAACATGGTGAAACCCCATCTCTACTAAAAATACAAAAATTGGCTGGGTGTGGTAGCAGATGCCTGTAGTCCCAGCTACTCTGGAGGCTGATGCAGGAGAATCACTTGAACCCGGGAGGTGGAAATTGCAGTGAGCCGAGATTGCACCATTTCACCCTAGCCTGGGCAACAAGAGTGAAACTCTGTCTCAAAAAAAAAATAAATAAATAAATAAAAATTAAAAAAACCTATTTAATAACCAGTAAGTTGTGGACACTTTACTGGTTATTGCAGTGGATGAGAACTAATGCTGGCCCAAGTACTGGATGAGAATCTGAAGGACTCCTCCTGCTCATGGGGCCAGGCATTAACCTTTTATTGGCTGGGTCATGGAGATGGCCGCTGGCAAGGTCAGGGTGGTCATGTTTTTCCGACTGGGATATCAAGATTTTATTGGCTCATCAACTGGGCAGCTACTGTGGCACATAGCAGCTTGACAGCCAACTTTCGTACTCATGTAGGAATATGAAACTAGCAAAATTCTTGGTAGACCTGAGATCGTACCCTTGGAAGGGCCATCTAGGGAACTCTGGGCAGTGGACCAGGTGAGACCGCAGGGTTGCCTTCCAGAGCTATTCTTGCTTGTTTTTATTTTCAAATGGGAATTTGATTTAGGATCAGCCTTTGGTTTTCCCCAGACCTACGAAGTAAACATTTTTCATTCTCAAAACCCACAAATTAATCATTTTTGCAAATCAGAGCTGAGCTCTGAGCCTCTGACCAGGAGGCCTGAGCCTGCTGGCCTTGGGAGCCAGGATTTGCCAGAGTGCGCTGCTAATCCATATGCATTTGTTCTTCTTGTGGGAGTTCGGGCCCCTCAGGCTTCAAGGGGTGAAGCTCTGCTCACTAATCATAATGCAATATCAGTGTTTTCTGCAAATCCCCTTATTATCTCTGCATCATTAGCAGTTTCTGAGCTTGTCTACAACTAATTTCACAGTGAATCTTATTTCTACCCGATATTTTAAATAAGCTGTCACGCAGGGCAGCAGCTGACACGCCGCTGAGAAGGAAGCAAATCAACCTAAAGTGGGCTTTCAAGCAGCCTCCAACAATTAGGCTTTGGGCCATCGTGCAAGGTGGGAAAATGGGGCCAGTGTCTAGAGCAAACCCTGCCCCCTACCCCAATTTAAATAAGTAATGTCTTGGTAGATAGGGAAGTGGTCTCCAGAGCTAGGTTTCCGGGGGGCTCATTTCTGCTCAGCTCCTTCCCATAGCGAGTGAATTGATGTCTCTGAACCTCAGACAGTAAAGGAGTAAAACCTACTCACAGGGTTGTTGTGGGCTTAGCAAGCTAATGTCTATAATTTGCTTCGTGTGATGCCCCTGGACTATTGAACACCTAGTGTATCCTCGATAAATCTAGTTTTAATTGCTGTTCATACGTTTATGAATTAAATAACAAGTGACCCTTTGTGCCTTGGGTTTTTCAAGGCCCTAACACCATTTGGCCACTCTCTACTTCTGATGAATCCAGTAGTTCCCCAGGGAGGCGGATGGGGAAGGATCCCTAAGGGTGGAACTGGAGGTGTGTATATCCAGGCAACAGGAAGAGAGAGCTCGCATTCCCATGCTGAAGACCGCTCTCCCTGGTAGGGTGGTGAGGAGGGAGGGCCACTGGGCTTAGCCCCACTCTGGATTCCAGGGGCCTCTCCTACCCCCTTACGTGACATCTGCTGCTCCCTGGAGGAAATGACCCTGTTTCTTTGGCAGAGCACCAGGCCTTCTTTTGAAAAGTGCCCAGGGGCCCAGTGTTCTCAAGTATTTCTACTCTGATGATGTCGGAAGTCCCCTGATTATTCTTTCCTTTGGGTAAAATGGGCAATCCCCCACCTCATACGGGAGTTCATTTTCTAAATGAGTGAAGGCAACCAGAGATTAATATTCGCAAATAGTACAGAGAAGTTCCCGTTCATAGAGACAGTGCTGAGCATTTTACATACGTGATTATTGACCAGCCCTGTGGAGGGGGTGCAGTGGCAGTTGTTACTGTCATTTCCTAGCTAAGAAGAGTGAGGTTTGGAAAGGTAGCATAACTTGCTATCAGCCACCCGGACAGGTGGAAGAGCCTGGGGTCCAACCCACACGTTCTGGTTGTACCACCACTATTCTATCTTGCCGTGTGACACAGAGGTGACTAAAGATGCTAAATGTTGCTTGGTCCTTGACAAGGCAGTTCTAGGACACACAGCCCTAGCAGAGGGATGGCTTCTGGGGAGTAATCGTTATGGTTGAGTAAGCTGGTGTTTCTAGGGGCATCCATTACCTCTTCCTTTTCCCTCTGCCTGCAGCTGCGAGGGATACTCTCCTGCCACCCCCAGTCCCCAACAAACACAGTGGCATCTTTGGGGCCTAAAGGAAGGATGGAAAAGTGGGGTTATAGGAATGGGATTGTGCCTCTATCTTCCTTATTTACATATGGTATTCATAAGTTTTTATTCGCTGAAGATTCTAGATGGGGAGGATTGGAATGGGGCAAGGAAGGGAATAGATTTTCCATTCCCTGTCTGTCGCCATGGACACTGGCCCTCTACGTCATAGAGCTTTAGTAGAATCCTGTACTGGTTCAGAGTCATCTGAAGAAGGGAAAAGAGCAGCCTTAGGTTCTGGGCTGAATGGGCTCAGAGAAAGCCATGAGGGAATGTGTTTTGGCACTTGTGGTTCCTCTGTGTGACAGCCTTCTTCTGAGCAAACTCCCATGTATCCTGTGAAACCCAACTCAAATGGCCCCCGCTCTGTGATTCCTACAGAAAATGCCATTCTCTCCTCCTGCAGGTTGTCACAGGAGGAAGATACTTTCTCAGAAGAAGTGGACCTCCTAAGAACACTGAGCTTTATTCTTGTCCCCTTCACTAACCCCCCGCCCCCCGTTCTCGTTTGCTTCATCTGTGAGATTTCCTAGGTACCTCTACTCTAAAGACTAGGTTCTTTTGCTCTGACCCTAAGGTAGAGTGCACTTTTATTAGTCACTTGAAGTTGCTTTTGGCTTCCCCTTGCATAATACGTTCTAGAATTGTGTGCACACATTTCATCTATGTATGTAAGGGAATGCCCCCACTAATTGCACAGTTGTGCTGATTAAAAAACCACATAAAGGCCTGAATTTCAAATGTCTCTGCTGTTGGCTCACAAGCATGGCCCATGACTACGTCTCATCTACAGTTGTATTTTATTTTGCCTGCAGAGGTGTTACAATTTTGGATTACTTGTCAATGTTTCAAAACTGGGAGGTTCAACAGAAGTCTTGATATGCATCAGAACTTCTTTTGGAAAATGAGAAGGCCTGGGAACACTGGGTCCATGTTCCTACATGACACTAGTCAAATGGGACTGAGTAGTGGCTTCCCTTTTAGAGGGAGCAGGAAGTGTGTTTGCCGCACTCTCCGCCACTCTCTATGATCTCCCGAACCTCAAGTGGCAGGGTCAGTGCGCATTCATCATCACTGTAGTGCTGCTGTCTCTTTCAGCCTTGCCTCACCCACGCACATACCTACCAGGCTGTAGGTGGCTGAGGCAGGAGCCTGATCAGCATTTGGGTGGAACAAGATGACTGAATTTACTGGAGCGTCTGGCAGAGAGTGGGTGTGGTTTCCAGTCCCCTGGGCTGGTGTCTCTCTGTTCTCTTTGTTATGATTGTGAGTTTCTTCATCTTGTGCCTTTGAAGCCCCACAGCATTTGATTAGTTATGAGCTATTTTCTGCTAAAGCATGAAACATTGTGCTAACCAGGCAAGCTGAGCATCTCTTTTACTTTTCTCTGCCCAGAGCCTTGTTTTCTGATCAGGAGTATTCACTGGCACTGGACTGTTTTTCCCCATGGTGCTGGGTGCTGCATGTGATAAGGATCTTGTGGCTCACCTTTGAGGCACATGCAGGTCAGGGAAATGAGAAAAAGGTAAAAGAAACTTCTGTGGCAGCTGAGGGGTAGAAGTGGCCGCTTAGCCAGGTGTGTGACTGGGGCCCCTTCCTCAGCATTGAGCAGGACAGCGTCACTCTCTGGAGGGCTGCTCATTTCCAAAGCACCCAAGAATCTATATTAATGAAGGGACATTTTGCAGAAGCGTTCACTTTAGCCATCAGTCTGAAATTACTGTGGATGGGAGAGAGTATTTAATTTTGCACATGCACACACTGACACATGCACCTGCACACTGGCACAAGCATGTATGCACACGTACATCATGCATGCGTGCATGCATACATATATACACATGCACACCATGCACACACACACAGGCACACACGCACACCACACACATGCACACACACATGCACACCATGCATACACACATTCACACCATACATGCACACACATGCACATACACACGTGCACATACACACGTGCACATACACATATGCACATGCATGCATATGCATGCATACCATGCATACATGTGCACACACATACATGCACACTGTGGATACACACATGCACATACACATGCACACCATATGTACACACACATGCACACCATGCATACCCATACATGCATACACACACATGCACACCATGGATACACACCTATGCACTCACACGTACACTATGCATACAAACCCATGCACATACACACACGCACATACGTGCACACCATGGATACACACATGCACATATGCATACCATGCATACACAGATATACATATGTACATGCATACACACATGCACACAACACAACCATGGATATACACACACACATGCACACCATGCATACATACCTATGCACATACACACATGCACATATATGCACATACACTCATGCACACCATGCATACACACACATGCACACCATGCATACACACATGCACATACACATGCACATCATGCATACACACACATACATGCATACCATGCATGCATATGCACACACATACATGCACACCATGCATGCACACCCATGCACACCATGCATGCACACCCATGCACATACAGATATGCACATATGCCTATGCACACCATACATACACACACATACACATATGCACACCACGTGTACACACATGCACACATGGATACACACAGGCACACACACATGCACACCATGCATACACACATGCATGCACGTACACACATGTACCAACTGAGTGCCAGTTATTAAATAGGCTGTGTTCTAGGTGCTGAGAGTACAATGGAAGGGAAAAGACAAAGTCCCTGATCTCATGGACAATATATTCTAGCAAGGAAAATTAGGCAATAAACTACATACACAAGTAGTTACCTGCTGCAGTGTCCAGTAGTAGTAAGTGCTACAAAGAACTGCAAAGCAGGCTAAGGGGACAAAGAGTGATGGGAGGCTGCTTAGGATAAGGGTGAGTAGAAAGGCCTCTTCCAAGTGATAGCTGTTACTCAGGTTCTGGCAGGGGGTCACTGTGCCACCCAGCTCCTGAGTGAGGCTGCAGGAGATACCATTTATTGCAACTGTGATATGAATGGCACCCCCTTCGGGTGTGCCATGCAGCAGACCTGGTCCTGCAGTGGCCTGGGGAAGTATGCTTGGGCAGTGAGCTCAGCAGGGCAAAGGCCTGGAGGCAGGGGCATGGTGGCTTTGTCTTAGGAATAGCAAGGAGCTCAGCGGAATAAAGGCAGGGGGTCAGTTCTTGGAGAGCCATGAAGACCAGTGCATCTCAAACTGTAGGCTCTTCCTATGGCATTTTCTGTAGGAATCAAGGAGCGCATCACAGATCAGGGGCCATTTGAGTGGGGTTTCCCAGGATGCATATGAGTTTGCTCAGAAGAAGGCTATGATACATATGTATTTGACTAAAATGCAGATTGGGGGATTTGACTAAAATGCAGATTCAGTTTCTGCAGGTCTGAGGTGGGACTCGTGATTCTGGATCTCTAGTGAGTTCTCAGGGGATACCAAGGCTGCTGGTATCTGGACTACATTTTGAGGAGCAAGACTGGGAGGGGGCCATGGTCTGGACTTAGGGAAAGCCACTGAGGGTCTCACGCTGGGAGTTTATTCTGCCTGGCTGAAGAGTGATTCACTTTAGAGGCCATGTGCTCATTGAATCAGTCTGTCGGGGAGCAGTTTTGATCCCTTCACTGCCCAAGCAGGCAAAGGAAGGCTGCCAGGAGAGATAAGAGAAGGTTTATTTGTGTAGCTGCTCAAACTTGGGGCTGTTTATAGTCGATGAATATCTTTCTTTAAGCAGCTGTGCGAATTACCCGAAATACATGAAAGCAATCCATGCGAGATCAAAATCCTTAATTCCAGACCTTTCCAGGTTGATACGTCTTAAAAGAGGGAGGCTTGGTAACATTGTTGAACATTAATTAGGTAACACTTGTGCTGGACTCTGAGGATGAAAAGCCTTCGGTGTTCAAGTGTTTGGGAACGTTGCTCTTAAATGCTGCAATCTGAGGCTGGGATTGAAATGAAAATTTCACATGAGCAAGTGCTTATTCCCATCAGGTGCGGTGATTGGAGATTGTGCAAACTTGAATGTGCCTAGCCACCCCCCCTTCCCCAGCCAAGCAGCCTCATGTCCTCACTGAATAGAAGCTGGCAAGCCGATGAATGGGGAATTTACTAGAGGTAATTACAGAAGAAGGGAGGGGGAGGACCCATGTGCTCCCGGGAGGGGCCTCTCTTCCTTGTCACAAAGGACTGCTTTCCTCTGATGGTGTTCTCCCCTGATTTGTGTCTTAGCTAGGACTTGGTTACAGACATATTACTAGAGGCAAGGTGCTGCCTGATGCCTCTGGCCCCTAGAGTGAGGGGGTCTGTATTCAAAAGCTAAGCTCCTTGCCTGTGTCACCTGTCAATGCCCGCTCACCCACCTGGTGTTCCTTCTGAGTTCCTCCAGGGCTGGCCTAATCCATTGCCTCTCCTGAGCATGACTTTTGGAGCCCTTTCAGGAGGCCAGAAGTTTACGTCCTCACCTTATGATATATTCTTACTCCTCCACATCGTGGGATATGGGCAGAGGCTCTGTGTTAACCTCTAAAAGCCTCAGTAGCCACCCCCTAGGCAGATGCTAGCATTATCATTGCCACTGTAGACATGAAAAAAAAAAATGACATCAGAAGCAGGAGGGTGAGGAACTTGCCTAAAGTTACATGGCACATGGGCAGGTGAGCCCTGCTGTTGACCTTGGACTGCCTCTTTGTAAAAATGATGTGGCTTCTTGGCTGTCCGTGGCCATCGTTTTTTCGTGGCTGCCCCTGCTCACTCCGTCTGGGCACCCAGGAGGGCGGCTAAACCTTATGCAATATCGTTGGCTTCTTGATGCTTCACTGTGGGTGGACTTGGACCCATGTTCCCCAAGGAATACAAGGTTTCCTGACACCATAAAGTAGAGCTTCTCTGCTGAGAGATATGGAGGTTCTGCGCATCTGACTTCACACACCCAGCCTAGGAAAATACAGCTGTGTACCCCACATTGATTAGGGTGGTGAATGCTTCATGATTTTTTATTGTCAGAACTGCAGAGTCATAGCAAGGTATTTTTAGGTACAGAGTCTTCCTGTAGCATTTAAATTACGATTTCATGTAGCAACTTCGGCTTTCCCCAGAGCCTACTTAAATACACAGGATCATGCCCTTTATTTTATTTATTGATTCTTTTACTGATTTGAGACTCACCATTCTGCTGATTCTCGTGGAAGAAACTTTCCAGCCACTACTGTCCCCTAATCACAAACTAAGCCAATGATGTGCTAGGCACATTCACGTGGGACAGAGCTCGGCTTGCACTTGCATAAACAATATGAATAAAAATTAACTTAAAAATCTTTTCTTTCCCTCTGTAGCAATGACATTATACCAATGGGCCTACTTAATTTCTTACATTTGTACCTTTTCAAAAGGGCCCGCTGTTTTGCGATGTCAAATGTGACCTTTACAACAAAACGTGCAAACCGCGTCGTACACAGAGGACTCTTCGAAGCTAGTAATTTTCATGATGCAAATTTCAGAGAAGAATGAGCCCATTAACCAAATTAGCAATTCATAAAAGCAGAAGTTCATGGTCAGGAAACAATCGTGTCTTTCCATAAGGTATAATTTTAGCCCCTTGTAGAGTTAAAGTGAGTGTGTTTTTTTCCTTTAAAAAAAGTAAATTGGGGCTCTAATTAAATAGGTTAAGGCTATGTATGAAGGACAATGCAATTTATGTGCAGTAAAATGAATTAGGGACTTGAATGGTGCCAGAGATCCTTGATAAGGGCATAGTAACACCACCCTGAATGTGGATGAGTGATTTTGGCCATTGTGCAAAGGAAATGCCCATAGTGGAGGGAAGGAGAATTCTCTAACTCTATGTTAAAGGCACTTGGGCTCCAGATGGGTTGAAGCGGGACTGTACAGCGTGGAGGTAAAGTTCCACCTTACACTCCAGAACCACCCATGTGGCTCCCTCTGACATGAGGAGTTAGTCTGAGATACATTTCAGGAACTCAGCCGTGTCTCTGATTTTGAAGCGTGTCAGGCTGGGAAACACGAGACTGGCAATGTTTCTGATTCGCAATTTTTTCCTCCACAAATTGTGGGGGATAAAAATACTATGCAATCTGCAACCTTATTCTGATTATGAACTGAAATCATGTCCACAAAAAGCCCATGTGTGGCTGAATAATATTCCATTGTATGAATACACCGTGTTTTGTGTATCTGTTTATCAGCTGATGGATGTTTGGGTTATTTGTACCTTTTGCCAATTGTGAATAATGCTGCCATGAACATTCATGTGCAAGTTTTTGTCTGAATACCTGTTTTTAATTATTTGGGGTATATACCTGAGAAGAAGGAAATGCTCGTGCGTGCCATGGCATGGATGAACCTGGAAAACATGGTGAAGGCTGGGGATGGTGTAATTCCAGCACTTTGGGAGGCTGAGGAGAGTGGATCACTTGAAGTCAGGCATTCGAGACCAGCCTCACCAACATGGTGAAACCCTGTCTCTACTAAAAATACCCAAAAAAAAAAAAAATGTTGAGTGTGGTGATGCACGCCTGTAATCCCAGGTACTTGGGAGGCTGAGGCAGGAGAGTCACTTGAACCCAGGAGGCGAAGGTTGCAGTGAACCAAGATCGTGACATTGCACTCTAGCCTGGGCAACAAGAATGAAATTCTATCTCAAAAAAAAAAAAATGCTGAGTGAAAGAAGCTGCACACAAAAGGCCACATATTGTATGATTCCATTTATATGAAGCATCTAGAATAGGTATATACACAGAATGTAGATTTGAGGTTGCCAGGGACCGAGGGGTTTAGGAGAGCTGGGATGAGGTTTCTTTTAAGAGTGATAATGTTTGGGAATTGGATGTGATGTTTGCACACAGCTATGAATATACTAGATGCTTATGAATATACTGAATGGTTCACTTCAAAGTGCTTAATTTTATATTTATGTAAATTGTTATGTGAATTTTGCGTCAATTAAAAAAAGTCTCATATATTCAATGACCTGTTCCTTGATTGTGAATTTCCTTGGGAAAGATTCTGTGTGTGCTTTATTATGTATTTACATACGTATTTTTTGTTCAGAGATAGGATTTTGGTCTGTCACCCAGACTGGAGTGCAGCGGTGCAATCAGAGCTGACTGTAGCCTCAGTCTCCTGGGCTTAAGCAATCCTTCTGCCTCAGCTTCTTGAGTAGCTAGAACTATAGGCATGTGCCACCACATCTGGGTGATTTTTAAAAAAATTTTTCATAGACAAAGGGTCTTGCTATGTTGTTATGCTGGAATGCAATGGCGTGCATCATAGTTCACTGCAGCCTCAAACTCCTGGGCTCAAGTGATTTTCCTGCCTCACACTCCTGAGTAAGTAGGACTATAGGCAAGTACTACCACACCTGGCTAATTTCTTTGTCCTGTAAATTTTTAAAAAATTTTTTTTATTTTTGAGATGGAGTCTCGCTCTGTTGCCCAGATTAGAGTACAGTGGTGCGATCTCAGCTCACTGCAAACTCTGCCTCCTGGGTTCACACCATTCTCCTGCCTCAGCCTCCCGAGTAGCTGGGATTACAGGCATGTGCCACCACACCCGGCTATTTTTTTTTTTTTTTTTTTTGTATTTTTAGTGGAGACAGGGTTTCACCGTGTTGGCCAGGATGGTCTCGATCTCCTGACCTTGTGATCCACCTTCCTCGGCCTCCCAAAGTGCTGGGATTATAGGTGTGAACCACTGTGTTGTGGGTATAGGGTCTCACTATGTTGCTCAGGCTGGTCTCAACCTCCTCGACTAAAGCAGTCCTCCTACCTCGGCCTCCTAAAGTGCTGGGATTAGAGCCATGAACCACTGTGCACAACCTCTGGTTCCCAGCACAGTGCTTGTCATCTTGTAGGCTCTCAGTGAAAAATACTGACTGTGACAATAGTGTGCATTGTGTACGTAGGATGTGCAGGAGGAGAATGCAGAGGAGACACCTGCTATGTCAGACGTCGCAGTGTGCAGCATGTGTCAGGGAGGGCATGGTAGGGGTCTGGGCAGGTAACGGAAGACCCTCTTATTTTTTTGAGATGGAGTCTCGCTTTGTCACCCAGGCTGGAGTGCTGTGGCGTGATCTCTGCTCACTGCAACCTCCGTCTTCCGGGTTCACCCCATTCTCCTGCCTCAGCCTCCCGAGTAGCTGGGACTACAGGTGCCTGCCACCACGCTTGGCTAATTTTTGTATTTTTAGTAGAGATGGGGTTTCACTGTGTTAGCCAGGATGGTCTCAATCTCTTGACCTCATGATCCGCCTGCCTCAGCCTCCCAAAGTGCTGATATTACAGGCATGAGCCACCACGCGCGGCCAGGAAGACCCTGTTGATGGTGGGAGGGCGATACCGCGAAAGGGGAGCGCAGCCGGCAGCTGCTATGGAGGCTTCCAGGGAAGGATGCAGGTGCCATTCCTGTGTGAAAAACACTAGGGGACCCTGTGCTTTCCTTCGAAGAAACACTTCATTTTTTTTCTTTTTTCTTTTTTGAGGTGGAGTCTCGTTCTGTCGCCCAGGCTGGAGTGCAGTGGCACAATCTCGGCTCACTGCAATCTCCGCCTCCCGGGTTCACGCCATTCTCCTGCCTCAGCCTCTCCGAGTAGCTGGGACTACAGGCGCCTGCCACCACACCCGGCTAATTTTTTTGTATTTTTTTTTAGTAGAGACGGGGTTTCACCGTGGTCTGGATTTCCTGACCTCGTGATCCGCCCGCGTCGGCCTCCCAAAGTGCTGGGATTACAAGCGTGAGCCACCGCGCCCGGCCTAGAAACACTTCATTTTTAAATGCCTGTGGACTCAGAATGTGTGTGTGTGTTTTAATGCATCAGTGGACTAAATCCTGCCTCAAGGTGGACCAGTGATATGTGGATGGCATGTGCACCGTTTCACTGAATATGAACCCCCGGTTTATGAAGCAAAACAGTGGGGCAACAAGAGGTGAGGTCATTCACCCAGGGCCATGGAGCTTGGAAGGGGCACAGCTGGGATTTAGTTCTACATCTGCCTAATGACGGACGTCGTACTGCCTCATAGGAAATTGTATTTTAGAAAAATTAGGTCCCTTTTCTTCTTAAATGTGCCTGCAATTTATTGCCACTGCAAAATAGGATTCTTTGGTTTCATGTTTCATATTTTTGGCAACATGTAAACGCTGCTGTCCACTTCACGGGGTTATTGTGAAGTCAGTCGAGGCAAGTTATCTCAAGCTCAGAGCACACAGGAGGCACTGAGCAAACGTTAGTCTCTGTCCCCTGGAAACCCCACCTCTTCTCCCTCCCCTTTCCCCATTTCTCCTTGTGGGAAAGGAGAAAAAGAACAAGAAAAGAGAAGACCTCTGTAAGTCAGTACCTTCTGTGATTATTAGGGTGAGAAGGACTAATCCATGGCTTAATAATAAGAACCTGAAGCCCCAGGTTCAAGGCTACATTCTGCCCCTAATCAGCTCTCAGGCCTGGTATAAGTTTCCCGGAACAGATTCTGTGTGTGCTTTATTTTAAAAATCTCTGCTTCCCAACACAGGAAGATTGGCACCTTGTAGGCTGTTTTGTTGTTGTTTTTGTTTTTTGAGGTTGAGTTTCATTCTGTCACTCAGCCTGAAGTGCAGTGGCATGATCTCAGCTCACTGCAACCTCCACCTCCTGGTTTCAAGATATTCTCCTGCCTCGGCCTCCTCAGTAGCTTGGATTACAGGCATGCACCACTGTCCCTGACTAATTTCTGTATTTTTGGTAGAGACAGGGTTTCACCATGTTGGCCAGGCTGTTCTTGAACTCCTTATTTCAAGTGATCAGCCTGCCTCTACCTCCCAGAGTGCTGAGATCACAGGCATGAGCCACTGCACCTGGCCACCTTGTAGGCTTTTGATGAATCACACTAACCACAACAATACATAGGACATGCAGGAAGAGAATTCAGGGAAAACCTGTTGTGTCAGAGGTTCTCAAGTTCTCGGAGCCTCAGTTTTCATCTGGGCAATGGGCGTCACAACCTCACTTTCTCAGGTAGTGCAACCAGAAAACCAGAGTAAGGGAATGCATGTGAGTGTGAACAGAAGGTGCTGGAGGACTGCGCAGGTGTGGTGCACTCTGCCAGAAGAGGGGACACTGGGCTGACGTAGGTTTCATCTAGACCAGGGCTTTCCAACCAAGGGTGATGTTCCCTAGGGGAATTTGGCAATGTCCAGTGACATTTTGCTTAGTACAACTTGCGGGGAGGTGGTACTGGCATCTAGTGGGTGGAGACCAGGGATGCTGCTCTGTGCCCTGTGATGCACAGGACACCTCTCACCACCAGGAAGGATCTCACCCAACAAGTTGAGAGTTGACACTGAGAAACTCTGATCTAGAAGGAAAAAAGACAAAAATGCATTTAGATGTGGGTAGGACAGGAAGTTTTTGAGGATATGGAGTTAGTTTTCCTTGTGTCTACCTCCTCTTTTTATTTGCATATTTTAAAAATCACATTTTAGGCTGGGCACACTGGCTCACGCCTGGAATCCCAGCACTTCGGGAGGCCAAAGCAGGCAGATCACTTGAGGTCAGGAGTTTGAGGCAAGGCCGGCCAACATGGCGAAACCCCGTGTCTACTAAAAATACAAAAATTAGCCGAGTGTGATGGTTCTCACCTGTATTCCCAGCTACTTGGGAGGCTGAAGCTTGAGAATCACTTGAACCTAGGAGGTGGAGGTTGCAGTAAGCAGAGACTGTGCCACTGCACTCCAGCCTGAGCGACAGAATAAGACCCTGTATCAAAAAAAAAAATCTGATGTTTAAAGATACATAAAAGTAGCGATTATATATATTTACACACATATATACATACATATACATATATATACACATATATATGTACATATGTATATATGTGCTTTGTTTTTTGAGGTGGAGTCTTTCTCTGTCACCCAGGTTGGAGTGCAGTGGCACAATTTTGGCTCACTGCAACCTCCGCCTCTTGGGTTCAAGCTATTCTCTTGTCTCACCCTCCCTAGTAGCTGGGACTACAGACATGCGCCACTATGCTGACTAATTTTTATATTTTTAGTACAGACGGGGTTTTGCCATGTTGGCCAGGCTGGTCTTGAACTCCTGACCTCAGGTGATCCAGCTGCCTCGGCCTCCCAAAGTGCTGGGATTACAGGCATGAGCCACCGTGCCTGGTCAGAAATAATATTTTTAAAATGTGTTTCTACCACCCCACATTGGCAGTTGTTATTGGTCTCTCCTAATATTTTTAATAAAACTAAAAACAGAAATCATAGATAAGCTCCTCCCATCATGTCCCTCTCTCATTTCCCTTTCTTCCCTGAGAAATGCAGCCTCTGTCATGAATTTATTTTTATCTTCTTTGTCCGTTTTTTGGTACTTTACAATTAGCAATATCCATGCACAAAGTACTGTGTGAATTTACATTTCTCTTTTCAACAAACCCAAATTGAAGGCCATCATGTACAACTCACTGTTTTCACTCAACAACTGCTTGTGTTGACAACATGTACGTGGGCTGGATTTGATCCGGGTGTTTTCAGGCTGGTGGATTGCCCTTGAGCTAAGCTTGTTAGTCCTTCACGCTGTGCAGATTATAGAGGGATGTGAACTGCTTCGTCAGAGAGGGGTAGTAATCGAGTTCCCAAGAATCGCCTCCCTGTGGAACACGCAGGGAGGTCAGCCCACAGGAAGAGGCAGAGTTGATGCTTTGCAAACACCGCATTGCTCTCTGCATGCAGCATTGGCTGTCTGCACTGCTTAAGCAAACACAGGTTTTGAAGGCAAGTTGGGGTCTTCATGGATGAGCTTTCCTCTCAGTAACCTCTGTGGTTTGGACAGGGACTCAACAGCCTCCAGCCCCCACCCCCAACTCCTGGTGAATAGTCTTAAGACGAGGCTCTCAATGTTACCTGAGCAAACAGAGGCAGATGCTTGGGCCAGAGAGGCTGACTCTGACGGCCTCAGGAGATGTGAAGTGCCCCTTTCTGGGCTCTCAGCCACACTCCTTGTCCTCTTCAGAGGCAGCCACGGCAGGGGTGGTGGTGGTGGTGGTGGTGTGGAGGGAGGGAGGGAGCCCTGTCGAGGGCCTCCTCCATCATCCTGGCATCCTGCACTTGGTGTGGGAGAGGCGACCTGGATGCCCAGTCTGCATTTTTAGAGACAGAAATGGAAAATAAAGCAGTGGCTTCCTGCTATTAAACGGGAGTGTGATTAGTTATAGGAAAATCAATTCATTCTTTGGCTTTGGGGAAGGCTTTTAAGTGTGAAAGGGGATGCTAATCCCCTGGGAAATGATTTTTAAGCAAAACTGCCTTAGTTCTGCCAGCTGCTTAGATAAACACCAGCGGGGAGGGAATGGCAGCTTTTCTCTTCATGTAACAAGGGTTACCAGGAGCCTACCTTCCTCTCTCTGTCTCTCTCTGTCTTCCCTCGCCTCTCTCTCTCCTTCTCTCTGTCTTCTCCCACATTTATTGAATGTTCACTTTGTGTCTTGTTAACAGATGGACACGGTCTTTGTCCTTATGGAAGATGGGGCAGCAGGTGACAGGTCATGAAGACAGGAACTAAGCCAGTGAATGAGACACAGGGAACACCTTCCTGTCTCCTCACTCTCTCCTTGATGACTTTTCACCCCTTCTTTCCCTCTGCCTCATTTCTCTCTTTTCTTTCCTCCCCTGTCCTTCCTTGCTGTCCATTCTCCCTCTCCCTTTTTCTTCCCTTCCCCTGGGAGAACCCTATCTTCCTCCTCTTCCCCCTCCCCCTTCCCCTCCTCCTCTCCCTCCTCCTCCTTCTCCTCTCCCTTCTCCTCCTCCTCCTCCTCTCCCTCCTCCTCTCCCTCCTCCTCCTCTCCCTCCTCCTCCTCTCCCTCCTCCTCCTCTCCCTCCTCCTCCTCTCCCTCCTCCTCCTCCTCTTCTTCTTCCTCTTCCTTCTTCCTCCTCCTCCTCCTTCCTCCCTCCTCCTCCTCCTCCTTCTTCTTCTTCTTTTCTTCTTCTTCCTTTTCTTTTTGGAGACAGGGTCTCACTCTGTCACCCAGGCTGGAGTGCAGTGGCGTGATCTCAGCTCACTGCAACTCCTGCCTCCCGGGTTCAAGCGATTCTCCTGCTTCAGCCTCCTGAGTAGCTGGAATTACAGGCACCTGCCACCATGCCCAGCTAATTTTTGTATTTTTAGTAGAGACAGGGTTTCACTATGTTGACCAGGCTGGTCTCGAACTCCTGGACTCACGTGATCCACCTGCCTTGGCCTCCCAGAGTGCTGGGATCACAGGAGTGAGCCACCATGCCCAGCCGGAATCCTAGCTTCTTGCACAGCCATTCCTGGAGCAACCTGCAGAATGTTGGTTGGAGGACACAGGCGAGTCTCTCTGCTGCCACCCCAGATAGACACACACACAGAATCCTGCCCCAGCCCACCTTGCAGAACGGAGGGACCAAAGCACAGGTTGCCTTTGGGACCTGGATCAGGTTCCACCCTCCCAGGGTTGTCAGGAGTCAGCATTTGTTCGGGGGAAATGAGCACCCCGTCCTGTCCTGTGTGTGACCTTGTCAGTCACCACCTTGCCCTAACCCTCCATCAGCTGTGTGAATTCCCAGTGCCCACCTGTGAGTGAGCCGTTTCAGTCTAACTGAGTCCGCATGGATACCCATCCCTGCCTGCTTTTTATACTTTCCTGTTAGATTTGCATGAGGAGTTCTGGTTACATAATTTCTCCTAAACAATATTGTTGCCCAATCGTAAGCATGCATTTGCATATCAGTAACAAAGTAAACTAATAATAATAATGCTTTTAGGCTGGGCACAGTGGCTCATGCCTGTAATCCCAGCACTCGGAAGGCCAAGGCAGGAGGATCACTTGAGGTCAGGAGTTCAAGACCAGCCTGGCCAACATGAAGAAACCCCATTTCTACTAAAAAAAAGGAAAGAAAAAAATAGCTGGGCTTGGTGACGCATGCCTGTAGTCCCAGATACTTGGGAGGCTGAGGCACAAGAATCTCTTGAACCTTGGAGGAAGAGGTTGTAGTGAGCCAAGATCACACCACTGCATTCCAGTCTGGGCAACATACTGAGACTGCATCTCAAAAAAAATTATACTTTTAATGATGAGGATGATGATGATGAAGAAGATATTGACAGAGCTAACATATCCTGAGAGATTACTAGTCTTCAGATGCCACTTAGCACTTTATATATTTGATTTTATTTACTTTTTAAAACAACCTTATAGGGTAGCTGCTATCATCAAATCATGTTACAGATGGGAAAGCTGAAGCTCACTAAGGTTAACTAATATGCCCAGAGAATCAGATCTTGGAAGTGAATGCAGATCGGTCTGACCCCAAAGCCTGTGCTTTTAACCACTGGCTTTCCTACCGTGATGGCATAGTCAGAAGGGGAGCCTGAATCACATGTTACAGGAGCCTAAACATAAATTATTATCTTTAATCAGAGTCTTTCTGCAACAGGAGAGATGACAGGATTTTATTAGTGTCACCTTTTTGTGCTTCGCCAAGGCCACACCATCCAGACCTCCACTCCAGCAGTCTTTGCACGTCCTGCTCCCAGCCCCCACCCACTCACCCACCCAGCTTCACATTCAGAAGCTTAGCTGGGAAAATGGGTGCAGGAACCCAGCTACATAAAGGGTATAAATGTCCCTTTCAGAGAGGCACAGTGGGAAGAACAAAGGATTTGAAACCAGACAGACTTGAATTCCGATTCTGGTTCGTGACCTTGGGTGGATTATAGATCTCCTTTTCCCAGCTCAGCCGCCTTTGTAAGTTTTCCAGGTCACCAGCTAACTGCTAGGACTCAGGGTTCACTGCAGGTAGCATGATGTGCATAGTACATATGTAGTTGGCATCTTACCCTTCCTTTCTCAAATCAGGGGTGACTGGGCCTGTGCTCCATCCTGTGCACACTCAACCTGTTGAGCTGCTGTGCAGAAGGTGGGGTGCTGAGCCCTGTGCTGGGCCTATGTGCAGAAGGTGGGGTGTTGAGACGTGTGCTGGGTTTCTGTGTGGGAGGTGGGGTGCTGAGCCGTGTGCTGGGCCTTTGTGCAGAAGGTGAGGTGTTGAGCCCTGTGCTGGGCCTTTGTGCAGAAGGTGGGGTGTTGAGTGATGTGCTGGGCCTATATGCGGAAGGTGGGGTGCTGGGTTGTGTGCTGGGCCTTTGTTCGGAAGGTGAGGTGCTGAGCCGTGTGCTGGGCCTTTGTGCAGAAGGTGGGGTGTTGACTGGGCCTTTGTGCAGAAGGTGGGGTGTTGAGTCATGTGCTGGGCCTATATGCGGAAGGTGGGGTGCTGAGCCGTGTGCTGGGTTTCTTCGAGGAAGGTGGCGTGCTGAGTTGTGTGCTGGGCCTTTGTGCGGAAGGTGAGGTGCTGAGCCGTGTGCTGAGCCTTTGTGCAGAAGTTGGGGTGTTGAGCCATGTGCTGGGCCTGTATGCGGAAGGTGGGGTGCTGAGCCGTGTGCTGGGCCTGTATGCAGAAGGTGGGGTGCTGAACCACGTATTGGGCTTCGTGCGGAAGGTGGGGTGCGGAGCCGTGTGCTGCACCTTTGTGCGGAAGGTGGGGTGCGAAGCCGTATGCGGGCCTGGGGTGATTGCCTTTCCCTGACCTCCTTTGCGTCTCCCTCCGCTAACAGACCAGAAGCCTGTTCTGCCCCATGTGCAGCTGCCCCTCTCTTTGAAATGCTTTGCTTTTGGGGCAGGTGCTGGCTCTGAGAGATACTCTTCATTTTCCAAAAGTGCTTAGAGCTGCTCATTTCCACAGGCCAGGGCTGGGGTGGCTCAAGCCCAGTCGGTTTACCTGCAGCTACTGAGTCCAGGTCATATGTGCCCTCTTAGAATGGATGCTGTGTCAGGGGTCCTTGCCGAACTCAGCCAAAGCCAGCAGGCAGGAGGGCTGCTCTCGGCCCCTGAAAGATGAGGGGATAAAGTCAGTGTCTGCTCGTCTGTTTTCCTTCTCACTATGTGGATGTTTTCAGATCCCATGTGGTCGGCCACTCACGCAACAGGGTGGGCAGGCGGGGCCCAGCTGATGCGAGCTTTTGGTTGATGAGCCTAATGTCAAGCGTTCCATCCCTGCCTGTAGTGAAAAGTGCATAGACTTTGCAGTGAGGACACGTCTGGGTCAAATAGTAGCTCGAGCATGCCCCTACTGTGTCACTCTGGACGAGTCACTTGGTTTTCTGAGCCTCAGACCTCCTATCTGTGAAATGGACTTGCAATTAATGCTTTGAGACTGTTCGGCATGTTGTATATAAAGTGCATCAAGCTGTTCTTTGGCCTGTAATATGCTGGAGCCAATCCATATTGGCTTCTGAGAGCCAAGTGTTGAATTCTCAGGAGTCCTGCAAGCCAGATGTTAAGCCATTAAGCTGGAAATGGGCCATGCTGTAGTGGGAGTATTTATACCATGGAAATCAGCAAACATTTCAAATCAGAACTCCCCCCAGCCTAAAGTCCATACCATTTCATGTGGAGGTTGGGAAGGAACGTTCTCACCTATCCTTCTTCCTTCTTTGTGGTGTTCTCTTCTCTCGTTCAGAATCATCCCCCAAGACTCCAAGCACAGGACTTTCTGGTTCAAGCCTGGCCTGTGCTGGATGTGAAAACACCCTATTCCTTTCTCACCCAGCCCCACTGAGCCTCCCAAAGCCTCAGGCCCTTTCACATCTCACTCACAAGCTGGCATGACAGTCCGAGACTGACCACGTCTGGTTCCTGTGGATCCTACTGCCTGGTGTGATGTGCTCCTCCTCCTGCAGCCCTTGCCATGTTCTCCTTTCCCTTCCTCCTTCCTCCTTCTTCCCTCCTTCCTCTCTCTCTCCCTCCCTCTCTCCTTCCCTCATGGCTTCCATTGTATCCCCCCCTTTATTTGTGAGCAGGCAGGGGAATGAAAGGGATGAAATGCTCTCTTCTCATCTCTACCGTTTCAGCACCCAGGACAGCACCCCTCCCCGCCCTCTCCGAGCAAGTAGAGGCTCTCCTGCTTTGGATTATACGTTGTTTTGCCTTGCACACTGGGTCCAGCCTACGCTTCCTACCCAGAAGTCCTAGTGAGGACGCACACACTAGGGCATATGTGTCTCCACACTTAGGAGACAAATCTAAGAGCAGGGCTGACAGATGGCGCCATTTTCAAGTGGAACATATTTGATTATTTGATTGGTATCTGGAATTTAGCCCCGATGAGGGTGGCATTTGCACACCATCTTATGCAGAATCTACTGTGGAAATCAGGCTTATGATAATATGTGGGGTGAAGGACTGTGGGCAGGAAACTTGTTCCATGATTTTTATCAGTGTTGACTTGTGGATAGTTTTCACCCATTTCATGCAGGTAAGATATGTGGGAAGAGTTAAGAGTCCTGTTGCCTGAGAATGGAAAGACATCACGCATCACAGACTTTCTCCTGCTCCTTGGAGGTGGAGGTCGATTGAGGCTTTTCATGAGCATATCTGGCAGGAAATGACATCTGTAAAAACAGCTGGCTGGAAGAACACTGAAAATGGGGTGTGGCTAGGTTCAGCGACGAATGGTGCTTTAAATTCCTTCCCAGAATTTTTCAAAGTGGGTTCTGCTACAACTGCAAAGGGAATGATTGGGTGAGGAGCTGTAATGGTTGTGCTTTATACAGCAGAGTGCTGTGTGTGCTTGTTCAAGCTTTGCAGGCAGATGAAATGGGAGTGCATTTGTACTTCTTTCTCATCTCACAGGTACAGTGTAACCCTTGAGAAGTTCCAAGTGGAAGTGGGATTTAATAGCTTCTTGGAAAGCGAAAATAGTCCTACACTTTGACTTTGCCAGCAGTATGAATTAGTAGGAGGTGCTGTTGAAGCCTCCATTTGAGTCTCTGTTTCTCTTTGGAAGTACTTTGCACACTGACAATGATTTGTTTTAAAGCATGTGCAGTTGTACATTAGGTAGATCTCCTGCATGTCTCTAGATTGTGAGCTCTGAGGAGGAAGGATGGCCACTGTGTCTGTCTCGTTCACCACAATGTCATCAGCCACTTTCACAGTGTTGGACTTGTAGTACGTGCTCGTTAAATGCTTATGGAAAGATTAACTGGGATTACTTTTCTGGAGTAATGAGTAATACTAATTATTACCAATAATAGCAAAATATTCGTAACTTGAATGATTTGGGGCTTAGGGAAAGCTGGATTCCAAACCTTGTTTCTCTTCTTAGGTGCATGTGTGTAGGCAAATCACTTGGACTTCCTATAGTTTTGAGTTTCTTATTTTATAAAGTGTGAACAGTAATAGCTTTCACAGAGGGTTGTTTTTCAGGATGAAAGAAGTAATGCCTCTCAGCACTCAGTGCAGAGGTGAGCATGTCATTAAAATTGTTATTTTTGTTGTTAATATAATTATCTTTATTAGGATGTCTTGCAGCTGTCTCACATTCATTTAAGAGTGCTGGTTGGAATAAGTTGGCATTTTCAAAATTTAAGCCACTTTACTAAGGTGTGATTAATATATAAAAATCTGTACATAGTTAACATATACAACTTGTTAAGGTTGGAGGCAAGAATACATCTGTGAAACCGTCACCACAACTTACACCATAAACCTGTCCATCACCTCTAAAAGTTTCCTCCTAACTGCTTATTTATAATTGTTAAATTTTTAGTTTCATGTGAATTAAGAACACTTAACATAAGATCTGTAGCTCTTATAGCCATACCCAAGGATTCTTAGAAATAGTCTTCTCTTCATCCATGTCCCTGCAAAGGACATGCACTTATTCTTTTTTATGGCTGCATAGTATTCCATGGTGTATATATGCCACATTTTCTTTATCCATTCTATCATTGATGGGCATTTGGGTTGGAATAAACACAGGAACAGAAAATCAAACACCGCATGTTCTCACTCATAAGTAGGCGTTGGACAATGAGAAAATGTGGACACAGGAAGGGGAACATCACATACCAGGACCTGTCAGGGGGTGGGGAGCAAGGGGAGGGAGAGCATTAGGACAAATACTTAATGCATGTGGGGCTTAAAGCCTAGATGATGGGTTGATGGGTGCAGCAGACCACCATGGCACATGTATGCCTATGTAACAGACCTACATGTTCTGCACATGTATTCCAGAACTTAAAGTAAAATTGAAAAAAAAAAAAAAAAGAAATAGTCTTCTCTGAATATATGTGGTATACATCTCTTGATTGGGGACCTATTTATTAATTTTTCTCTGGGAATGATCTGCTTGATTAGAGAACTCTGGTTTCATTGACTTCAAAGCAAGCCATATATGGTCTTAGAACCATGATTTCCTGACAAATTCACATTAACAGCACTAATAATAGTTAATGTATAAACAATTTATTGTATCACAAACCCTTTGTGGTCTTTCTCACACTTAATCCACATTACAAGACAGCATTGTTGATCCTACTGTTGCTGTTTTACAGCGGATGAAATTGGGACTGGAGTGAATAAAGTACTTACAATCACAGGGCCAGTGAATGGGGTGGAATAAGAATGCAAGGCCTCACAGCCCGACTCTAGGGTCTAAAGTATTGAGCAGCACACTGTGGCTCAGCTGTCATATAGAGGCACTCACTGTTCACTTGGTGGACTTGGAGGGTTTGGTTTGAGGTCTGCAGATTCTTTCTTTCTTTTCTTTTCTTTTCTTTTCTTTCTTTTTTTTTTTTTTTTGAGACAGAGTCTGACTATGTCACCCAGGTTGGAGTACAGTAGCACGATCTTGGCTCACTGTAACCTTTGCCTCCCAGTTCAAGCTATTCTGTTACTTCAGACCCCCAAGTAGCTGGGATTACAGGCGCCCATGACAACGCCAGGCTAATTTTTGTATTTTTAGTAGAGAAGAGGTTTCACTACACTGGCCAGGCTGGTCTTGAACTCCTGACTTCAGGTGATCCACCCACCTCGGCCTCCCAAAGTGATGATATTACAGGTGTGAGCCACTGTTCCCAGCTAAGTTCTGCAAATTCTTGATCGCATTTCGTGATCCAGACTCCAGGGCAGGGCTGGAGAGAATGCCTGCTCTGTGGCTACAAGTCAGTTGTTGAGCGAAGCAGTGCCAGGATTGATGGAGCAAGTGGAGTGAGGAGAGGGAATGAAGGAAGGCTCACAGACCTGGGGGTGTTTTCTTTTCTTTTATTACTGGAGAACTCAGGCAAACAACCTGCTGGGAAGCTGAGACCCTAAGACTGAGACATCAGGATTGGAAAGGTATCCTGACTCAAGCAGGGCACACTCGTCATTGCAGTCCAAGTTTGGGGTTGAAACAAGCTGAGGGGACCCGCGTTGTCTCTTCTGAGCCTGAGTCTTGAGTGGCCATGCTCCAGGATCATCATCTAACTTTGATCATCATATTGGGACACTTAATTCACTTGATGAGACTTGGGATGTTACTTCTTGACGTTGGAAAATGGCAGTGACTTTACAGTTTAACTCGCTCTGTGCATGGGTCATTTGTTCTCTGGGTATTACCTGGAATACCCAGAGGGTACAGATCTCTCTGTCTCATAGGTATTACATGGAAGGGTCTTTATGGTTTCAGTGCCAGAATGAGAAAGAAAACTGACCGTTTTACCTTGAGGGGAGGGGAGTTGAGGTGCACCTAAGGATAACAAATATCAAAAAGATAAAGATGATTTGCCTATCCCTCATCCATCCATCTGCCCACCCACCTATTCCTTTTTCCCTGTAAGTATTTATCCACCCATCCAGCAAATATTGATAGGGCATTTCTGCATAGTCATTGTGCTGACCATGGGGGTTATAGAATGAACATAAAGGACATGGTCCTCTGACCTGAGAAATCTTACAGTCTTAGGGAAGGGAGATTTATAGCATCTGGTAATTAGAAACTGTTGTCTTTATCTTTTTTTTTTTAACCCTTTCTAGGCTTGAAACATCCCTTATCACCTAGTAGACACTCAAAAAATGGATGTTGGGTGGATTAATGAACAAACCTTACAGTCAGGTTTAAAAGAAGGCTACTTGGTCCACAGAAGAGGAAATGTAGCCCCATTTAGGGAGGCAGGGCGTGAAGCTAGGAAGGAAAGGTGGCCACACAGTGTAGAGTCACAGGCTGGCAGGGCTAAGAAGGTATAGAGACCAGAACTGAGGGTGAGGCCTGGGGCCAGAAATCATCTTCCATCTGACTGTGGCTTGCAGATTACCACTGCCTACATTTTTGAAGTATGTGGACCAGACATTTTATTTTTTAGAAATTTAAAATTTGTTTTTATTTCCATAGGTTTTTGGGGAAACGGGTGGTATTTGGTTATATGAGCAAGTTCTTTAGTGGTAATTCATAAGATTTTGGTGGACCTATCTCCAAAGCAGTATACACTGAACCCAATTTGTGGTCTTTTATCCCTCACCCCCTTCCCACCCTTTCCTCCTGAGTCCCCAAAGTCCATTGTATCATTCTTACACCTTTGCATCCTCATAGCTTAGCTCCCACTTATAAGTGAGAAGATACTATGTTTGGTTTTCCATTCTTGAGTTACTTCACTTAGAATAATAGTCTCCAATTTCACCCAGGTTGCTGTGAATGCCATTAATTCATGCCTTTTTATGGCTGAGTAGTATTCCATTATATATATATATACATATATGTATATGTGTGTGTATGTATATAAATATATCTCTCTCTCACAGTTTCTTTATCCACTCGTTAATTGATGGACACTTGCATTGCTTTTACGTTTTTGCAGTTGCAAATTGCGATGCTATAAACATGCGTGAGCAATTATCTTTTTTGCATAACCTTGGTAGATACCCAGTAGTGGGATTGCTGGATCAAATGGTAGTTCTACTTTCAGTTCTTTAAGGAATCTCCGCACTGTTTTCCATAGTGGTTGTACTAGTTTACATTCCCACCATCAGTGTAGAAGTGTTCCCTGTTCACCGCATCCATGCCAACATCTACTGTTTTTTGCTTTTTTTGATTAGGGCCATTCTTGCAGGCATAAGGTGGTATTCTGTTGTGGTTTTGGTTTGCATTTCCCTGATGATTACTGATGTTGGACATTTTTTATATGTTTTTTGGCCATTGGTATATATATGTATATTTTTTTGAGATGGAGTCTCACTCTGTCACCCAGGCTGGAGTGCAGTGGCGCAATCCCCTCTCACTGCAAGCTCCGCGTCCCAGGTTCACACCATTCTCCTGCCTCGGCCTCCTGAGTAGCTGGGACTACAGGTGCCCACCACCATGCCCAGCTAATTTTTTGTATGTTTAGTAGAGACGGGGTTTTACCGTGTTAGCCAGGATGGCCTAGATCTCCTGACCTTGTGATCCATCTGCCTCGGTCTCCCAAAGTGCTGGGATTACAGGCGTGAGCCACCGTGCCTGGCCAGTATATCTTTTTTTGAAAATTTTCTATTCATTGGACCAGACATTTTAAAACTGGGATTAGTGGTTAGAATTCATGGAGTCTGAAAACGTGGCTGTGAAAAAAGTGACATCATTATTTACATGAACTCTAACTGAAAAGTTAAAGAGTTTCCTCCAGTTATCAAGGTAGAGAAAAAACCACAGGTGGTTTTTAGCAGAATCTGTGGCTTTGTCATCAGTCAAATCATAGGTGTTTTCACATCACATTACAATTGTTGCAGGTATCCCCAAATACTATTTATTCTCATCCCTACCTTGAAATTATGGTGGTTATTAGGTGTGCTGCTGGATCTTGTTATTTAATGCATTAATACAGAAGCATCAATTGATAAATCACAGGTTGCAGTATTATCGATGTCTTTTATAGTCTTTTGTATTCTATTTTTTTGAATTTAAGAACATCCTGAGAGGGGATCCATAGGCTCTGTTAGAACAACAGGGTTCAAGGCACATAAAACAGTTAAAAGCCTCTTATTTAGATACAAATGCCTTGTCTGCATTCAGAGAGAATGGGACTCAGATTGACTGGGGCACCTGGAATGTGGAGGTCGGGGAAATGATGTTTAGAGCCAAGGTTGTTTGGTTGAGTGGCTGGTATTAAATGGTATTCTCAAGCGCCCCAGTGAGAGAGGGGAATTTGGTGCAAGCTCTAGATCCCTGTTGAGTCTTTGTGACCAGCAGGTCCTCCACATTGCACTCTCCTCTCCCTCGCCTTTTGGGCTTCACTGGTAGAGTCCGGTGACTATGAAGGGGTCTTTGGCTCATGACTTCATAACTGGGACTCAAGGAGAGATACTGTCCGCTAGATGCTTGTCTCAGATCTGTGATTTCATTATCAATGCACTGTGAGTAATGAATGCCATACATCGTGTGTGATGCGTTCTTTTAGGTTTATTAAATCACCCAGGTGCTATTCTGATTGGGTGTTTTCATCATCTCTTGAGAAGATAGGAAATTTATGGTTGCCGTTTGCTCTGTTTAGATAATTCTGCACAGTTGTTTTTTTTTTTTTGTATTTGCCATAGAGATAAAGTGCTTAAAATAACTAGTTTAGAGCTAAGCTGATAAAGCTAACAGATCCATAAATTGGGCCATGAATGATGCTTTAAGACACCTGCTATGCCGGAGAGGTGAGCTGAAGCAGGCAGAGTGGTGAATGAGGGAGAAGAGTAGACAGGAACAGATTCCTGACATGGAGCATAAAGGATTCTGAGCTGGCTTTCCTATGGCTGTAGCTGCTGTGTGTGTAAATTGAGGCTGAATTGCCTCCAACCCAGGAGGAAGGAGTGCTGATGTAAGAGGTCCCAGAATGGCTTGATATAGGGTTGAGAAGGTAGCGCCATGTTGAATCAGTCCTAAGATTTGCTGTGCTGGGGCCGGGAGTGCTAACTTAATGGCATGCTCATTCTTCACCTGCTCACTTCACCCTGGCCATCTTCCTCCTGAGATTGGGAAAAGAAAAGAAACTTAAAAGGCCTCCTGTCTTTCCTCACTATGTATCTCTTTGTGACACAAAGTTGAATCTACTTTCCCAACTTTAATTATTTTCCCAAGTTATTTATTACAAACATTCCACGGAACATAGAAGGAAAATATAACAAATGAATAATATGACATATGCTATATACTTACCATCCAGGGCCAGTGACAGTGAACATTTTGTCACCTCTGCTTTACCTACATTTGTGTATATTAAAAGAGGTGTCTCTGCATGTTCACGTGTGTGTGGTGTGTACATGAGCGACAGTAAGTTGTATGTATCCACTCTAGAAGCCCTAGCCTGCATCTCCTCAGAATAAGAACAAAATTAATAACTCCTTCATATTACCTAGTCTCCAGTAGATATCCAGATTTTCCCAGTTGTCTGACAAATGTCTTTTTTATCTATTAAGTTTTTAAGATTTTAAAATATTTAATTTACAAAAGTTGTATATGTTTAAGGTATAAGGTGTAATGATTTGATATACATACACATTGTATAAATAACTATGACAATCAAATTAACACGTTGGTCCTCACCCATAGTTAGTTAATATTGTGTATGGTGAAGACACTTAAAGTCTGCTCTCTTATCAAATTTTAAGAAAACACAACAGCATTTTTTTTTTTTTTTTTTTTTGAGACGGAGTCTTGCTCTGTCACCCAGGCTGGAGTGCAGTGGCCCGATCTCGGCTCACTGCAAGCTCCGCCTCCCGGGTTCACGCCATTCTCCTGCCTCAGCCTCTCCGAATAGCTGGGACTACAGGCGCCCGCAACCACGCCCGGCTAATTTTTTGTATTTTTGGTAGAGACGGGGTTTCACCATGGTCTCGATCTCCTGACCTCGTGATCTGCCCGCCTCGGCCTCCCAAAGTGCTGAGATTACAAGCGTGAGCCACCGCGCCCGGCCCACAACAGCATTTTTAACTGTAGTTAGCATGTGCTACATTGGATTCCCAAAACTTAGCCTTACTCGGCCCACTGTAATTGCCCAGGCTGGAGCCAGGTGAATCTCGGCTCCGAACTCACCTGCCGGGGTAGGCTATCACACATCCACCAACACATAGAGATGGGATTTCACCATGTTAGCAGGATAGTCTCCATCTCCTGACCTCGTGATCCGCTCGCCTCGGCCTCCCAAAGTGCTGGGATTACAGGCGTGAGCTACCACGCCCGTCCAAAACTTAGACATCTTATAACTGAAAGTTTGGACCCTTTGACCAACATCTTTCCATTTTCCCCTTTAAATTCCCCTCAGAAAACTGGGATTCGTATCAAAGTTGACATGGTCTGTTTGACTGTTTATGCCTTTGAGTGTCTTCTAATTTAAAACAGTAGTTCTGAACCATTTCAGTTTCAGGACTCCTTTATGCTCTTAGAAAGTGTTGAAGAGCTTTTGTTTGTGTGAACGCTCTTTGTCCATGTTTATTGTACTAGAAATTAAAATGAGAACTTTCTAAAATGCAGGGTTACCTGACCACATAATCTATTATCTGTGAAAGTGACAATATCATCACATATTCTGGAAAACTCCCCCATACACTCATAAGAAAATGAGAGTAAAACATGCCCGTAGCATCACAGTATTACCATGAAGTAGTTTTGACTTGGTGGATCTCCCTAAAAGAGTTCTGGGGACCTGGAACACACTTTGAGAATTACTGACCTGGCGTCACCCCCTACCATTTTTATTTTATGACAGTTTTTCCTTTCTTTAAAAATGTGTTAGTGAAAACTTAAAACACATGAAATATGGAGAATTGTGTGGCATTTTTTGAATCTTTGTAATAAGTCACTGATAACACAGCAGTAGGGGGTGGAGGTTTGAAGTTCAGGTGGTAGTTGAAACTGAAGACAATCAGGTTCATAGTTTAGTCCCCTCCACTTCTAATTTGTGTAGTGGCCCCTTTGCTTCAGTTTCCTTATCTGCATAATGAGGATAGTAACACCTATGCCGCTGTTAGGTTAAAAGGATTAAATAAAGAGCATATATCATGTAGCTGGGATAGTGCTTAACACATAGTAAATGCTCAGTGCATGTTATCTGTGATTATCTATAGGGGATTTCCAGTGGGCAGGGGAGCAATTTTGCTTCCCAGAGGGCAGTTGGCAGTGTCTGGAGAAATTTTTGATTGCCACATCTGGGGCAGGGAGTGTGTTGCTGACATCTGGTAGGTGGAGGCCAGGGATACTGCTAAACACCGTACAACGCATAGGACAGCTGTCTACAACAAAGAATGACCCGGTTCCAAATGCCAAGAGTGTTGAGGTTGAGAAATCCTATTTTTTATTGATTATTTTATTTTATTTTCAAGACAGGGTCTTGTTCTGTCACCCAGGCTGGAGTGCAGTGGCATGAACATGGCTCACTATAGCTTCAACCTCCCAGGTTCAAGAGGTCTTTTCATCTCCCAGGTAGTTGAGACCACAGGTACATGCCACCATGCCCAGCTAATTTTTTTTTTTTTGTAGAAATGGAGTCTCACTATGTTGGCCAGGCTGTCCTCAAACTCCTGGCCTCAAGCTATCCTCCCACTTCAGCCCCCCAAAATGCCGGTATTAAATGCATGAGCTACCACACCTGGCTGAAAAATCCTATTAAATAGCCAATTGAAATAGATTCAGCCAAGCAGTGACCAGAGTGCAGGGGTGCAATCCCATATTTAACACTGCATCATTCAAAGCTGGTGTATGTATTGAATGAAGGTAGCCAGCAGCTGTAAAGCCCCTACTTGGTGCAAGGCACCATGGTGAGGACTGCAGGAATAATGTCATGTAGAGCGCCCTGCGGCCAGTCAGCGTGGAAGCAACAGGAAAGCTGGAGACCACGTCATATTCTGGGTCACCTCTTGTCTGTATGTGTGCCAGCCTCTTGTGCTTCACACGTCAAAGACATTCAAAAGGCAGCTGTGCATTTTAGTTTAAAGTTGGTGGCTGAAGCTTGGTGGGGAAGCTTGCCTTGATGCTCCTATTTTTGTTCCAGTTGAAGCAAATGGGGCAGTTGCCTTCCCTTCAGGGACAAGCCGGCGCTTGAGATGTTCTGGCCACGGTGAAATTCCTCAGTGTGTGAACATCAGAGCTGCTCCTGGGGACCCCACACATGGAGGAGACAGACAGAGAGAGCACACTGTCTTCTCTCATAGAGACCCAGCCTTCTCGGCAGCTGCCTCTAGGCATGCCCCTCTCACCATAGCTGCTGTGTCTGCTTCATCCACGTGTTGTTTCTTCGATTGGCTAAATTTTAAGTAATCACATCTTTAAGGAACTGCATCTCTTGACTTGGGGTTTCTCGAGCCAAGATGTGCAACGGAGTCAGTTGTGAACTCTTTAAAAAGTGAATTCCCGGTCGGGCGCAGTGACTCATGCCTATAATCCCAGGACTTTGGGAGGCTGAGGTGGGCAGATCACAAGGTTGAGAGATTGAGACCATACTGGCCAACATGGTGGAACACTGTCTCTACTAAAAATACAAAAATTAGCTGGGTATGGTGGTGTGTGCCTGTAGTCCCAGCTACTCGGGAGGCTGAGGCAGGACAATCACTTGAACCCAGGAGGTGGAGGTTGCAATGAGCCGTGATCATACCACTGCACTCAAGCCTGGTGACAGAGCGAGACTCCTTAAAAAAGAAAAAAAAGGATTCCTGTTCTTCCTCCCAGACATTCTGCCACAGGACCCAGTAATCTGATAGCCAGCAAACTCCCTGAGGGGTTATCCTAGTTGGGATGGAGAATCTGTCCATTTGACCTAGTAAATGTGCTTTGAGTATCAGAAAATCAGAAGTTCCTAAGTGGGAAATACTGACGCTTGGTCCACATGGTCCTAATTCCTTTTTGCGTTTTCTAAATTCCTGGGATCCATGGAGGGGTAATGCTGCTCCCAGTTTAAAATCCTCCTCTGGCTTCTCATTGTTCTCAGAATGCAATACCTGTGGCCTTGATCCTGTGTAGAAGGCCCTGCACACTTGGGCTCCTGCCCACCTGCGTATTGTCATCCTGGGTTGGTCTCCAATTTATTATCTCTGCTCCAGCTGCATGGGTCTCCTGGAAGCTCCCTGATCAAGCTCTGGTCTTTTCTTTTTTTTTATTGAGATAGGGTCTTATTCTGCCACTCAGGCTGGAGTACAGTGGCACAGTCCTAACTCACTGCAGCCCTCTACCTCCCGTGCTCAATCGATTCTCTCATCTCAGGCTTCTGAGTAGCTGAGACCACAGGTGTGCACCACCATGGCTGGCTAATTTTTTGATATTTTTACATAGAGGGAGTCTTGCTATATTGTCCAGGCTGGTCTCGAACTCCTGGGCTCAGGCGATCCTCCCACCTTAGCCTTCAAATATTCTGGGATTACAGGCGGGAGCCCCTGCTCCCGGCCAAGCTCTTTTCTGTCTCAGAGCCTTTGCACCCATGTCCCCTGTGCCCCAAATAGTCTGCCTCTTGCTTTCCAAGTGTCTGCCTCCTTTTCCTCCCCCGGGTTCGGCTTTAAGGACATTCCATCTGATGGGCCTTCTCTGGCCTTCTTCCTGGTAAAAGTAGTTCTCCCTTACTATCTCACATACCGCCTTGTTTTTTGCATTTCTAGAAATAGTCACCATTGATAAAATTAAACGGGATTGTATATTTGCTGTTTCCCTGACCAGCTAGTGCCACAGGGGCAGGGACCTTTGGGTCACCAGTCACCATCAGAGAACCAGTGCCTGGTTCAGTGTTTGGCAGATAGTTGGCACTCAGTATTTAGTGCATGAATGAATGTATGGCTGGATTCTCTCTAGCTGTTTCCCCATATTTACTGAGTGTCCTGATCTTAGGACAGATCCGGGAAAACTCATGCGGCCCCAGTCCCTTGGGCCCTCACGGGGGTTCTGGGCACAGCCTTGCTCCCAGGGTTTATACCCATGTGCTGCTGAGTGGGGGCAGAGCCATGCTGTGCCCTGAAAGCCCACAGAAGTAGGGGTGGTTTTCAGCAGGCCCCAGCCTCTGAGAGGCATCTGCTGAAAGCTGTTCTTGGCACGCCTGCATCGGGAGAGAAGCAGAGCTGACGAAATGTCAAAGGGTGAATGGGATAATCAGGCCCCAGCCGTCAAAACTGCCACCCACTCAAGCCCGTCAGAGCCTACAAGAGAAATCTTTCAGACATGTCAGGTTCTCCACGTGTCTAATGGCAGAGAGCAAGGATGCCCCCAAGGGAGGTTTGCAGGGGCCGGTTCCTTTTGCCTGGAGCCTTTACAAGCCACAGTTGGGCACATCCATCATGGATATGGAGGCAGCTGGGAAGGAAAGGGAGGGTAGTTCTTCACAGAGTGCGGGGCATCTGGTCCAGTTCCCGGTGTGTGGAGTAAATGCCTGATTGGAGCCTCATTATCCCATTTCTGTGGCCTTCTTCTTTTCTTCAACGTTGGTACTCATGAAGCAATGTAAAGGTCTTACAATTCCTCGGCGCAGTAAACAGAGCTCAGGGAAGTCTTTAGGAAGATTGCATGCTCCTTTTATTCCCAAGACAAGGTCCATTGAGTTCCACTGAATTCACTTTGTTCCCTGGATCTCTCAGACATTATCCTAGGTCCTAGAAATAGAGCAATGGACAAGACAGACCAAATAGGTCCCTTTGGAGCCTGCGTTTCAGTTGGAATAGATAGACAGTATATTAAATACATACCTAAGCCAACAGTGTACTTAAAGACTGCAATAGAATCCACAGAAGAAGGAGACAGCTAATAGGACAGGCAGTGAGCTGGGGCAGCCACTTTAGATAGATAAAGAATGTGAAGGATGAGCTCTAATCCACATCTTCCTCCCCATCTGTTTTTTCTGGATAGGGAATGGATCTCTATTTCTCCTGCTTAAGGAGTCAACATGGAGTTGTTATGTGAAGACATGAGGTTGGTTGAGTTGTGACTTTTGTGGGGTAACTCCAGATTTTCATTTGAGCCCCAGGAGGATGAGTCTTGATTTTACCTCTGCTCAGTTTGCGTGTATTAAGTATATCTCTGCTTTCTGGATTGCCCTGTGTATTTCATTCTATCTCCTACCAGACACACGAAGAAAAAAAATAGGGCAAGGCCTCTGAAGGTTGGGCTTGTTTTCCCAAGCGCTGCTTCCGGAGTCCTCAAATTTCATTTGAGGTTGATAAGATGCCTGTTTTGCCATCTACCTTCAGGATAGGTCATTACCTATTTCACTATTATTTATAAAGTAAAATCGTTTGGCTTTGTGGGTATACCCCAGTGTTTTTGTTGTTGATTACTTAGTTTTTGGCTTCATTAACATTTTGTTTTCACTTTATTATGTTTTTGTATTTTCTTAGGGTTTATTTCATTCTCCACTCTCTCCACCCCCAAGATTCCTGAGTTCAAGCTAGGTTTAACTATTTGTCCTTTCTTATTTGCTAATACATACATGTAAGGCTATATGTTTTCCTCTGAGAACAACTTTGGCTGTGTTCTGTCATGTTTGCTCTATAGCACATTGCCATTTGGTTCTACATTGTTTATTAATTTCTATTTTGATTTTCTGTTTAGAAATATATTTTACAATTAGCAAGTATGCAGATAGTTTTGGGGATTGGTTTTGGGTTACTTATAATTTTATAGGATTGATGTGAGTGAGTGAGGTCCATTAGTTCATCAACTTAAAAATATTCTTGATTTCCTTTGTGGCCTGTACATAATCCATTTTTAGAAGTGTTCTTGAAAATCCTTTATATCTTGCTTGTATATTTGGGTTGAACAAAATCTTTTTGGATTTTATTTTTCTGATTGATCTCTGAATTTCTTTTCATTTATCCTTTCTAGTTGGTGTTTCTGCAGGGGAAACTATTAGAATTAGTTTTTCTTCTTGCTTAGCTGTAGCACCAAGCCAGGAATTTCAAAGTAGGAAGAATAAAACTAAATAACCCCTTTATCATCTCCCCAGGTTGGCCAAGAGGATATTTCTGGTAATGAGATTTTATAGTGAAGTGGGGATGAGCTTACTGATGCAGTGAAACTGCCTGTGGCAAGGATGTCTCTGCAAAGGCTGAGAGATCTACCTCTAGAACACTTTCAGGGGATGGCAGCAGTTGCCCTGGTTGGCTTCTTAATGAGGCATTTCTAGAATCACACCATTTTGTCCACCAGGAAAAAAAAAATTCTAACAACCACATCACCAACAAGCATGCTTTAAAAGGCCAGGAGTTCAGGACCAACCTGACCAATATCGTGAAACTCTGTCTCTAGTAAAAATACAAAAATTAGCCAGGCATGGTGGCATGTGCCCATAGTCCTAGCTACTCAGGAGGCTGAGGCAGGAGAATCGTTTGAACCTGGGAGGCGGAAGTTGCAGTGAGCTGAGATCATGCCACTGCACTCCAGCCTGGTCAACAGAGCGAGACTCTATCTCAAAAACAACAAAAACACCAACTTTTAAAAAAAGATTTGCAAAAATATATAATTAAGGTCATCTCTGAGCTGAATAAGCCTTGAAACAGAAAATCATCTTTTTTTCCCGACCTTAACACAGAGCTTTAGAAACCTGTGAGAAAGAGAAGCGCTTCAAAAAGAAGACTTCACTGGTAGCCAAAAGCATCAGAGATGGTTCTGATAACCACTGGGGCTGCTGGAAAGTACTTAATAGAGCAATCTGTTATCTGGGAGCATTAACAGGGTGGATTGAGGCTGGATTGTTTTCCTCTTCAGATTAAACTGCAGCCTGGGAAGGCTTTGGGGAAGTGACAGGTAGGTGTGTTGTGCATAACTCTTCCTTTTAACCAAACCAGCAGTTTCTTCCTCTCCTTTCCCCTATCATCAAGATGCCAGTGTTCTTTCTCTGTGTTTGGCAAGTCTGTTGACAGCAGGCTCCTCCTCTCCTCCCTCCCACTTTTGTTTTAGGTGCCTGGTCTAACACATGAGGTCATTCACCTTTATCTTGGAAATGCTCATAGCTGGTCTGAAGTTGCTGGAGAGGTGGTGGGTGGAGCACACTTTTGACTCCTTCAGCATTGCATTCTCCCTAGCTTGCTTATCTCAGTTCATGGCTTTGGAGATGGATACTCAAGCTTTGGTTAGGGGGAGCATTGCTCCAGCTGGATGCCTATGTAGTAGTATTCATGATACATTACAGAGTTTAAATGAAAAAATCCTTGCCCAATCAGTCCACCCGTTGGTACTGTCTGAGCAGCCACGTAACAGCAGTTGGGTAGCACCCCAACAAAGATCTCAATTCAAACCAAGTTGAAAAGACCCAAACTGTAATCTCATGGAGCTGAAAATTCCAGAGGGTTGGCCTTTCCCCCTAAGTGTGACGGAATCTGGATGCTCTAATGATGCCTCGAGGCATCTGTCCTACTCTGTCCTTTCCTTCTGTTTTTGTTTTATTTTTTTGGTGGGGGAGTGGCCACCCTTAGCTCCAAACTCTGTTTGACTATCTAAGCCTACCCAGCAGCAGGAGGGAGCCAAGTTTCTGCAAAAGCCTCAAGGCTTGAGCTCTTTGGGTTCACCTGGGTCAGGAACCCACCCCTAGAGCAGTCCTGCCAAAGAGAATGAGAACAAGTTGGCTTTTTTTTTTTTGGAAACAGAGTCTCGTTCTGTTAGGCTGGAGTGCAGTGGCACTATCTTGGCTCACTGCAACCTCCAGCTCCCTGGTTCAAGCAATTCTCCTGCCTCAGCCTCTCAAGTAGCCCGGATTACAGGCTTGCGCCACCATGCCTAGCTAATTTTTGCATTTTTATTAGAGACGGGGTTTCACCATGTTGGCCAGGATGGTCTTGATCTCCTGACCTCATGATCTGCCTGCCTTGGCCTCCCAAAGTGGTGAGATTACAGGCGTGAGCCACCGTGCTGGGCCCAAGATGGCTTTTTGAGATGAAAACACAGGGAAAGAGCGTGATGAAAGAGATGGTTCCTGAGTAGAAAATAAGAGTCATAGAAGTGGAAGAAGTTAAATAATTGCCATAGGGCCCAGCAATTATTTTGCCAGGCATATATATATATATGTCCACAAAAGGTTTGTACATGAATGTTCATAGCAACATTGTTCACAATATCCAAAAGGTAGAAACTACCCAAAAGCCCATCAAGGGAAGCCTGGATAAACACATTGTGGTCTATCCATACAGCAGAGTATTTTTTATCCATAAAAAGATACAGAGCACTGACATGTGCTAAAATGTAGATGAACCTTGAAAACATGCTAAGTGAGGGAAGCCAGACAAAAAAGGTCACAGACCTTAGGATTCCATTTACCTGAAGTGTCTAGAGCAGCCAAATTCATCGCGACGGCAGGTTAGTGGTTGCTGGGGGCTGGGGGCTGGGGGAGGGGTGTTGAGGAGTGGCTGCTTCACGGATCTGAGGTTTCTTTGTAATGAAAATGTTCTGGACTCACATAGCGATGATTGTTGCTTAATATTGTGAGTGTATTAAATATTACTAATAATACATTTTATCTTACATGCATTTCACCACAGTCAAAATAAATATTAACCCATTTTCAATTAAACAACTAGATGGAGCAAATCAGGATTGCTGAGGGGGCAAAATTATTCTGTAGCCCACGTCCATAGGTGCCATCAAGATCAAAACCAACACCCGTGTAACTTGTGAATACAGGCTGAGCTATGGAAGATATGGGAACATATGCTTTTGTCTCTTAAGCCACAAGCCCTGATTTTCATTTTCAAGTTTCTGCACTGTGATACTGCCTGAGGTCCTGGGTTTCTGTAAAAGAGACAACTGTCACTCTCTACAGTACTAATCCTACACTCATACACATTTCTTTCCTTTTTACTCACGTGCAGTTTAAACCGCTAGGCACCTCACAGGGTTATCCTTCTTACTAGTTCAACTGTTTGAGTTTATTGAGTCTTCCATATGTGCCTGGAGCTTTTCTTAGACCTGTCAACAAACTTGGAAGTGTATAAACCGTAAACCCAATAACTGAGTTTAATAAGTACTGACTGTCTGCTAGCATGTCTGTTCAATACATTATTTTTTTCATTGCATTCTCACTCCAGCCCTGAAAGGTAGGTGCTATTATAAGCTCCACTTTGCAGATGAAGAAATTGAGGCTCAGAGAGCACAAGGAAATGGCCCAGCTGGCAGGTGGCAGGGACGGAATTCAGACTCAGAGCCCCCCTCACTGAAATCCCTAGTGAAGCCATCCAGCAGAGTAAATGAGGACATCAGCAAATGCTGGGTGCTCTCAGCCTCACACAAACCAGAGAAACATCCATTAGAAAGCACAAATTAGACCATCTTGCTCTCTTCTGTGGATTCCCTATTTATAGAGTGCCCAGTGGATGCTATTTCTAACTTAAGCTAGGAGGTTTTCTTTGAAAGTTTCAATCTGCAACTTAAAAGCAAAGCAAGAGCATAAAAGAGCTGGGAGTGCACTTCACCAAATGCGGTTCTGAAATCTAAGAGCAAGGAGGCAGGGGGAAGAGAGATGATCATCTTATTAGTGTAGAAGGATAAAGATGATCAGAGAGGGATACTCCATTATTTATAGGAATCCGGTTCTTTTCTATACACTTCACTGAGGCATTTGATATATTTGTGCTGGAGATTAACACTGATGTTATTTTCTTTAATGTCTGTTTTTAGTGTATGCGGTGCATGTTGGCATTCAGGAAATTCAGCCAGAGGAGAAAAACAATAGTATTAATTAGGAATGTCAGTCATGGGTGTTATGAAATTCAAAACTGCCAAGTTTCTGGAGCATTTAGTGGTAATTATAATAGACTGTGGAGACAAGCTGTTCTTCGTTTCCTATACGGAAATGCACAGTTTGATGGGCAAGTGATCAAAGTGCTAATGCAAACCCTTCTGAAAGGGGTGCCTCTCTCACCCTGTTATTTTAGGAGCCAATGCTTTTGCTAATTCAGAGCTGCCCGGAGAGAGGAGACTATCCAGTGAATATAAGGCCCCTTGTCTTTTTATAATTTAAAATGACTATTCAAATTGTATCTCCACCCAAGTTGCAGTGTGAGCTGGGGGTTGAAGGATACCACCCATCAGCCTGGCAGAATATTTAGATTTAAATCAGAGCCATAGCTTTTTCCCGGTAGAGTCATACTTATAATCAGTTTTCTCTCAAAGTGATGAATAATAAAAGCCTGTCCTATGTTCTTCAGGTAACCCAATTAAATGGGTGGAGAGATTTGCACTTTGAGAATTGGAAAAAAAGGGGTGCAACTTTCTTGGACTCGACTGGGTTGCTGGTTAGAGGTTTATGTCTCTTGGTATGTTTTAGAGTCATTCGATCAGTCCGGGGGCAGGCAGTCGATCAGTTAGAATGGCAGGGATGGAAGGATTCCATCCTCCGTACACTAATGTATTATATTCTCTTAGGTGAGCTTCATAGTGGCCCTGTGGAACTGTCTGGGCAGATGCCTACCTATCTGATGAGTAAAATCAATTACAGAGAGATCAATAAACCTGCCCCAGGTTATTCTGATGCCACATGTCAGGAGGGCTCCTGACTTCATGACTGGTGCTGTCTCTACTTTAGTGCTTCCTACCATTTCTGCACCTCTTTATTGCCCTCCTGCCACAGGGCCTTTGCACATCCTAGTCTCCATTTCTGCTATGCTGAACCTTTGAAGGCTGGCTTTGGGTGCACCTCATTCTTAAAGGACAAGTACACCCCTCCAGACCCTAGCAAGAACGCAACTGTGGAAACAGTAAGTGCGCCACGTTCCCTGTAAGATTTTCATTTGAAGAAAACAAAACAATCCACAAAGAGTAAGTCATATTTTCCAGGAAAAGGCAGAGCAGTGGGAGATGAAGACTCATCCATCTCTGATTTTTTTTCTTTTATAACCGCCACCTCCATTAGCTGGAGATAATGATGTCAAGAGGAAAAAACTTTAGCGGTTGTTGGTTTGCCTGTAATTTGTGTGGCTCACAAGCAGCCCAGCTAAATTCAGTGGTTTCTGATGGTTCTACCTAGACCAGAGAAGTAAGAGAGAGATGATAAGAAATCCTTCACCCTAGGTGTGTGTGTGTGTGTGTGTGTGTGTGTGTGTGTCTGGGTTTTCATTTTTAATAATTAATAGTAGTTCCTTCTCCATCCTGAACTTTTTCAGAAATAATTAGGGAGCTTGGGGTTGGGTCAGTAATTGCTCAGAAATGTGCTTGGCTGCAGAGAAGCCTCCACTGTGGGGCGGGTGAGATGGTGGAAACGCCTCCATCCCCTCCCAGCAGTTTGGAAGTATGTCTAGCGGCATCTCTGCATCCTTTGGAAAAGCAGGGCGCGCATTTTCCTGCTGACACACACAAGCCTTATAATTTAGCATTAGAAAAGAAAAATGGTTTCGAGCAAGAAAATATATTTAGAGCTCATTATTCAAGTAGAAGTCACAGAGAAGGGGCAAGGACAGAGCCAGTCAACAAGAAGCAACCCACATTACAGGGTCAGAAGGAAGCCTGTGCCTGGCGCCCAGGAGCCAGGCAGGAAGCAGGTTCCAAGGTCGTCAGGGTTGATATCAAGGTCACACCTCAGTAAAGAAGATGCATGAAGGTATCTTCTCTCAGAGTGAACCCATCCTGAAGGCTCTGTCCAGAACTACTTCTGTGGATTTCCTTCCTCTCTCTGGCTTTCAGCACAGGTCAGTTCACCGTCCATTTCCATGTTCAAGCCTCAGCAAGGTCTCGCTTGGCACCCAAATGTTGACGTCAGTGTCACTGAGGCCAGACTTGGTTGTTCCGCCAAGTGGAAGGGGCTCCATGGAGGGCAACTATCTCCATTCAGTGAAGTTCATATCTATTTTTTGGGGAAGCCCACATTGTAATTCTTTTCCATCTTTGACTTGCAATTCTTCTCTCCTTCTCTAGCTACTTATTGTGGCAACCCACCTGTCGGTCTCCACGCCTTCACTCTTCTACCTTACAAATACGTATACACATGACAGTGCATCACTGTAATTCTTGGCCTCATTGTAGGCCTTGCAGTTCTTTCTGATGTTGCCTAAGACTCATTAGCATTTCCCAGCTTAGCATTTTGCCTGCATCATCTGCTTCAGCCTGCAGCTTTTCTCCTCTTCTGCATCAAGGCTGGTTACAAAATGGAAAGGGGGAATGAGGAAGCCCCATGGGTCTTGATGCATCCAGGGGAGAGGAAAGAGAACAAGTGCTTCTGCGTGTGACAGGGACTGTGCCAGTTGGTTTATAAACACCTTCTTGCCATTGAATCATTCATTCTTGGTTGTCCATCCTCTATGGAGTACTGTTCTGGGAGGTGATTCTACAGCAAAAGACACAGCAGATATAAGTCCTGTCTTCATAGTTCTTAGGGTCTAGAAGTGGGGCATGTAATTAAGAAGAAATTACAGGTATAATAAATGTTATTCTGGAAGGAGCATAGGGTATTGTGAAAATCTTTTAAAGCAATTGAATTTTACCAGATTTAGGGTTCAGAGAAGCTGTTCCTGAGTAACGAAGACTTGAAGGATGAATATGACTTTTATTTCCCAGGTAATCTCCACTTTCCTCTACAATGGGTAAAATATTCATGTCTGTTTGCAAATGGGGGAGCTGAAGTTTAGTGAGGTAGGGGTATCATGCCCGGGTGCAGGTTGATAGCGATGGGGCCAGGAGTCAGTCTCACGTTTGACTCCAGAATCTATGAGACTCTTCCATCACATATCAGAAAGTCTTGACAAAGGAACTTACAGAGCAATGGTAGACAGAAGGCTTCCTGGCAGAGCCCAGGTTCTGTTTGTTTAGGATTGGAAGCATCTCATAGAACATATTATTGGGTTAGTGGCAAAGTTATGGCGGGTTTTGCCATTACTTTTAATTACTTTTGCACCAACCTAATACGTGGCGAATGCATGGACTTTGGAGAAAGGTTTTTGATTCAAGTTCTATTTGGTGATTTTCACAGATTTGTAACTTCAGATAAGCCACTTTTCCTTCCCCATGGTGAAAATCTGTTGGGCAGATTCAAATATATAATGCTGGTCTGGCGCACATAGTAAGTTATGTAAAAATAGCACATTGTGGCTGGATATGGTGGGTGGCTCATGTCTGTAATCCCAGCACTTTGGAAGGCTGAGGCAGGAGGATTGCTCGATCCCAGGAGTTTGAGACCAGCCTGGACAACACAGCTAGACCCCGTCTCTCTGAAAAATTTTAAAAAATTAGCCAGGCATGGTGGTGTGTGCCTATAGTTCCAACTACTTGGAGCCTGAGGTGGGAGGATTGCTTGGGCGCAAGAGGTCAAGGCTGCAGTCAGCTGTGATTGCACCACTACACTCCAGCCTAGGCAAACGATAGAGACACTGTCTCAAAAAAAGTGTGTGTATAGATATGAATATACACTGTGTATATACATCCACATGCGCATGCACGCACACACGTGCACACACACGTGCACACCCACACACACACACAGAGAAAGAGAGAGAAAACACATTTTTTGGTCCTAAGGAACAGAAGAAGGGATGAACCAGCCCAGGAATCTGTCCTCTTTGGGAGAGACCATTTACTACTGAATATTTCTAGACTTTGGGCTAAGCACATTGGTGCTTGAAAAGAGAGAAGCATCCCTGGGTTTTCAGCCAGGCGGCCACAGATGTGAACAATAGAGAACTCAGCTCACGTGCCCAGTGGGAAGAAGACAATCGCTCCCCAAACACAGCTGCCTCTTTCTCAATTGGACCCAACTTGGCCAGATAATGGAAACACAGAAAACAAGGCATGGGGAAAACGAGCTGTTTATGTTTAAACATGGCAACGGAGCCTCAACACTGAGCCTTCTTGGATGGCATCCGCGTGTCATCGTGCAGCCCGTGTGGCTGCTGGGCCCAGCCTACGGATTTGCAAGGCTGTGCTGGAGCCCGTCTGTCAGGGAGGGGTAGATGATTAATAGCATCTGTTCTGGTCATCCGCTCTCCTTGTGGATGGTGTGTGGAGACATGCTGCTCCTCTCCGTTCTCCTCCGGCAGCTCCTGGAAGTTGCAGCAGACACTGCTTTGAAATAAAGATGAGGGGCACAGAGCTCCTCCTGCTGGATGTGGTTTGGGGTAATGAGCTCTCATTTGGGGGAACATAATTTTCTGGTTTATGAAGACTCAATGGGCTAAGTCTTTTGTCTATAATTAGGTTATTAGAGGGATCACTTACAAAAGGAAGCCATCGCATGTTCTCAGTCATAAGTGGAAGTTGAACAATGGGAACAAATGGACATCATGGTGGGGAGGGAACGTCACACACCAGGGCCTGTTGGGGCATTGGGGGGCAGGGGGAGGGAGAGCATTAGGAGAAATACCTAATTCAAGCAGGGCTTAAAACCTAGATGATGGGTTGATAGGTACAGCAAACCACCATGGCTCATGTATACCTATGCAACAAACCTGCACATTCTGGTATTCCAGAACTTCAAGTGAAATTAAAAAAAAAATTAAAGGACAATATCACACCTTTGTACCCACCCATTTGCGTATCCATTCATCTATACTTGCATCTATCACTTATTAAGGTATCATTTATGAAACATTTATTGTATAGCTGCCCATTTATGTGTGTGTGTGATATCGCATATCATTTAGGAAGTTAAGAGGGCAGACTCAATCTCACATCTCCCTCTCACTAGCTGTGTGACCTTGAGCAATTCACTCACCCTCTCTGAGATTCAGTTTTTCCATGTGCAAAATGCAGATAGTAATGAGTTGTTGTGAGGATTGAATGAGATTGTGCCTGGAAAGTGCTCAGAACACGCTGGGTATGGTGGCTCATACCTGTAATCCCAGCACTTGGGGAGGCTGAAGCAGGCAGATCACTGGAGGCCAGGAGTCTGAGACCAGCCTGGCCAATGTGACAAAACCTCATCTCTACTAAAAATACAAGAAACTAGCCAGGTGTGGCAGCACATGCCTGCAATCCTGCAATTCCACCTACTTAGGAGGCTGAGGCACGAGAATCGCTTGAACCTGGGAGACAAACGTTGCAGTGATCCGAGATTGTACCACTGTATTCCAGCCTGGGCAAGAGAGCAAGACTCCACCTCAAAGAAAAATAAAAGTGCTCAGAACAGTGCCTGGGCACATGGTACTATTCAGTAAATATTGGTGATTGAGTTTTATATTTGTACATTGATGAACAAAACTGAGGTAGCAAGTATGACTGTCCACAAACAGGTATGAAGCAAATATCTCAGTTTTCCTTTTTCTTCTAGAAAATCAACTAAAACTGGCCTCCAATTCTGCATCCTTCCGGGCTGGTGGGAATTTCCTGCTCAGTCATTATGGAGGGCAAGGTCAAATGGACAGAAGGGGAAGACCCAGAAGTTGAACCCAGGCCTCTGATGTTGGTTACTATGACAGCTTCTCTTGCTCTGTGTTTCTAAAAGACCAGAGATACCAGTTCTCTTGAGGCTGTTGAGTGAGTATCACTAAAGAATAGGTAGTTCTGCAAAGAATATGTTCTCCTATGAGAAGGCCAGGTTCCAGTGTGAAATCCATCTGCACGTTCACATTTTAGTTAAACTGAGTTTTGTGTTTTGGGCAGTAAGGCCAATAAGAGGTAGTCAAAGAATTCTTAGGGGAAAATGAATGCACTTTCTATAGGTCCCTGTTTGCAGTAGATAAATGGGCACGTAGGTAAATGTGCTTACGAGTGATTAGGAGTGAAGCATAGACTGCCTACGACTCGCCTGCCTCCCTCATGTTGCTTTTGTTTGAAGTCAGGGTTGAAAGAAATTCACTGGACCAATCCATATTAAACATTTATGAATGAGACACTAGATTAACTTCTGTGGATATAGCAGAGAATGACACAGGCATATTCCCTGCGCTCATGGAATAAACATGTTGTGTTAGTAGAGCTTGTTATAGGGTCCTTCCATCAAGTCTAAAAACCAAATTTCTCGGAGTTCAGAAGGTGAGTAGCAGTTAGCTTGGGGAAGAGTGTTCCAGATGGAGGAAATTGCATGTGCAAACGCTTGGTGGTGAAGCAAACACTGTGTTCTGGAGGAACGTGTTAAAGTCTTATGAAGATGGATTATGAGTATGAGGGGGGCAAAGAGACATGAAGTGAGGGAGGCAGGTCTTCAGGACCAAGATTGTTAAGGAGCTTTGTTTTTATTCCATGTGCCGAAATGTGTGCTATGTCAGGTGCTCATTGTAGAGCACCATGGAGCTCTGTGTGTGTACATACTTCAGCTGCTCAGCATCTGAACCCTTTTGTATATTTAGGGATTCACTATTGTGTTGGTGTTGATGAATGTCAGGAAGATTAAAAACACCAGATACTCATTCCTCTCCTCCCCTCTCCTTTCCTGTCTTCTCTTCTGGGCAATTTGGTCCAGCCTGATGCTTCCTTCTGGGACACTCGCTCCGGTGCCAGCAGCCCACAGATGCAGGGAGAGTTTAGAAATTGTTCTGAAGCAGCACCAGCCAGTCAGTGTCCTCTGAAGAGGGCAGTGCAGTCTGAATTAGACTGCTCTGTGGTGTCATCTGGGTTTAGCGGCTGGTCTTGTTCTTAAGCCTCTGTTGCAATTTGTTGAACAAACAAGTATTCTTCCCAAGAACTCCTTTTCTTTTGAAAGAAATTCCTGCCAGTTTCTATTGTTCTTAAACAAGAACCCTGATCAATATAGAAAGTAAACAGATTTAGGGCATATGTGGAAGGGGGTAGGGCAAGGGCTTCATGATGATCTTTTGAATATTTCAACTTAGAACCCATTTCCTAAGCTCAGTGAGCCGTGTCCATGGTCCTGGGTGGTTACGTGGTTAATCATTGCTTCCTCTGGGTGCTTGAGCCTGTCCCACAGGAATCTATTAGCCGGCGTAGGCAAGCGAGAACCTCAGCTGAGGTCTCTGTTCTTCCTCCAGTGTTTCTCACTTCCCATTGTCTTTGGACAAATGGTACATGGGAGTTTGTCAACATTTGTGTTTCCAGATGAAGGTGGTGGCAGTGTGTGTAGAATGTTGGCTGCTAAAATTCACTTTGAGTCAACCCCCTGTTCTAGCACGTTAAATTTGCTACTCAGTGCTCACTCTTCTCATTCTTGTTTGTAGACCCAGCTCACGGGTAAGGATGGACAGATTCACGGGAAGAAGAGCGATGGCTTAATTAATGGTAATGCAGAGGATGTAGGTACCTCGGTGATTGGGTTTACATGTATGCAGAATTGGATGGAAGGCTAAGATGCAAAATGGGATAATTGAACTGTTAGCTGAACTGGAATTTAGCAGTTAATCACTTTTATGAAACCTGCATCTCAATTCATTACTCCATTTATGCCTTGTTGCAATACATAGCTGTTCAGCTAATTGGCAAACAGAAACCAGGCAGAGTACCCTGGAAAGGGCAAGGCTATCAAAGGTACTGTGATCTTTTCTGCAAGGGCACATCTTCATTTAATCCAACCAGGAGTTGCCTGTTCATCTGAGCCTCATACTTCTCTTAAGGTGAGCACTAAACAATATGCTGAAGTCATGCTGTTACATCCCAAGTTTTATGACTGACCACCAATTCTCTCTTTTGTTTTTTTTAAACAATTTAAGTTCTGGGATACATGTGCAGAATGTACAGGTTTGTTACATAGGTATACATGTGCCATGGTGGTTTGCTGCACCTATCAACCCATCATCTAGGTTTTAAGCCCTGCCTGCATTAGGTATTTGTCCTAAGGCTCTCCCTCCCCTTGTCCCCCGCCCCCCGACAGGTCCCGGTGTGTGACATTACCCTCCCTGTGTCCATGTGTTCTCATTGTTCAACTCCCACTTATGAGTGAGAACATGCAGTGTCTGGTTTTCTGTTCCTGTGTTAGTTTGCTGAGAATGATTGACCCTCAATTCTCTTTCATGAAGTCCTCTACCCAATTATTACCTGGTAATGAACTTTTTAGTATGGTGATTAAAATAATGGGCTTTGGCAACACAGCCATCCAGATTTGAAACTGGACTCTACCACACATTTTCTGGGTGACATTGCATAAGCTCCTTCTCTCCAAATTTCTGTCTCCTTTATACTTACCTTAAGGGAGTTGTAGTGAGGCTTATATGAAAGTACAGTTCATAGTGAGCACAATGTTTAGTCTGGTGCCTGGCGTTTAGTCTGTGTTCTATTCATGCTTCCTGTCATTGCTCTCTTTCGCCTGGGAAACATATATTATTTTAAGAAAAGGAGGAACAAAGGAATATCTCCTTTATGAGTTTGTTGAATCAGAGACAAGAAACGGAAAGGGATGTTAGAGGGGCCCAATTGATTTAATGGAGAGAAGTTTATCAACAAAGGCATCAGAAGAGGGACATCATGAGACTGGGAGGAGAGAAGGAAATTATGTGTGGGGGTCAAGGTACAAAAACACATGAGCTGTGCTTGCAGGGGCATTGCTGCAGGACGCCATGAAACCTTTCACGATTTGGGTGCGGTGTGGCTTAATGGAAATGGGGGCTCAGTCTGGTGGAGATTTGTTTGTTTTGCTTGATGGAGGAATAAGAAGGTCCCATCTGAAAAAAATCTTCACTTTGCAGCCGAGTCCATTGAACCCTAATGTCCTGTTAATTTCAGGGCTCTCTTTTCACGGGTATGGATCCATGGGGGCTGAGGCAGGCACAGATCTGAGTGAGGGACTCCACTGTATACCTGGAATTGCTCTTCCTCTGTAAAGACAGACTCCCAGTGAGTCAAGCTATAGGTATCTGGTTCCCTTGCAGATAGACCTGGAGCACATCTCACATGGGAGTCTCTAGACCTCAGCAGACAGACCTGTTGGAGGCGTGGATTTAGCAGTCATTAGTAGAAGTGGCTGTTAAAGTCGTAGGAGTGAAGGAGAAATAGTTGAGAGGGAAGAAAAAGTAGTCTGAGGGCTTAACCTTGGAGAATGCCAAACTTTAGGGGCCAGCAAAGGCACTTAAAACATCTTTATACTCCGGGTGAAGCTGCCTATGTTAAGATGGTTTACTATTCATTCTCATACTCAACAAATACCTGCTGAGAACCTCTATGTCCCAGGCATAGTTCTAAATGCTAGACATAGAGTAATGAACAAGTCATGCAAATTCCTTGCCCTATAGAGCTTGTATTTGTGTGTGCGTGTGTGCGTGTGTGTGTGTGTGTGTGTGTGTGTGTGTGTGGTTGGGGGTCAGGGGTGTAGCAGCCATAAAATTAGCAACTATGAAAAGACCAACTTGAGTTGTTTTCAGTGCCATAGGAGAAAGAAGGTAAAACGAGGAGTTTCTAGGGAGAATCTCTTAGATAAGATGACCAGAAAAGACCCCTCCAGTGAGGTAATATATGTATATGTGTATATATGTGTGTGTGTATATATATATATATTTTTTTTTTTGAGATGGAGTCTCACTGTTGCCCAGTCTGGAGTTCAGTGGCGCGATCTGGGCTCACTGCAAGCTCTGTCTCCTGGGTTCATGCCGTTCTCCTACCTCAGCCTCCCGAGTGGCTGGGATTACAGGTGCCCACTAGCACGCCTGGCTAATTTTTTCTGTATTTTTAGTAGAGATGGGGTTTCACCATGTTAGCCAGGTTGGTCTCGATCTCCTGACATTGTGATCCACCTGCCTCAGCCTCCCAAAGTGTTGGGATTACAGGCGTGAGCCACCGTGCCTGGCCTTTTTTTTTTTTTTTGGGGGGGGGATGGAGTTTCTCTCTTGTTGTCCAGGCTTGAGTGCAATGGTGTGATCTCAGCTCACTGCAACCTCCCCATCCCAGGTTCAAGTGATTCTCCTGCCTCAGCCTCTGGAGTAGCTGGGATTACAGGCATGTGCCACCATGCCCAGCTAATTTTTTTTTGTATTTTTAGTAGAGACGGACTTTCTCCATGTTGCTCAGGCTAGACTTGAACTCCCGACGTCAGGTGATCCATCTGCCTCAGCCTCCCAAGGTGCTGGGATTACAAGCTTGAGCCACTGTGCCTGGCCAGTAAGATTTGATCTGAGACCTGTTGGATAAAACTGATGTCATGCAGAGAATGAGATGGGGATATTTCAGGCATTTTTTAACAACATGTGCAGAGGCCCTGAGGTGGATTAAGCTAAAGTGTCTGAGATATTAATATATGGGGGCGGGGGGAGGGAGAGAGAGAGACTGACCTAGCTGAAGAAGAGTGAATATGAGTGATCTGAGATGAATCTGGAAAGAGTAGAATCTTGAAGACCGTTGTAAGTAATCTGAATATTTTTCTTGGAGTGTTGGGATACAGTAACACATCTCCCCCTTGTTAAAATGTATAATATATATATGAGCCTGGGGTTGATATTAGAATGCTCTGCAACTCCTAGGTCTCTGGGGCTGCGATACATTCACTTATGTAGGACAGCATTATAGTTGGGTTTCAGATTGCCGTTTCTTGTCGGGCACTGGGGTAAATGACACCGAAAGCTATTAATGTAAATTAATGATTGCCCCTGCTGGCTTTGTTACAGTTTGCTCCAATGAGAGATTCATAAATACATCATGCCTTGCAAATTTGCATCCATTAAAAACCTTCCCATTGTGGGGCACCATTAATCCCCTTTGTGGTGGAGTGGGAGTGGGTCCGAAGAACTTTTTAAAAAATTGCACAGCTGTGAAATCTAGTATTTAATATAAACTGGTTAAAATGTGGTAATTGATGGAAAGGCACCTGGAAAAAGAGGGTCACTCTACAATTTATCAGGTGGTGCTAGAGATAAGCATCATACAATTTGACAATCGGTCCATCTTGGTTTCTAAGCCATGTATTACTTTTGGTGGAAGAGATGACCATTTGTTAATCCCTGGTTTGTGCCAGGACATTTCATTAGTGTAATTACTTTCAATCCTTGCGAACCTGGGAGGAAGGAATTATCGCCATTGTACAGATCATGCAATTGAGTTTCATAATAGATAAGCAATTGGCCTAAAGTCTCACAGCTGAGAACAGGAAAAGCTCGGGTTTTATCCAAGGTTGTCCGACTCTAACAACACTATGTTGAAAGAGAGGTGTCTTCATCCTTGGCAGCCACACATTGAATTCATGGAAGAGCTTGAAAGGTCCTTGAATTTTCCTCACCAGAACTGGCAATCTGATATGTGAAATGTATTGCTCCTTTCTCTTTAAAAGTGAGAACTGCATATTTTAAAGACTGGCTGCCATGAAACAGCAGTGGAAGTGCAGACCCCAAAGCTCACAGGGACCAGTGTGAGTCCTGGCTCTGCCTCTTGCTTGAATTGATACTGCAGGACAATTCTTTAACCTCTCTGAACCTTTGTTCATTCACTTACAGAATGGGGAGAATCAGAGTGTCCACCTCTTAGGGTTATATTAAGGATTTACTGAGATAAAGCCTGGACAATGCTTTCGTTTTGCTAAGGTCTTGCTCTCTAGAGCTTGTATTCGTGTGTGTGTTGGGGGTGGGGGTGGAGGTGGGGCGTGGGGGTGCCAGATCCTTGGCCAAGTCTCTCAACCTTGGATGCAAAGCTGAGGAATTTGGGAAGCGTTTGAAAAATACTAATGTGCAGGTCTTACCCAAGAGATTCTGACTTCCTTGCCAATGCCCAGGTTTAAACCCAGAGCATTTTTAAGCTCCCTTAGGTGAGAACCACTGCTTTTGATTGGCTGTTGTGGTGGTTAATACTGAGTGCCAACTTGATTGGATTGAGGCATACAAAGTATTAATCCTGGGTGTGTCTGTGTGGGTGTCACCGAAAGAGATAAACATTTGAGTCAGTGGGCTGGGGAGGGCAGATCTACCCTGAATCTGGTGGGTACAATTTAATGGGCTTCCAGTGCATATAAAGCATGCAGAAAAACCTGAAAAAGAGAGATGGGCCTATCTTCCAAGCCTACATCTTTCTCCTGTGCTGGATACCTCCTGCCCTTGAACATCAGACTCCAAGTTCTTTAGTTTTGGGACTTGGACTGCCTCTCCTTGTGCCTCAGCTTGCAGACGGCCTATTGTGGTCTTGTGATCATGTAAGTTAATACTTAATAAAGTCCCCTTTTTGTGTGTGTGTCTATATATAATATATAATAATATATATACTGTATTATATGTAATATGTTTTATATATATATAATATATAATACATATATAATATAATATATATAATACATATATAATATAATATATTTTATAGATATATAAAATTTTAATATATATGATTTTATATATATATATAAAATTGCCTAAGGTCTTGCCTTACATCCATCAGCCCATTATGAGCTTGAGTGCCTTACTTGATTTTGACATATTATCCCAAGGTGGTGTTCTCTGATGGTCAAGTGGCTCATTCATTCAGTTATCACAGGGTAGGAGAATGCAGATGCATGATTAGCTTTTAAAATGATGCAACTGGTGATTACAAAAATTACATTGAACTTTATGTGTTTTTTTCATATAAATTAATCCATTTCTTCTTTGTGTGAAAAGATGAGCTCTTGGCTCAAGCTAAGGCCGTCTCATCCTATATCTAAAAAGGATATCCCTGGAGGTGGGGAGAGGATGGCGCCCTCTTCAAGGGCTGACAGGGTTGTAGGTTGGTATTCCCTCTTTGCAGAACAAGTTGGCAGACAGAATCTAACAGATTTGAGCTAATAGGATATATATCTATATCCTATGAGTTCTGTCCCTGTAAGAGAAGCCTGACTAATACAGCTGTGGAATTCAAAGGTCGTAGGATGGATTTCTCTGCTCCACCAGACATGACCTATTTGGGACAAATGAGTGACCCCACAGTGCTCTGCAACTCCCACGTGTCACCAGCTCTCCTCTGTAGAGCCACTGACTGTTCCTTGTGTGTGTTTTTGTGTGTGTCTGTTTTCTAGGATTAGCTTCACACAAACACATACGTTTCCCTTGGTTCCCTCAAGCTTTCCAAGGACGGACACTAGTTTATAAAATGACCCCACGGTTAATAAAGTAACTTCTGGATGCGTTTTAAATGGGACCCAAAGTTTGGAATGATTCAGCCTTTTCATCAGCTTCTCCCTCAGCTGGGAGCCGTTGAAGCTATCAAATGATATTGCAAATACATCACCGCCTACTGTATTGAAGTGCATCCAAATAAATGCTTGGCTGGTATATCTGGAGCCCTGTCCTGAGTTGTGTGTCTCTACTTTAGGGTTGCTTGGGGGTATTTGGTTTCCTGCGTTATGATGTGAATGGGTATTTAAAATACTTTTGTAGAATGCTGCACTTGAGTTCCAGGCATCAGGGAGCTCTCCAGCACATGAGACACAGTTTATATGATCTCCCAGATACAGATAGATAAAGTCACTAATGAAGATAGGGACATCCAGCCTGATGGTTGGCTTTATTAGGATCTGGTGTAAAGTGCATGCGATAGAAGCCATTGTGATTCTCTTCTCAGCTGAGATGAATTGGTCTCGTAAGTAGACATGAAGAAAGGAGAATAGAAGCAAGGGTGTTAATGGCTTCGGCAAGATCAGCAGGAACTGGAACTGTGTAAGTTGGAGAACTATATATTACAGCTCCAAGAAAGAGGTATCACCAACCTATTAAGGATATTATTGGCTTTTTGATAGGACATCCAGAAATTGATGCACTGCCTTTGGTTCTATTATGTTTTCAAACTTAATTAAGTTTATACCTCTCCCACCTGGACCTCATAAATAGCCTCCAAGTAAGTCATTTGTCATGGAGGGGCTCTTATGAGTAGATTCATCTTCCAAAAAACATTATTGTTGCTTAAGGTCTTGCCTTAAATCCATCAGCCTAATACCAGCTTGAGTGCCTTACTTGATTTTGACATATTATCCCAAGGTGTTCTTCTCTGATGGTCAAGTGGCTCATTCATTAAGTTATCACAGGGTGGAAGAATGCAGATGCATTATTAGCTTTTAAAATGATGCAACTGGTGATTAAAGAAAATTAAATTGAACTTTATAGGTTTTTTCATATAAGTTAATCCATTTCTTTTTTGTGTGAAAAGATGAGCTGTTGGCTCAAGCTAAGGCCATCTCATCCTATATCTAAAAAGGATATCTCAGGAGGTGAGGAGAGGATGGTGCCTCCTTCAAGGGCTGACAGGATTGTAGGTTGGTATGCCCTTTTTGCAGAACAAGTTGGCAGACAGAACCTAACAGATCTGAAGATGTATGTTCCCAGTACATAGCAATTTCACCTTTAATTAAGTGCCTTGGACAAAATCTTTTACATACGCAGAAAGAGATGCTCATTGCAGCAACGTTTGTCATGCTGGACATTTGTAAATAACCTAGATGCCCATTAATGGAGGCATGAATGAGGCAAAGGTGGTGTATTTCATGCTAGACTACTGTGCATCAGTCAGAAGGAATACAAGTAGGTCTTTTTTTAATTTGATACTGCATGTGGGTTCCCTGCATTAATATGGACAGGCTCAGAAACGACACTGAGTGAAGAAACGAAGATGGAGACTGGTATCTACGTTGGTGTTACTTGTGTGAATTTTTACTCCATGTGCCAAGCAACATGGGATCTAGAAATGTATCAAGAAGAGGATACACACAGTTTGGCAGCTGCCTGGGGAAGGGGAACAGGGTGGGGTAAATGGAACTGGGTACTGTGGTGTTGTGGAGGATGTTTAGTAATATCTGTGATGTTCTGTTTGTTTAAGGACTAGAAATTATTGTGACAAAATATAATTTGTAGTTTTGGGTGGTTGGAATATTAGTATTTCCTCCATTATTTTTTGAGAATAGAAGAAAGACTTCCTGGGAATCGGAGGTAGAATATAGTCAGAGTTGAACCCAAAGCCTGCAGTGATGGTAGCTGTTTCCTGCACCTCCACTGAGAGATCTTGGCTTTGTCTATTCAGGTGGCCACTGGGGGATTTCTACTTAATCATGGGTCTTCTTTCTTGACTTCTGATTATTCACTAAGATATTTGGTCTGGTGTTTGACTAGTGCCTCCCCTAGAGGCCATATGAATTGATTTCTCTCTGTATATCAATTTGACAGAAGCACTCATTTCAACTCTTTGACACATCCACATAAGAAGATCCATTGAATATTATTCAGCCATAAAAAAAGAATGAAATCATATCTTTTGCAGAAACACAGATGGAACTGGAGACCATTTTTTTTGAGACAGAGTCTCACACTATAGCCCACGCTGGAGTGCATTGGCACAATCTCGGCTCACTGCAACCTCTGCCTCCTGGGTTCAAGTGATTCTCCTGCCTCAGCCTCCTGAGTAGCTGGGATTACAGACGCCTTCCACCAGGCCTGGCTTATTTTTTGTATTTTTTTTTAGTTGTGACGGGGTTTCACTTTGTTGGCCAGGCTGGTCTCGAGCTTCTGACCTTGTGATTCAGCCACCTCAGCCTCCCAAGGAGATCATTATCTTAAATGAAGCCAACCAGGCTTAGAAAGTCAAATATGGCGTGTTCTCACAATATGAGGGCGCTTAAAAGTGTGTGCACATGGTGCAGAGGGTGGAATGATGGACAGTAGAGACTCGGAAGGATGAGGACATGGACTGGATAAGAAATTAGTTAATGAGTACAGTGTACATTATTCAGGTGATGGGGACCCTAAAAGCCCCGAATTAACCATGATAATCTATGCATGTAAGAAAATTGCATATGTATTCCACAAATTTGTACAAATAAAAAAAAACAACTCTTGTGATAATAAGGGGGAAAGTATATGTCAGTTGAAAGTAAGGTCTCAGTTACCTTTTAGTAAACTCTGAGCTTCTCCAAGTCTTCCTTCTACTCCTGCTGGTTAACAGTCATCTTGGGATGCACACCTGGCTCCCCAAATCTGCCAAGAATGGAAAATCAGAGCCTTGTTCCTTCCCATGAGATGACATACAAATTTTAGACCCTAATTTCAGAAACTCCAACCAGTATCTTGTGTGTGTGTGTGTGCCTGGACACTATCTCAGCATTTGGCCCGGGTGTGATGTGATTATGCCTTTAGTCGCAAGCATGCAGATGAGAGGTAGCAAAGCTAGTGTTGGATTGCAGATTGCAGGGTCGGGTAGGGCTGGCTGCTGCCTTTGTAGTTTTCACTGGTCTCATGGGTGGGATGGGAGCCAGAGAGATATCTTCAACTGAGAATTCAAGAGTCTTCTAAGAGAAGACCACATCCCATTGCTTTTCTGTTCTGTCTTTGCCTTGGAACTAGGGATTTCCTGCCTTATTTGGTACTTGGAGCAGTATTTCGAACTTATTTTCCAGAATGTTTTATCTTTGGGGCTAGATATTGATTCATGTATTAATCCAACTTGTAATTATTAATTACTATTTGGCAGTCCTTGATCTAGTTGCTTAGGAAAAAATGGTGCAAAGAATGAATCTTACCCTCTGATATTGTTTGGATGTTTGTCCTTTGGGAATCTCATGTTAAAATATGGTCCCTAGTGTTGAAGATGGGCCTGGTGGCAGATGTTTGGGTCATGGAGGCAGATTCCTCATGAATGGCTTGATGCCTTCCCCATGATAATGAATGTGTTCTCACCCGCATGGAAGTTCTCTGATAGTGAGTGAGTTCTGTGTTCACATAGAAGCTGCATGTTTAAAGGAGCCTGGCATCTCTTCCTCTCTCTCTTGCTCCCTCTCTTGTCATGTGATATACCTGCACCCCTGTTTGCCTTCCATCAGGAGTAAAAGCTTCCTGAGACCTCACCAGGAGGTGAGCAGGTGCTGGAGCCACTTAGTATTTAGTACTTAGTATTGAGGGTAATATACTTATTACCCTCAAGGAAAAAAATGACTAACTCTCATAGTGGAAATTGCTCAGATATAGATGTTTAAATAACAAATGAAAGTATTTTTTCCAGTAGAAATTCCATTTGGCTATCAATTAGCAAAACTGCTTCTAGTTTTGACAGAAGTCATAAATTGTTGACATTCACCTGGGTCTGAGAATAACTAATGTTGAAAATGGAAGAGTCAAGGATCTAATGAGCCTGGATTTACTTCAGTTTAAGCTTCAAATACTTCATCTTTATAGAAAATTCAGAAATAAGATGGATATCAAAGTCATTGCAGTTTGGATTGGGTACGGATACCCATGCTGCATTGGGATCTATTGCAAGAAGGATTACTCACTCATATTGGCTAAGAGTCAAATTAAGGTGTTAATATGAGCCAAATAAACCTCTTTTCTTTATAAATTACCCTGTCTATTCCTTTATAGTAATGCAAAGTTGACTAATACACTCTCAAACTTCTCCCAGTACAGTGGAATAGGGGGAGACAATTAAGGTTGAGTGTGATGTCTGCTTAATAGGAGTGGAACAGTAGGAGGAAAACCCAAGACTAAAGCCTGTGGTGCCTTCATGATGTTCTGGTTCAGTGCAGTAGTGTGTGGACTGAGAGAGGCAAAGGTGTGTAGAGTCGCCTGCTTACCACTCCCTCCCCACCAATTAGTGGGTAGCCAACTTTGGGCCAGTCCTTAAACTTCTTAGCTCTCTCATCTGTAAAATAAGACCCTGATATCTACATCTCAGGACTGTTGGGAGTATTAAATTAGACAGCAAAGATAAAGAGTCATTTTTGAAGCTATGCTAAGATGCTTTGATATCAATACCTGATTAGGTGAGTGGAACCCATGTAAATAGTATCCAAAAGTTTCAGACTAAGGCTTTGGCTTCTCTGAAAGCCATGTTAGAGAAAGTCATTGTAGTGTCACCATGAAACCAGCATGCTCCTAGGGTGACCGACCATTCCATTCTGCCTGATACTGCCTCAGCTCTAGCACTGGAAATCCCACACCTGGGAACCCCTTCATTCTCAGGAAAACTGGAAAAGTTGGCCATTCAAATCTCCACTAATGGCTCTGCTCTCAGAGTCTGAAGTACCGGGTATATATGGTCTCAATGTTAGGTGCACATTTTATATTTTAAAAAGTTATGTTTGTGGTTGGCATCCCCTGTGTACCAGCTTCTTAAACAAAGCAGTCTCTACTCTACACCTTTAAGGAAATAGGATGTATACTGGGTTTGTTTTTCTCCTTAACTCACAGTTGTGTAATTTTTTTTTCTTGTTCTCTGCAAGGGCCCAAGTTTTGGTAAAAAATATACTTTGAGAAATCAATACAAAATTTGATCCAACCAGGTCAAGCTTCCCAGCTGACCTAATCTTAATGCATTGTGAAAAGTATTTCAATTTATTAAACTCTTGTAGTTTCAAGGAGAAGCTGAAAAAATGGTGTTCAGGTATGAAGGAAAAGGAGCTTGGAAGGCTAAATTTAGATTACACCTGAGTCACTTTGCTGCTAAGTAGAATTTAATAGAGGTGCATCTTTGCAATCTTTTTATGTGTTTGGCATGACAATTTGTTTTGTTAGTCAGAAATGAATCCTTAAGAAAAAACATTTTTTGCATTGCAGCAAGAATTTTATATCAGTGAGAGCCATTTTGACTTAGAGGCTACTGCTACTAATTTTCCTTAGCTAGGGATAATTTATGTCTGTACAAAGCTAGTTACCCTCTTGTTGCCTGCAAGAATTCTCGAGTGCATTTTAGCCTCTTGAACCATGCATTTCCTATTTGTAAGAATACAGAGAGGTGGTTCTTGTACCTCCCAGATGTCCAGGGATCTCCCCTTTCCTCCTCAGCTCTGAGATACTGCAGTTGGTCTGGCCGCAACATGAACTGGATGGTTGATGGCCTGAAATGGATAGTTGATGGCCTGAACTGGGTTACACTAAAGAGAAATTCATTACCTACTCAGCGTCTCACATGTAAATTAATGAGATATCTTGGGTGACATAATGGCAAAGAGTGAATTAAAATAAACTCAGACAAAAAGGAGAATTTATTGGAGAAATGTCCCGGCATTCCAAGTAACTTGAGAAAGTGGAATGGAGCCTCTAGGTCTTTATGAAAACTAGAACCAGCGACTCAGTGTTTGCCAAGACTCTCTTCTACTGTCTCTCTGCTTCTCCTGCTATTGAGTTTCAGTCTCTAGACTAACTATGGGGAATGTGGCCACTGACACCAGGGGCTCAGCCCTTACAGCTCTACCTACCAAATGTGAACCCATCTCTTCTCTTGGTTAAAAAAAGAAAGAAAATCCAAGGTAGGGTTTTATTTTGACATCTCGTGCCAGTTACCTAACTTCGAACCAATAAGTCAAGGTTGGGAGGCTTGGTTATGTAACACAGACATGGCACTTGGAGATTCAACTCTGGATGTCAAGGTCATGTCCAGAGAACTGGAATTGTGGGGAGGGCATTAAGGATTGCTTATCTTAGCTCCATCACTTACGGGCTTTGAGCAAATCATTTGCAAGTTACCTGCTGGTAATGTGGGTATCATAATGGCTACCTGATAAGGGTTGTTATACAGAGTTAGAAAACATATATGCAGGGCATAGTACAGTGCCTGGGTTACAGGAGGCAATTGGTAAATGGTAACTACGATTGTGGGAGTTGTAAATTTGGTGATGAGGGTGGGCAAAGCAGAAGATAGGACTAGTTGCCTACTCAAATTTGTGTGGAATCCTAAAGAAAGATCGTCTGGTATATGGGAAATATTGCACTGAACTGAATAGGAGGTCCTATGTGGCACACCAGGAAAGACTTTTTGGGACCTTAGAATATTTCTCTTTGTCCTCTACAGAGACTGGAGACCTATCAGGACAAAGCTTTTCTTAGGGAATTTCGGCGTTATGGTCACATTCACTTATTAAGTCATTCGTACATCAGATACATATTTTTGAACTGTTATGTCCCAGGAGAGTTTTAGGAACAAGGAATACAATAGAGAACAATAGGAACAAGGTCTTTGGTCTTAGACCAATCATTTTAATAAGAAATACAGACAGAAAATGAAGGAACACATTTATAAATAAGTTACGTATTATGGTAATCACAAGGAAGGGAATGAACTGGTTAACAGGTAAATGATGAACAGGATAGTCTAGGAAGGTCTCTCTGAAGTATTGACCTGGAGACGTAGAGCACGGCCATGCAGAGAGACAGCAGGGGAGTGCTGCTTGCACACGGAATAGCGATTGCCTGAACTTTGCAGGCCTGAGTGTGCTGGTGAAGCTGAAGGAGAGCTGGACAGTGGTCAGGGAGAGAGGACTATGGCCTGAGAGGCCAGCGAGGTCATCCCGGTTGAGACATTGTGGTTGGTTTTATTTTCCCTGAAAAGGAGTCTTTGTTTTCATGTAATGGTATCACATATTTAAGCAATGAAAAGGCATATATTGGAGACAGTCATCCATGAGCTCCACCTGAATGCATGTTATTGTCATCACAGTGTCGTCGATGCCAACAAAGTACTCTCCTGAAAGGAATACTCCTCAGTGTAGAACTCCCAAAAGCCAGTGATGACCTTGAGAAGGATTTGGGCCACTGTCTACCCATCTCTTGGGACTCAGTGAATCTGTTTACAGCTCTACAAACAGGATAGCCTCTACCTACCCCACCAAGTTAGGAGAACTGGACGATATACTGAATGTAACACTCTTGGCATAACACCTGGCATGATGGAGGCACTCAGTCCATACAATACTCACTTCTGTTGTTACCAGTCTGCTTGAAAACAAACAAACAAACCTTTCCCATCAGATTTTGAGGGATTTGAGGGCAAGGACTCGATTTTACTTCCCTCTGAATTCCAAAATCTTAGCAGAAGACTTAGTACGTGACTGGCATTAAATGAGTAATTTTTGAATGAATGGGTAGAGAAAGGAAACTGACGTTGGCAGGGGTGCGTATGCCTTTCTCTAAGAAGCCGTGTTCTCCTGAATTGGATGTGAACCCTGACCATGCCTAGGCTGAAGTTTCCTCATGAGTACAGAGTGTACTTCCATTGTTTTTACATGCCCAGTTTTTATTTCTCCTTATGCCAACAAAACCCTGATTTGTTTGGGGAACCGCTCGTTCCCAGTAGGTGGCAGTTTCAGAGAGACTGTAAAGTGGCCCCATAGTTCCCAACAAGGGAGAACAGGTGATCCAGCACAGCCCAATCATCCTCTTTCTCCCAGAACAAAATTTTGAGTACAATGACACAGAGATGGAAATAGTATGAGCTTATTCACCCTGACTGTAGCTCTCTGAAGAGGCTGTCCAAATAGGTCTAATTATTTGGATGCTTAGAGATAGTTGTTGAGTTTTCCGTTACATTTTCTGAGCTCCTCAACGTCTTTGTAATAAATTTTCTGTTTTGCTTAATTTCCATCATTAGTTTCTGTTGCCTGCAACCAAAGAACCCAGAGAAATTCAAGAGGATTGGGATATTAGTCATGAAGCAGAAACATTGTCTGCAGTACACAAGACCCTAGGAAGCTGGTAGTCTCTGCCTGATATGTGCTGATGCAAGATGCACTGGAGTGCTGCATGGAGCCATGCAGCTGGTAGACCATTTGTCCACTAGGGCAGTGTGTGCTCTTGGGATGGTACAGCTTGAATCAGTGGTTGAATATTTGTTAATTCAATGTTCATGGCAACTTTTAAAATGTGTATATATTTGTGTGTGTGTACAGGTTGAGTATCCCTTATCCAAAATGCCTACGACTAGAAGTTTTCAGATTTTGAATTATTTCAAATTTTTGAGTATTTTGCATTATACTTATCAGTTGAGCATCTCTAATCCAAAAATCTGAAATGCTCCAATGGGCATTTCCTTGGAGAGTCATGTTGGTGCTCAAGGAGTTTCAGATTTTGGGAAACTGGGGATGTCATGTTTTCAGATGAGGGATGCTCAACCTGTATATCTCACATAGATTGTAATCTTAAATCCTGAAAACATTATCTTTTCTTTATTTTACTAAAGAGGAAATGAGGTTCAGAAGTGCTTGATTTGTCTGAGACTGTCCCATCAATAGGTGCCAGAGTTGGGATTCAAGCCAGAGCTTCTTGCATTCACCTGTACTGCCCCCCTCCACTTTGTGGTCATCTCTCTATGAGACATGTAACATGAGGGCTGAGTGTCACATTCTTCACCTCTGCTAAGAATGTGTGCATTTGGTGACTCTTTTTTTCTTTTTTTGCCATTCTGTGTACATCCCCAAATGACTGGGAAAGTGTTATGATTATTGATTTGAAGGTTGTGAATAAACTTTAGTAACTTTAATAAACTAGGCAAATTCACAAATACCAAACCCATGCATAATAGGGACTGACTCGTGTGTGTGTGTGTTTCACTGCTAGCAGATGCATAGAAGCTCCATTTGTTGGCTTTAAAGAAGCAAGATGCCATGTTGTGAGAAAACACTGTGGAAGAGGCAACACATCAAGGAACTGCAGGCAACGTCTAGGAGTTGAGAGTGGTCTCTGGATAGTAGCCACCAAGAAAAAGGGGACCTCAGTCACACAGCTGCAAGAGGATGAGTTCTGCTAACCGCTGGAGAAGACTTGAAGTGGATCTTTCCCAACTGAGCCTCTGTGTATTACAGCTCCAAAGAGCACCTGAGTTGCAGCCTGGTGAAGACCCTGAGTAGAGAAAGTCCAGTTCTGCTGTACCCGGCCTCCTAATGCAGCAAATTCGTGCTGTTTTAAGCTTCTGAGTTTGTGAGGATTTGTTATGCAGCAATAGAAAAGTAATGCAGGAGGTGAGTATGTACACACTCCTACATAGGGACCAGAATCCCTGGCTGGGGAGCTCAGTGTCTCATCTAGTGATTCTTTGTGTACTTGGTTTGCTGAGAATTCAAGCCAGCAAATCTTCTGGGATCATCAGGACACACCGCACCGAACAAGAAAATGCACAGAGTCCAGGCAAGAAGGATGTGCTCATCTGCAAGCCGAGTAAGAAAGAAGTGAGACCATACCTGGAAGGCAGGTTGAACAAAGAGGTATCAAAGGTGAAGACATGACACATGCAGCTTAGCTGGGAGGACACAAGTAGGTACGTTCTGAGACAGAAGCATTTAGACAGCTTTGCAAACATCTGGACTCACTACACAATTCACTGTTTTTCCAGCTTCTCCCCAGCTCTGGATGTCAACTGAAGGTGTTTTAAGTATGGAAGTTTTTATCTCCTCGAGAAGGCAGTATTCTGGTTGCTATGGAAGAGAGTTGAGTGGACACGTGGGTGTATGCATCCTGGTGTGAATTGTGAAGCACGCAACCCTTCTGTTGCTTTCCCTTCCCTGAGATGATACGTCTCTTCTCTCCTGCCCGTGGGCCCTTTAACCCTTTCCTGACCTAACTTCGTAAGTAGGAGATGAAAACTGTGGGTAATGAGGCTTGGAAACCATCCAAATTATAGACCTTTGCATTAAAATAAAATGATAAAATGATTTTTAGTTTACAAATAGTATTACTCTATTTTAAAAGCATATATGGGCAGATCAAAAAAAAATCTGAAACTCTGAATCAAAACACTGCAATGGATACGCCTAAGTAGGGCAAATGGTACCAATTTTATTTTATTCTGTTTTGCCTGTTCTTTTTTTTCTTATACATAATACTTGTGGAACAAAAAAAGGTTAAAAAACTCATTGTATGTTGGGGGAAGGAGAAAATTCTTCCCCACAGGTCAGGCCCTTCTTTCAGTCATGCTGCTGTGGAAGGTGGGTGGTGATGGATTTGAGTGTGGGTGTTTGTGAAAGATGCAGCGAGAATCTTGGTTCCAGAACTTTTGATGCCAGTTAAATTAATCTTAAATGTCACCTACAGTGACTTCCTCTTTCCCATTCTGTCCAAGGTCAAGCCTGGCTATGTGATTCCTTTTGCCTGGAGTTCCTTCCTCTCCCTTCTTATAAGTATGCAACTTCTCACTCCTCAAACTCAGCTCAAGTATTGTCTTTTTGTGACAGTTTTCCTGATCTAGAGGACGTTGGGGTTCAGTTAGAGGACCATCTTCTGGGCTGCCTCATTCCCCCACCTCGTCACAGGTGGCAATGGCCTTGTGTTACCCGTTTTCCCCAGTTAGAGTAGATATCTTGTCTATCTATTGCTAGCGTCTAGCACAGAGCTTCGGGGCATCAGAGTAAAGTACTGAGTAAGTGAGATAAATTTGAGCTCAGCTCTCATTTTGCCTCAGAGTTGAAAAGAAAGCCCAGCTGCGCTTGGCTCAGAAGTAACCCTAATAGGATGGGAATGAACATTGTGCTAAACCAAAATGTGTGGCCAGGGATTTTGCATTCTGCATTTTTCACACCCTAACTGGGGTATGTGTGCAAGCCTGAGGGGTTTACCAGCCTGATTTACCAGCCTCAATTTCCAAGACTGTTATCCTTCATCTTGACACACTGCTAAAGTCATTTAATTATCACTGTTTTACCTTGTTGTTATAGAGCTACTGTGATCCATTATTGAGGATTTTCAGATTTTCTGCCTTCCGTCTACTCAGTGGGGCAGCAGTTGAGATTTCCTGAGTGATTTCAGTTCTGTAACTTCGTGAACACAACTTCTGAATGATACCCACGTGGTATGTGAAATCGGTAGGCATTTCTGGGGTGATTTGGAGGACCAGCTGGTCTCCAATTTTACCAAGAGCTTAATGGTACCTAGCACTGCCTTACTGTACTCTAGCTTTTCCTGTTCCACTCTCTAAGATCACCACCGTGCTGGGGTTTGGGTTATCTCTGCCTGATGCACTCCTTCCTAAGGGCTTTGCTCAGTCAATTGTTTCAAATGATACCTCTTAGGGAGATTGTCCCTGACTCCTGATCTAAAGTAGACCACTCACAGCTTCCAACCCCGCTATTATCACACCATTCTGCTCTTCTGCTTGATTTTCCTTTTTTGGGGAATTGCGTTTGTTTTTGTTTTTGTTTTGCTTGTGCAATTGGAGCGATGGGGAGACGGTAGAAGGGAACAGATTTTGGAGAGACAATGAAAGCAAGAATTCTGCTTTGAACCTTTTAGATATAAAATGTCTGTTAAGTAGTGTTTACGTAGTAATGGTTGTGGAATTTAGAAAGGAGGTTGGATTAAATGTGAGGGTGTGGAAGCTACAGAATATGGATGGCATTTAAAACCATGGGACTTGAGATTACCAAGAGATTGACAGTAATATATGTTTTTATTGATAAATTTGGAAATATAACAGTGTGTAAATGTCACCTGTAGTCCTACAGCCTTGACATAAATTAGGGTGAGATATTTGGTGTATTTCCTTTTAGTTTTTTTCACTATGCATTTAAATTTTTGTTTCACTTTGTTTTTAATTTTTCACTTTATGATCGAAATTTTCAAACATTCAAAAGCGGAGTGGATAATATAAGAAGTCCCTGGGTACTCATCATCCAACTCAATAATCATTACGTTTCTATATATCAGGGCAAATATTTTATAAGGAAAAGTTCTTTATAAAAGAGCCACAGCAATAAGAGCAAGCAGGATGGTAAATCGCTTAGAAATCACTGAGAATCACTAAAAAAACCACTCTTTTGCAGCCCCTAATGAAATAATGAAGCTAGGCAATCAGGATCAATAGCTATGAAAACCACTAGGTGAAAGGTGGATGGGGAATTTGATGATAGATGGATGGAATGATGCCAGTCGAAGTAATTGGTCAATCTTAGCATTACTAAAACTTGGAAAATCAGATGTTATGCACCTCCTTATGTGATGCAATCATCGGTAATACCAAGTACCACCACGACGTAGTCTGGCTGAAAAGAAAAGAAATTGCACGTTTGCACCTTTTGACCTACACTTGGAATTAGGATGACTAAATCTAAGGATCTAGTGGACAGCACAGTACTTAATACTTGTAATACTTAATAGTATTGTATATTGAACATTTAGATGCTCTTCTAAAGGAAAGGAGGTAGCTATAGAATGTAATAGATATGTTAATTTGCTGACAGGTAGTAATCATTCGCTATGCACATATATGTGGACCAGAACATCATGTTGTACCCCTTAAATATATGCAATAAAAAATCAGTAAGAGAAGAAATTGCCCCTAAATCCAATCAAGCTTCTAGATTTAATTACAGTTATAGGGAATACGAGGATTAGAGGAAAATATCAAACATGGTTTTAGATTTGGGTACAAATAGCCTAATCCAGAAAGTGGGAAATTCTGGTAGAAAATTACAGAGAAGAATATAATGAACCTCCTGTACTCACCTTTTAGCATTATTGTGTTTTCATATTATTTTATATTTGCTTCAGAATTTGTAAATATTTTAAAATCTATGAAAGAGTTGATGCCCCTGGGTACCTTCTCCCATTTTCATTTTCTTCCTTAGCTGCCAAAACTATTATTCCCATAGGTATTTTCTAAATATTTGTGAATCCACAGGCAAAACAGGGTATATCATGCATCTGTGTTTTCACGTGTAACACCAGTTTATTCATTCTAACTTCTGTATAATATCTCCCTGTATGATTTCAGCAGAATTTGTTAACCATTTTCCTATTGGTGGACATTCAGGTTATTTACATATTTTTACTTAATCAAAGCTGTAAGAAATATTTGTGAACTTGCTTCCTTTGCTTTGACTAAATATGTAGGAATAAAATTATATGATCCAAGGCTATGTGCATTTTCAAATTTACCAGATGTTTCTAAAACCATCTCCAGAATGCTCTGAAGTCTTTACTATTCATAGTACTTTGCACCTCTATGTGAATTTAAAGATCAGTGTATTAAAATTTGATGAAAATAATTATTATAATTTTGATATGAATTGCATGGAATTCAAATACTTGAGGAGAGTTTACATTTTTATGATATTGCCTTCCCATCTATGAATACAGTATGTCTTAGCATTTTTGAAGACTTTCTTCATGTCTGTCTCTAATCTGCATCTTTATATATTTGATTTATATATTTAAATTATGTATAAATTATGTGTCTTACGTATCTTCTCTCTTTCTTTCTATACACCTACATACAGAGACATGTATGTTTTTGTTTTGTTTTTTGAGACCGAGTCTCATTCTCTTTTGCCCAGGCTGGAGTACAGTGGCACAGTCTTGGCTCACTGCATCCTCTGCCTTCTGGGTTCAAGCGATTCTCATGCCTCAGCCTCCTGAGTAGCTGGGACTACAGGTGCAAATATTTCTAGATAACTTACAATTTTGTACTGTGTGAATGGGGTAGTTTTTTCTCATATAATTTTGGATTGTTTATTTCTGGATATAATATTAATTTTTGCATGTTGATTATTATCCAGCAATCTTGCTAAACTCTAATAATCCTAATACTTTGGTTGTAGATCTTCTTAGATGTTCTATTTATGGTATTCACCTCATTTGTCAAGACTGTTTTGGCTCTCTCTCTCCAACCTAAATAAATAAAGCATATACGTCTCTATATGGGAAAACTCTATAATTTATAGATATATAAAACTCATATATAATGTGAATAATATGTAACATATATGCTATCTATAATACATAGTGTTATATATAATAATATATGTTTATATATTATATAGATGTCATATTTATTGCCTGTTGCATTAGCTAGAGGACCAAGAGAACAATGATGAATAAAGGCAGTAATTGTGGCCTTTTTTTTTTTTTTTTTTTTTTGTGACAGAGTCTTGCTCTGTCACCCAGGCTGGAGTGCAGTGGCATGATCTCAGCTCACTGCAACCTCTGCGTCCCAGGTTCAAGCGATTCTTCTGCCTCAGCCTCCCAAGTAGCTAGGACTACAGGTGTGCGCCACCACGCCTGGCTAATTTTTGTATTTTTAGTAGAGAATGGGTATCCGCATATTGGCCAGGCTGGTCTCGAACTCCTGACCTCACGATCTGCCTGCCTCAGCCTCCCAAAGTGGGGTTATTCTTTTTCTGTCCCTGACATTAGTGGGAGTCCATCTATAGTTTCAACTTTAAGCATGATGTTTGCAATAGGCTTTGGTAGATAACCGTAATAGGTTAAGAAAGTTCCCTACTGTACCAAGTTTGCTAAGGGCTTTTATAGTGAGTAGGTATTAAGTTTTATGAAATGCCTGGTCTTCATATATTGTCATTGTTACATGTTCCCCCCCTTAATCTTTTAATGTGGTGAATTACTTTAATAGGAGTTCTGGTTTTAAATCGTTACTGAATTTTTGGACTAAACATTTGATCATGATATATTACTATTTTTAGACTCTGATGAATCCCATTGCAAAGTGCTTTATTTGAGATTTTTACATCTGTGTTGATAAGTGAGAATGGCTTATAATTTTCTCTTCGTATACTGTTCTTGTTTGATTTTGCTAGTAAGGTAATACTACCCCCAGTGAGTCATGAGTGTCTTTTTATATTCACTGAAAAAAATTATGTAAGGTAGAAGGTTAACTTTTCCTTGAAAATTTGGTAAAATTTACCTGTAATTTTTTGCTTTTGGGGTGTGTATATTAGATAGAAAAGGCAACTTTGATCGTTACTTCTACTTCTTTTATGGTTATTGGCTTATTGTAGTTTCCTTTTTCTTGAGTCAATTTTGGTAATTTAAGTCTTTCTAGAAAACTGTACATGTAATATACTAGCTTTAGTTTTTTGTACAGAGCTGCTTTATAGTTTATTTTTTGATTTTAAAAATATATCTAAACAGAAATACTGTATGACCCAGCACTTCCACTCCTGAGTATACATCCAAAAGATTTAAATACAGGTGTTCAAACAAAAACTTACAGATGAATGTCTGTAGCAGTACTGCTCACCAGGGCCAAAAGTTGGAAGCAACCCAAATGTCTATCAACTGATGAATGAACAATCAAAACATGGTATGTCCATATAACATAAAGTCATTTGTTTATGAAAAGGAATGAGGTACTGACACAGGTTACACCATGAATAAACCTTGAACACTTTGTTTTTAAAATTTTGTTTAGTAAAGATTTTGTTATAGCTACATCAGCTTTATTTTGTGTAGCATCTGTATGGCAATGTCTTTGTTTTCCTGTTTCTTTCTTTCCCATCCATCTGTGTAGCTTGGTTTTAGATACCTCTCTTATAAACAGCACCTGACTGGATTTTTTTTTTTTTTTTGAGACAGAGTCTTGCTCTGTTGCCCAGGCTGGAATGCAGTGGCGTGATCTCAGCTCACTGCAACCTCCACCTCCCGGATTCAAGTGATTCTCATGCCTCAGCCTCCTGAGTAGCTGGGACTACAGGCGCACGCCACCACGCCCAACTAATTTTTGTATTTTTAGTAGAGATGGGGTTTCACCATATTGGCCAGGCTGGTGTCGAACTCCTGACCTCGTGATCCATCTGCCTTGGCCTCCCAAAGGGATCTCAGTTTTCTATGCAGTTATATCACCTCAGTCTTTTAAAAAGTAAATTGAAGTATTTACATATATTGTGATATGGATATACTTAGATTTTTAAACTATATTTTCCCTTAAGTTTTCCCTTTTTTTTTCTCCTTCTCTTGGGTCAGTAAAGTTTAGTTATTTCTTCTGTGTTCTACACTGGTTTGGAGACAGTAGATTGTTCTATTTTTAGTGCAGTGGTTCTTAACTAGAGGCAATTTTGCCCCCAAGGGGATGTTTTACATAGAGAGCTTTGTACCATATGACTATTGGACTAATTGCCAAATGTCTGCTTGGGGGCAAAATTGCCTCCAGTTAAGAGACATTTTTGGTTGTCAGCTCTGGGTAGACATTTTTGGTTGTCAGCTCTGGGGTGGGGTGTGCTACTGGCATCTAGAGGATAGAATCCACCTATATTGCATCCTACAATGCGCAGGACAGCTCTTCACGGTACAGAATTATCCTGCCCAAAATACCAACAATGCCAGGTTGAGAAATCCTTCATGATACGATGGCATGGATTTTAGCAGACATTATCTTTGTGTTCTGGTTTTATTTTTTATTTATTTATTTTTTAAGACGGAGTCTCACTCTGTTACCCAGGCTGGAGTGCTGTGGTGCGATCTCAGCTCACTGCAAGCTCCGCCTCCTGGGTACATGCCATTCTCCTGCTCAGCCTCCCGAGTAGCTGGGACTACAGGCGCCCACCACCACACCCAGCTAATTTTTCGTATTTTTAGTAGAGACGGGGTTTCACCGTGTTAGCCAGGATGGTTTCGATCTCCTGACCTCGTGTTCTGCCTGCCTTGGCCTCCCAAAGTGCTGGGATTACAGGTGTGAGCCACCAGGCCCAGTCAGTGTTCTGGTTTTATTAACTGAAGTTTTAGTTTAATATTTTTTGAAATAGTTATTTGAAGTCAGCATTTAAAAAGAATGCAAACTATTTGATCAATTTCTGTGCTGAATTTATTATATGCCTCAGTATTCATTATCTTTATTCAAAAGCCCACTTTGACAGTTTTTTTTTGGCAAGGGTTAGTGGGTGGTAATGTGTCTTGGTCTTTCTATATCTAAAGATATCTTTGTGTTGTCTTCTCTCTGGAATCATAGCAGGTGGATCTAAAATATTAGATTCTTAGTTGTTTCTCCTGTTATTCCATTGGCTCATGTTCCTCACGAAAGCCTTTCATCAAGTCTATGTGTCTTTCTTTATAGGCAATCATATTTTCTTCTATGTCAGCTTTTAAGATTTTTACAATTCTTTTGGTTATGCAGTTTCACTGTGATGTATCTAGGTAGACATTTCATTTATCTTGGTTGGAACTCACAGAGAAACAATGTGTTTTCAACTCTGGAAAATTCTCCATAATGATGTCTTCAATTTCTTCAGTTCTGTTATTGTTTTTGCTCACTTTGGAGACTCCAATTAGATGCATGTTGGAGCTTCTCAATCCTTCTTGTTTCTTACTTACCCTTCTTTTATTTTTGCCCTTCTTTAGTGCACTGTGGATGAATTCTTCAGTTATCCGTTCTATGATCTCAATTTGGGTCCCATGCCCATCCGTGAACCAGTGATAGGTCACATGTCCACTCCAGGAGCTGAGCATGCTGTGGTCTCACCCATAGTGTCTGAGAGTAAGAAAAGGATGGCTCTTGAAAGGTTAAGAGGAATGCTACTACGTCCAGTAGGTAGAATGACACTGGGCAGGCAAAAACAGGAGATGTTCACTGCAAATATGCTGTATTCTTGATCTAGATTTTTCTTCTTTTAATAGCCTCTCATCCCCATTTCTTTTTGCACTGATGATCCCAGAAAATGCCTATTTATTGTTAAAGATCCTGGACCAAATGAATCAATCTTAAGCCTGTGTGATCTGTTTCTTGCATTGCATTATTGGCTAATTGCTGGTCTGCCCTGCCAGACTATGCTTTCTTAGCTTTGGAGACTGTTTCTTCATACTTGAAGCTAAAATACAGCGTAACAGGTTATGAAGATTCTGAATTCCAATGTAATGCAAACAAATGTAAAAGGAAATCATGTGGAAGTTTATTTTGCTTGTAGAGTTAAGGGACTTCTTGGGAGAATACATTGTGATGCCTCAAGCTTGTCTCAAAGGAGTGCTCTCTAGCCAGGTTTGTAGAGGTCACAGAGATCCACCTTCCTACATGTGCAGAGGATGGAAGATGTTTTTTTTCTGGGATGCAGTAGCACCGCCTCAGCTCACTGCTACCTATGCCTCCTGGGCTCAAGCCATTCTCTCAAGTAGCTGGTACTCCAGGCACACTGTACCACACCTGGGTAATATTTTTTTTTTGTAGGGACAGAGTTTAGTCATGTTGCCCAGGCTGGTCTCAAACTCCTGGTCTAAAACAATCCACCTGCCTTAGCCTCCCAAAGTGCTGGGATTACAGGTGTGAGCCACCACATCTGGCCAAGGTGAGGACCTTTGATGACCATCTTACCAGAGGCATTTGTTGTCCATGACATCCTTGAAAAATAGGTCATCTGGATGTTCATCAGGCCAGTTCAGCCTTCCTAGACCTTAGGTTTAAATGCCCATTTTGAATGGTCTTAACTTTGTAATTTATTTCTAGTAGAGGGTTTGCTAAATTCTTCTACACAATATAAACTCTAGAAGAATGGAGACCTCTGTCTTGTTTCCTGTTCTTTCAGTGTCTAGAAGAATGCCTGGTAGAAAGTAAGAGCTCAATAGACACGTGTTGATGGAGTGAAGAGAAATCTAGTCATAAGTAGCTATCAGTGAGAAGGAGGTGGGGAATTGGCTGAGAAGTATTCTGTATTTAGCCCATTCTCACACTGCTGTAAAGAACTACCTGAGACTGGGTAATTTATGAAGAAAAGAGGTTTCATTGACTCACAGTTCCACAGGCTTAACAGGAGGCATGACTGGGAGACCTCAGGAAACTTACGATTATGGCAGAAGGTGAATGGGAAGCAAGCCCCTTCTTCACATGCCGGCAGGAGATAGAGCGGAAGGGGATGTGCCACACACTTTTAAACCATAAGATCTTGTGAGAACTCACTCACTATCACGAGATAACAGCAAGGGAGAAATCCACCCCCATGATCCAATCACCTCCCACCATGTCCCTCCTTCAATTCAACATGAGATTTGAGTGGGAGCACAAATCCAAACCATACCACCTTCCTAATCAATTAGCTAGGCCAGCGAGGAAACTAAAGGATAATTGGTGTGCAGATGTCTGAGCATTCCAACAACTTTCCCCTAATATCGTTGGAGACGAACAAGTTTTGAGAGAGGATTTTAAACCTCCCTGGTTGTTTTTGCACTTCATTGAGGTCTGTTTTAACAATAAGCTTCTGTAACCTCAGTGAATGTTAACAGTCTGTGAGTATCAATTGAACCATCTGTAAAATGGAGTTCATAACGGTGTTGACCTCGTAAAACCTTTGGGGAATAAATTGAGATGCATGAACATGCTGCTTGGGGGTTGGCAAGTAGTGGTCTTTGCTGTGTGTGTTGTGGAACTAAGTTTAGTAAATGGTCATGTTTTTAGATAACACCCTCTATGCCCATAAGAAAGATCTTCCTGGTTGTGAATATGGGGAAGAGGGGATACTTTCATCTTACTGTGTCTGTTACTATGTGACAAACTTCAGGACTCTGCCATGTACATCATGATGTCTCTTAAAGCTTCCTTTCCATTGTGTCATCTGGTAAATAGTTACTAAATACGTCCTGTGTGCTGGAGTTGATGCTAGGCACTAAGAAGATGATGATGAAAAAGATGCCGGGTCTTTGCCCACATGGCATTTACAGTCTAAGGCATGTGAGAGAGATATGGAGCAAATGATCCTGTATAATTGCAACTTTGTTATGAAAGAGGGGCACAGGATACTGTGAGGTATTACAGGACACATAACACAGGGGCATGGAGCTGAGTATGGGGTAGAGACATTGGGAAAAGGCTTTCTGGAGGATATGATATTTGAACCAAGGCTTTTTGAAAGATGTATAAGAATTGGTCATGCAAAGAGGGCAGGGAAGAGCTGCTGAGGGAGAGGAGCAAAGCCTCTAAGTTGGGATGGAGTTTGGTTCATTGGAGGGTCGGCGGGTGGGTAGGAGAACTGGAGCCCAGAGGGCAAGCTGGCAGTGGCATGAGGCAAAGCCAGGGTTCAAATATCACAGACCATCCTCATATATCCTTCCAAGGATTTTGGTCTCAATCCTTTGAGCCATGGAAGCCTATTTAAAGATTTTTAGTGCACAGATGTTTTAGTGCAGAGGTTAATACATAGACTCTGGAGTCAGGATGCTTGCATTCGGGTTTCAGCTTAGCCACCGAGTAGGTTACTTAACTCTCTGAGCCCAGTTTTCTCATCCATTAAATGGGGATCATGTCTTTATTGCGTAAGTTTTTTTTATAAGTGTCAAATGTGTGTGTGTATATATGTGTGTATATGTGCATGTGTATTTACGTGTGTGAGTATATATATGTGTACATATTTAATATGCAACCCATGATGTAGGGATATTATTGTCTCCATGTTATAGATGACATGCAGTGTATGCATGGCTTTCAGAGGTGCTTAGCACACTCAAAATTTTACAGAAATTTACACTAATCATTATGTGAACTATTGCCATTATTATTATTATTATGCCCAGGTTAAGCCCCCTCAAATCCTTACACGTTCGCTCAGATCTGTTCTACCTTCAGAGATTAGAGCAAGCTGAATGGTGCTCTTGGGTTGACCTGGTGAGGTTTCCAGGTTCTTATTGCCCACCTTGGACTGCTTGTTGGGCCAGTACAGAAGACTTGGGGCACATCCACTGAGGACATGGCAGCAAGAAGAGCGGGGGTCCCAAATGCAGAGACATTTAGTACCCAGATGGAGGAGGACAGGAATCACAGTTGCAGAAGCTGCTGGATAAAACAATAATAATTTGGATAAAACTTATGCAAAGAGAAGCCCCAACCAAACTTCTCTGGAGGAACTCTGGAGCCTAATCCATCACTAGAAGGTAGAAATTAAGTACTTGCTGCTTATCTCTCAGAGAAGAGTAACACACAGAGAGGCCCTGCGGGTCTGGGGGTCACCACAACTCACAGGGAGTGGTGGGTGTGATTTATTAGAATGTGCACAGCTCTGTTGGCTTTTTGTCCTTTGAGCAGTGCTGGGAGCCAACCAGGCTCAGCTACTTTGCATACTAATAAAGATTGGTGCATGTAATTATTCAGCAGTCACACCGTTATTCCTCAGAGATAAATCATCCCTGGTTTATTTACCCTTCTTCCCTCAAGTTATTTTAAGTTGCTTTAATGCACCGGATCTCAAGTTGAGTGGAAGTGGCCAACTACTTGAGTTTTTAAGACATTCTGAGGTGCCTAGGGTTCCATTTGGCTCATTTATATTTTGGGGGGCTCTACCAGGACCCCTCAACTCCATCCTCAGCTTGGCCGGGTTACTGTGTGTGCTCTGGTAGCAGGTATAATGACAGGGTGAGTTGGCCAGTGCCAGGACCCCCTTTGAGTTGTTAGGAACTTTTGGAAACATGGGGTAATTTGAATTAGCACTGAGACTTATCTGGCTTCTTACATCATGAGGATTTAACTACCCTCCTTCAACCAAAAAGTCATTTGGGAATAAGGCAGTGGGAAAACCTGCTCATCCCCAAGGGCACATGTGTAGATCATCTCTTCCATGAGGAATCTCTTCCTCCAGCCCATTTTTGGCCCAATGGTATCCATTTTGCAAAACCAAATATGTCACCACACATTGTATGTCATTGAGGAGTAAGCCAAATTATTATTAGTAAAGATAGGGTAAAACAAATCATTTGGTTCTTGCAACCTTTGGTCTTTGTCCTTGAAGTCTATCTTCCATGATGTTTCATATTCTTTCCATCAGCACCAAAACCAGCACCATCCACGTGTTAATGGATCTCTTAGATTTGTTTTTATTTTTATAGTTTTAGACAGGGTCTTGCTGTCCATGCTAGGGTGCAGTGGCATGATCCTTGATCACTGCAACCTCAAACTCCTGGGCTAAAGCTTTCTTCCCACCTCAGCCTCCTGAGTAGCTGGGACCATAGGTATGCACCACCATGCGCAGAGAATTTTTTAATTTTTTTGCAGAGACAGGGTTCTCACTACATTGCCCAGGCTGGTTTCAAACTCATGGGCTCAAGCAAGGATCTCTCAGCTTTTAAAGACCTCTGTAATCACAAGCAAAACATTGACATTAGTACACACAATTTGTTTTTTGGACTAACAGCAAACTAAGAAACTTTCAAAGACAAAGAGGAAGCAACTAATAATCAATATGGGATCATTAAGTGACTGAGCAATGAGGAGAGAAATAGATGAGACCTGATTCATAGGACCTCTCATCATCCCAACAAGGGGATGATGGAAGCAAAGCGGGTGGGCTTTTAGGGATAACAAGATCACTCTGTTATTCTCATGGGATACAATATCTGTGTGTGAGGCCTCTTGGCTTTGCTTATTATCATATCCGTAGTACCTAGAACAGTTCAGTGGAAACACGATAGGTGCCTGATAAATGTTTGTCAGACGCATGAACTGACCGTGTTGCTTTTTTTTTCTGTCTTTTTTACTGAGACAGAGTCTTGCTCTGTTGCCCAGGGTGGAGTGCAGTGGCGTGATCTCCATTCAGTGCAACCTCTGCCTCCCAGGTTCAAGTGATTCTCTTGCCTCTGCCTCTTGAGGAGCTGGGATTATAGATGCGTGCCACCACGCCTAGCTAATTTTTGTATTTTTAGTAGAGATGGGGTTTTACCATGTTGGCCAGGATGGTCTTGAACTCCTGACCTGAACTGATCTGCCAGCCTCGGCCTCCCAAAGTGCTGGGATTACAGGTGTGGGCCATGTCTCCTAGCCATGTTGCTTTTTTTTTTTTTTTTATGATTTTTGTCTTAGAACATTCCGAAAGTTACGAAAATGTGTACAGGTGAGGAATTTGGCCAGTTTAAACATGTTTCCTGATGTAGTCTGTCTGGAAGATGAGAGTGGAAATACAGTTCAAACCAAGCTGATTTCAAGGTGTCGATTGCCTTGAATCACCAAGCACTGCCTTGCTTCCTCTTTAGCAGGAAACCTGCCCTCTTATTTCCCTGGTGCTCTCCCGTCATTTGTGCTGGGTGAGTCATGATGGAGAGAGGGTTTAAAACATATCCTGGGTGGGAGAAAGTCATTAAAAATTTATCTTCTCTGGGAGTTTGTTTTTAAAACTTTGAACTAGAAAATATGTACAGAAATGTTTGGCTTTTAATAATTAAATCTTGCATTGTTTTAATTTTCTCCAGAGTGTCTCTCTGGATGAAAATAAAGTTGCAATTCCAATATTTATGTCTTTCCTAAAGCACTGGTTGCCAAAGGAAACGAGTTTTGCTAATTTTTTTTTTTCCACGATGGTTGATTTGTCTCCGGGGGCACCCCTTTGAATTTGCAGGAAGGGCTTAGTGTTCTGTGAGAGTGGGGAGGAATCACCGGGGCAGGGGGCAAGAGGGTGTGGGTTTTTTTTAGTGTAGGAGGATACAGGATTTAGGGTGGGGTTCCTCCAGCCCTAGCCTAAGCCCGCTCTGTAGGTGGCCAGCGTCTTACCTTCACACACGGTCCGTTTTCAGCAGGGAGAAGAAGCCAAGCATCCTGCATAAAAGCAATTATTTGTCTGAATGCTTGAGGCCATCTCTGTCTCTCCACCTCCACCAGAGCACCTATCCAAGGGTGTCCAGACATAAACACATGAGAAACACCCAGCCTGCCAAGTCAGGATTTGGATTTTTCACGACTCTCCCATTCCCAGACAATACAAGCCTCATTACTGGGGAGCTTCTCTTCCTGAGCCCGTGAGTAGGACTCACACCTGTAACTATCTCTAATTCATCCAAGCCCTGTTTAAACAGAAAGAGGAAATGTGTGCAATTGGAATCTCTGGGCTTGGATGCAGCTGTTTTGGAGAAAGAAAATTGCTTCTGTAATTTCTGCTTCTGATGTGTTTGATTTTGTAAGTCAGTTCTTTAAGAGCCTCAAGGAAAAGGTGTGCATTTTCTCAGAGCTGAAGTGTCTTGTGCTAGGAATGGGGGACATCAGTGCCTTGCTCATGAAGGCGGGTGGACCCAGATGTAGTTTATAACCACGAAAGATGCCAGGTTCTAATTGGATAGCTAACACCTATGTCTGCCATCTGCAAGGAACTCAGAGAATCATTGAGATAGGCAAATATCATGCCTTCCCCCAACACTCCAGCTATAAATACAATATTTAAAGGCACAGTTTCCAGGGAAGATACAGCTGGCAACAAGTGTGGCTCCGAGGTTTGCTGGTGTTGCATCCTTGTTTGGAAACCTTAACTTCTATGAGCAGGAATAGCCTCATCTGTTAAATAGGAATGATACTAGTACCTTATTGGGTTCCTTTAGGATTAGGAAAACCTGTGTAAAGGACATGGTGGAATACTTGCTGCTAAGACACTTGACAAAGATTTATTAGGAAGGAAGTAGAGTAGTAGTTAAGAATGCCACTGGAATCAGACAGACTTGGGTTCAGTTTCCAGCTCTGTATTTAATACTATTTGTGACCTTGAGGATGCTATTTCTAAGGTTTAGTTTTCAATTCACTAGGTAGAGACCATAATACCCACCTCAGGTGAAGTTTGGCAGTGTATTCAAAGTGTACACCACATGGTAAATTATTGTTGTTGAAAGAATAGAAGAAGGAGGGTAGTTGCTGTCCATACCAACCAAGACCCTTGTTTCTTGGGCTCTTCCTGGAATCTCTTATTTTCTGAAAACCCGTAGTCACACTGGAACTGGATGAATGGAGAGAGAAACACATTATCTCCTGCACTTGAACTTGTATGACTTCATTCATTCAGTTCAAGTAATTCATGTATTTGTTGTAATTTCGCTTATTCATTTGGGAAATATGTATCAAGCAGATGAAGTGTGAGGCACTGTCCTAGGTATTGGAGATAAAGGACAAAAAGACATAGTCCCTCCTCTCAAGTTCATTTTAAGCTTCCGTATACATAGATTCCTTTGATAGTTCAATCAAAAACATGTTTTTTCTCTCAAGCAGTAGGGTGAGAGAGAATAATCTGTACAAACATTTAATTTATAATTTCAGGCTATTAGTAGATCCACCTGCATCCAGCTGGATCTGTACTTTCCATCTCTGATTTTTTTTGTATATGTCATTTTTATGGAAACAGAATCGTACTTCAGGCAGTTGACCCCCTCCACCTCAACTGTGTGTCTTCCAGTTTCCAGGAGCTGGTGTGGTTCATAGATTCTCCCCCTAATATACAAACATATACCTATTTACTGCACAATACATGCCACCTACCATTGGTTGTTCCAGTGGTATATCTGGCACAGGCTTGGCCAATAATAATCTATCTTGGGGATATTCAAACTGAGCCTGGGAGGGGGCCCTTTTTCTCTGAAAGAAGCAGCTATGAGATGAAAGGCTTGGGAGCTGCCATGGGCCACAATTTCTAACTTTTGGAAGAAACATGTCTGTCATTATTGAGAATGAACCTAATTGTCGTAGAAAACAAAAGATGAGAGTGAGAGCAAGAAGAAGAATGAAAACAAGAACGAGAAAGAGAGCAAGAGAGAACACGGGCCATGGCAGTGTTTGCGTCTCTTGTTTAATTTGTTCTTGAGACCCAACTGAAATATTTCCCTACTCAGGATTTCTATATTCAACCCCATAATAGATCCCATGAGTCATCATGTTCTACTCTTGCCTAACCTTGCTAATGTTGAGTTTCTGTCTCTTGCAACCCAAAAACAATCTTGATGAATACAGCATCTGTGGATCTGTTTCTGGGCTCCAGGGAGAGATAGATTAGAAAATGGGCTCTGATGACTTTGTGTAATCAGTGCCATGGTAGAGAACTCAGGATGCCAGGCAGCATAGAGGGTGGGTGCATAATCAGGAATTCCACAAAGAATGGCTCTGTTGTGTTATTTTGGGAAGAGTAAGGAATGGTTCTTCTGTTCTTTGATCAGTGAGCATGTACGTGAATATGACCTAATTGAAATGAATCAACCTGGCTTAGTCAACTGGCAGAATAATGAAAATTTAAAACAGATTTTCGTGATGGGATGTTTTATCATTCATTTCCTTTCTCCTCCCAAAGTATCCCAGGGTAAGTCTTCAGCAAGACAAATGGATGATCTTGGCCTGTATGTGTCGATTATGACATTAATCCATCTCTCATCCTCCCAGGCCTCCTCCTGACACTTCCTGTTTAACAGCAAGCATCAGTAGCTAGGTGTGTCAGGCACTTGTCTTGCTGCATTCTTCCATAGGATAATATTATCTTGTTCATTCAGGACTTGAAATTCATCTGACACCTGGTATTCTACGGTATATATATAGAAAGTTCATTCAATGAGGTCTTTACACTAATATCTCCCATTTATGAAGCCACTGCAATCTGTTGAGTGTTTTATCAGTTTCTGTATTTTTTTTACGGTTTCCTTTATTCTTCACAATGGCGCTGTGAATTATGCATTATTGCCCTTGGCTTCAGATGAGCACCTGAGAGATTAGGACATTTATCCCATAGGTGCTAGGTCTCTAACTCAGGCCTATTGGACTCTACAGCCTGTACGCTGAAGGGTTGTGATTTTTAAGTGCCCATGTATCTTCAGCACCCGGGACAGTTCCTGAGTGGCTGGATAAGACATCCAGGTTATCTGAAGATGCATGTGAGAGATTGTAAGCTCCCACGAAATTCCTACTCAGAGACATGTGAGTTTAGAGCCAAGGGTTATATGACAGTGGATAGGGTCCTATTTTGTCACTTTGCAGATGTTGAAACTGAGGCAGCTAATTGTGGATCACGTAACCCAATGTCATACAGCTTGTAAGGGCTAGAGCGAGGCTTGGCATCCATGCCTTTGTTGCTTTCACTGCATTCTCTGTTAAATGTAGGCATGGCTGCCTTCTTCTGCTAGTGCCATTGACATGGGTCTCTTCATTTGCTGCTTTCTAGCCTTGCGAAGTTGCGGGCCTCCAAGAGGAGGGGAAGAGACTTTGCCGTGGCTGCTGCTGCTGCTGCTGCTATGCTAACACAAGTCACAATGCTGCCCTAATTGTCTGTATTATGAGGACGGCAGGCCTGGCACATGGGTTCTCTCAAGGCAGCTCCCCAATTAATCTTTTCTTCTCTGATTAAGGCTCACATCCTGTGATTGTTGTGGTTGGGGAGGGTTGGTGCGCAGGATGTTTTAAAGAATTGCATGCAGTGGAGTGAGTGAAGGAATTTGGGGTTAACCGTGCTGACATTGTCTGAGACATGATCACTCTGTGGTCCTGAACATCTGAAACAACGTGGAGCCTGTTACCAGCTCTGTGTCCCTGGGGACCCCTGGCGTTTGCTGGGCTTGTTGACAATGGTTGCCTTTGTGTGCCAGGCAGGGCAAGAGCTGTTGTGGCTGCTGCAAGACCCTGGGGGAGTCAGAAAGGGATGACAGGGCCTCTCCGTCTTGGTAGAAGCAAGGAAAACATTAGCTTATGCTGTGTGTTAAGTTTTCCTTCACCAATTAAAAACATATTTATTGCAAAACCATCCTAGGTCTGTTCTTGTGCCCGAACCTAGGGTAAGAGGGACGCACAAGGAGACATGCCTCTGGACTCCCAGGGTGTTTGATCTGGAAGGGGAGAGAGTGAATAATCAAATTATTACAGTAATGAATGCATAATTGCAGACAAGAGAGATTCTCTGCAGGCATGGGACAGTTTATTAATTTGATGCAGTAAACAGTTATACAGCACTTGCCCTGTGCATGCTATGATTCTAAATGCTTTCTAATAGTAACTCATTTAATCTGCAGGGTAACCCTGTGAGGTAAGTATTGGTATTAGTCATTGTTATCTACATTGCACAGATGAGAAAATGGAGGCACAGAGAGGTTAAGTTGCCCAAGGTCACACAGCTAGTAAGTGGTAAAGCTTAGATCTATACCCATGTAGTCTTATTTCAGAGTTCATGTCTTTAACCATTCAGGATACCACCTTTCAGCTGAGAAAATACACTGGAGGACTTTGTCTAAGTCTGGGGTTTGGACAGACAATGTCACTGTGAAGTGACATTTGGGGTGCGATTCAAAGAAGGAGGAGGAAGAGGTAATGAAATAAAGAGCATTAGGTGGCAGGAACAGTACAGACAAAGGCCCTGGTCATAGGGAGCCTGGAAGATGTCCTGGGCAGCTTTGGATGAGATGGGACTGGGGAGGTTAACTGGAACCAAATCTTAGAGGGCCTTGCATGCCTTATTAAGGATTTTTTGGTCTTTACTCTCAGGAAAATTGGAATTCATTAAAAGGTGGTAAGCAGTCAGGTTTGCTTTTTGAGGAAAATTGCTGTGAATATGGAAATCCATGTGAATCTAAAGGACCCAGCACTTGACAGGCTGGACAGTTTCCAGAAGATGATGATGATGATGACAAAAATAGTATCAGCCTCTATTTATTGAGTGCTTATTTAGCACCATTGACCTGCTATGTATTAGTTTGTTCTCACAGTGCTAAAAAGAAATATCCCAGACTGGGTAATTTATACATGAAAGAGGTTTAATTGACTCACAGTTCATCACGGCTGAAAAGCCCTCAGGAAACTTACAATTATGATGGAAGGGAAAGCAGACATGTCTTACATGGTGGCAGGTAAGAGAGAGAAGTGAAGGGGGAGGAGCCCTGTATAAAACCGTCAGATGTTGTGAGAGCTCACTCTCTATCATGAGAGCAGCATAGGCGAAAAGTGCCCCCATGATCCAATCACCTTCCACCAGGTCCCTCCCTCAATACCTCAACACCTGGGGATTACCATTTGAGATGCGATTTGAGTGGGGACACAAAGCCAAACCATATAATACCAAATCCTTTATTAGCAATACCTCATTTAGTTTTCACAACCACCTTCTAGGAGATTAGAAATATTATATTTATTGTATGGACAAGTGCTCTAAGGCTTAGGGGATTTCAGCAGCTGGTTGGCATTACAGACTGGCACCTGCCAGGACCAGTTATTGGGCTGAGATCTGGTTCCAAAGGTTTGGCTTTCACGCATGCTGATGAATTCTTATCTCAAGAGCAGACAGAAGAGTATGTGAGGCCTCTCAGAGAATGGCTGTTAGTGACTGGTATTCTAGGGGCTTTTCATCATCTATGAGCTCACTTAATTCCCATAACAGCTAGGTGACTTATGTGTTATTTGTCCCGATGTGTAGTTTAGGAAATGGAAGCCCAGAGAAGTTGCCTGTGGTCAAGTGGTTCATAAATAGCAGAGTCCAGATTTTAACAAAGTCCAGATTTTAACCCAGTTCATCCAGCTGCAAGGAAGCCAGTGGTTAGATATCTGAAGAAATTTCCTGGCTCCCTCTGATCTGAATTCCTAGTTTTTAATGCTACTTCCTTTGCCAGATACACTTGACTCCACCCAACTTCCACCCCCACTCCATTTCTGTGCTGCAGAGTTCACTCTGTTTTTAAATATTGAGTAGTCATGGTTTTCCATGGAGATTGAACCCAGCTCTAAAGGCTATATCATGATTGGTCTCTGAGGACATCGTTGTAATACATGCTAGTGGTTAATTTGAGAATAGTGGATGAGACTTCACTCTGGCCGGTGAGAGGTAAGGAAAAGTCTGTTGGGTAGGGGATGTGCAGGAAGTTTTCCTTTCCTTTAAGGAAGCATCCAAAACTTTTCTCTAGTTGAATGAACTGACACTGAATGAACTTGCTTCTTGATTTCTTGTTCTGTGTGACCATACTGCCTTTTTATTTGCTTAAGCCATTTGTGGCTAATTTCTTTGGTTGCTTGAGGCCAAAGGTACTTCAAATGATAGGCAGCCTTTTGGATTCATCCTCAGTAACCCTTCAGGGATGGGGGAGGGAGAAGGAGAAGGACAAGGAAGGGAGGAAGGGAGTCAGGGACTTAAGTACAGGAATGAGATTAAGGGGCCTTTAAGAGCTCTTCTTGCCATTTGAACCATAGAGATTGGTGAAACTTGCTCTTGTTTGATTGTTGCTGTTTTTGAAGTAAAATGATATTTCCCCTGTCTGAGTTAATCTGGGCTTTGGTCCCCAAATATCTCATCTTTGTTGCCTCTTTGTTCCCAAGGAGGGTATCTGTCTCTCCAAAGGATGCCTGTTTTAAAGTTCTAAAAGCCCAAACCAGTTGATCTGGAAATGCCCAGATCTTTGATTCCTTAAAAAGGCACATTCTATAAGGAGCTATGAGGAATGCTGCCCACACAGCAGGTTACGATTTTGTAGATAAGTTCTTGTCCTATGTCATTGTGGTGTCTGGAGACACAAAGTGCCCACAGCATCACAGAGAGACTCATGCAACCTGCCCCCCTGCCTGGGACATTGGCTTGATTTTGCCCAAGTCGATAAGGGCTAGAACTCTGAGGGCTTGGCCATGTGGACAATGAGGTACAAAGAGTTGATCTGCAGTGACCTTCTTGTTGGAAGTGAGGAAGCCCAGAGCATCCATATTGCAATCTTGCAGTGACCTCTTTCTGGGAGATGTGGGAGATGTTCTGACAGAGCTCAGATCTGCTGAGCTTTCTGAGGTTTTAGGAAGCTCACTCACAGGGCTCACTACCTAATTAGGAGGTAAAGAAAGGCAATAAAATATGAGCTTATGCACTCTATAAATTAGTCAGGAGCCGCCTTGAGTTCTCTTTGCACAGAAGTGCTAGGGACTGTCTTGCATTTCCACCATATCTGTCTATAAACATACTTGGGATACCTTGCAGTGATAGCCTCATTATTCACTCTTCTCTGCCTTTTGCCATGAGGCCTTGCTGTGCTCCCCCGTTGTGAATCTGCACACAGTCATGTTAACTTGCTTTGGCCAATGGCTCAAGGCAGAAATGATAACGTTCTGATTCTGACCTCAGACCTCAAGAGGCTCTGCCTGTCTTCACCCACTGCCTTGAACTGCTCCCATCATGATGAGAAGAACTTCCCCATAGCAATGACTGGTCACTGGAAATGGATACAGACAACATGGAATAGAGACGTGCCCAGCTGAGGCTAGAAGAGACCAACCAAAAGCTGGCCAGCATCAGACATGTGACTGGGCCCAGGTGCGTGGGCAGAGGTATCTGGCCAACCTGGTGGGACCTTAGATGTGTGAACAATAAATCCTTACAATCGAATATCACTGAGGTTGTGGTGTTTGTTATATAGCATTACTGTGCCAATAGGTAACAGATACAAGAAAGATGTGCTCTGTAACTGTTTTCATTTGTCATCTCTGCAAGAGTATAAACTGTTTGTGGGTAAGGAAATAACAAAAGCCATAATAATAGGAAGTATTGTAATACTATATTGTACATACCACACTGAGTGATTTATCACTATAATCATATCAGCCTCGTAAGGTAGAAACTATTATCGTCGCTGCGTCACAGATGTGGGAACGGGGACTTAGAGGAGCAATAAGCCAAGGTCACGTAGCTAGTAGACATCTCAGTGACTTCAGTGTCAAACACAGAGGCAAGCATAGAGTTGATACTGAAATGTCTGTTGGATGAATGAGTAACTATACTTCCAATTGTGTTTAGTTGAATAAGCCGGAAGCAGATTAAAGTAAAATGGTACATCTGCCTTAAGTGAACATAAATCAGAAGGATAACTTTTCCTGCTTCTCCAATCTTTTGCTGACGCAGCCTCTTTGTTTAGCAAATGCTCAGTACCTTACATTTAGCCATTTTGCCTCATTCCTTGGTAATGCATTAACACTGACCATTAGATAGATTATTGTTACAAACAAGATAACATACCCTGTTGTGTGTGTTTTTGAAACAACCCTATAAATCAGGTCTGCCTTTTTTCGAAATCTAATTCAATTACAGAGAAGCTCTACCTTGTGGACGATTAAACTGTAAATTGTGGGTGTCCACTGGGCTTCTAGATTACTAATATGTTCCCTGCCATAACTCACCTCTGTCCCTACCATAGATTGTCCATGCTTACTCAAGGATGGGGACATTCAGTTGACATGCACCACATTGAAGGATATTTATGGTGTATCTCAAACTCGAAATATCTTCTTCAAGGAGATACCGATACATCATGAAAACTCTTAAGATGTATTATGCTTCTCTAAGTGGAAAAGTCCAGTTGACTGATCTCTCTTTTTTTTTCTTGCCAGTGTTCAGGTATTGGGACATAGAATGATGAAATGTGACCTTTCTTGTTTTCTGCAAAAATAATCTCCGTGCTGTCTCTTCTAGGTCAAGGCATGAAGGCTAAAGGCTTGCCTTCTCCGTGATGAGTTTCTCAGGAAAGCAAGCAATGTGCTGAGGCTGGGGGCAGCTTTGGGAGGTTTTGAGATGCCTGTGCCGGAATGAGAAGCCTGCGGCTGCGAGTAGGAGTGCTGGCTACAAGCACTTCCTTTTACTGGCCCAAAGCAAATAGCGAGAGAAGGGGGTTTAATTGCATTTACTGACTCCCTGCTCCCTTAACAAATATTTGTTGAGTGGTGCAGTGTGCCAAGGCCACTTAATAATCATCACAGCATAGCCGTATTTGTCTAATTCTTCACAGTTTATAAGATATCTAATAATTCTCTCATTTTCTCCCTATTTTAAAAAAACTCATGAAGTGGCAAGGCAGGAATGGTGATAATATTTTGAAATCACCATTGATGATGCCTGGTATTAATTTAGCAACTATTATACACCAGGGAATCCATTTCACGTTTCACATATGTTTTTTCATTTAAATTTCACATAAACCTTTGGAAGCAGGTAGTAGTATAGGGCTCTTTTTATTTTTAAACTTTTATTTAGTTGGTGCAAAAGTAATTTTTTTCCATTAAAATCAGTGGCAAAAACTGTGCTTAATTTTGTACCAAGCTAATCAGTTTGGGGAGGGGTGCAAGTACAGGTTTGTTACACAGGTAAACTTATGTCATGGGAGTTTGTTGTACAGATTGTTTCATCCCCCAGGCATTAAGCCTGCTAGTTATTTTTCCTGATCTTCTCCCTCCTCTCACCTTCCACCCTCCGATAGACCCCAGTGTCTATGTGTCCAACAATTGCATGAAAAAAACCTTAGCTTCGCTTATGATTAGAGAAATGCAAATCAAAACTGCAACTAGATACCATCTCACGCCAGTCAGAATGGTTATTATTAATAAGTCAAACAAAGCAGATGTGGGCGAGGTTTGGAGAAAAAGGAACACTTATACGGTGTTGGTAGGAGGATTGTAAATTAGTTCAGCCATCGTGCAAGACAGTGTGGCGATTCCTCAAAGACCCAAAGACGGGAATACCACTCTGTTTTTAAAAAGAGAGCTGCAGTGAACATACATGTTCATGTGTCTTTATAGTAAAATGGTTTATATTCCTTTGGGTACATACCCAGCAATCCCATTGGAAACTGGAGCTCAAGGAAGCTCAGCATCTTGTCCCAGATTTCATTACCATCAGTGGCAGATTTTGGATGCAAACCCAGGACTCTGCCCCTAAAATGTCCAAGCCTGTCATCCCTGGTCACCTGCTTCCCAGCACTGGAGCCTGGATTTGCTGACTTCTGATTCAACTTTTCCCTTGACAGGAGAATGAGCTCAAGGATTCCTCCTGGCATAGGGAGCTGTATTAGCAGCAGAAAATTCTTAACCCCTGTGATTTCCCCTCTATTTTCCTGCTTGGCTGTCAGAAATCAGAAATTCCTGAAGGTGCTTTTCTATCTGAGAAGGTCAGAGGGTCTGGTATAAAGAGCTCAATTTTCAAGGAATTTCATGAATCCAGCAGAAAAGTCAAAGTTCAATGTTATAATAATTTATAGTCTCTTAATTTCTTATTATGGTTGTTTTCAAAGGGATTTTCTTGTGTGATACAGCCTCGTTGTTTCCTGTGAATTTATCTTTGCACTTCCACTTCCACTTTTACTTGATTATCTCAATAAGGCCATCTATCTTTTTTTCTTAATACAGATTTTTAAAAAGTTTACTTTCAATAGTTTTGGGGGAACAGGTGGTTTTCGGTTATATGGATAAGTTCTTTAACGGTGATTTCTGAGATTTTGGTGCACCCATCACCCAAGCAGTGTACACTGTATCCAATATATAGTCTTTTATCTCTCACCCCCTCCCACCCTTCACTCTTAGACCCCAAGGTTCATTTTATCTTTCTTATGGTTTTGTATCCTCATAGCTTAGCTCTCACTTATAAGTGCGAACATACGATATTTGGTTTTCCATTCCTGAGTTACTCCACTGAGAATAACTTAGAATAATGTCCTACAGCTCCATCCAAGTTGCTGCAAAGGCCAGTATTTCATTTCAACACAGCACTCTCTCTAATAATTGGGAGGTCTTCAGTAACTACTAATAACAATAATTGTTGTTTGCTAAAAGATTTGGTACTAGTCGGAGGGCCTCCCATAATCAGCGATTTATTTGATCCTCACAACCACTATGTCAGATAGATAGGTATTTCTGACCATCTGTTTACAGATGAGAAACTGCAGGTAGAAGGTGCTGAGCATCTTTATCTGAGGTACAGATATCTCTTTCTGCTGTCATTCGAATGCTTGATCACAATTCTTCACTCTTCTGGACAATGTTACGTATCTACACTTTCTCATGACCTCATGATGAGCAGAGTGGACTTCTTCACCTCTTGACTTTGATATTGGCCAGGTGACTTGCTCTGGACAATAGGGTATCATCGAATATGATGCACACATAGGGCAGGCATTTGCTTACATATGGTGGCTTTCCTTCATGTGCCTCTGCCATTGTCATGATCCTCTTGAATAGCTGCTGTCCTTGAAGCCTGGGCCCAGCAGATTCAGTTTATCTTCACAGAGACCAAATCAAGTGCAGTTATTAAGAATGCACATGGAGGCTGGGTGGGGAGGCTCACGCCTGTAATCCCAGCAGTTTGGGAGGCCGAGGCAGGTGGATCACGAGCTCAGGAGATCGAGATCATCCTGGCTAAATGGTGAAACCCCGTCTCTATATACAAAATAATATATAGAAAATAATTAGCCGGGTGTGGTGGTGGGTTCCTGTAGCCCCAGCTACTCGGGAGGCTGAGGCAGGAGAATGGCATGAACCTGGGAGTTGGAGCTTGCAGTGAGCCGAGATTGCACCACTGCACTCCAGCCTGGGTGACCGAGTGAGACTCTGTCTCCAAAAAAAAAAAAAAAAAAAAAAAGAATGCATGTGGAGCTTACATGAACCTAATGATGTGCAGTGAGAAGCACAAGCAGACCTGAGGTTTGAAGCAGGGCTGCCTTGCTGAGCCCAGCCTAGGTCATCCAGCTGAGGCCTAGGTCATCCAATCTACAGCGGAGCCACAGACACATATGTAAGAATGAATGAGAGCTGGCTTAAGCCACTGAGTTTTGGTGTGGTTTGTTATGCAGGTGTTATTTTGATGATAGCTATCTGATAAACTCTCTTTAGATGTGAGCTCCATGAAGACTGGGCTACTGTGAAACACAAGGCTTGGAAGGACAAAATCAAGTACAGTTATTAAATGCATGGAGTTTTGAATGAGACATACTTGGATTTGATGTTATTTACACACTATGTTAAACCTTCTGGCCTGGCTGGATGCGGTGGCTCTCACCTGTAAGCCCAGCACTTTGACAGGTCAAGGCAGGTGGATCACCTGAGGTCAGGAGTTCAAGACCAGCCTGCCCAACAAGGTGGAATCCCGTCTCTACTAAAAGATACAAAAATTAGCCAGGGCATAGTCATGGGTGCCTGTAATCCTAGCTACCCCAGAGGCTGAGGCAGGAGAATCACTTCAACCTGGGAGGCGGAGGTCGCAGTGAGTGGAGACTGCACCAATCTACCCCAGCCTAGGTGACAGAGTGAGATTCCATCTCAAAATGAATGAATGAATGAATAAAGGAATGAACTTTCTGGCCTTACTGCCTCCATACGTATAGTTAAAAAAAAAAAACAAAAAACAAAACAATATTCCCAACTTTATAAGATTTCTGTAGGGATTGACTGAGATCATGTGTGTAAGTGACTGGCAGATAGCAAGAAGTCAGTAAAAGTTAACTGTTATGAAGATGACCTCAAGTAATATTTGTTGAATACATTCTATCCATTGAAAGCATATACCTCGATAGGCTTAGTGTATCTATGGAGTTGGAAGGTTGCCACCCATACTTCATATTATAATCTTTTTGTTTGTTTGTTTGTTTTTTGTTTTTTTGAGACGGAGTCTTGCTGTCTGCCAGGCTGGAGTGCGGTGGCGTGATCTCGGCTCACTGCAAGTTCTGCCCCCCTGGTTCACGCCATTCTCCTGCCTCAGCCTCCCGAGTAGCTGTGACTACAGGCGCCCGCCACCATGCGCAGCTGATTTTTTTTTTTGTAATTTTAGTAGAGACGGGGTTTCACCATGTTCGCCAGGATGGTCTCGATCTCCTGACCTCGTGATCCACCTGCCTCGGCCTCCCAAAGTGCTGGGATTACAGGCGTGAGCCACCGCACCCAGCCTAGAATCTTTTTATTATTAACCAAAATAAGCCTCCCAGCCATTAAGCGGTAACTCCCCATTTTGCTCGCCCCCACCAGGCCCTGGCAATTACTAATCAATTTTCTGTCTCTATGGACTTACCTATTCTAGATATTTCATATAGATGAAATTATACCGTAGGTAGCCTCTTGTGCCTGTGTTTTTTTGCTGAGCATAAATTTTCAAGCTTCATCTCTGCTGTGGCCTATGTCACTACTTTATTCCTTTTTATTTCTGAATAATCCATTGCATGGACAGACCCTATTTTGTTTATCATTTGTTGGACATTTGGGTTGTTTCCATGTTTGGCTATTATGAATAGTGCTGCTGCGAACATTTGTGAACACGTTTTTATGTGGACACATGTTTTGTTTTCTCTCGAACGTATATTTAGAAGTACAGCTGCTAGGAGGGATGGTGACTCTTTCCTCCCACCATGATTTGAGGAACCTCCAATCTGTTTCCGAAGTGGCTGCACCATCGTACGTTCCCATTCCCGCTCACAATAAATGAAGCTTCAATTTTTTTCACATCCCCACCAACACTTGGTCTGATCAGTTTTGGTTTTTATTCTGGCCATCCTAGTGGACGTGAAGTACTATCTCATTGTGGTTTTGAGGTGTATTTCTCCAGCTACTAATGATGTTGAACATTGTGTGGGTGCTTACTGGTCATTTGTAGTAGGTCTTTTTTGGAGACATGCCTGTTCAGATTCTTGGTCCATTTTTGACTGGGTTATTTATATTTTAATATTGAGTTGTGAGAGTTATTTACATATTGTGGATCGTAGTCCTAGATCAGATGTGTAACTTCAGATATTTTCTCCCATTCTACAGGTTGTGTTTGCTATTGCTATTATTAGCTAACTTTCTGAATGTTATTTTCAGCATAAAGTTTTAAATTTTTGTTAATCGCGGTGAACCTATTTTTTCTTTAGTAGTTTGTGCTTTTATTGTCATATATTAACAAGGCTTTACCTAAGCCAAGGTTGTAAAGCTGTATTCCTATGTCTTCTAAGACTTTTCAAGTTTTAGCTCTTACATTTAGGTGCACGATCCATTTTGAGTTCATTTTTATCTATGGTGGAAGGAGATCCAACTTCATTCTCTTGTATGCAGTTATCCAGTTCTGACATCATTTGTTGAAAAGATTATTCTTTTCCCCTTGAATGCCCTATATACCCTTGTCAAAAATCACTTATTCATAAATAAAAGGATTTATTTATGGAATCTCAGTTCTAGTCCATTAATCTGTATATATCAGTCCCTAGGCTAGTACCATACTATCTTCATTACTGTAGCTCTGTAGAAATATTTTAAATTGGGAAGTGTGAGTCTCCAACTTTGTTCTTAGTTTTCAAGATTGTTTTGACTGTTCTGAATCCCTTGTATTTCTCAGTGAATTTCAGAGTCAGCTTGTCAATTTCTGCCAAAATGGCAATTGAAAATTTGGTAGGCATTGTGTTAAATCTGTAGATCAATTTGAGTGGTATTTTCATTTTAGTATTGTCTTCCAATCCGTGAATGTGAACTTTCTTTTCACTTATTTAGGTTCCTTTAAATTTCTTTGATCAATATTTAATAGTTTTCAGCATGAAAATTTTACATTTCTGTTTTTATGTTTATCCCCAAGTATTTTCCTAAGTTTATTTTAAAGTTTAAGTTTATTCTTTTTAATACTATTATAAAGGAAATTGTGTCCTTAGTTTCATTTTGAATTGTTCATTACTAGTGTAAAGGAATACAGCTGATTTTTGCAAATTAATCGTATAACCTGCTACTCTGCTGAATTTATTAGTTTTAATACTTGTGTGGGTGTGCATGTGGGTATGTGGGTGCGGATTAGTTGGCTTTTCTGTGTTCAAGATCTTGTTGTCTGCAAATAAAGATATTTGTACTTCTTCCCTTCCAATCTGGATGCCTTTTATTTCTTGTTCTTGCCCAATTGTCCTAGCTTGACCCTCCAGTGTGATGCTGAATAGATGAGATGACAGTACCCATCCTTGTCTTGCCCCTCATCTTAGGGGAAGGCATTTAGTCTTCAGCCATTGCATATGATGCCACCTAGGAGTGTTTTCATTTATTCCCTTTATCATTTTGAAAACCTTCTCTTATATTCCTAGATTGTTGAGTGTTTTTATCATGAAAGGTTGCTGGGTTTTGCCAAATGCTTTCTCTGCATCTATTGAAATGATCATGACATTTTGATTCTTTATTATCTGCTCATTCTGAATTATTATTCCCTAGATTCTCTAACCTGTCACAATCCTGCATGTGAACCCTTTGCAAAGGGCTTGTAACTAGAGAATCCCAGTGCTAAACAGGTCCCAGACAGAGGACCAAGCACAAGATTCACTGCTTCATATGTGGAAAGACAAACACAAATTTAATTTTATGCCCCTTTATTGAGGGGAGAAAGCTACCTGGAAGATCTTGACAGTCTGTGGCATCTTGACCCCATAGCACAATATTTTTGCTGCGTGGGTTGGGCTGTAAGGAGAATCCTCACATGGTAGAATCATAAATCCAAAGTATTAAACTCTGTTAGCCAAGAGCCTTTAAAAGAACCAGGTTGCTCTACTGACATCCTGTCTTTCCCACAGTTACAGTGGATAATATTACCAAGTCCTATAAAATGAAAATCAAGTTTGAAATAGGGTTTGTTAATTACAGTATTTAACTGTTGTCGTTATTGTTTCCTTGGAGATTAATGAGGTGAGTTATTGTAACATAATTAGGCTACAGTGTATCTAATCTCTTACAAACCCTTGTGATTCACTGTTGTTCCAGTATGGTTTGAAGGTTAATTTCACTTTGCTGGTATAGACTTGGCAGTGTGCTTTCTATTGAAATATGTTTTTAATTATATTTGAAAGTCGTTAGTCAAGGGCTCTGCTGGGCTGTTCTGCACACATTTGCTGTAGAGAAATCCAGATACAATTAGACTCATTGTGATCATCTATCCCCATGCCCAGGTGTCCCCAGGGGAACAAGGGGGGTAATTCAAAGACACCTGAGACCTGTATTGACCCTCAGTTTGGTCCCAGGAAGGCACCTTTATCAGTGAAATCTTTTGAATAAGTCCCCACAGTGGCATTAGGGCTGTGAGTCCACATCTGAAGTAGACATAGGTGGTTTCACCTTGGTTGAGGGCTTTCTCAAACATACCCAGCTCTTTCCCAGCTTCAGGCTTCATGGATACCATTCTGTGCTTGGAATATTCCCTGCCTAGCTTACTTCATCAGTCTCAGCTTACCTCTATTAAATGCCACTGCTTCTGAGGCGTCTCCCAAGACCAAGTATCCCCCTACTCTCTGCCATTTAACTTTTTCTGTTGCCAGCTCTCATTTTATCCTGTGTTTTCCTTTGTGGAAGTTCTCACCGTATTTAATTATCTGTTCTGTGTTTCCTTCCTCATAAGGGCGGAGGCCCTATTTGTCCACTGCCATATTCATATACTTAGGGCACATAAGGCTCTCAGTTGTGGTGGTGCAACAAATTCATCACGGACTGCTTTCCTAATCTCCAGCAGCCTAATTCACAAGTGATGCAGATTTGCCAGTCTCTTCTTTGTACCTTAGAGTCATACATGCTAAATGACTGGACCACCCTTCCTGCCTTCTGAGTGTACACATCTGTAACATGGGAGAATCACAACGGAATCCTCCTCACAGAGGAGGCAATAGGTGGATGACATGAGCACGGTGACTGCTCCAAGGCAGGCATTCACCAGAGTCCATTTTCTCATTTGTCCGCCATTGGAGAAGCTTGGGATGGATGGCATCTGAGGTCTGATTTTGACAACTTTGGTCTAAGGTTGAGTAGTCAGCCCACAGGAATCCGTGGATTAAACAGTGGCTGTCTCAAACATGGGCTGGATGGTATCTGTGGTCTGATTTTGAGACCTTTGGTCTAAGGTTGAGTAGTCAGCCCACAGGGAGCTGTGGAGGAAACAGTGGCTGTCTCAAGATTGGGCTGGATAGTGTCTGAAGTCTAATTTTGAGACCTTTGTTCTAAAGTTGAGTAGTCAGCCCACAGGAAGCTGTGGAGGAAAGAGTGGCTCTCTCAAGCTTGAGCTGGATGGTGTCTGAGGTCTGATTTTGAGACCTTTGGTGTAAGGTTGAGTAGCCAGCCCACAGGAAGCTATGGAGAAAGCAGTGGCGGTCTCATGGACTGCCCTAGTCAGAAATCTGGCACTAGACTGGACCTTGCACCATTGTTTTCCTTACAGTGAAGTAGCTCCTACATGGGCATCTCTTTAAAGAACTCAAGTCAAGAAGATGTTTCACATTTTTCCATTTAAAAAACACTCTGCTTTGAAACGTGTTTTGGAGTGGTCCAGCTCAGAGAAGAGTGTTCATGTATAGCTCCCTATGTTAGCACAGCCGTTTGTGTGTCTGTGTGTGTGCATGTGCGTGCGTGCAGACTGCTCACCACTCAAATGCTTCTCCCCAATTTTGTGGTGGAGTGACAGATGTTATGATTGGCACTGTGCTCCTAGGTTGGTTTTATCTCAAAGAAGAGAAAGATTTTTCCTGAGTGGCAAGATATTCTTTGGAGCAGTGTCCTGAGCAAAGACCTAAGGGCTGGAAAAGCCCCAAAATAAAGCCTGTGACTGGGGTAGTTGTCAGAGAGGCTGAGCCAGGGCCCTTGCCCACCCTAAAGGCACAGTGGGATTGTCCTAAGCTGCTTTCACTGGCATTTAGGGAGCTGATGCTCAGGCTCTGTGAGAGCATTCAGGAGCTGCAGGTGATGGGCCTCATTTGGTCAAACTGGCTTCCCTTGAGTCTCTATGTCTACGTCTTCGTGAAATGGCATAGTGGTTAGAGGAGGGACTCGGAGCCAGACTGCCAGGGTTTGAACCCAGGACCCATTACCTACCCACTGTGAGAGCTTAGGGAAGGCATCTGACATCTCTTCCCTGAAGTGTGATCCTCGTGGACTTGTCATGAGGCTCAGAGAGCCAAATGCATGCTAGAGTAAGAATCCTATCAGCATTGTCACTCTTGTTTCTCAAATAGAGGTGGTTTTTCTTCACTTCTCCCATCACACAGAGAGCCCAGATGAGAAGTAAGGTAACACGTGAGGACCCAACATGTTCTGAGTACCCACCAAGTACCTGGCAGCATACTGGGTGCTTATATTCTTTTCCTTGTTGGATATCTACACCAGCCCACTAACATAGATGGTATCCCTGCCTTCCTGGAAAAATGAAAGTTACCATGAGCCTATTTTGCGCATGATCCTCAAAGATTCTCTGTGATTCCTGCCACGTAGTGAAATGAGCGTCTTTAACAGGCTGCGACTGGGAAGGGCCACGTATCAGGAGGTGTCTCTACTCAAACCTTGCCCATTGAGAAGTTTCCTTATTGAGTGGTGAAATCCAATCCAATCAACCCTTTCCCTTGGGAAATGCCAGTGGATAATGAGGGTCTGTCTGTAGAGATCCATCTTTGTCCCCAGTACCAATAAAATATTTGGGGAATCCTCCAAGAGGCCTGATACCTGTTGCAGAGGAAGCTAGGGTGTTGGTTAATGAGCATGCCAAAACAATCCCTTGTGCTGTCAGTCCTCTAGTATGTGGTATCTTTTTTAAAAATTATTTTCTATTTTTTTTTTTTAGAGACAGGGTCTTGCTCTGTCTCCCAGGCAAAAGTGCAATTATGAAGTCATAGCTCACTGTAGCCTTGAACTCCTTGGTTCAAGGGGTCCTCCTGCCTCAGCTTCCTGAGTCACTGGAACTACAGGCATGCACCACTGCCCCCAGCTAATTGCTTTTATTATTATTATTATTGTTTTCCAGAGATGAGGTCTTTCTTTGTTTTCCAGGCTGGTCTCAAACTTACAGGGCTCAGGTAATTCTCCTGCCTCAGCCTCCAAGTGTTGGGACTACAGGTGTGAGCCGCTGCACCCAGCTAATAGCTTACGTTTCTATCACCAAGGCTCTCTCTGTAGCCCTTCTGCTTGAGTCTGCAAGAGTGCTCATAAGATCCTCATTTTCCATATAAGGAGAATCAGAGAGGTAACTTGAGGTCCACATTCACAGCTGGCATGGGGGAAATCCACTGGGACATCTTTTTGCCGCCATTCCTGCCTCCACGGAGCTTATGCTTCCCAAGAATGGCACTGCTAGCTGCCCTCTCCCCACTCAGGGCTGGTCTAGGATGCCAGCTCTCCGAGTTCTTTGCCTCTTGGTTGGCGCTGGCACGAGGAGGCTGCTGGGTTCAGCATGTTTGCTGCAGGTGGGGGTTGATTCCTGAGCACTCAGTTCCTTACTTTGCTGATGTGATGACATCTATACAAACCCACATTTCTGAGATTGGTCACCAAAGGGTCTCTTCTTTAAAAGTGGGCCCTTCCATTCCATGGTCTTCCAACCAAAAGAATCCTTCTTCTCCCTACTTCCTTTTTCTTTTCTCCACTCTTATTATTTTTTTAATAAAGCTTTTCTTTGGGTAGAATAGGTTTCTCTGATTTAAACTCCTTTCGTCTCAGTTTAATTTCCTTTCCCTAAAGTGCCGTAGAGGGCTTTGCGAATCAATGAGTTTTGTCATTCTAGATCAGATGCGTCCCTGAAATGCAGATAAATTGCCCATTATGGGACCGTTGTCTCCCCTTTCTGGGGATGTATTCAGAGAATTCAGCCAGATTTGTCAGGCCTGACCTTCTTTTCATGAACCATGCTATGACTGGCCCTCTCTACATTAAATATTGCTGAATGGCCCACATCTTCTAAACCTCCTCCCTCCCTGGGGCCCTAGACAACAACCTCTCCATTGCCAAGGTCGCCACCAGCAAGCCAGGACCTTCATTTTGTTTGTCCCACTTTCCTTCACTCTGTGGTGACCCGGATTGCTGGGCCAGCCCCATGCCGTGAGGTCAGCCTGGGGCAAATCCTTGTCCATAGCCTGGAGCCCAGGGAAGCAGCCTCAGAAAGGAATCTGCTGCTCCTCAGCTCCCTTGCTGCTTTGCTCTTGACCTGCACACTAACACTATTATAGTATGATCAAGGCTTAAGTCTATTATTTGCAATGCTAATAGCTATAGGTATTATGAACAATAATGTAGTCATTGCTCACATTGTGACATATGATTAGTACAAATATTTTAATATTATTGTTGGCTACATGTTGCTGTGCTTTGCCCTTTTACGCATTGAATATTCTCCTGTCAGCTCCGTGTCTCAGCTACAATTGTATTGTTTTTAGTGTCATTGATGGTGAAGGAAACTGAGGTTCAGAAAGGTTCTGTGACTTTCCGGAAGCCACATGGGTGGGCACTCTTAGCCCTGGCCGTGAATTCAAACCTTGATGTGAAGGCTGGGCATGGTGGCTCATGCCTGTAATCTCAGCACTTTGGGAGGCTGGGGCAGGTGGATCACTTGAGGTCAGGAGTTTGAGACCAGCCTGGCCAACATGGTAAAACCCTGTTTCTACTAAAAATACAAAAATTAGCTGGGTGTTCTGGCATGTGCCTGTAATCCCAGTTACTGAGGAAGCTGAGGCAGGAGAATTGCTTGAACCAGGGAGACAGAGGTGGCAGTGAGCCAAGATTGTGCCACTGCACTCCAGCCTGGGCAACAGAGTAAGACTTTGTCTCAAAAAAATGAACAACAAAGGAACAAACAGAACCTTGATGTGAAGGCTGACTTTACTTTTTGTTTCTTCTAGCTTTATTGAGCATTTAATGACTGACAAATAAAAATTGTATATATTTAAGGTGTGCAATGTGATGCTTTGATGTAGATATATATTGTGAAGTACTCACCACAATTGAACTAACATACCCATTACCTCAGATAGTTAAACTTTGTATATATGTCTGTATCTACTCTCTTTGCATGTTTCAAATGTACAATACAGTGCTATTATGTAGAGTCACCATGATGTATATTCGGTCTCCAGAACTTATTTATCTTTTAACAAAGTTTGTATACTTAGACCAATATCTCCCCATTTACCCACCCTGAAGCTGTTGGTGACCACAACTCTACTCTGTTTTTGTTGTTGTTGTTTGTTTGTTTTGAGATAAGGTCTTACCTTGTCACCCAGGCTGAGTATAGTGGTGTTATTGTGGCTCACTGCGGCCTCAAACTTCTGGGTTCACATGATCCTCCTGCCTCAGCCTGCTGAGTAGCTGGGACTACAGGTGTGCACCAGCATGCCCACTAATATTTTAATTTTTTTGTAGAGACAGGGTATATGTTGCCTACACTGGGCCTTCAACTCCTGGCCTCAAGTGGTCCTTCCACCTTGGCCTCCCAAAGTTCTAGGATTACAGGAGAGAGCTGCCATGCCCGGCCTCCTCTCTCTCTTTCTATCCGTTCACTTCTTTAGATTCTCAATATAAGTGAGCTTTGGTAGTATTTGTCTTTCTGTATCTGGCTTATTTCACTTGATCCAGCAAATCCCACTTATGAGTGGACATTCAAAAGAAGTAAAATCACAATCTCAAAGAGATATCTGTGCCCTCATGCTGATTGCAGGACTGTTCACAATAGCCAAGATATACAAACAACTTAAGTGTCCATTGACAGAGAACGAATACAAAAAGTGCAGTGTAGATACACACACAGTAGCATACTATTTAGCCTATAGAAAGAAGGAAATCCTGCCATTTGCAATAACATGGATGAATGCTGCTTTTTATCCCTACTGTCAAAAGCTCTTAAGTTGAAAGTTCCTAAGCAGGAACTCCTGTGTGCAAAGGAATGGTCTTGTGGAAGCATTTGCATATTTGAAGGGATTGATGGACAGGTTAGCTCAAGGGAAGTCATCCACACCAGGTGGAGTTCCCCTGGAGTGAGGGCTGTGGGAGCAAATGCCCCCCTTGCCCACTTAGCAGGTTTCCAGGTAAGGTCCCTGTGGTTAAGAAGTAGGGAAAGGCGGGAACACCATTCTCTGATGCCATTTATCTTCTCTGATTGTCACTCTTCGCACATGTGAGCCCTCTGGGTTCCTGGGATGGCTCCTCCGTAGGTCACTCTGAGAATCTCCTTCTTTGTCTGGTCACCGCTCCCCTCTCCATGGCTGAGAGTCACCTGAAATAAGATTCCTTCCAGGCACAGAGGCAGCTCCACGCAGAGTCCCTGATGAGCTACTCGCCATTGTGTTCTCCTGGCCCCTTTCTTCCATCCCCACCTCCAGCAAAGTTCCAAGATCACCTTTACGTCTGCCCATCCAGGCCAAAAGTCTGTAACTGTCAAAACCTCTTCTTGTGGGTACCCAGAGACAATATCACCTCTCACCTTCAACTGATAGTGACAAACATTGACAGGTTGAACTTTACCTGCATAGCCCTGGCTCCTGTCAAATGTCTCCGCTGACAGGTGAGAGCTCTGAAATCATCCCAATACTCTCAGGTCCACTCTCAGGGCAGAAGGGCCAGGGAGGCAGTGATGTATGTTGAGTGCTTGCTGTTGCTGAGAACTGGAACAGTTGAACATAGACTTTGGAAACTGGGAGACCTAATTCTGTCACTTACAAACTGTGTGTCCTTGGGCGAGGGGCTTAGACTTTCTAAGCTTCAGTTTGTAGTCTGTCAAATGGGAGTATGAACATGGAGGTGCATCATACCTAGAGGTTAAGTTCTAAATCAGAGCTGGAAGCAAAATATGTGAGCAAGTCAAAAGTTTCTCTTGAAGGCTGCAACTTTGGAAAGCATTTTGCAATTCCTCAATAAGCCCAGCACACAGCTAGCTTTTTTTTTTTTTTTTTTTTGCCAGCCGGGAAATGGATTATTGTTTTTTTCGTTGAGCATCTGGTGGATAGATGGCTTGCATTTAGGGGATATAAATGTAAAAATCACAGCATGGGGATTCAGAGATAGGCACGGGAGAACTAAGACCTGCTGTATCTTAGGAGAAGCTATGTTAATTATATTTGTCCAGGGATCCCAAGAGAATTTGCATCTTTACTAAGCTCACCTGTACGTCTTCCACTAAAGGTCTCAAGCAAGGAGGAAACTGGCCACAAACTCCATTCTGGTATTTGGGTCGGGCTGTGGGAAAGGCGCTTTTATTCTTCTACTCTTATGGCAATTAGGGTTCAGTTATAGACAACAGACACGACTCTAGCTGGTTTATCCAAGTGTTAAGGTGAATAGCAAGGTTTTGATGACTTATATTGCCTTTGAAAAGGAGGAATGCGAGACCCTTGGCTATTTTGAGGGAGGTAAATCCTAGCCCCGAGAGCTGCATACTGCATCTAAGCTCAGGGAATCTGCTTCTCTTGCTGCAGAAAGCTAGTGGGTACAGCACCTGCTGTTGGAGAACCACTGTGCTTTGCCTCTGGTCCATGCCCGCAAAGGGAGTGCCTCAAGTTCTGCCTTCATCTAGACTCAATTCCACTTTGAGTATCACACAGTGCATCTGATCAGAGGACCCAAATTACACTCAGAACTTACCTGTCAGAGTGTCTGGGGAATTTAGGTTTTTGGTTTCTGGTCTTGGCAGTAGAAGAAGATTATAATGGTCATTGAATTAGCCAGATCACCAGTCTACCACAACTAGGGGAGCCTTGAAGACAAGCTGACCACAGGTTTATTCTCTTTTTTCTTTCAATGTCCATACCTGATCCTTGGGGATTTAGTGCCACAGAGCAAAGACTACAGTTCCTCATGCCTGAGAAAAAGAATCCAGAGGAGCATATAGATGGAGAGAATGAGCCTAGAGTGGAGCTGGCAAGCACTATCTCCCTGAGAGGGTCTGTAGAGGGCATGGAACTGGTTGCCATTGTATGCCTCTGGCTGCGCACACACACTGGAGCTGTTAATCTGTGATCCTGTTGGTGTCCAAGATTTGACCAACAAGCTTAACAATTTTTCTCTTTGGGATAGAATAATACTAATAATCATCATCACTGCCATCATCGTCATCATTACCATCATCATAACCAACATCACCACTGCCATTGTCACCACTGTCACCATCATCATCACTACCACACCACCACCATCATCATTACCACTGCTGTTGTCACCGATGTCACCACCATCATTATTATCATCACCATCAACATTACCACCATCATTATCACCATCAGTATCACTGCTACCATTATCACCAATGTACCACCATCACCACCATCAACATCAACACTGCCATTGTCACCACCATTATCATCGTTGTCATTATCACTGTCATCATTGTCATTACCACTATTATCATTGCCGCTGTCATCACCATCAACATCTCCACTGCCATTGTCACTAGTGTCACCATCATCACTATCAGTATCACCACTATCATCATTACCGTCACTACCAACATCACCATCACCACTGCCATTATCACCAATGTAACCATCATCACCATCAACATCACCACTGCCATTGTCACCAGGGTAACCACCATCACCATCAACATCATTGTTCTCATCACTATCACCATCACCACTGTCATCAACATCACCACCACCATCACCATTATCATTACCATTGTCTTCATCATCACCACGGCCATTGTCACCAGTGTCACCATTATCATCAGGATCATCAACATCACTGTCGTCATCAATATCAATGTCTCCACCACCACGATAATGGTTGTCATCATTGTCATCACTATCACCACCACCATCATCATCATCATCATCATCACCATCAGTATCACCACTGCTACTATAATCATCATCATATTAATCAATTCATATTTACCAAGTACTTTCTCTTTGTCAGATATTATGCTAAAACTCCACCTGCAGCATCTCAGTCAATTCTTACACAACCTTAGAATGTGGGTACTGTTGCTATCCCCATTTTACAGAAGAGAAGACAGACCCAGATGAGTAGGAGGGGCCATGATTTGAACGTCAGTTGTCTGAGTCCAGAGTAAAGGGGTAGAGGGGCTCTCTTGCTTCTGAGATTGGCATATGTAGCCCAAGAATGTGGGCATGAACTATGGAATCTGTCTTAAAGGCAAGGGGATATTTTTTCAAGTGAAATAGGGAGAGCTATTAAGTCAGAAATCCCCCCTGGATGTCCATAGGACATTTGTGATGGCAAATGCAAGAAAAAATGTGGGTAGGGAGAATAGCAGCTGAACTGTTGAGGTCATGAAGGGAGATAGCTGATAGGAAGTATGAAATCTTAGACAATTTTCCAGTGGTTTCTAATATGTGTCTTTCTGTCCACTGCAAGAAAAATAAGAAGACACCACCGTATCTCACATGTTAGCCTCTCAATCAGTAGCCCATTATCTCGTCTCTTCAGGTGTTTAATGGAAGTTCCTCTCTCCTGTTGACCCAAAAGCTTAATGAATCTAGAATTCTCAACCCTACATCAGTGAGGTGGGCATCCCCTTGCAAGACAGCCTCATTGCAGCCACACACAGGGTAATATTTGCTCTTTGCTTCATATTCTAATGAATAAATGATATTCCCATTGGTTATTTATCCACTTTTAGAATTTGAATGGAATTCTACAGAAAATTACCACATTTCACCATTTGATAGGAAATTGGCACCTGCTGCATGGAGATAATAGTTCAATTCAGCATCTATGAAATAGGGAATTTTCTGCTAATTCCTGCCCTGAAATTTGTAAATCATCAGTAGAGTTGGTTATTAAAATTCAAGAGTTTAAAGACCTGGAGCCAAGAGGGAACGTACCTTCTTCATTAAAATTACAGAAACCAACAATGACTGCCGGACTGAAGATTCTCAGCCCAGAAGGCCCAAAGCAACTCAGGAGCAAGAAAGCTTAGTGGCAATGGGATTGTCTCTCCAGGAGATTCAAACCGCAGAACAGGAGCGAGTTGGCTCTAGGACACTTGTCAAAATGTGGAGAAATGAGAGATGGCAGCAAGACACGGGGAAGAGGCAGGGGCTTTGGGGTCAGGCAGACGATGGTTAGAATTCTAGCTGTCTATGGCTTTAGGCCTTTCTGGGTCTCCGTTTCTGCATTTGTAAGTTAAAAAATTCCCTTTTTGGCAAAAAGTAACTACCTTCTATGTAATCTTTAGTTAATCTAAGATCAGATCTATCCATTTCTCACCCATTTACTTAACAGGTATTTACTACAAGTCACTTAAGTTTAAGTAAGATTCTGCCAGGTCCTAGGGGAGGACAGTGGAGAGCAAAGCCAGGCTTGTTCTCTGCCCTCATGAATCTTCTTCACAAAAGTCTTCAACCGTGTCTTCATGGAGCCAGGATGAGTGCAAAGGCCCAAAAAGGAAAATAAAAAATTGCACCAGGCTGAGGGGAATGCCTGCCTTATTATCCAAGGAGTCGACTTGGGGGATTGGGCTTTTTGGAGTGATGGAAATATTCCATGTTTTTATTGCGATGGTGCCTATATGATCTTATACGTTTTTCAAAACTCATCAAACCCTGTGCCTAAACAGGGGTACATCTTACTGTATGCATGTTACCAATACACCTGACTTCCAAAACAAATGAACAAAAAAAGACCCCTTCTGAAATGAAATAGGCAGTCAGTCTGGTATACTGCTGTAGTTGCTGAGCCTAAAGATGTCACCAACTAGGAAATTAGAATTAAAGAGATTGAGGACTAACACAGTTTCTAAACTTTCACTTTGGCTTGTGAGAATATACAAATGCTCCTGATCACCACTGATTTCCACAAAGACCTCGTAAACTCTGGGCTGTGGGTGGACCCATCCCTCATATGGCAGCCATGGGGGTCCAGGAAAGCCACTGGGGAAGCAACTTACCATGATTCACACTGCCAGGTGATCCCAAGATCAACTCCAATGTGCAAATGGCACTCTTGTCTCTGGCCTTAGATTGTCCTCCCAAGCAGCAGTGCTGTCAGTGGAGTAGCTGCCCTGGGCCGGGGTGGTCATGCCTGATATTTACCTGACCTTGGCCAGGTCAGCTGGGCAAACTCAGGCCTTAGTTCCTAGAAAGTGATCATGAAGTCAGCATGTTCACCTAGTCCCCAAGGTGCCTCACGATGTTACTCTTGTCCACTTGCAGAGACCTTTTCCAAACACCCTTGTCTCCTTCCTCTTTCCCTTCTCCTGGCTTCCTTCTCCCTTTCCCTCTTCCCTCTTCCCTCTTTATTCCCTTCCTATCTCTTCTTTCCTCTTATTTTCTCTTTCCCATTCTCACCTTTTCTTCCCAGCCCTTCCTTCCTTCTCACCTTTCCTTCTGATCCCCTCCTTCCTTCTCACCTTTCCTTCCCATCCCCATCCATGCTGATGCTCTAGTCTTTGCCTGGGATGCATCTTCTCTTCTCTCAGCTTTCTCTCTCCAAGAGTGCTGAGGACATCTGTCCTGCCCTACCCCATCCTTCATTTCCTCCATTTCTTTCATGCTTCCTGACCTCAACCCTTCTCCTGTTCTGATGACTGGGCACGTGTTTCCTAATACAGTGGAGGAGAACTTCATTGTCCATGTAATAAGAACATGCACGAACAGCCCAGGCACTTCCCCAGGGTGTTTGTGGCTGGAGGAAACTCCATCCTTACCCCCTGCCTGGTTTCGTGTTCTTCTCCTTACCTGTTGGGTCTCTGAGATAGGTGTCTTGTCTGTTCAAAGAGCACAGGCTTGGCTAGACATGGTGGCTTATGCCTGCAGTCTTAGCGCTTTGAGAGGCTGAGGTGGGAGTATCACTTGAGGCTAAGCGTTAGAGACCTGCCCGGGCAACATAGATCCCACCTCTACACAAAATTAGAATTTTTTCTACTTGGGATTCTGAGGCAGGAGGATCACTTGAGCCCAGGGGTTCAAGGCTGCAGTTAGCTGTAATTGTGCCACTGTACTCCAGCCTGGGCAACAGAACAAGATTCTGCCAAAAAAGAAAATAAAAACAAGAAAGAAAAACAGCACGTGCTTTCATGCTTTAATCCCCTCTGAAACCCATGGAGTGTTGCCATTGCCAAAGAAACCCTTGGTAGAGGAAATGAGGCAGCATCCATATTTGATCCTCAGATGAACTGATCATCTTGCTCAGGTCCACTGAGCTCAAAGCTAGGTTCACGAGACTGAGTGCACCTGCCTGTCACCTTCCTCTTTGGTGCCAAACACCGACATTGCTATTGGGCAGCAGCTCTCAGGTGATTTTACATGCTAGCTTCCATCTCTAACACTGAGCTCATTCCCTGTAGGCTACAGGGAATAGCTTATCCTTGGCTTGGATGAGCTCAGTGGGAGCTCATGCAAGAAGGAAGGGAGATAAAGGTGTTTAAGAAAGATCACTGCAAGTGGGCAAAAGTAACATCGTGAGACACCTTGGGGACTAAGTGACTGTGATGACTTTAAACACTTTCTAGCACAGGGTTTGGCACGTAGTAGATGTGCAGATAAAGTTGGCTGAAACAAACTGGGCACAAAAAAGAAAGAAAAGAAAGAAGACAACTCCAAGGAAGATACACCATGAGAGAAGTATGTGAAGTCCACAATGGTAGGAAGGAATGGGGGCCATGCCTTGTGATCATATGGTTTATCCAGCTTTCCTTAGTTACTCAGTTTCTGTGCCTGATGTGCCTGTGGTCACAGAGATATTACCCCTGGCTAGGAAATATGATGGAACCACCTTTTAATAGCATCCTTATCTCAGTTTAACTGAAAGAAGGGGTCAGGACACTCCATGGGCACGAAGGAGACGTCTTCAAGCCACTCTGCATTTCATGGCTTCCATAGCACTTACTCAAACCTAGACAGTGTTAGTTCTGAAATGACAGAGCAAAGCAAACTATTGCCTGAATTCATTCTTCTCAATCACATCTGAATTCCTTCCTCACAGATAACAAGTGTGCCTGGTTGCCTTGGCATTAGAGATGCATCTTCTCTCAACTTTCTTTCTCCAAGGTTGTTGAGGACATCTGTCCTGCCCTGCCCCACCCTTCATTTCCTTCCTGCTTCCCCATCTTGACCCTTCTCCTGTTCTGATGACTGAGCCATGTGGGTGTCCATTACCTAATAGAGTAGAAGAGGACTTAGTTGTCCATGTAATAAGAATATGCATGGGCCAGGCCCGGTGGTTCACGCCTGTAATCTCAGCACTTTGGGAGGCCAAAGTGGGCAGATCACCTGAGGTCAGGAGTTCGAGACCACCCTGGTCAACATGGTGAAACCCTGTTTAGCCGGGCATGGTGGTGGGCAGCTGTAATCCCGCTACTCTAGAGGCTGAAGCAGGAGAATCGCTTGAACTCAGGAGGCGGAGGCTGCAGTGAGCCAAGATGGCAGCACTGCACTCCAGCCTGGGGGACAGAGCAAGACCCTGTCTCAAAAAACAAAACAAAACAACAACAACAACAACAAAACAAATATGTTTATTTGACACATGTTCCCCAGATGGGGAGAAGGCATGGGTAGTACACATGTGTTCTCAAAAGCAGAGGTTTGCTTAGGGTCCTTTTTCTGTGTTCAGAGGGAACAAAGACGGTGACATGCTGACCTTAGAGTTTACAGAGGGATTTGGACGTCCATGACTCATTCATTTCCCTTCTTTACTGGCTATGATGATTATGGCAGGTAGGGTTTTGTTACACGTGGACCAGTGGAGCCACTCTTCCTGCCTTTGCCACAAGCCTGCCACCCAGCACCCCCCATCCCTTTTGAGCAGTGATGAAGTGAACCTGGCATCCTGGAGACATACTAGGACATGTGTTTTGGGAAGTGTGGGGTATAGGGCTTTAGAATTCTGAGCTACCTCCTTTGTGTCAGAATCAGATGTGTCACTATCTATAGCGACCCCTCCTCCAATCTTTTTTACTTTCCTAAAAGTGCACCCGAGTAGCACTGGGTGTGGGGTGATGGGAGGTGTGATTCAGCCACCCACAGCCATATGGGGCTGCTGCTTGTCCCAGCTTCTGCTCCGTTTCCCTCCCCGACTCTCTTCCTTGCTTCCCAGTGAGAGGAGGGCTCACCACCCTGTTTCCTAGATGCCTGGGCGGAGTGGGGCCGGGATCGGGGGCATTTGAACCCCCTGTGAAGAGTTGAAGATGAAGTGGAAGCTATTTAAATTTTTCTTAATTTATTTTTTGAACAGTCTCTCTGTAACCTGGCATTTCCCTGTGCTGGTGTCTCTCGGATTGTCTGTCTCTGTCTCTATCTGCGCCTCTCTCTGGCCCCTCCCCTCTCTCCATCTGTGTGTGTCTGTCTCTTTGCTCTGCCTTTCTCTCCATCTGTTTGTGTGTCTGTGAATCTGTCTTTGTCTCTTTTTCATTCTTTTTTCCCTCTTCTCTCTTTCCCTCTTTTTCTCGCCCTTCTCTTTCCCTCCCTTCTTCCTTCTTTCTCTCTCTCTCCCCCTCCCTCTCTTCCTGTCTCTCTTCCTCCTTTCTTTCCTGGCCCTCTCTCACTTTATTCCCATTTTTCTCTCTCTGATTCTGTTTCAGTCTCTTCCTCTTTCTCTCAAGCACCTCCTTCATTTAAAAAGGTAGGCAGAAATGGGTGAGGGGTGCTGACAATGATGGTGACTTGCATTGCCCATAATCTCCTTGAAGTCTAACATGGCTCCACTTTCTGCTGGATGCTTCATGTCAGCGATCATTGTCATTATGTGAGGTCTGTCTTCATTTTTTTTTTTTTTTAAAAGATTCTGGGCTGTGTGCAATGGCTCACGCTTGTAATCCCAGCACTTTGGGAGGCCAAGGCAGGTGAATCACTTGAGGTTAGGAGTTCAAGACCAGCCTGGCCAACATGGTAAAACTCGGTCTCTCCTAAAAGTACAAAAAATTACCTGGGTGTGGTGGCGTGTGCCTGTAATCCCAGCTACTTGGAAGGCCGAGGCAGGAGAATCCCTTGAACCCAGGAGGTGGAGGTTGCAGTGAGCCGAGATTGTGCTGCTACACTGCAGCCTGGGCAACAGAGTGAGACTCCATCTCAAAAATAAACAAATAAATAAAACAAAAAGATTCTGGATTTTTTTTTGCCTGTCCATGTAGTACATTTTCCTGCCTTATCCTGCTCTTATCTGGCTAACTCTTTATCCTGCTTTTTGTATGTCAGCAAATCTGTACTTCTCACTAAGTTTAGGGTGCTTGGGGTCTTCCTTTGTGCTGCGTCCATACCAAAACTACCCCTTCTACAGAGCTCAAGATTGGACAATGGCTGCACAACTCTGTGAATAAACTAAAAACCCTGACGTGTACCCTTTAAATGGATGACATGAAGTAATGTCTGAATTATATCTCAATAAAGCTGGGTTTTAAAAATTTCTTTTTTTAGTCTTTTATTTTTATTTATTTTTTAAAATTATACTTTAAGTTCTGAGATACATGTGCAGAACATGCAGGTTTGTTACATAGGTACACATGTGCCACGGTGGCTTGCTGCACCCATCAACCTGCCATCTACATTAGGTATTTCTGCTAATGTTATCCCTCCCCTTGCCCCCCACCCCCAACAGGCACCAGTGTGTGATGTTCCCCTTCCCTGTGTCCATGTGTTCTCATTGTTCAACTCTCACGAGTGAGAACATGCAGTATTTGGTTTTCTGTTCCTGTGTTAGTTTGCTGAAAATGATTTTTTAGTCTTTAAAAAATACTTTGATACATTATATTTATACATAGTCATGAAAGTACATATGAAACTTTGTCACATGCAGAGAATGTATAATGATCAAGGCAGGGTATTTAGGGCATACATCACCCAAGTGTTTATCATCTCTATACTTTGGGTATATTTCGACAACGCTGTTTCTTTAAAAAGTAAATCTAAAGCAAGTATAGCCCAGGTGCGGTGGCTTATGCTTGTAATCCCAACACTTTGGGAGGCCAAGGCAAGCAGATCACTTGAAGTCAGGAGATGCAGACCAGCCTGGCCAACATGGTGAAACCCCGTCTCTGCTAAAAATACAAAAACAAATTAGCTGGTCGTGGTGGTGCACGTCTGTAATCGCAGCTACTCGGGCGGCTGAGGCAGGAGAATCGCTTGAATTTGGGAGGTGAAGGTTGCCATGTGCCGAGATCGCACAACTGTACTGCAGCCGGGATGACAGAGCAAGGCTCTGTCTCAAAAAAAAAAAAAAAAAAAAAAAATCTAAAGGAAGTATAAAGCACTTTCCATTGATTTCAACCTGACTGCAGGTTTTCCATTGGGGCATTTGAATTGGGAGCTGGAGTGGGGGTGGACAGCATGCGAATCAGGAAGTATTTATGACTCTGTGTAAACATATCACAGTGGAATGCCAAACATTAGCTTCTGCTGAAATCAGCTAGCTCATCTAAACCTTAGCTAGAGGGGTTTCCTTAATGTCAACATTGATGCAAAAAGCCAGGGAAGATGGATGAAGTCAAAGCAGAATTGGGTCTACGTGGGTTTTCTTCTCTCTGACAAAGAACAGGCTAACTCCCACTTACTCCACACAAACACCCCTTCCTCCACAAGGCCTTGCCTGAATCTCAAGTTTAGAAAAAACTCTTTTTTGCTGTTGTCTTCAAACACCTTGAAATCTAACAGTTCTCTTGCCTTATTTTCCTTCTTGGTTTAAGTATGTGTCTTATCCATTGGGCTGTAAACTTCTTGAGTGTAGGAACTGTGCCCCTTTTGCACGTAGAAGGCCTATGATAATTATTCAGGCAAGGAAGGATGAAAGAAAAACAAACAAATGACTGAGGGGGGATCTTGGTGTCCAATATGGATATTAAGGCTAGTCCCAGTCAAACATCCACTTTTAGCACATAACTGTTGTGCCCCTATGGGTAATGTTCTGCATAGCAGGCAGTACTCTGGGCACTGGTAATACAGCTGTGAATAAAACAGGCAAGAATCTGTGCCATTGTGGCACTTGTGTCTGGTAGGGGGAAAGTAGATAATAAAAATAAGAAAATTATAAGGAGTATTGGAAGGTGGTAACTGTTAGGGAGAAAAGAAAGTATAAGAGTACTTATGATGAGCATGTGGTCATTTGCAAAATATTTTTCCTTTGTCTTTATCCCCCTGATATCTATAGAGAAAAGAAATTGTTCATATAGGAGAGAAAATTGAGGTATTTTGCAGCACACAGAGACAGATATTAAAAAAACTTATGCTTTGGCATTTTCTGTGCACCCTAAGCTTCAAACTTAGAATTCTTGGAGCAAACAGAAAGGCCCTTGGGGCTGGGACAGGCAATCCTGTGTTGTAGAAGCAGAGAGCAGGGAAAACAGGGGAGCCACTGCCCCACGTTGGGGCCTCCTCCCATCTCTCCATCTGCATGTGTCTGTCTGTAACTCTGCCATTTGAGCAAGCTTCATTCCTGTTTTTCAAGCTTAAGCCTTGGGATATTAAAAATGTAAAAAATAATAAGAAAAATGAATGGGTGCAAACCACAGCTAGAGACAGAGGAGGCGGGGTGAGGCTGGGTTGCTGAGGAGCCCCAGGGAGGGATCAGTGGGGCGGGCAGCGGGAGGGGTCCATGCTGCAGAACTGCTCTCTTTGAACTTGGTATTTTTCCACAGCAAACAGAAGCCCAACGCTTGTTGGCAGTGGAGCCTCGTCCTGGGAATAGAGAGGGCAGAGTGGCCACTGGGAGCTAGATGTGGAGGAAGTAAACACATGGAGGGGAGGCCGACTTTGATGTCTTTACCATCTGGGGGCTCCCTGAGGAGTTGGGGCTGGTGTTAACATTCACCAGGTGCCCTGTTGATCAATCATCATAAGTGAAAGGAACAAAGCATCCGATCACCAAACACTGTGTGATTCCCTGAGACTCCAAGGGGGGCTGCACCAAACAGGGGTGCAGCACAGTCTCCCAGACACAGGGGCTGGCCACAGTCCCAGCAACAGTGATGGTAGAGTCAGCTAGTGCATATGAAGACTTGCATATTGGACACTATTCAAAGCACATTGTGTGAATTATCTCACTTAACCTTGTAAGGTTTTCTGTAGCAAACTCATGGATCCGTTAGGACTCAATTGATTACACATGACTGAAAAGCAAACCTAAAATGATAAGCAGAAAGGGAATCTGTCAAGTCATGCAACTGAAATATCCAGGAGAAGCTGTGGCTTCAGGCATGGCTGGATCCAGGAGCTTAAACAGTATGCTAGGCTCTGTTGTTTTTCTTGGTCTCTTGACTCTACTTCCCATATCTCAGTATCATTCTAAGATGAGCTGTCCTGGTGGCAAAAGGGCTGTGGCTACTCTAATCCACATCCTTTCAAGGTGAAGTCCGGCAGAAAAGAATGTTTCTTTTACTGTCCCCATAGTTTTAGTATGTCTTTTGGCCTCTCCTTGGCTCTGATGAGGATTGTGTGCCCATCTGGACAGGTTACCATGGTGGCAGGGAATGGAAGTCACTGTTTGTTGTGTACTACCCTGGAGTGAGGGATGGAGTCATGATGAGTTGGAGTGGGATCATGAGGGATGGTCCTTAAAATAGGTAAAAGGAGGCAGGTGGTAAAAAATTAAACAATGTCTATGTCTTGGTACTATTATCACCTCCATTTTGTAGATGGGGAAATTGCGACCAGGAAGGGTGGAGTCACTGGTCCAAGGTCACACAGCCAATAGAACTGGGATAGTGGTCCAGTGTCATCTGTGGCCACCATCAGGCCATCAACTTCCATGACCAGAGCCTCACCTCATCCGTCTTTCCTGCATCTGTCCTTGGGGCTCACGTCATTCCAAACCACCAGAGCGATCAGTGGGGTCGCCCTGAAGAACTGCAGGAGTCATAAGGCTGCAAACCCATCAATCCTGTCACTTTCCAAGGACCATTCCCAAGGCAAAGGGTCATGAATATCATCATCTCCATCTTCTTTAATGCTAATTACTTTTTTTCCCACGTCAACATAAAAATCATCTTAAATGTCCTCATTAAAGTGGATGTGATTTCTGACCACAGAATCATCAACTCAGCCTGGGAAAGACTTTCAGGGGAGAAAATGTTCTCAGTATCATGGTGGCAATTTCAAGTGATTTAGAATATCAAGTTTGTATGATTTTTAGTCATTAAAGGAGATGTAAAAACATATTTTATACACAATCTTTTATCTTACACTTATTTTTATATTTCTCTTTAACAATTTATTGCGACGCATATATCACCATTACATCAGACATTTATGGCTCCATTAAAATTCAATGCTATCATAAATTTGGGCCTGTTAAAGTGGTGACATTTGTAACAGCTTTCACAAGGACATATTTTATATTTAAAGTGAAACTTGTAGAAGAAACTTTTGTTAAAGAAATAAAAAACGTGTAGGATAGGAAGGGGGTATAAGATTTTCTTCTTTGTAAAACACTTAATGCCTACCTTAATACCTGCCGTATTATGAAGCCGGACTTTTGCTAAATACTGGATATGCTAGTTCCAGTATGTAGGGATTAACAGGAATCATGATAATGCTATCATTGACTAGAAATACTCCAATCTTCTCAGTCTTTTGGCACCCTGAGACCTGGGAGAATTTTAGAAATAAGAGAAAATATTAATCAGATTTTTTAAAAATGCTATGTCCATGTAATGAGAAGTTTTCTGATTCCAGAGCATAAGGATTTTCAGAGTGATAGTATATGGAACTTACGTTTTTCCGTCACTTGGTTCAAGATGGGAAATTTGGAAACATCCTTCCTTCCCTTCCTTTCTCCTTTCTTTCCTCCCTTCCTTCTTTCTTCCCTTCCTTCTTCCCTTCCTTCTTTCCTTCCTTCCTCCCTCCCTTCCTCCCTTCCTTC
>NW_026652298.1:36284550-36448960 GCF_009828535.3 Hylobates moloch | reverse complement strand
TCCCTTCCTTCTTTCCTTCCTTCCTCCCTCCCTTCCTCCCTTCCTTCCTCTCCTAACTCTCCTTCCTTCCTGCTTCTCCTTCCTCTCCTAACTCTCTTTCCTTCCTTCCTCTCCTTCCTCTCTTTCCTCTCCTTCCTCTCCTTCATCAGATGATCAAAATGTACTAGAACAACTTTTGTGAGCCCATCGCTTTTGTAGAGGATTTAAAATGTAAAAGTAGGGCTGCTATATTCTTCTTCTGAAGGAGGCTTCTACCCTGGGAAACTGTCAAAGGAGAGAAACAAGCCTGATCACTTCTCTTGCATGCTCAGGTGCCATAAGAACATCTGGCACATAGTAGATATCCACCAATAGCCTCATCAAAGATCTTGGTCAAGCTACTCACATAGAAAGCTTTAGGCAGTTAATGCTCAACTAGGCATAGCAGAGGACCGGCCCAGCTGTGCAGGACAGAATGGGTATCATATATGATTTAAGGAAAGCGAAGTGCGTGAGGACTTTGTTTAGGTCTAGATAGGGTTTATGGAAGAAGGAGGCTTCAAATTAGTATTAGTCCAGAAATGGAACTAAAGGTAAGCTAGCCTGAAAGAACCAATGGGAGCTAAGAGCTAGCTTGAAGAACTTCATTTGGGCCGAGAGATGGATCTGGTCAGGTGTTGGGATAAAGTGAAGGTGAGTCTACTCAGCACCATGGTGTGTATCACAGCAGGGACAACAGACACTGAACGTGTGCTGGATCAGGCAGGAGGCATGCTATTTTGCATTAACAATAGAGATAGCAAAGGATTAACTCCACTTACTATTAGCCTGTTTTTTTTTTTCCAAGTGCTTTTCTCAAATGGACTGATTTTAATTCTCACAACCACCCTAACAGTGAGTATTCTGTATTGTGATTGGAAAGAATGAAAAAGGAGAGTAGATATATAGGTTACAGGTACATTTTCTATTTCTCTCTGTATGTCTCTGTGAATCTGAACAAATAGAAGGCAGAACACTACTCACATCCCAGGGGTAAATTTAATTGGGGGCCCGGGTGGGCAACTTTTGTTTTCTGAGCTTTACTGGCTGATGCTGCTAATAGCGGGCTGAAATCAAACGTCGTTACAGGAAGTGTCAACTAGAATCGGACAAATCAGAGTTCTCCTAAACCAAATGAGACCTTTGCAGAGCATGCCCTGTGGAAGGAGGAGTCTTACATTCTCACAAAGGAACACAGTACCTACAAGCTGTGCTGTTCAATATGGGAGCCACTGGCTACATGTGCTGACTAGTGCCACATATTAAAATTATCATTTTTTGCATGTTGTGTTAAGTAAAACATACTTTTAAGAGTAATTTTCCTGTTTCTTTTGCTTGTTTTAATGTGGCTACTGGAAAATTAAAAATCACACATGATTTTCATTATATTTCTTTTCTGTTTATTACGCTAAGAACACTTAAAATGAGATCTCCCCTTGTAACAAATTTTACTTTTGTACACATAAGGCCCTGCTGTGTTGTCCTGGCTTGTCTGAAACTCCTGGCCTTAAGTAATCCTCCCACCTCACCCTCCCAAAGTGCTGGGATTATAGGCATGAGCCACTGCACCCAGCCTTGAGATGAATTTTTAGGTGCATAACACGGTATTGTTAATGATAGGCACGAGGTCGTACGGAAGATCTCAAGAACTTATTCATCTTTCTATGCAGACATCATCTGTGTAGGTTGTTTGCGTCCTTTCTGTAGAAAGGACATATCTACGGAAATAGAGAAAGACTCCTGGAGAGCTCCTTGTTCATCATGCCACCAGTGTCTGGGCTGGGAACTGCTTTCATATAAATTTTCAACTACAGCTCCCAGGCTACCATGCCCTGAAAAGAATCATTCACAGCTCCTTGTCTTTGCTTGTGCTATGCTCCCCGTCTGGAGTTCCTTCCTCTTATCTTCCACCTCACTCACCTGGCATGCTCCTGAAATCCTTTAAACCCCAACTCAAACGTTCTCTGTTTCTTGTAGCTGCCCTTGAATGAATTGCTCTGTCTTCTGGGTTCCCGCAGCACCTTGAACCCATTTCCTCTAAAGTAGCTTTAGATTCTCCTTAGGCAGAATCCTTCTTTTCTGCTTCCAAATAGAAGGGTACCCCCCACTGATGCTGGAGCTGGTTCATATGGGATCATCGGTCAGTGGTGTGTCTCTTCTTTCCAACTCCACCTTCAGTGGCTTTGCACTGATGACTTGTAATTGGAGTATTTACATCACAGACATTGGCAGACAGTGTAAGTCAGGGCTTTTTCTGAGGAGTGGGGAAGGGAGAGCAAGTTGTTAAATATTTAGCAGCTCACCCTGATCTGAAATTAAATGAAATAAAAGGCTTTTGCCACCTGCATCAGCCTTGGAAAATGGTGGTCATTTTCTTGTGATTAGGTGACATGAGTGTAAAGAAATTCTGCTTTCTTTTTCTTTTTTGAGACGGAGTTTCGCTCTGTTGCCCAGGCTGGAGTGCAGTGGTGCGATCTCAGCTCACTGCAACTTCTGCCTCCCGGGTTCAAACAATTCTCCTGCCTCACCGCTCCCCCTCCCACTGCCCAAAGTAGCGGGGATTACAGGCATGCACTGCCATGCCTGGCTAATTTTTGTATTTTTTTTTATTATACTTTTAGTTCTACGGTACATGTGCACAGCGTGCAGGTTTGTTACATATGTATACATGTGCCATGTTGGTGTGCTGCACCCATTAACTTGTCATTTACATTGGGTATATCTCCTAATGCTATCCGTCCACCCGCCCCCACCGCATGACAGGCCCCTTGCTGTGTGATGTTCCCCTTCCTGTGTCCAAGTGTTCTCACTGTTCAATTCCCACCTATAAGTGAGAACATGCAGTGTTTCGTTTTTTGTCCTCGCGATAGTTTGCTGAGAATGATGGTTTCCAGCTTCATCCATGTCCCTGCAAAGGACATGAACTCATCCTTTTTTATGGCTGCGTAGTATTCCATGGTGTATATGTGCCACAATTTCTTAATCCAGTCTATCATTGATGGACATTTGGGTTGGTTCCAAGTCTTTGCTATTGTGAATAGTGCCACAGTAAACATACGTCTGCATGTGTCTTTATAGCAGCATGATTTATAATCCTTTGGGTATATACCCAGTAATGGGATTGCTGGGTCAAATGGTATTTGTAGTTCTAGATCCTTGAAGAATTGCCACACTGTCTTCCACAATGGTTGAACTAGTTTACAGTCCCACCAACAGTGTAAAAGTGTTCCTATTTCTCCACATCCTCTCCAGCACCTGTTGTTTCCTGACTTTTTAGTGATGGCCATTCTAACTGGGATGAGATGGTATCTCATTCTGGTTTTAATTTGCATTTCTCCGATGGCCAGTGATGATGAGCATTTTTTCATGTGTCTGTTGGCTGCATAAATGTCTTCTTTTGAGAAGTGTCTGTTCATATCCTTCACCCACTTTTTGATGGGGTTGTTTTTTTCTTGTAAATTTGTTTGAGTTCTTTGTAAATTCTGGATATTATCCCTTTGTCAGATGAGTAGATTGCAAAAATTTTCTCCCATTGTGTAGGTTGCCTGTTCACTCTGATGGTAGTTTCTTTTGCTGTGCAGAAGCTCTTCAGTTTAATTAGATCCCATTTGTCAATTTTGGCTTTTGTTGCTATTTCTTTTGGTGTTTTAGACATGAAGTCCTTGCCCACGCCTATGTCCTGAATGGTATTGCCTAGGTTTTCTTCTAGGGTTTTTATGGTTTTAGGTCTGACATTTAAGTCTTTAATCCATCTTAAATTAATTTTTGTATAAGGTGTAAAGAAGGGACCCAGTTTCAGCTTTCTACATATGGCTAGCCAGTTTTCCCAGCACCATTTATTAACTAGGGAATCCTTTCCCCATTGCTTGTTTTTGTCAGGTTTGTCAAAGATGAGATGGTTGTAGATGTGTGGTATTATTTCAGAGGGCTCTATTCTGTTCCATTGGTCTATATCTCTGTTGTGGTACCAGTACCATGCTGTTTTGGTTACTGTAGCCTTGTAGTATAGTTTGAAGACAGGTAGCATAATGTCTCCAGCTTTGTTCTTTTGGTTTAGGATTGACTTGGCAATGCAGGCTCTTTTTTGATTCCATATGAAATTTAAAGTAGTTTTTTCCAATTCTGTGAAGAAAGTCATTGGTAGCTTGATGGGGATGGCATTGAATCTATAAATTACCTTGGGCAGTATGGCCATTTTCAGGATATTGATTCTTTCTACCCATGAGCATGGAATGTTCTTCCATTTGTTTGTGTCCTCTTTTATTTCGTTGAGCAGTGGTTTGTAGTTTTCCTTGAAGAGGTCCTTCACGTCCCTTGTAAGTTGGATTCCTAGGTATTTCATTCCCTTTGAAGCAATTGTCAATGGGAGTTTACTCTTGATTTGGCTCTCTGTTTGTCTGTTATTGGTGTATAAGAATGCTTGTGATTTTTGTACATTGATTTTGTATCCTGATACTTTGCTGAAGTTACTCATCAGCTTAAGGAGATTTTGGGCTGAGACAATGGGGTTTTCTAAATATACAATCATGTCACATGCAAACAGGGACAATTTGACTTCCTCTTTTCCTAACTGAATACCCTTTATTTCTTTCTCCTGCCTGATTGCCCTGGCCAGAACTTCCAACACTATGTTGAACAGGAGTGGCGAGAGAGGGCATCCCTGTCTTGTGCCAGTTTTCAAAGGGAATGCTTCCAGTTTTTGCCCATTTAGTATGATACTGGCTGTGGGTTTGTCATAAATAGCTCTTATTATTTTGAGATATGTCCCATCAATACCTAATTTATTGAGAGTTTTTAGCATGAAGGGCTTTGAATTTTGTCAAAGGCCTTTTCTGCATCTATTGAGATAATCATGTGGTTTTTGTCTTTGGTTCTGTTAATATGCTGGATTACGTTTATTGATTTGCATATGTTGAACCAGCCTTGCATCCCAGGGATGAAGCCCACTTGATCATGGTGGATAAGCTTTTTGATGTGCTGCTGGATTCAGTTTGCCAGTATTTTATTGAGGATTTTCACATCAATGTTCGTCAGGGATATTGGTCTGAAATTCTCTTTTTTGGTTGTGTCTCTGCCAGGCTTTGGTATCAGAATGATGCTGGCCTCATAAAATGAGTTAGGGAGGATTCCCTCTTTTTCTATTGATTGGAATAGTTTCAGAAGGAATGGTACTAGTTCCTCCTTGTACCTCTGGTAGAATTCGGCTGTGAATCTGTCTGGTCCTGGACTTTTTTTGGTTGGTAGGGTATTATTACCTCAATTTCAGAGCCTGTGATTGGTCTGTTCAGGGATTCATCTTCTTCCTGGTTTAGTCTTGGGAGGGTGTATGTGTCAAGGAATTTATGCATTTCTTCTAGATTTTCTAGTTTATTTGCATAGAGGTGTTTATAGTATTCTCTGATGGTAGTTTGTATTTCTGTGGGATTGGTGGTGATATCCTGTTTATCATTTTTTTGTTGTGTCTATTTGATTCTTCTCTCTTTTCTTCTTTATTAGTCTTGCTAGTGGTCTTTCAATTTTGTTGATCTTTCAAAAAACCAGCTCCTGGATTCATTGATTTTTTGAAGGGTTTTTTGTGTCTCTATCTCCTTCATTGCTGCTCTGATCTTAGTTATTTCTTGCCTTCTGCTAGCTTTTGAATGTGTTTGCTCTTGATTCTCTAGTTCTTTTAATTGTGATGTTAGGGTGTCAATTTTAGATCTTTCCTGCTTTCTCTTGTGGGCATTTAGTGCTATAATTTCCCTCTGCACGCTGCTTTAAATGTGTCCCAGATATTGTGGTATGTTGTGTCTTTGTTCTCATTGGTTTCAAAGAACATCTTTATTTCTGCCTTCATTTCGTTATGTACCCAGTAGTCATTCAGGAGCAGGTCGTTCAGTTTCCATGTAGTTGAGTGGTTTTGAGTGAGATTCTTAATCCTGAGTTCTAGTTTGATTGCACTGTGGTCTGAGAGACAGTTTGTTATAATTTCTGTTCTTTTACATTTGCTGAGGAGTGCTTTACTTCCAACTATGTGGTCAATTTTGGAATAAGTGTGATGTGGTGCTGAGAAGAATGTATATTCTGTTGCTTTGGGGTGGAGTGTTCTGTAGATGTTTATTAGGTCTGCTTGGTGCAGAGCTGAGTTCAATTCCTGGATATCCTTGTTAACTTTCTGTCTCATTGATCTGTCTAATGTTGACAGTAGGATGTTAAAGCCTCCCGTTATTATTGTGTGCAAGTCTAAATCTCTTTGTAGGTCTCTAAGGACTTGCTTTATGAATCTGGGTGCTCCTGTATTGGGTGCATATATATTTAGAATAGTTAGCTCTTCTTGTTGAATTGATCCCTTTACCATTATGTAATGGCCTTCTGTCTCTTTTATCTTTCTTGGTTTAAAGTCTGTTTCATCAGAGACTAGGATTGCAACCCCTGCCTTTTTTTGTTTTCCATTTGCTTGGTAGATCTTCCTCCATCCCTTCATTTTGAGCCTATGTGTGTGTCTGCATGTGAGATGTGTCTCCTGAATACAGCACACTGATGGGTCTTGACTCTTTATCCGGTGTGCCAGTCTGTGTCTTTTAATTGGAGCATTTAGCCCATTTACATTTAAAATTAATATTGTTATGTGTGAATTTGATCCCCTCATTATGATGTTAGCTGGTTATTTTGCTTGTTAGTTGATGCAGTTTCTTCCTAGCCTCGATGGTCTTTACAATTTGGCATGTTTTTGCAGGGGCTGGTACCGGTTTTTCCTTTCTATGTTTAGTGCTTCGTTCAGGAGCTCTTTTAGGTCAGGCCTGGTGGTGACAAAATCCCTCAGCATTTGCTTGTCTGTAAAGTGTTTTGTTTCTCCTTCACTTATGAAGCTTAGTTTAGCTGGATATGAAATTCTGGGTTGAAAATTCTTTTCTGTAAGAATGTTGAATATCAGCCCCCACTCTCTTCTGGTTTGTAGAGTTTCTACCGAGAGATCCGCTGTGAGTCCGATGGGCTTCCCTTTGTGGGTAACCCGACCTTTCTCTCTGGCTGCCCTTAACATTTTTTCCTTTATTTCAACTTTGGTGAATCTGAAAATTATGTGTCTTGGAGTTGCTCTTCTCGAGGAGTATCTTTGTGGCATTCTCTGTATTTCCTGAATCTGAATGTTGGCTTGCCTTGCTAGGTTGGGGAAGTTCTCCTGGATAATACCCTGCAGGGTGTTTTCCAACTTGGTTCCATTCTCCCTGTCACTTTCAGGTACGCCAATCAGACGTAGATTTGGTCTTTTCACATAGTCTCATATTTCTTGGAGGCTTTATCCATTTCTTTTTACTCTTTTTTCTCTAAACTTCTCTTCTCACTTCATTTCATTCATCTGATCTTCAATCACTGATACCCTTTCTTCCAGTTGATCGAATTGGCTGCTGAAGCTTATGCATTCGTCACGTAGTTCTCGTGCCATGGTTTTCAGCTCCATCGGGTCATTTAAGGACTTCTCTACACTGGTCATTCTAGTTAGCCATTTGTCTAATCTTTTTTCAAGGTTTATTACCTTCTTTGTGGTAGGTTCGAACTTCCTCCATTAGTTCAGAGAAGTTTGATCGTCTGAAGCCTTCTCTCAACTCATCGAAGTCATTCTCCATCTAGATTTGTTCCATTGCTGGGGAGGAGCTGTGTTCCTTTCGAGGGGGAGAGGCACTCCGATTTTTAGAATTTTCAGCTTTTCTGCTCTGTTTTTTCCCTATCTTTATGGTTTTATCTACCTTTGGTCTTTGATGATGGTGATGTATAGATGGGGTTTTGGTGTGGATGTCCTTTCTGTTTGTTAGTTTTCCTTCTAACAGTCCTAACAGTCAAGACCCTCAGCTGCAGGTCTGTTGGAGTTTGCTGGAGGTCCACTGGAGACCCTGTTTCCCTGGGTGTCAGCAGCAAAGGCTGCAGAACAGCAAATGTTGCTGCCTGATTGTTCCTCTGGAAGCTTCGTCTCAGAGGGGCACCTGACCGTGTGAGGTCAGTGTGCCCCTACTGGGGGGTGCCTCCCAGTTAGGCTTCTTGGGGGTCAGGGACCCCCTTGAGGAGGCAGTCTTTCTGTTATCAGATCTCAAACTCTGTGCTGGGAGAACCACTTCTCTGTTCAAAGCTGTCAGACAGGGACATTTAAGTCTGCAGAGGTTTCTGCTGCCTTTTGTTTGGTTATGCCCTGCCCCTAGAGTTGGAGTCTACAGAGGCAGGCAGACCTCCTTGAGCTGTGGTGGGCTCCACGCAGTTTGAGCTTCCCATCTGGTTTGTTTACTTACTCAAGCCTCAGCAATGGCAGACGCCCCTCCCCCGCCTCACTGCCATTTTGCAGTTCAATCTCAGACTGCTGTGCTAACAATGAGTGAGGCTCTGTGGGCGTGGGACCCTCTGAGCCAGGTGCAGGACATAATCTGCTGTGCCGTTTGCTAAGGCTGTTGGAAAAGCACACTATTAGGGTGGGAGTGACCCAATTTTCCCAGTGCCGTCTTTCACAGCTTCCCTTGGCTAGGAAAGGGAATTCCCTGACACCTTGTGCTTCCCAGGTTAGGTGATGCCTCGCCCTGCTTTGGCTCGTGCTTGGTGGGCTGCATCCACTGTCCTGTCTCCACTGTCTGACAAGCCCCAGTGAGATGAACCCGGTACCTAGGTTGGAAATTCAAAAATCACCCGTCTTCTGCATCGCTCACGCTGGGAGCTGTAGACTGGAGCTGTTCCTATTCGGCCATCTTGGAACCCACCAATTTTTGTATTTTTAGTAGAGAGCTGGGTTTCACCATGTTGACCGGGCTAGTCTCGAACTTCTGACCTGAAGACATCTGCTCACCTCGGCCTTCTAAAGTGCTGGTATTACAAGCATGAGCCATCGTGCCTTGCCAAGAAATTCTGCTTTCTGTTCAATCCAGACAGTTTGAGGAGCTCTCCCTGAAGGCTGTAATTTCAGGCTCTGGTGGAGAGATGATGGATTAGGCTAGGTGATTATGAAGTTTCTTCTCAGATCTAAACTTCACTGATTCTGGGCATTATGCATTTCACTCATGAGTAATTAACATTTATAGTGGCCTACATTTGTGTATCCCTTATCTTTCTTTTTCTCTCTGGGAGCTTTCATACTGATTACATCTCTTGACACCTTTGTGAAGCAAGTGGGCAGATACCCTCTCCACCCAATAGAGAAGTTAATACATCCACTGTAGACTTCTGCTTAAACTCAGATAGATTTGGAGAGTGGAGCCAAGATGGCCAAATAGGAACAGCTCCAGTCTACAGCTCCCAGCCTGAGCGACACAGAAGACGGGTGATTTCTGCATTTCCATTTGAGGTACCGGGTTCATCTCACTAGAGTACCAAACAGTGGGTGCAGGACAGTCGGTGAAGCGCACTGTGCGTGAGCTGAAGCAGGGCAAGGAATTGCCTCACTCGGGAAGCCCAAGGGGTCAGGGAGTTCACTTTCCTAGTCAAAGAAAGGGGTAACAGATGGCACCTGGAAAATCAGGTCAGTCCCACCATATTACTGCGCTTTTGCAACGGGCCTGGAAAACGGCACACCAGGAGATTGTGTCCTGCACCTGGCTTGGAGGGTCATATGCCCACGGAGTCTCGCTGACTGCTATCACAGCAGTCTGAGATCAAACTGCAAGGCGGCAGCGAGGCTGGGAGAGCGGCGCCTGCCATTGCCCAGGCTTGCTTAGGTAAACAAAGCAGCCAGGAAGCTCAAACTGGGTGGAGCCCACCACACCTCAAGGAGGCTTGCCTGCCTGTGTAGGCTCCACCTCTGGGGGCAGGGCACAGACAAACAAAAATTCAGCAGGAACCTCTGCAGACTTAAATGTCTCTGTCTGACTGACAGCTTTGAAGAGAGTAGTGGTTCTCCCAGCACGCAGCTGGAGATCTGAAAACGGACAGACTGCCTCCTAAAGTGGGTCCCTGACCCCCGAGCAGCCTAACTGGTAGGCACCCCCCAGTAGGGACAGACTGACACCTCACTCGGCTGGGTACTCCTCTGAGACAAAACTTCCAGAGGAACTATCAGACAGCTGAATTTGTGGTCTCACGAAAATCCACTGTTCTGCAGCCACTGCTGCTGACACCCAGCCAAACAGGGTCTGGAATGGACCTCTAGCAAACTCCAACAGACCTGCAGCTGAGGGTCCAGTCTGATAGAAGGAAAACTAACAAACAGAAAGGACATCCACATCAAAAACCCATCTGTACATCACCATCATCAAAGACCAGAAGTAGATAAAACCACAAAGATGGGGACAAAACAGAGCAGAAAAGCTGGAAACTCTAAAAAGCAGAGCACCTCTCCTCCTCCAAAGGAACGCAGTTCCTCACCAGCAATGGAGCAAAGCTGGACGGAGAATGACTTTGATGAGTTGAGAGAAGAAGACTTCAGACGATCAAACTACTCTGAGCTACGGGAGGAAATTCAAAACAATAGCAAAGAGGTTAAAAACTTTGAAAAAAAATTAGATGAATGGATAACTAGAATAACCAATGGAGAGAAGGGCTTAAAGGAGCTGATGGAGCTAAAGCCAAGTTTCGAGAACTACACGAAGATTGCAGAAGCCTCAGTAGCCGATGCGATCAACTGGAAGAAAGGGTATCAGTGATGGAAGATGAAATGAATGAAATGAAGCGAGAAGGGAAGTTTAGAAAAAAAAGAATAAAAAGAAATGAACAAAGCCTCTAAGAAATTTGGGACTATGTGAAAAGACCAAACCTACGTCTGATTGGTGTACCTGAAAATGATGGGGAGAATGGAACCAAGTTGGAAAACACTCTGCAAGATATTATCCAGGAGAACTTCCCCAACCTAGCAAGGCAGGCCAACATTCAGATTCAGGAAATACAGAGAACGCCACAAAGATACTCCTCAAGAAGAGCAACTGCAAGACACATAATTGTCAGATTCACCAAAGTTGAAATGAAGGAAAAAATGTTAAGGGCAGCCAGAGAGAAAGGTCGGGTTACCCACAAAGGGAAGCCCATCGGACTAACAGCGGATCTCTCGGTAGAAACTCTACAAACCAGAAGAGAGTGGGGGCCGATATTCAACATTCTTACAGAAAAGAATTTTCAACCCAGAATTTCATATCCAGCTAAACTAAGCTTCATAAGTGAAGGAGAAATAAAATACTTTATAGACAAGCAAATGCTGAGGGATTTTGTCACCACCAGTCCTGCCCTAAAAGAGCTCCTGAAGGAAGCACTAAACATAGAAAGGAAAAACCGGTACCAGCCACTGCAAAAACATGCCAAATTGTAAAGACCATCGAGGCTAGGAAGAATCTGCATCAACTAACAAGCAAAATAACCAACTAACATCATAATGACAGGATCAAATTCACACATAACAATATTAACTTTAAATGTAAATGGGCTAAATGCTCCAATTAAAAGACACAGACTGGCATACTGGATAAGGAGTCAAGACCCATCAGTGTGCTGTATTCAGGAAACCCATCTCACATGCAGAGACACACATAGACTCAAAATGAAGGGATGGAGGAAGATCTACCAAGCAAATGGAAAACAAAAAAAGGCAGGGGTTGCAATCCTAGTCTCTGATAAAATAGACTTTAAACCAACAAAGATCAAAAGAGACAAGGCCATTACATAATGGTAAAGGGATCAATTCAACAAGAAGAGCTAACTATCCTAAATATATAGGCACCCAACACAGGAGCACCCAGATTCATAAAGCAAGTCCTGAGTGACCTACAAAGGGACTTAAACTCCCACACAATAATAATGGGAGATTTTAACACCCCACTGTCAACATTAGACAGATCAACGAGACAGAAAGTTAACAACAATATCCAGGAATTGAACTCAGCTCTGCACAAAGTGGACCTAATAGACATCTACAGAATATCTCCACCCCAAATCAACAGAATATACATTTTTTTCAGCACCACACCACACCTATTCCAAAATTGACCACATAGTTGGAAGTAAAGCTCTCCTCAGCAAATGTAAAAGAACAGAAATTATAACAAACTGTCTCTCAGACCACAGTGCAATCAAACTAGAACTCAGGATTAAGAAACTCACTGAAAACTGCTCAACTACATGGAAACTGAATGACCTGCTCCTGAATGACTATTGGGTATATAATGAAATGAAGGCAGAAATAAAGATATTCTTTGAAACCAACGAGAACAAAGACACAGCATACCAGAATGTCTGGGACACATTCAAAGCAGTGTGTAGAGGGAAATTTATAGCACTAAATGCCCACAAGAGAAAGCAGGAAAGATCCAAAATTGACACCCTAACATCACAATTAAAAGAACTAGAGAAGCAAGAGCAAACACATTCAAAATCTAGCAGAAGGCTAGAAATAACTAAAATCAGAGCAGAACTAAAGGAAATAGAGACACAAAAAACCCTTCAAAAAATTAGTGAATCCAGGAGCTGGTTTTTTGAAAAGATCAACAAAATTGATAGACTGCTAGCAAGACTAATAAAGAAGAAAAGAGAGAAGAATCAAATAGATGCAATAAAAAATGAAAAAGGGGATATCACCACCGATCCCACAGAAATACAATCTACCATCAGAGAATACTATAAACACCTCTATGCAAATAAACTAGAAAATCTAGAAGAAACGGATAAATTCCTCTACAAATACACCCTCCCAAGACTAAACCAGGAAGAACTTGAATCTCTGAATAGACCAATAACAGGTTCTGAAATTGTGGCAATAATCAATAGCTTACCAACCAAAAAGAGTCCAGGTCCTGATGGATTCACAGCCGAATTCTACCAGAGGTACAAGGAGGAACTGGTACCATTCCTTCTGAAACTATTCCAATCAATAGAAAAAGAGGGAATCCTCCCTAACACATTTTATGAGGCCAGCATTGTCCTGATACCAAAGCCTGGTAGAGACATAACCAAAAAAGAGAATTTCAGACCAATATCCTTGATGAACTTTGATGCGAAAATCCTCATTAAAATACTGGCAAACCGAATCCAGCAACACATCAAAAAGCTTATACACCATGATCAAGTGGGCTTCATCCCTGGGATGCAAGGCTAGTTCAACATATGCAAATCAACAAAGGTAATCCAGCATATAAACAGAACCAAAGACAAAAACCACATGATTATCTCAATAGATGCAGAAAAGGCCTTTGACAAAATTCAACAACCCTTCATGCTAAAAACTCTCAATAAATTAGGTGTTGATGGGACGTATCTCAAAATAATAAGAGCTATCTATGACAAACCCACAGCCGATATCATACTGAACGGGCAAAAACTGGAAGCATTCCCTTTGAAAACTGGCACAAGACAGGGATGCCCTCTCTCACGCTCCTATTCAACATAGTGCTGGAAGTTCTGGCCAGGGCAATCAGGCAGGAGAAGGAAATAAAGGGTATTCAATTAGGAAAAGAGGAAGTCAAATTGTCCCTGTTTGCAGATGACATGATTGTACATCTAGAAAACCCCATTGTCTCAGCCCAAAATCTCCTTAAGCTGATTAGCAACTTCAGCAAAGTCTCAGGATACAAAATCAATGTACAAAAATCACAAGCATTCTTGTACACCAATAACAGACAAACACAGAGCCAAATCATGAGTGAACTCCCATTCACAATTGCTTCAAAGAGAATAAAATACCTAGGAATCCAACCTACAAGGGACGTGAAGGACCTCTTCAAGGAGAACTACAAACCACTGCTCAACGAAATAAAAGAGGACACAAACAAATGGAAGAACATTCCATGCTCATGGGTTGGAAGAATCAATATCGTGAAAATGGCCATACTGCCCAAGGTAATTTATAGATTCAATGCCATCCCCATCAAGCTACCAATGACTTTCTTCACAGAATTGGAAAAAACTACTTTAAAGTTCATATGGAACCAAAAAAGAGCCCACATTGCCAAGTCAATCCTAAGCCGAAAGAACAAAGCTGGAGGCATCACGCTACCTGACTTCAAACGATACTACAAGGCTACAGTAACCAAAACAGCATGGTACTGGTACCAAAACAGAGACATAGATCAATGGAACAGAACAGAGCCCTCAGAAATAATGTCGCATATCTACAACTATCTGATCTTTGACAAACCTGACAAAAACAAGCAATGGGGAAAGGATTCCCTATTTAATAAATGGTGCTGGGAAAACTGGCTAGCCATATGTAGAAAGCTAAACTGGATCCCTTCCTTATGCCTTGTAGAAAAATTAATTCAAGATGGATTAAAGACTTATATGTTAGACCTAAAACCATAAAAACCCTAGAAGAAAACCTAGGCAATACCATTCAGGACATAGGCGTGGGCAAGGACTTCATGTCTAAAACACCAAAAGCAATGGCAACAAAAGCCAAAATTGACAAATGAGATCTAATTAAACTGAAGAGCTTCTGCACAGCAAAAGAAACTACCATCAGAGTGAGCAGGCAACCTACAGAATGGGAGAAAATTTTTGCAAGCTACTCTTCTGACAAAGGGCTAATATCCAGAATCTACAATGAACTCAAACAAATTTACAAGAAAAAAACAACCCCATCAAAAAGTGGGCAAAGGACATGAACAGACACTTCTCAAAAGAAGACATTTATGTAGCCAAAAAACACATGAAAAAATGCTCATCATCACTGGCCATCAGAGAAATGCAAATCAAAACCACAATGAGCTACCATCTCACACCAGTTAGAATGGCCATCATTAAAAAGTCAGGAAACAACAGGTGCTGGAGAGGATATGGAGAAATAGGAACACTTTTACACTGTTGGTGGGACTGTAAACTAGTTCAACCATTGTGGAAGTCAGTGTGGCGATTCCTCAGGGATCTAGAACTAGAAATACCATTTGACCCAGCCATCCCATTACTGGGTATGTACCCAAAGGATTATAAATCATGCTGCTATAAAGACACATGCACACGTATGTTTATTGTGGCACTATTCACAATAGCAAAGACTTGGAACCAACCCAAATGTCCAACAACGATAGACTGGATTAAGAAAATGTGGCACATATACACCATGGAATACTATGCAGCCATAAAAAATGATGAGTTCATGTCCTTTGTAGGGACATGGATGAAACTGGAAACCATCATTCTCAGTAAACTATCGCAAGGACAAAAAACCAAACACCGCATGTTCTCACTCATAGGTGGGAATTGAACAATGAGAACTCATGGACACAGGAAGGGGAACATCATGCTCCGGAGACTGTTGTGAGGTGGGGGTAGGGGTGAGGGACAGCATTAGGAGATATACCTAATGCTAAATGACGAGTTAATGGGTGCAGCAAAACAACATGGCACATGGATACATATGTAACAAACCTGCACATTGTGCACATGTACCCTAAAACCTAAAGTATAATAATAAAAAAAAAATTTTAAAAAAACAGATAGATTTGCACATAGTTGTTTTTGGTCTCAAACAGTTAGATGATGGGGCTGCTGGATGAAGGTGAATCTCGAGGATGAACTCTAGGAATCACAGAGGGCAAGGAAGCCACCTAAAGTCACACAGATAGTGGGGAGCGGAACCTCATCAGTCCCAGGACTACTATCAAGGTGAGGAACATTTGGGAGTGTATGTGGTCCAGGAGAATGGAAAAATACTGTTAGCTGTAGAATATCCACTATTTCAATAAAAGAACAGAACTGATTCAAAATTGAGGTGGTTTAGTGTTTACTCCAAACCTCAACTATATTAAAACCATTTTAATGGTTTTTTACTCATTATTGGTGGCAATGTAAATTAGTTCAACCTTTGTGGAAGACACTGTGGCAGTTCCTCAAAGACGTAAAAACAGAAATACCATTTGACTCAGCAATCCCATTCCTGGGTATATACCCGAAGGAATATAAGTCATTCTATTATAAAGATACATGCATGCGTATGTTCATTGTAGCACTATTCACAATAGCAAAGACATGGAGTCAACCTAAATGCCCATCAATGGATCAATGGCAGGTTGGATAGAGAAAATGTACATATACACCATGCAATACTATCCAGCCATTAAAAAAAAAGAACAAGATCATGTCCTTTGCAGGAACATGAATGGCACTGGAGGCTGTTGTCCTCGGCAAACTGATGTAGGAACAGAAAACCAGTACTGCATGTTCTTACTTAGATGTGGGAGCTGAATGATGAGAACACAGGGACACATAGAGGGGAGAAACACACACTGGGACTTTTCAGAGGTCACAGATTGGAGGGTGGGAGGAGAGAGAGGATCAGGAAAACAACTAATAGATACTAGGCTTCATACCCGGGTGATGAAGTAATCTGTACAACAAACCCCCATGATACAAGCTTACCAATATAACAAACCTACACATGTACCCTTTAACTTAAATAAGACATTTTACTCCAGACATTCACTATTGAAACCATGAACTATTAAAAGGGCTCCCCTTTGTTTTTGCCACCCACCTTGCTGTTTCCCCCTCTTGACTGTGATACTGTGCTTTCCAGAAAATAAGTTGCTTCATAGATCATAGGATCTTATTTTCTCCCTCCAGAGAGAATGGCGCCCCAAATTGAAGATAAGCAGGCATTTTAGAAAGGTTTCAGAAAAGCATGGTAACTCTTTGAATGACCTGTAATAAGAGAACCCTCTTAGGAGGTGAGGGAGGAGAAGCAGTTGGGATTTCATGAAATGACTGAGTAATTTTGACAAGCCTGGAGATAGGACTTCATACTCACTCCTCTCCTTTGAATTTCTGCAACTTTGAGGCATATATTGTGTTTCAAACTAGACCAAAAGAAGTAAATTCAGAGAGAAAGAAAACTCACCCAGAACATTGTTCAAAAAAAGAGTGTCCAGCACTTTGGAAGGCTGAGGCAAGAGGATCGCTTGAGCCTAGGAGTTGAAGACCAGCCTGGTCTTGAACATAGTGAGACCTCATCACTACGAGAAATAAACCATGTTTTAAAAATTAGCCAGTTGTGTGGCTACACCTGTAGTCCCAGCTGCTTGGGAGGCTGAGGTGGGAGGATTGCTTTAGCCTAGGAGGTTGAGACTGCAGTGAGCTGTGATCACACCACTGCACTCCAGCATGGGCAGCAGAACAAAACCTTGTCTTAAGAAAAAAAAAAAAAAAGAAAATACTTGTGTGTGTATGAGTGTGCACTAAACTTCAATAATGGCCCTTTTTGATGTAGCTCAGTCCTCATAACACAGTCATTAAAACCCTAGAAATAAAGATTTTAGTGCCATTACATAGAACACTTAAAAAAATCTTGATAGGTATAAATTGTCTATGAATTTTACACTATGTGCCCTGATTAGTGGTTATTATTTTACTGCTTATACTCAAAAAAATTTAGAATATACTTGTATAGAATTTTGGCTGCATTTTTCACTTGAAAAAGAGTTACAACTCTGTTTCCATATGGTAGACAGAGGAATCCCTCTAAACATGCGGCAACGGAGTTGCTTCTGTTTCTAAGAGCTGTCTATAGGACCTCTCCTCCAGTGGTGTGCTGCAGCCAGCTTGTATTGGCTGGCGAGAGCCGATTGTGAAATTTTAAGGAAACCTACCAGCTGGTTGATGTAATATTGGCAGCTAGAAATTGGCCATAGAGGGAGTATTTATACCGCAGAAACTGGAAAACGCTATAAACCAGTGTTTTTCTGTCCCAGAAAGTTGGTTGTTAAGCATTTACCAGCACACCACTGCTCTCCCTTGTATAGGAGACTCCCCTGTTACCACATTCCATCTCATTTAATCCTCACATCTACAAATAAGTAGACAACTGTGTTGAGGATATAGAGTTTTCATTAAAAAAAACAAAGCAAAACAAAACAATGATCTAAACCCTACAGAAAAGCGGGGACAATACTGGATTCTCTCTCCATCCCCCATTCCTCTCTAGGTATTTGGTAATTATCTAGCCTCTCCATGTAGCCTTTCTTTTTATTCATTTTTCTAATCTAACTCAACCATTCTGAAATGTCAATGTGTACGTTAGTATGCATGTGTTGATAATGCAAAACTACCTGCATTACACTTTGTGGGAATATTAGGGGCTTTTGAGGGTAATTTTAGCCATGCAAGTATTTTCCTGGAGTTGGCATAATACATTTTTTAAAAGTCAGAATGGTTGTGAATCCCACCTCTGCCACATTCAAGCTACTTAACTTCTCTATGCCTCAAATGAGGGTAATAATGGTACCTTCCCTCTACGCGTCTTGGGAGGATTAATTGTGTTAATCTATGTAACATGTTTAGGATTATACCTTGTGTTTAGTTGGTGCGATGTTCATATTCGCTCCTATTGTTAGTAAGGAAGGGAGTGTTTTAATTGATGATTCTGGCAACTGACTGAGGGACAGATTGGGTGAGGCCAAGACTGGGAGACCAGTAAGGATCCCCATTTTATTGGTTCACACTGATCTTCCTGAATCAATTGATGGCGTGTGGCTGTTGAGTGTTACGTAGACCAAAGCAGTAGCCCTAAGCTGTGACTTAAAGGGCCTTGGTTGGTCAGAAAAGATGACCATTTCCCCATGGGCGTCTATTTGATCAACTTCCATCTAATTACTTTTGTTTGTTTGTTTGTTTATTTTTTCTTGAGACAGAGTTTCACTCTTATTGCCTAGGCTGGAGTGCAATGGTGCAGTCTTGGCTCACTGCAGCCTCCACCTCCCAGGTTCAAGCGATTCTCCTGACTTGGCCTCCCAAGTACGTGGGATTATAGGCATGCATCTCTATGCCCGGCTAATTTTTTGTATTCAGTAGACATGGGGTTTCACCATGATGGTCGGGCTGGTCTCAAACTCCTGACTTCAGGTGATCCGCCTGCCTCGGCCTCCCAAAGTGCTGGAATTACAGGCGTGAGCCCCTGCACCCAGCCTCTAATTCCTTTTGGAGCTGAGGGCATAATGAAGAGAGGGAAGTAGGAGATGAAGTCAAAGACCAGGCAGACACCACACTTTGAAAAGACCTCAGAGGTCATGGTGAAAGTTTGGATTTCATATTTGCTGCAGTGGAAAGCCATGAGAAATTCTTAAGCAGGGGATTCTCCTGTCTCTCCTAGTGCCTTCTAAGTCAGGCACTAGGAGAGATACAAAGCTACAGGTGGTGCCTCAGGGACTTGCAAATCAGAAGGTTCCATGCCTTCCCCTTTAGTGGGTATTATTTCATCTCCGTGAGCCCCCATCTTACATCTTCCACATAAGCAAAAAAAAAAAAAAAAAAAAAAACCCTGCACCACCTCCTGCAGTGTATGGACATGTGAAATGCCGTGGGGTTGTAGCGTGGTGTCATAATTAATAGGAAAAGGGCAAGCAAACTGTAGGACTTACCTAGCAAAACTGGAAAAGCTACAGACATGGCAGTGAGAAAAGATGGACACCGTTTCTCTCCTTGCTTAGTCCTGGTTTCTTCAGGGACCACCTTTGCGGTGGAGTTTGTCACATCTCCCAGATGCCCAGGCTGGTTTCTTACCTCCTTCTCCATCCAGGCCTTGTCTCATGTCCAGGGGCCAATAATAAAGATAAATTTGAGGAGTAATGAATAAAGACCCATTCCTTGTAGAGCAATAAAATTTATCGTGGCTTAACTAATCTGGCACCATTTATGCCTGCTGCCTGCCTTTCCAGCCATCGAATGACTAATTGATAACTAATTTCCTCAATTTGCACTTCATTACTTATCACAGCAGAAAGGCTTATACCTAATTCTTTGAGCCAAAGAGACCCCATGAAATCAATGGAGATGGTACTTGCCAGGGATCTTGGCAAATTGGCCAGCTTTGCAGGAAAGGTAGACTCTTCTCAATAATACAGCTAACAGGTACTGAGTGTTTATTGCATGCCAGGAACTGGGCTAAGCATGTTACATTTGTATAAAAAATATAAGGGTTGTACAAGATGATGTAAAGGATAAAGCCCTTAACTGTATTATCTTAACACAGTAGAAATTTACCAATGATTTAATGTTATTCTTAACACAATAGAAATTTACTAATGATTTAATTCAGATGTTTCCGGTTGGCAAAGGATGGGGGAGTTCTGTATTGCATTCTTCAGATTCATTGAGACCTAAAATTAAGAACCAAGTTGACTGAGACTCTGCCATCATTACTGCATAGCTGCCAAGCTTGCCCTTGGTCTATATTCAGCCAGCAGAGGGAGAAACAGCATGAGGACCGTGGCGGGGAAGGTTTTTTTTTTGCTTTTGTTTTTGTGGCTTTTTTTTTGGAGCTGGAGTCTCACTCTGTTGCCAGGCTGGAGTGCAGTGGTGCAGTCTTGGCTCACTGCAACCCTTTCCTCCTGAGTTCAGGCGATTCTCCTGCCTCAGCCTCCTGAGTAGCTGGGAGTACATGCACATGCCACCACGCCCAGCTAATTTTTGTATTTTTAGTAGAGACGAGGTTTCACCATTTTTGCCATGATAGTCTCGGTCTCTTGACCTCGTGATCTGCCCACTTCAGCCTCCAAAAGTGCTGGGATTACAGGCGTGAGCCACCATGCCCAGCCGGGTATGAAGTTTTTAATAGGCCAGCCTAGAAGAACACATAATTTCAACTCACAGGGTGTTGCTTATAACTCAGTGACAGGGAGACCAGGAAATGTGGTGTAGACGTGACCCAGGAGGAAATGAGTTTTGTTGGACAGATTGCCACACGCTTGTGATTTTATTTAATTCTTACAGCTGTGCCATGAAGTTGATCCTCATCCCCACTTCACAGATGTGGAAACTGAGGCTTGAAAAGTTTAAGTAGACTTGGCAGTAAGTGGAGGAGCAGAGTCTTCAGCTTGTCATCTGTCTGATTTCTGGGCTCATGCTTCTACTACTGTGCTAGACTACTTCTCTTGGGTCTCAAACAATGAGAAACTCTGACAATAAATATTTCCCCTTCACTACTTTCGCTGGTCATCACCACTGCAGCTGACCCTGACTCACTATGAAGTTCTCTACTGGTCAGCCATCACCTCTGCCTATGGCACTGGGCTTCCCAGAAAAACATCTCTGGAACTTCCAGCAACCTGGGGTTGGAAGCCTGACGGGACCCAAGTTGGGTGATACAGAATTCTGAGGCTGACCACCCATATGTGCGGGGGCACGGAGCAAATGTTAAATTGAGCCAGGAAAGACTCCACTAATTAGCGCTTCTTCTGAACTCTGCCGTCCATTGGCTTTTTAACAAATGATGCTATTAATCCTACATGTTCTCGATTCTTCACTTTCTTCATGGGGGAAAAAAAGTTGAAGGCGATATCATGGTATTTATCCTTGAAATAATGTTGCCATAGTTACCTCTCAGCTCTATTATAACAGTAGTGCCATAATTGGAGCACGGAGACCTGGAGATGCTCTTGTAACTGTGAGCTTGGTCCCTGGGTTGGGCATGAAAAGCATCTCTTAGATTGAGGGAGAAAGAAGTGAGGTTGGCCTCAGCAATTAACCCCAAAGCGCAGCACAGTGGTCCTATCTGTTGGATGAGAGCATTGCTTGGTGGTGTCCAAAGTGAGCCATTTCTGTGAAGTTGCTTTGTTTTCACATTGTTTTACAGTGACACTCTTAGAATGCAAGAATGTAGTGTCTCCATGGAAACTGGAAATGTACAAAATTAAAGCCTCAGAATAGGAAAGCTTCTATGAACACAGTTCTGGTGATCACTAATAAAGAAATGATGTGTTATAAGTACAAGGTGTTGGATGTCAGGGAAGACGTGGAATGATAAATTTGACATCCTAATCTAATCCAAGACCTTCACTTTTTGGACAGGGTGGGAGAAAGGTTATGAATGCATATCTAGGGACTGTGTGCTCCTCTAGACAGGAAAAAGGTTTGTTAATGTCCCACTGTGGCAAAGGAGTAGCTGACCCTCCATGCAACAGGAACTTGACTCCCCTTACCTCTTGTGTATATGCAAAAGGAAAGAGTTAGTGGGTTGTGAGAGGGGCAGTGTGATACATTGGGAAGACACCATTTGCAGTTAGACTATAGGTGAGTTTCATGACTTTGAGCAAATTCATTAAACCTCCATTTGAACCTCCATTTCTACTTCCATAAAATGGGGAGGCTACTAGTATATACTTCTCTGAAGAACATGCTTCCTTTCTTCACTTTCCTTTTGATGTTTATTTTTGGCAGTATCAGTAGGGGTTCGTTAGCCTAACTTCCTATCCATGAAGGCAAGGTTCAGTTTAGAATGTCTGAATCTGCATCTTAGCCTGAGTTCTGTGTTCAGCTTACAGAAGAACCAGTGGAAACAGGAAGGCATCTCTGGGTACACATGCTGTTTGCCCGTAGTGGGAATTGGTGAGCTCCTTAGAGAGATGTGCCTCTCTTTGATGCTTGTATTTCCTTGGTGGATCGTCCTCCATGTCTCTCACCGCCTTGTACAATTCCTGACCTCTCATTTGCCTCCTTACATCATGTCTTAATACGTTGGCAGAAATGCCACACAGTTGTATCAGGGCATTCAAATGCATATACCTCTCAGGCTCACCTGCAGCCCCTGCAAATTCAGAGTTTTCTTAATTTCTGTAACTCTTTCTATTTCTGTATTTAATGGCACAGAACAGGGGGTTCTTTTTGCCTGCAGTGCTAGGCATCTCCATTTGGGTAGAACCAAAGCTCTCATACTGATCTCCTTTCCTGTCTGAATACCTTGCAGTGTTTCCCATAAGCCTATCTGTCTTTCTCTAAAAAGATGGCAGTTACCACTTTGGCTGGCTGGCGTTTTTCTCATATGCCTGGTCCTGTAACAGTATTCCTCTCTGGGATATTTTTCTTGGCACCGCAAGCACTTCTCCCTCACCAATGCAGGGAAGGCTTTGATAGTTCTTGGACATCTTGATCAAACGGCCTTAATGCTGCAACCACCTGCAGTTTTACTGTTTAAAACTTCCACATCCCCTTTTGTGTGTATTTCAACTGCACTGAAAATGTAGGTTTCTATAATCTTGTAGATGGCTATAAATATCCCCATTGGGTTAAAAAAAAAAAAAAAACCTTGTATTTGAGCCTCAATATGCTGAGATGTGTTGTGATCTAGTAAATAGCAGGAATTTTTTGCTTACCTAATATTTATTGAGTAGCTGTTACATATCAAATAAAGCACCTGACTTTGTTAGGGTGACCAGGTTGTCCAGATTTGCCCAGAATGTTCCCAGTTTTATCACTGAAAGTCCCATATTCTGGGGAAACTGGAAATCTATGGTCCCAGGCAGCAGACAATTGGTTGCCTTAGGCACTAGGGGTAAATTGGTAAACAAGACAAAATTTCTACCCTCAAGGAGCTGACAGTTTGATAAACCAGAAAATAAAAATAAACACTCAGCAATTTCACACACACACACATGTATATACATATACATACACACACACATACATATATACCCCCAAAGAATTATAAGTAGGTATTCAATTACATGTCCATATACGTGAGTAGCAGCATTACTCACAATAATAATATGGTGAAAAGAACCACATTTCTATCAACAGAGGAGTAGATAAATTGTGGTGTATCCCTACCACGGAATACTATTCAGCCCTAAAAAAGAAAGAAGTACTGTTGTGGAGGAACCTTGAGAACATGATGCTAAAAGTGAAGCAAGGCAGACAAAAAAGGCCACATCTTGTACAATTCAATTTATATGAAATATTTATTAGGTTGGTGCAAAAGTAATTGTGCATTTTTGCCATTATATTGAAAGTAATTTGAAAGTAATGACAAAAACCACAATTACTTTTGCACCAACCAAAAAGAATAGGTAAATCCATAGAGACAAAAAGTAGGTTAGTCGTTACTGGGGGCAGAAGGGAGAGAGGAATAGGGAGTGAGTGGGGTTTCCCTTTGGGGTGATGAAAATATTTTGGAGCTAGATAGGAAAGGTGGTTGCACAACATGGTGAGTTCACTGAATGCCACTGAATTATTCACTTTAAAATGGGTAATTGTATGTTATGTAAACTTCACCTCAATGAAAAACAGATAATGTGGTAATTGATAGGATGGTGGCCAGTAGAAGGTTTTGGGGCAGGAAGGATCCAGTTGGTAAACAGTGAATGCTAATGCAAGAGTTAGGTCAGAGAAAAGATGAAGGGGTAGTGTTTCAAGCAAAACAAGAAATGCTTGTGTAGATGTGGGAGGCAGGGGAGCCCTCTCGCTGCTGTTTATTTTGTGACATTGTGATGCACATCTCGTATGTTAAGGTGACTTCTCAAGAGTATATACAAGCAGAAAGCTGGGATCACCTGCAGAATGTGCCCCCCCAAGTTTTTCAAATGGTTTTCTAGCCACTCAGCTGCAAAGCGATAGATCTGGCCTTGCTATTTGGTAATTATTTCCCAAGGAATGTGTTCATAGAGGCTTTGTATTAGCTGTTCTCATTCTGCTAATAAAGACATGCCCAATACTGGATAATTTATAAAGGAAAGAGTTTCAGTTGACTCACAGTTCCACATGGCATGGGAGTCCTCACAATCATGGCAGAAGGCAAGGGGGAGGAAAGTCATGTCTTTCATGGCAGCAGGTAGGAGAGCTTGTGTAGGGGAACTCCCCTTTATAAAACCATCAGATCTCGTGAGAACTCACTATCACGAGAACAACATGAGGGTAACTGCCCCCATGTTTCAGTTACCTCCCACCGGGTCCTTTCCAGGATGCATGGGAATTATGGGAGCTACAATTCAAGATGACATTTGGGTGGGGACACAGCAAACCCTATTGGGCTCTTTGGCTAAATGGGTAAAAAAATAAGGTGAGATGTCACATTCTCTGGGAAGACATTCAGTGTCAGCAGGTGACTTGATGCTGGAGTGATATCCCCACTGGAGGGGCCAAACATCCTAGGTCTGGTCCTTACACAGCTTCCCCTATCATAGTGACCCCAGAATCAAAGGAAGTTTCATCCCCTCCCAGGAGGCAGGGATGGGAATGAGCTTCATGGCAGAGTTTGAATTTGGGCTCTGCCCTTTGTCACCTGTGCCTCCTTGGGCAGGTGAACTTCTCCAAGCAGCAATATCATTATCTAGAAAAGGGGGATGGAAGTAAAAATGGATCTGTTGTAAGAATAAAGGAATTTTCCTGCAAAACCAATAGTATACGCTGTCTGGCAAATACAAGCACTCAATAATTATTAATTTTCTCCATTCTTTCCTATTCATCCTAGACTTAATTAAGATGTATCGTTGAAGCTGTGAATAAGCAGTTCAGAAAAAGAGAAATCTAAATGGCCGGGACACTTGAAAAAATGTTCAGACTGGGTAGCAACAAAGGATTCAAAAGTGAAATAAGACATCATTTTTTCTCCTAGAAATTAAAGCAAAAAACGAACAACAAAAAAAACGAAGAAAGAAAAGTCAGTATTGGCCAAGAGGGTTGGGAATCAGACAGTCTCATACCAGGCTGGTAGAAATACAACGTGGAACAACCTTTTGTCGGGCAGTTTGGCAATAAGACTAATATGCTCGTTTCAAAAGCCTTAAATGCACATTTGTGCTTTGACCCGGCAATTCCACTTCGGGAAATTTACCCGCGGGGAATAATTAAGGATGCGTTCGCAAACTTAGCCGCAGAAGGCACTCTATGAATAGTTGTTAAATGAAGAAGTAAGGGGTACTCATTGCTGCATTGTTTATAATAATGAAAATTCCAATAACGGGGGAAAAAATCAAATAAATGATGGTTCTGGCCGTAAAATGGAATCCTCTGCAGCCATTAAATATGATTTGGTAAACACATTTGGATAACTCTGTCATTTACATAGGTCTGGGAAGATATTTCTGATTCCTCAAGTGAAAAATTATGTTAAATGGCATATTGCATGGCTTTGGCTTGTTTAAAAATACATATCCGTAAATAAAATTGGGAAGAAAACCTCTTGAAAGATATATAGCAATATGTGAAAAGCAGTTATTGCTGAATGGTGACACTGTGAATGATTTTTTAATTTCCTCCTTTTTGCTTTTTGGTATATTCTGAGCATGTACTGTTTGCACATATCTGTTTTTAAAGAAAAACCTAATGTTAAAATAGAGGGACTTGTTAGGATGGGGGTGTGTGGTTGGAAACCAAGACAAGAAAGTAGAACATAAACACGCCCAACACAAGAACGTGGGGCATCTGGCTGGGTTAGAAGTCCAGCGTGATTTGGGCAGCCTTCCTTCCCCGATGTTGGCACTTTAAGCTTTTTCAATTGCAGATCCACACTTGGATCAGAAGGAGGCTTGGTTTGGCCTGGACCCACCTTAGGAAGTGTCATGTCTGGGAAACACACACAAGAGCGCTTCTTTGTTCATGCTGTTCGTTGCCCAAGTTGGCTGTGCTTGGGGGTGACTCACTCCCAGGTACAGTGATGCAAACGTGTGTCCCCGGGCTGGGCTGTGCAGACAGCCTGCGCCCACATCTTGGAGGGAGACAGAGCCAGATTCTGGCTGTGAGAAAAGCCCCTGGCCCAGGAGGCTCTTGGGGATGAAGGGGGGATATCTTTACCTTTTCTTATCCCCATATTTTCACTGAGTAAATTGCTGCGATGGAACATAATTGCTCTTCATTTTATTTTTAAAAATTGCTGCCAAGGCAATCCGCCGGCCTCCTGAAGTCAGCACAAATCTGAAAACACTCACTCCAAGGGAATATTTTGAAAACTTGGATTTGAAAAGCGATTTACCCCCAACGATCAGCAGGTCGAGGTTCAACCGACTGTGGTAACTTGGTTGCACTTTAGCCCCAGAGATTCACGGAGCTCATCACTTCCTTTCTCATTGAAGCCTTTGCTCAAATGCTCCCTTCTGAGATGACACTCCTCTGAACGTGCTGGCTGTCTTAAGTAGCAACTCCTTCTTTTGGCTTTCCCAGATCTCTTTTTTATTTCCAGATATGTATCCCACCCTGGTGTTATATTATTTCTTATTTCTTTATTCACCTGTTTACTTGTCTATCTCCTATGCTAGAACACATGCACCTCAAGGGCAGGTACTTTATCCTATTCATTGCTGTACCCCCGTGGTTAGTATCACATCAGGCACACAGTAGGTGTCTAATAAATACTTAACTAATGAAAGAATAAGAGAGAAGGATGTGAAAGTCTTTTGCAACCTGGAAGACACTGTGGGGCAGTAGGGTGTGGGTAGGATGATTGCATTTCGGCTACTCCAACTCTCCAGCTCACAGCCAATGTCATCTGGACCCCACATCATGGTTAGATGGGCTGTTCTTAAGTTATTAATAGTCCTGGAATACCAGGAATCTCTAAAATGGCATTCTGCCTCAATGCTGGAAGGTACCAGAGGCCTTGAGTTTTCCTTGGTGGGGAGGACAGGACTCCTTTCTTCACCAGAAGCTGAGTAGATGCTAGCGCCAAGCCTTCTGTAAAGCCTGCAGAACCATGAGCCAATTAAACCCCTTTTCTTTTATTATTATTATTATTTTTTTATTATACTTTATCCCTTTTCCATATAAATTACCCAGGCTCAGGTATTTCTTTACAACAATGCAAGAATGGCTTAACAGAGCTTCTCTGATTTCCCTAAGATGCTAGAGAAAAGAGAGCGCAATGAATAAGGGAGGGAGAAGGGCCCATCCCTTGCATGCTGAGACGTAGTAAGGAACCCCAAGGGAAGAAAGAGGCAATTATCAGTAAACCAACCTGGACTCAGTTCCCTCACACCTGTACACTTGGATTTTGGTCAAATCATAACCTGAGCTTCAATTCCTCCATCCTTCAAGTAAGGTGAAGAAAATCTGCCCTGCCTACCTGTCATTATAACCATCATCATTTTTATCATTACAGCTTATTAAACACTTATTACTTACCAGCCACAGAAGCAGGCACTCTGCATATGGCCTTTTATTCAGTTCCTGTAATCGCCCTGTGAAATAAATACAGTTTTGTCCATTTGAAAGAGGAGAAAGGATAAGGTAGGAAAGGCAAAGTAGTTTCCCCAAGTCCCCTTGGGCTGCAGGTGCCAGACCAAGGCTCGCAGGGTACCTGATGCTGGTTTTATGAATCAGGAAACACCATCAAATGTCACCGGTACCTTTCCAAACATGTTCACAGGCAAGCATGTTTGCAAGCAATCATCTCTTCTAATTATTGGGAAGCCCTTGGGTGGGAGCTGGGAGACTCTTTCCAGCCTAGCCTAAGTAGGTAAACTTAAAGAATACACATGTCCTCTCCAGAATGTGCTTAAATCTGATCACTGGAGCCCAAACCCAACAAGAACAGGGTCAAGGATACCAGCAGCAGAGCACTCCCCCAGTCTAAAACAACATTGTGGTTTATAAAAGGTCAAGTTCAATCAACCAGTTGTTTTCCAAGGGAAAAAAGTCAAATTTCAATTTCAATACACATGTCTTTGGAGGGGGAAAAATCCCATTAAAAACTCTTACCGGCAAATGATAATTAATTCAAATCCACCTTTGACCCTTCTTTCCCAGAGTCAACCACAGTTACCATGAGAGACATAAAGACATTTCATGAAGGTAAGGACTTTGTCTAGTTCATGGCTGAATACCTAGTGGCAGACACACAATAAGTGCTTAATAACTACACATTAAAGAATGGCTGTCCAGCAGGTGGCTGCTATGGATTCTCTGCAAACACTCTAAGAGATATGGTACTTTGCAATTCAACCCAAAATGGCGGGGTATGGACTCACCCCAAGGGAGAAAGGATGCCTTGTGTTTTCAGAATCAGCCAGTGAAGCACCTCAGCCTGGTGTTTGAGTTTACAGCCTTTGGATATGAACTCTGGCTTTGCTGCAAGTACAGGATGCTCATCCCTAGAGTTACAGGCGCTAATGGCAAGAACAAGGATGGGAGTGTGGAAGGATTCTTAGTCTCCCATGGAAAAGACAACCTTGCTCGTCAGTGGGGTGTCTGCAGTCTGTGGTGTTCCACCACTACCCAGCTACATGGTTAGTGCTGTTGCCATCTTTGTCTCTGGGGTGCTGAGGTTGATTTACAACACTGGAGAGTCAGCCCAGTGGGACAGTGGGGACTAGCTTGGTAGTGTGCATGTCATGAAACAGCCAATAGCTCAGAGTTCTGTCCTCCCGATCAAGGAATACTCAAGGTTTCTGGAACTTTCCAGCATTGAGGCTGAATACCATTATAGGTGTTCCTGGTATTCCAGGACTATTAGGAACTTAAGAACAGCCGGTCTAGCCATGATATGGGTGGGGTCCAATCATGGCAGAAGGAGAAGGGGCATCTCACATGGCCAGAGTGGGAGCAAGAGAGAGAGAGGAGGAGGTATCATGCACTTTAAAAAACAGATCTCGGCTGGGCACGGTGGCTCACGCCTGTAATCCCAGCGCTTTTGGAGGCTGAGGAGGGCAGATTACGAGGTCAGGAGATGGAGACCATCCTGGCCAACATGACGAAATCTCGTCTCTACTAAAATGCAAAAAATTAGCTGGGTGTGGTGGCACATTCCTGTAGTCCCAGCTACTTGGGAGGCTGAGGCAGGGGAATTGCTTGAACCCGGGAGGCAGAGGTTGCAGCGAGCCAAGATTGCACCACTGCACTCCAGCCTGGGCAACAGTGCGAGACTCTGTCTCAATAAACAAGCAAACAAAGGGAAAAACAGATCTCACGACAACTTACTACCATGAGGACAGCACCAAGCCATGAGGGATCCACCCCCAGGACCCAAACATCTCCCACCTGGCCCCACCTCCAATGTTGGGGACCACATGTCAACATGAGATTTGGGTGGGGACAAACATCCAAACTGTATCAGAAGGTAAGCCTACCACCCTGCTTCTGCCCTCAAGGCCCTCTGCTCTCTATCCCTCCCCACCAAATCCCACTTTATTTCCCTTAATCTTTCACTGGGGCGTCACTGTTTACAAAGTCCTCTCATCTTTAAACCTGTATTTACAGTTCAGTACATGCTACTTCTTGCAAGTAATGAGCTCTCTACATTTACTTCCCATCACCTTATTTCAGGGTTTTCTGTGTCTGTTAGTTTGCTTCTGGGTGTTGTGGTTTTCACGTTGTAGGAACTGATGTCTCAGTCAGTTGTATAATGTAAGTCCCACCCTTTAAGACAAGAAACTGTGTTTGCACACCCTAAGTGTTCCCTCCAGAGCCCCAACCTAGGGCTGGGCATTCAGTCCCAACCACAGGTTAAGGGTGAGGGATAGGTTTGTAGAAATACCCTACAAGTAATAAAGAATCTACAAGACAGCGTCTCCTCTTGTCTGCTTTTGGCCTGTGTTATTTTCCTGACTTCAGGGAGATGAGGTGGAGAGCTGCTCATGGTTGAAGGATTACTGGAAGGAAGGGTTTCTCTTGGTCCAGCTAGGTCAAGATGGGATGCTGCCCAGAGGACCTCCACGGAAATCCATTAACTGAGAGAAACCAAACTATGGGAGTGAAGGTTGGTGGCTGAATTGCCCATTCAGCTGGGGAGAGGTGGGTGAATACCTGAAGGTAATGTGGATAGAAAGGAATGAAGCCTGTGTGTATGGGTTCAGAGCCCCTGTGCAGACATCACACTGGAATAGATCTATCCCTACGAACCCTGTGTGAGTTTCCAAGCTCACAGTCATCTCCAGCTTCCTGCTCTTGTCACACGCCTTCCAAGGACACAACGGGATTTGCCAGGACGTTCTTGATGTCTTCCCCTTGGTATTTATAGGGTGGCTTTCCACTGGACTCCTGAAAAGGCATAAATGAAGCTTTGTTGACAGGGGAAGCCTGTTTGCTGTAATTAGATATTTAAAGACCCTCTTAGTTGCCTTTGCTGGGCCTTATACTCAGCAGTACCAAAATGAGGGGCTCTCGACTTTGGCTGCCTCCTCCGCCTCACTCAGCATCGTTCTTTGAGGATTCCTATTTGTATTTCTTCACAGCGTTTAAGCCTCATGACCATACTCTTGACCTAATGAAGTCCCATTACTTTCTGTCTGCAGACAAAAAAAAATGTATATATTTTTCAGTTAGAAAAGGTTAAGAAACAGTCAGGCCACCCATCAGAATGAATGTATAGCTCACCCAGCTATGCAATTATCCAAAAATAACCCATTTCTATTTGCAAGAGTAGACTGCATTTAAATAAGCATTCTCTTCAAATAAACTTTCATTAAGTCAGATTTCTCTATAGTCTGCAAGCTTAATGAATGCATGTGCGGCCGCGTGGGATATATAGGATTTACCTCCATGCCTAGTGTTTGGAGCGTGAGAGAAGTGGATCTGTAATGAGATAAGTGAGCCCATTTTGGTAGAGGCACCGTTGATTTAACAAAGGAATTGCTGAAATGTGCATCAAATGGGGGCGCTAAGATAACTGAGCTTCTGAGGAAACGGCTGCTAAAATGTTAAGAGTCCTACGGCTGTTTTTTTCTTTTGCATATTATTAGAAACTCTGATTTCAACATGACCTCCCTGTTTAGACCCCCTTAAAATACTTGTTTCCCCACTTTCCACGTGGCATTGTCAGGAAGGGGTTATGTGGTGGACAGGGAATAGCTACAGGTGCAAAATGCAGAATACCATGTTTCCAGTGTTTTCGGCCCACATGACATACCAGCGTGGATCCTGTTTGAAAGCTACCAGGTGGTAGCATTTATTTTGGCTGAAACTCTGCATCATCGCCACAATCTGCTCTTCTGTGCATTCCTTTTGCGTCGATTCCACTCTGCCTGCCGGGGAGGAAGCGGATGATTTTGAGCCCAGCCCACGTAGGTGCTGTTGAAACAGGAGGTCAGCCAGCCTCTGCTGCTTCTGGGGGGCTTTAGTAGCAAATGGCTTCTGTTGTGTCCAAATGGAGCCTCCTCCACGGAACATGGGTATGAGATGCCCAGAGAAAATGCTGGACCACATGGACCGTCACTTTTTTTTTTTTTTTTTTTTTTCTTGTAACCCATTGTATTTAAGTGGTTTAGATTATCAAAGAAAAAAAAAATAGGAAATCCAGGCAGTGGGATAGAGAAGAAGTCAAATGGGGCTGCGTGGAGCTCCATCAGTGAGTGTCAAACAATTTTGTCAGCAGAAAGCCTTGTTATAAAGCCTATAAACTACCAGGAGGTCAAAAAGAAAAAAATAGAGTCAATTAAATATTGATATATAGGAGATGGAAGAGAGGTGAGTGACTGCATTTAAACCTGACCTTTTTTTGATGGGAAACACCTTATGAATATGTCGTCAGCTAAATTGTGTCCCCTCAAAATTCATACAGTGAATTCCTAACCCCAGGTGCCTTAGCAGGTGACCTTATTTGGAGATGGGTGTTTATAGAGCTAATCAAGTAAAAATCAGGTCATTAGGGTGGGCCCTAATCCAATATGACTGGTGTCCTTATAAGGAGGAGAAATTTGGGCTGGGTGCGGTGGCTCACGCCTATAATTGTAGCACTTCTGGAGGCTGAAGCAGGTGGATCACTTGGAAGTCAGGAGTTTGAAACCAGTCTGGCCAACATGGTGAAACCCCATCTCTACTAAAAATTACAAAAAAAAAAAAAAAAAAAATTAGCCAGGTATGGTGGCAGGCGCCTGTAATCCCATCTACTTGGGAGGCTGAGGCAAGAGAATTGCTTGAACTCAGAAGGAGGAAGTTGCGGTGAGCTGAGATCATGCCCCTGCACTCTAGTCTGCGCAACAGAGTGAAACTCCCTCTCAAAAAAGGAGGAGAAATTTGGACACAAACAAATACAGGAGGAAGATCACGTGATGACATGGGGAGAAGGGGGGCCATCTACAATGAGAGGGTCCTGGAACAGACCCTTCCCTCGCAGCCCTCAGGAGGAATCAAAGCTGTCAATACCTTTATTTTGGACTTCTGGCCTCCCAGACGACAAGATACTAAATTTCTGTTGTTTGAGCTACCCAGTTTATGGTACTTTGTCATGACAACCCTAGCAAATTCATGCAGGATGTGGGAGGCATGGATACCTGGGAAGAAAATTAGGCTCTGAGTATAGGTATGTCCTAGAGACTTGTACTCCTCTGGCTAAGGGAGAGGTTACAGAGGGTGGAGGCAGATAGAAGCTCAACTATAGAGAAGATTTACTGTGGGGGTAAGAATGAATGTGGCTCTAGCCAGAGTAGTTTGGGTGATTACAGGTTGTGGGTGTTTTTGTGTGTGGGTGTATATTAATGTTTGAGGTGACTATGCTTAAGTGAGAAGCTCTCATGTTGGACCTGAGGTAGGACATCGACAGGACTTTTTTCAGAACACCAGTCACAACCCCGCTGATCAAAACAGGATGCAATAATGAAACTGGCCCAAACCAGCTAAAAGCAAGATGGTGATGAAAGTGACCTCTAGCTGCCCTCACTGCTCATTGTATGCCAGCTATAATGCATTAGCATAAGCCATTCCCATCAGTGACATAAGTTTACAAATGACATGGTAACACCTGGAAGTTACCTTACAGGGTTTAAAAGGGGAGGAACCCTTGGTTCAGGAAGCTCCCCACCCCTTTTCCGGGAAATTCATGAATAACCCACCCCTTGTTTAGCATGTAATTAAGGAGTTGCTATAAATAAAGCTAGCCAACTGTACACAGGTGCTATCTGCCTATGGGGTAGCCCTGCTATTTCTGTGGAGCAGCCATTTTCCTGTTCTCTGTTGCTCTAGTAAACACGCTTTGCTTTCATTTTACTCTGTTGGCTCCGTCTTGAATTCCTTCCGGCACATAGTCAAGAACCCTCCTGGGCTGAGCCTCAGTTTTGGTGGTCGCCTGCATCCAACTGATTTATTTCACTGTTTAAACACCTAATGTCCAGTGAACTGGCAGGATGTGGGTGGCCTAGAAGAAAATAGCACAGAGCTTTTAGAACTGTATGCCAAGCCCATGACAGACATCACTAGTTGATCACGGCACTCTTTTTCTCTGAGCGGAGTCTTCTTGCCTCCCCATCTTTCTCAATGGGTAAACAGGACAGGCACAACCAGTTATTCCAACCTGGCAGGTGAACTCTGTTTCCTGTCTCTGGCCACGACCCTTTTTGCTGGAGGTGTGGTCTGCAAAGGAGCTGTGTTGGCATCGTGGAGTCTCCTGGAGGAGACACAAAACCTGAGGCTGCCTCCCAGACGTACTGAGTCGGAAGCGGCATTTTAAACCGTGTGAAATGAAAGAGTAAAATGAAAGCAAAGCATGTTCGCTAGAGCAGCAGAGAACAGGAAAATGGCTGCTCCATGACACAGCAGGGCTACTCCATAGGCAGATAGCATTTGTGGACTGCTCGCTAGGTGCAAGTGCAACCTAGGTGGTTGGTCTGCACGTTACGGTTGTGAGAAGCTCTGAGCTGGAGGGACTCTCCTTCTGAGTAGGGAGTTAGGGTGAGGTCTACATGTACCTGAGAAGTGAACTCTATTCTAGTCAAACCAGCAGCCAGCAACTCTGGGTATCTCAAGATAAGCATTTCATTGTGTTTGTTTTGTTTTGTTTTCTTGAGGTGGAGTCTCCCCCTGTAGTCCAGGCTGGAGTGTAGTAGCATGATCTCAGTTCATTGCAGCTTCTGCCTCCTGGGTTCACGTGATTCTTAAGCCTCAGCCTCCTGAATAGCTGAGATTACAGGCATACGCCACCATGCCTGGCTAATTTTTGTATTTTTAGCAGAGGTGGGGTTTCACCTTGTTGCCCAGGCTGGTCTTGAACGTCTAGCCTCATGTGATCCATCTGCTTCGGCCTCCCAAAGTGTTGGGATGACAGGTGTAAGCCACCACACCCCACCAGAAACATCTCATTTTGGGATCAGGCATGTGAAAATGTCCAATGTGAAATTTAATTCTTGCTCTGTATGTTGTAGGTGCAGTGTGTGTGTGTGCGTGTGTGTGCGTGTGCAGTGTTTGAAGCGATGACGTAGTTCTTATTTTGTGTCACAGTGTCAGTTCAATCAGTATGGTACCTTTTAAAAAGGCTAGTTTGGGCTGGGCACGGTGGCTCACGCCTGTAATCCCAGCACTTTGGGAGGTCGAGGTGGGTGGATCACAAGGTCAGGATTTTGAGACCAGGCTGACCAACATGGTGAAACCCCGTCTCTATTAAGAATACAAAAGTTAGCTGGGCGTGGCAGCACATGCCTGTAATCCCAGCTATTCAGGAGGCTGAGTCAGGAGAATCACTTGAACCCGGGAGGCGGAGGTTGCAGTGAGCTGAGATTGCATCACAACTCTCCAGCCTGGGCGACAGAGCAAGACTCTGTCTCAATAAATAAAAAACAGAGGCTAGTTTATAGAATAACAGTAGTGAATTTGTGGGGCAGAGACTCACCTGTTGCTGCAGGAAGAGCCTCCCCAATGCCTTGTGGAAAACAGCCAGACCTCCTGGCAGGCTCCCTCCATGTGGAGTCTGTGCACCCCCTCTCCTAACATCTTCCCATGTGCTTTTCACACACCCAAATTCCTGAGCTCCACTTCTAACCCACTGACTTGGGATTTCAGAGATTTGAGGCACAAGGATCTTCCTGCTTAGATCCTCAGGTACCTCTTACGCACTCTTGAGTTTAATTCCCCATCAGGGTAACTTGAAAATTCAACCCAATTATATGACCATAAACCTTATGAGAAAGTGAATAATGAGTCCTTTATACTATAGTATAAATGCTAGCATATCTGCAAGTATTTATTCATGGCTGATTTGGGCAAGTGAGTTGAAAGGATGGTGGTGGTGATCCATTCTGGAAGAAATAGGCAGCTAGAGGGGAGATAAGGAGAAATGATAGTTTGGGCCAAGGACAGTTTGCTGAGAGGAACAGACTTGAATGGGGAGCCGGTATCTCTGTCCTTGGGGAGCTTACATTCTGATTGACAGAGACATGCAACAAATAATAGCCTGGTAGAAAGGAATGAATAGTCGGTGAAAAGCAGGGCAAAGGGCTGTCAGTTACAGTTTTAAATAAGAGGTCAAGAGTAGACCAGTAAGATGAGGGAGCTGGTTTTGCAGACACTGGAAGAAGAATGTTATGGGCAGAGGGAGCTGCCTGTGCAAAGGTCCTGGGGCTGTAGCATACCCGGTGTGTTCCAGGAAGCCTTCTGGCAGGGAGGAATGAGCAAGGAGAAAAGGAAAATATGAAGTCGGAGAGGGGCAGGACACCACTGGGACTTTTGCTTACAATGAGAGACGCGAAGGGTCTCAGGAAGATTTTCAGCAGCAGACAGGTATGACCTGACTTGGGTTCAGTGGCTCAACTCCAGTGCTATGCTGAAGGTAGACTTCAGGGGATAAGTGTAGAAGCAGGGTGGCCAGTGAAGAGGTTATTGCAATTACTAAATGTATAAATTTATAAAGCATGTGAAGAAAGAGAGAGTTTCCTTCTTACTGCATTGTAGCTCCATCCTCAATGGTAAGTATCATTAACATGTTCACAAGTAGCCTCTAGACTATGTCTGTGGCCATTAGAACACACACACACATCCATACACACACATTGTTTACATAAATGAGATCATAGTACGCATATTGCTCCAGAACTTACTTTCTTATTCAACAGTTGCATAATTTTTCATAACATGAACGTACTGCAGTTGCTATATTAGTTTTTTATTGATGGACATTTAGGATGTTTTCAGTTTATTTTTTCCCATTCTGAACAGCGTCACAGTGAACATTTTTGCAATATCTATTTTTGTGCACCTGAGCAAGAATGTGCATGGGATTATTTCTGAAAAATAGAATTGCCAGGTGGAAAAGCATGTGCATTTTTATTTTATTTTATTTTTGAGACAGAGTCTCGCTCTGTCGCCCAGGCTAGAGTGCAGTGGTGTGATCTCGGCTCACTGCAACCTCCGTCTCCCAGGTTCAAGCAGTTCTCCTGCCTCAACGTCCTGAGTAGCTGGGACTACAGGTGCGCACCACTATGCCTGGCTAATTTTTGTATTTTTTAGGAGAGACGGGGTTTCACCGTGTTAGTCAGGCTGGTCTCGATCTCCTGACCTCATGATCTGCCGGCCTCGGCCTCCCGAAGTGCTAGGATTATAGGCCTGAGCCACCATGCTCGGCCTGCATTTTTTCTATTTTAATCGATACTGCCCATTTGCCCTCCTCATAGGTCATAGTCATTTACATTCCCACCAACAATGTGATGTCTGCTTTCTATGTCGTCTTATGGTTTACAAAGCCCTTTCACGTGCATCATGAGTTGGCCTGTGCAGGAGGAGGACGAGTGAGTTTATCCCCATCTTGCAGATTTGGAAACTGAAGCCCAGAATGGGGGATTTGGGCAATGGGAAGAGAAAGGGCCCATTACCTGACTGACAGACAGACAGACAGACCGAGACCGACAGACCAACATTCCTTTTCTTTTTCTGGATTAGTAACACACTGGCTTCCTTTGACATTTCTATGTTAGTGGAAATACTTGATCATATCATTTCTTATGGTGATAGGAGTTGCTGTTTTAGTTTCACGTAGATGATTTTATAAATTAATTTCACAGAGGCAGTATTTTAAACACATAGGTAATGTCAATACATAGTTCAAAATTTTAGTGCCTCTCTGGCTCTCTTCAATCTATTTCAACAGGGAGAGGTTATGCAGCTTCCTTCCACATATCCTAGTGAGTAGTAGATATCAATAGCTAAGCATTTAGTTTAATCATTATGTAGTCACCGTTGTATAAACATTTACATGGTGTCTACTGTGTAACAGGGCTTCTGGATACCAGCAGCGTTTCCTTTCCTGTACACCAGAGGATTTTTTATTGGTTTAGTTTTTTGAGATGAAGTCTCACTCTCTCGCCCAGGCTAGAGTGCAGTGGCTCAGTCTCAGCTCACTGCAACCTCCACCTCCCGAGTTCAAGCGATTCTCCTCCCTCAGCCTGCCAAGTAGCTGGGATTACAGGCACATGCCACCACACCTAGCTAATTTTTGTATTTTTAGTAGAACTGGAGTTTCACCAAGTTGGCCAGGCTGGTCTTGAACTCCTGACCTCAGGTGATCCACCCACTTCGGCCTCCCAAAGTATTGGGATTGCAGGAATGAGACACTGCACCCAGCCCAGAGGATTTTAAATCAATTTTAAGAATCACAACCCCCTTCACTTTTCCCCAAACCAAATCTCAGATGAAAATGGAAAATCTACACAGTGCTTATAAAGTCACAGTGCATATAGTTTGATCCTTGAGTGATGGTGTAGACAACAGAACGCAGTCCACACCCCCCAATCAGCTCAAAGTAACTCACATCCTATTCTGGAGCTTTTGGAATACCCTAATGAGGGACATAGGATCCCCAAATGTATCTCCTTCCTCAACCACCATAGCTGCTCCTAAGCTTCCCTTCAACTAACATCCCCCTTCTCAGCCCACGCACCTTTCTTTTCCCTCTTCCCTTCAAGTTTTCTGGGCCTGATGTTGCACCCGGGAATTTCTTATAGTGGAGAAGGCAGGTGGAACAGAGGGGGCCACTGCGTTGGAGGGAATGATGCAAGCCAGGCTAGGACTGCTCAGAAGGCAGGGGAAAGTGACACGCTGGAAACACTCATGTGTTCAAAATGTTTTGTCCCTTCTATAACAAATGATAAAAATTAAGGAGCCTTATATGGCAGAGGCTCAGAGGTTCAGACACCAGGTGCACAGGTGTGTCAATGCTCAGGAGGCCTGTTGGCCATCCACATCTCTTTTCCTTCTCTCTGTTCATCCACCTCAGCATGGCCTCATTGTCATTTCAGGGCTCCAGGAAACAAAGGCCTGAAAACCATGGGTTTGCTACTCTGAATCCTTAGAGCCTGCTAACTTGTTGGAAGCATGGAATGCTGCAGTGTCCACTCATGTGAGGGTTTTCCAAGAACAAGGAGCTAGCAATGTGCAGATGCAAGAAAATGGTTTCTGATAATGGAAATGAAGATGCAGGCATCCATGGGAGAAGGACTATTGGATGAATCAGGGCCAGGCACTTGTTCTCCTTTTTGGAAGGTTCTGTCTCTTGACCTTGAGGTGCCCCTGTTGTTGTCTGAGTTACACATTTCAGCTCCCCATGATGAGCGATGAGCTCTACATCACCTGGCCCAGGCTGCAGGGCAAAGAGCTCTTCAAGAGCCCAATGAATCTTAATAAAAAATGGAAATGGCTTTCCCCCTTCATTTTAATTAACATTATGTCTACATTTCTGGGATAATGGATAATTAAGTGAGTTCCCTTGGCATTACAATGTTCTTGGAAATAATTTATGGTTTCGTTTCACCATGTGAAGGCTGTTTGGGTTGGTGCTTAAGTTTTATCATAAATATTTCCGAGGAGTATTTGCACATTGGTTGATTTGTATTCACAAGGCTGCAGTACCCCGTTCTGGGGAAGTGCCTTATGTAATATTTTCTCACAGGCCACGCTTCCACCCTGTGTGTTCTTTTTTGGCACAGAGTTGTTTGCAGAGTGTTGCATTCCTTCAGCAGCATGAGACCATGGCCCACCGTTTTAACCTGCATCCCTCTGTGTGAATTGGTTGAGCTGAGACAGAATCTCAATGAGCCTTCTTGAACTGGGCTGAGCTTAAGTCTTCCAGTCTAAAAGGGAAATGGTAATAATAATAAGGGTTGATATTTATTACCTGCCCACTAGTCTGCGCCACGTACTGTGCTGAACATTTTAGGCAGTCTTTTGTTATGAAGAACGAATGTGGCATTGTCCACAGTCAGTCTTCATCATAAAGCAATGGTCTCGGTGCTAGTATTATCATCACCAGTTGACACTCAGCTAGAAAGTGGCAGAGCTGGGATTTGAACCCAGACAGTCTGCCTCCAATACCCACAGTGATGAACCTTTGTGTTGTCCTTATGCAAATATCTACAGGTATGAAGATGTGTCTACTTTCTCCCTCCAGAACAGCCCTGTCCAGGAGATTTTGTGTGATGATGGAAATGTTCTAAATGAGCATCGTCCAGCACAGTGGCCATTTGCCATGGATGTATGGATGTCTCCTGAGCACATGAAATATGGCTTAAGATGACTGTGGAATTGAATTTTAAATTAAATTTAAATTTATCTTAATTTAAGTAGCCATGTGTGGTTATGGCCACCATATGGGGTAGCACAGCTCTGCTGCAAACTGCCTGCTGGATGCTGTAATGCCCTGACCTCATCCATTGCTGCTGGAGCAAACTACTCACACTTTGTGGTTTAAACAACACAAATGTATTACCTTACAATTCTGCAGGTCACAGGTCCTAAAATCAGCAAGGTTGTTTTCCTCCTGGAGGCTCCAGGGGAGCATGCATTTCCTTGCCTTTTCCAGCTGCGAGAGGCCACCTACACCCTTGGTTCATGACCCTTTCCTCTACCTTCATAGCCAGCAGCAGATAGTCTTTAAGTCTCTTAATTCGGACCCTGCTGCCTTCTTCTGAAGGGAACCTAGTAATTCCATTGGCCCACCTGGATAATTCAGGGAAAATGCCTCATCTCAAGTACCTTAATTAAATCTGTGAAGTGTCTTTTGCTATAGAAGGCACATATTCACATGAGATTCTAGGCAGTAGGACCAGGACATCTTTGAGGGGTCCTTGTGAGAGTATTTCTTGGAGTTTAAGAGTGTAGGCTCTGAAGTTGCATTGACTTGGCTGGAAATCTCAGCATTGTCACTTACTCCTTGTGTAAATGGTCTTTGAGCAGGTCACTCAACCTTCCTGACTCCGAGTTAACTTACATTTAAAAGTGGAATAATGCTAGTAACAACCAAATAGGGTTGTTGTGAGACTTAATTAAGGTAGTGATGAAAAGTGTCCATCACACAGGGAAACACACAATACACACATAAAATTGTTAAAGGCTTCTTCTTTAACTTACATTTCATTATGATTTGGCACAGGAGTAATACCCTCACTCTCCTACTTAGCTCCTTTAAAAAATATGCCCTTGGCGAGAGAAATGTAGAGATGATGAGAACCACGATCATAAATAATCATCTCTTCCATTTAAATTGCTTTTTCAAGGGCTTGCTTTTATTTCATTTATTCTTCATAAGCACCATTTGAAGTATGTGGTCACATTCTCATTTTGCAGAGTAGAAAACAAAGATTCAGGAGCATTAAGATACATGCTCAGAACTGTGGGGCCAGTGCAGTGCTGAGCTGGAACCAGGCACTTACCTACTGGTTCCAAGGTGGATCCTCATTCCAGCTTTGTACCCTTGACTTCCCTTCCATGTGAGATAAAGGAGAAGTGTCTGTAGAAGGATAAATTGGGGAAGGTGGGGAGGAATGGCAGTAGTGACTTGGTTGAGAGTTACGGTGCCAGAATCATCCATGTGTGGAAGATCTAACATTTCAAGGCCTTCCTTGGCACCTTTGAGCTTCACAGGGCTCCAAAGTTCTAAGTGTGAGTTTCCATGATCTCATCTGATTTCCCTACCATCTTGCAGGACCAGACCCCCCACCTGGCTAGTTCTCTGATCACCTGGACTGGCTTCACCCCTAGTCCTTCACCTGGTTCACAATCTAATGGGCTTCAGCTCCTTACCAGCCCATGAAATTGTTCAAACAAAGCAATCACTTCCTCCTGTGGGAACTAGGGGATATCTCACCATCTTGTCACTACAAAGCCTGCTCCCCACAGCGCCTGCTGGTTCAACCTGCTCTGAGAGCAACCCCGCGTGGCCTTGCGTGGCGTGCTGTGTCTGCCTCTCCCCTGCACCGAGTAGGTGTGACTAATGGATTCCTTGATTGCATCTGTCCACAGCTGGGTGTCCTGTGCGTGGCCATCTCATACTATTTAGGGTGGGGATCCCTTCTTCACTATGAGGGTGAATAGGAGGTGATCAGAACAGTCTCCCCCTAGTTTGAGCTCTAATTCCCACCACTCTGCAAGCTCAGATAAAAGTTACATGTCCTCTTGGTGCCTCGGTTTTCCCATGTCAAAAATGGGGCTCTTATTGTTATTTGCGCGATGTGATTCCGATAAAAGTAAAACAAAATACATGTTTATGTGTCTGGCATATAAAGCACTCAATTTTTTTGTATTCATTAAGTCCCTCATCCATTGATCTATTCATTAACTCATTTAACAATTGTATATTGAGCACTCATTGGTTTGTGGGGTGAACCAATCTATTACTAGAAAAATCTAGCCTCCAAGTTATGAACCATGCTGTCAATGACTAGGTGAACATGAACTCAAAATATTTTGATGACAAGTTTAGGGTGAATTTGAAAACAAATTGCATACCCACTTTTTGCGAAATGACCGTTAGGTCAGCCTTCCTTCCTCCCTCAGCACGTGTGCAGACCTGACCCCTCTAGGTCTGATCCCTTTGTCAGTCTCTGTACCTCTAAACAGCTCAATTTATCTTCAATTTAAATTGTGAAAAGTTAAGATGCATACAGTTGTTAAATTTCCAAACTTGGTCTCTGCTCCCTCCTGCATTTTCAACCTAGCACAAAGGCATTTTCATCAGATGATCACCCGAGCTGTAGCTGGTGCTATACAATTCCATTCAGCACATAAAAACATATTTCTTTCTGACTGCATTATATTACATGACTTATTGAGCCATTTATCTCATGGTGTGGGGCCCAAGCTCTGTTTTATTGAAACTGCAGAATCAAATATCCGTGTATCCACATATCCGTATACCTCTGTAGATACTTATTTGGAGAGTTGTTTCTTGTGAATGTTGGCGAGCTAAGTAGCCTTCCCTTTCCATTCTCCTGAGCTCATTGTGGATTCTACTGGGAATTCTTCCAAAGGAGTTGTTTTTATAGATGCACCGCCCCCCAACCCAGGTGGAATGACGGGATTGTATTGCCCTGACGTTTGGCCTTGGCTACAGAATACCGTGATAATGAGGTGCTGTGGCACAGGAGGCCAGGACTGTCTTGTGTAAGTTCAAACCCTAGTTCTCTGTTTGCCTACACTGTGACTTTGGATTACCTTTATAATCTGCCTGATCTTCAGTCTTCTCACTTGTAAAATAAATGGAGATGGTAATCATGCTGATCTGAGAGAGTTTCTGAAAATAATAAATGAGCTAAAATATGTACCTGTTTATAAGAGTGCTGAATACCTTAAAAGCATGTTTGCTATTATTATTATTATTTTTCTTAAGATGGAGTCTTGCTCTGTTGCCCAGGCTGGACTGCAGTGGCACAATCTCGGCTCACTGAATCTCCGCCTCCCAGGTTTTAGGCAGTTCTCTGCCTCAGCATCCAGAGTAGATGGGATTACAAGTGCGTGCCACCGGGCCCGGCTAATTTTTGTGTTTTTAGTAGAGATGGGGTTTCACCATCTTGGCCAGGCTGGTCTTCAACTCGTCAACCTCGTGATCCACCCACCTCAGCCTCCCAAAGTGTTGGGATTACAGGTGTGTGCCGTTACACCCAGCCTTATTATTTTTTATTATCTTTCTTAACTTTCTATCATCTTTTTATTTCTTCTGGGTACAGGAAAGGATAGAGACAATGAGGTAAATTTTATTCATTGGTTCATCCATCCATCCAACATTTATTATGTGTTTGGCATGTACCATGTATTAAACAAGGGATTGAATATGAGATAAAGACGAAATCAAAATATCACGTTGTGTATCATAGATATATACAGTGTGTATTTGTCAATTTAAATAATCAATCAATTCCTCCAAATGGAAAAAAAAAATCACAGTCCTAATATCCACGATACTGAATTTCCTGGGGAGACAGACATTTAAGTTTTCACAGGCAAAGTAGGCTGCGTCCTCTCCTGCTTTGTATCCCATTCTTCAGTCTGACATGTGCTCAAAAGGCCACTCAGCTTCTGAAATTCCACCATTAAGTCACTTGGGTACAATATGTATAGGCAGCTCCTGAGAGAAGCAGGGGAGGCCTGGTTGAAGTTCAAGTTACTCACTTAACCCTGAGCAAGACAGTTCTTTGCTTTCTCCTCTTGAAAACTGGGAGGTGCCAACGCCGTCTACACAGTCTACCACGCTAGAGCAGAATCTATTGTACCGTGTCTAGAAAGAGCTTTGTAAACTCCAAAGTGACAATTCCAATGTGACAAGCAGAACACCCTCGCGGGGTCCCGCTGGGAGAGGTGGAGGTTATGATAAAATGGGTTAGAAACCTGATGGGTATTTCTCTCTCATTCTGTTAAACTTGGGTTTGGCAACTTTTAAAAACCCTTCTCCTTGATTCTAAAACTAGGTCCTAAGGGAACCTGCGAGATAACCTGTCAAACAGTCACTGAAAAGTTTGGTGAAATTAGGAAAGCTAAAAGGTAGGTGCTTTTCTGATGCTTCTTGCCTAAAGATGGAGAAAACTGGGGCAGGGAGGAAGGGTGCATCCTCTAAGTGGGGGAAATGAAATTGTACAGTTTCAATTTGCTTAGAAGCATAAGGCTTATCTGTAGCCTCCTCCTCTTGACTCTATTGAGTCTATTGAAACTATTTCTAGAGTGAGTTTCTCAATGGATTGCTATTAGAGGTTTGGATAGGACAGGGTAGGGAAGTTCTTTACAATGTAGTAGTAACTATGCCAATAAATGCCAGTGGTAGGCCCAGCTCAGTCACTGTGACAACCTCAAACACCCACACATATTTACAAATGTTCTCTAGGGAAGGAATTGGCAAACTTTTTTCTGTAAAGATCCAAGCAGTAAATATTTTGGGCTTCATTGGCCATACGGACTCCGCCGCAACCATCAACTGTCTTATAGTGTGAAAGCAGACATAGACGTGTACACAAATGGATGTGGCTGTGTGCCAATAAAACTTTATTTACAAAAACTGGTTGCTGGCTAGAATTGCCCTGTGGGCTATATTTGAAAGCCCCCTTTTCTAGGGATTTGTGCCACCCATTGAAATTTTCTGTTCTAGAGGGAGAAAATTGGCCAGAAAAATGGGCTGGTTATCCTCTATGGCACTGATAACAGAAAATAGTGGATTCCTCATGAAGAGATTGTCTTAGTCCATTGTGCTGCTATAACTAAAGGTCTGAGACAGGGTAATTTATAAAGAACAGGAACAGGCCAGGCATGTTGGCTCACGCCTGTACTCCCAGCATTTTGGGAGGCTGAGGTGGGCGGAATACTTGAGGTCAGGAGTTCAAGACCAGCCTGGGCCAACATGGTGAAACTCTGTCTCTACTAAAAATAGAGAAATAAATTAGCTGGGTGTGGTGGCACATGCCTGTAGTCCCAGCTACTTGGGACGCTGAGGCAGGAGAATCACTTGAACCCAGGAAGTAGAGGTTGTAGTGAGATGATTGTGCCACTGTACACCAGCCTGAGTGACAAAACAAGACTCAAGCACAGAAACACATTTCTTACAGTTCTAGAGACTGGGAAGTCCAAGATCAGGGTGTCAGCATGTTTGGTGTCTGATGAGGGCCTAGTCTGCATCTTACAATGACACCTTGGTCCTTCATCCAAGAGTGCTGTGTCCTCATATGATGGAGGGGACAGAAGGGGCAAACAGGAGTACACTCCCTCAATCAAGCTCTTTTAATGACATTAATGCATTTGAGAGGGCAGAGCCCTTATGACCTACACATCTCCCAAAAACCATCACCTCCCGACACTGTTGCGTTGGGGATTAAATTTCCACCACAAGAATTTGGGGAAATACATCCAGATCATAGCAGAGATAGAAGAAGACAATGTCAGGATGGGAGATTTTATATTGATTCCTTACTAGGTTAGGGTTCTCCAGGGAGACAGAACCAATGGGAGATACTCAATGTGTGAGAGTGTGTGTATGTGTATGCATGCATGTGCGTTACTGTTATGAAGAATTGGCTTACATAATTACGGAGGCTGAGAAGTCCTACAGCCTTGCTGCCTGCAATCCGGAGACTTATGAAAGCAGGTGGTATAATTCAGCCTAAGTCCAAAGACCCAAACCAGGGAAGCTCATGTTGTAAATCCCAGTTGGAGGGTACGAGAAGATGAACTGAGATGTTTCAGCTCAAGCAGGGATACAAGAAAGAATGGGTTGAATTCCTCTTTCCTCTGCCTTTTTTTCTATGTAGGCCCTCCATGGATTGGATGACATCACCCACACGGGGGAGGGTCATCCATTTTGCCGAGTCCGCTGATTCAAATACTCATTGCATTCCCCCAAACACCCTCATGGACACACCCAGAAGTAATATCTCACCAAATATCTTAGCATTCCCTAATCCAGGCAAGCAGACAGATAAGATTAACTGTCACACCCTCTTTACTGAAATATTTTTAAATCGTGGTGCAATTTACATGCAATAAACACACATTATTTACATATAATTTACATAAAATATAATGCGGCTCTTGAAGTTACAGTTCAGTGAGGTTTTGATAGAAATGTACCTGTTTAACTATCATTTCAATCTATATATAAGATATCTCTGTCCTCCCAGAAACTATCTTTTCACTCCCTAGCAATCTAGTTTGTACCAATTTGCAGTAACCATGTTTTGATTTCTATTTCTACAAATTAATTGTGCCTGTTTTTTAAATTTATATATTAGGGTCATATGGTGTATATAGAGATTTTTTCTTGTTTTGAGTATTTCATTAAATAAAAGATGCATATCAATAATATAGGAAAAGTGGATAGAAAAAAAATCACTCTCATCCCATTACCCAGACATCACATCTGTTTTCATCATGGTAAATTCTCTTCCAGCTCTGACCCATTCATGCTCATATTTTAACATAATTGTTTTCAGACTTTACACACCATTTCCCCTGCTTTTTTAAAATCTAATGATACCCCAGACACGTTTCCCTTGTTTCCATGGAATGACTTTAATGATTGTTTAATGGTTGTCTAAAATTCCAGCCTGCTGATGCACCAGAACTTACCAAAAACCTCCATTGTCACGAAGAGGCAGCATAGTATAGGTATGTTCCCAGGAGGCTGGCTCCCTAGTGCGTATTTTGGCTCTGTGTCTTGGTTGCTCATCTACAAAGTAAAGATCATAATGCGATTGCTGTGGCTTTCATGTGTGTGTCCCCTCCTCAAATTCATACATGGAAATCCTAGCCCCTAAGGTTTTGGTATTAGGAGGTAAGTATATTCATCCATTCTTACCCTGCTATAAAAACGTACCTGAGACCAGGTAATTTATAAACAAAAGAGGTTTAATTAGTTCATGGTTCTGCAGGCTGTACGGGAAGCATAGAGGCTTTTGCTTGGCTTCTAGGGAGGCCTCAGGAAACCTACCCTCGTGGCAGAAGGTGAAGAGGAAGCAGGCGGCCAGGCACGGTGGCTGACGCTTATAATCCCAGCACTCTGGGAGGCTGAGGCAAGTGGATCACGAGGTCAGGAGATCGAGACCATCCTGGCTAACACGGTGAAACCCTGTCTCTACTAAAAATACAAAAAAAAAAATTAGCTGGGCATGGTGGCTGGCGCCTGTAGTCCCAGCTACTTGGGAGGCTGAGGCAGGAGAATGGCATGAACCCAGGAGGCGGAGCTTGCAGTGAGCCGAGATCACGCCACTGCCCTCCAGCCTGGGCGATAGGGCGAGACTCCATCTCAGAAAAAAAAAAAAAAAGAGGAAGCAGGCACATCTTACTGGCCAGAGCAGGAGCAGAGAGATGGGGGAGGTGCTATACACTTTTAAACAACCATCTCTTGTGATAACTCACTCAGTGGACAGAACCAAACTGGGATGGTGGTAAACTATTCATGAGAATTCCATCCCCATGATTCACTCACCTCCTACCTGTCCCCACCTCCAGCCCTGGTGATTACATTTCAACATGAGATTTGGGTGAGGACACAGATCCAAACCATATCAGTAAGGCCTTTGGCAGGTAATTAAAGCATGAGCATGGTGCCCTTATGAATTGGATTAGTGCCCTTTTAGAATAGGCCCCAGAGAGCTACCTTTCTCTTTCTGCCAGGTGAGGACATGGTGCATAGACACCATCTATGAACCAGGAGGTAAGTCCTTCCCTCACCAGACACTGAATCAGCTGGTGTGTTGATCTTGGATTTCCAACCTCAGAACTTTGAGCAACAGATTTCTATTGTTTATAAGCTACCCAGTGTATGGTATTTTGTCATAGCAGCCCAAACAGACTAAGACAGGGACCTGCTTCATTGGGTTGTTGTGGGGATTAAATGAGCCCTTTTGTGTTAACGGTGTTAGCCATCCAGTGTTTTGTAGATGATGGTGTCACAGATACATAAAGGCATGCAACTTTTACCTTCCATGGATTTATTTTTCTGGGATAAATTCCCAGGAGGGATGTTAAAGAGACGGGACATTCAATGGTCCTTACTATGTGGTATCTCCTTCCCCTGTTCCCTTCTCAGTGAAGGCACTACCGCAGTGGGATTGCAGTGTCTTCAAACTCGGCTGCGGAACTTAAATGTTACGTGGCAGGACATTTACCAAAGAGCTTGATAGAGACAACAGAGAGGTGTTGCTGGCTCAAAACTGTCCAATTCTGAGCTTCTGTATCCTTTCCAGGCATGGGGGGTGGTGGGGCAGGAAATGAAGCTACTTTGTTTTCAACGCCCCACCACCATCCTTGACGATCCTTCCATTTTCTGTCCTATCTTCTGTATATTATCAGGGTCTCTGCATGGTGTCTTCAATTTATTTTCTTTTTCCTTTCTTTCTTTTTTTTTTTTTTGAGATGCCCAGACTGGAGTGCAATGGCATGATCTTGGCTCACTGCAACCTATGCCTCCCGGGTTCAAGTGATTCTCCTGCCTCAGCCTCCTGAGTAGCTGGGATTACAGGCATGCGTCGCCACACCTGGCTAATTTTGTATTTTTAATAGAGACAGGGTTTATCCATGTTGTTCAGGCTGGTATCGAACTCCCAACCTCAGGTGATCTGACAGCCTTGGCCTCCCAAAGTGCTGGAATTATAGGCATGAGCCACGGCACCAGGCCAAGATGTCTACAATTTCCTCAATAAATCTGCCTCTCTTCATTCCCACTGCCATTACCTTAGCCCACATCACTTTAGCTGACATAACCTTGCTTGTGGATTACTGAAACCACTCCCCATTTCCATTCCCTACCTTCATGCTCACCTCCTTCTCTTGCCATTTCTCCATTGGACCACCAGAGCTTTCCTTTCATTAGGATCCTTGGATCATGTCGTTCCCTGAACTGGTCCTACTGCCCTTTGGATGATCCAAAACCCTTAAGATGCTTTGCAAGGCCCTTGGTGGTTCAGACTTTGATTATATTGCTCCACCTCTGACCTCAGGAGGCACCTGCCTCCACTCTATTCTCTCTGCCCTTCAAATGAGGTATGCATGGTCTTTCTCACCTTTTTGGACTTCTCTACTCCTTCCTCTCTTGCTCCTGCTCAGCCGTGAGATTCCAGCATGTCTCTTAGCTCTGGGAAAAATGCACCTCTGACCTCCCGAGTCCAGGATGGGGGCCCTTCCAGCTGTCCCTTGATATGTCCATTCCTCTGTTGCTCACGTAGCACTTTGCTCACTGCTGCTTCCTGGTGTGTCTCTACCACTAGGAGGGACGCTCTGTTTATGCAGAGTTGAAATAGTGACAAGAGAATGTAATGAAGGCCATGATAAGGAGACGTGTAGTGTGTCAGGATGTGTTTCTGCCTTGAGAGGGTTCTGTACTACCCCAGTGTGGGGAACAGAGCTTGCTCCGTGGATGATCCCTTCATTTTTCCAAGACCTCTGCACCTTTCTTGGTCCTACAATGAGGTTCAATCTCCTTAGCATGCCCACTGCCCTCATCCCAAACCTGGACATCATCCCCGACAGTGCCTCTCTCCTGCTCTCACCAGGCTGGTCATAGTCATTACAGCCATTTCACATTTGACTGGCTTCATGTCAAACTCTTAATGAGATGACAGTGAGAAATTGGTGTTTGACCTCGTCGGAGAGTGGTGGGAGGGAAGGAAGTGGAAGAGGTCTGAAAGGTAGAATGAGGCCGGGCGCGGCAGTTTGCGCCTGTAATCCCAGCACTTTGGGAGGTAAAGGCAGGTGGGTCACTTTAGGTCAGGAGTTTGAGACCAGCCTGGCCAACATGGTGAAACCTCGTCTCTATTAAAAATACAAAGATTAGCTGGGTGCGGTGGCACATGCCTGTAATCTCAGATCCTTGGGAGGCTGAGGCAGGAGAATAGCTTGAACAGGAGGTGGAGGTTGCAGTGAGCTGAGATTGCGCCACTGCATTCCAGCCTGGGCAATAGAGTGAGACACAGTCTCCAAAAAAAAAAAAAAAAAAAAAGAATAACACAGGAGGATCTCATAGCATTTCTTTTTGTGAAGAAGACCTTGTAATGACTTCACAGGGCCCTTTCACTGGGAGAAAAGGGAACAGGTGAGCACAGCAAGGACACTTCCTAGGATTGTGCTGGTCAGAGATCTGGTCGTCATAAGCATCAGAGGTGTCCTCCAGTGTACACAGAAGTGCCTCACAGTGAATTAGACAGAAGACCAATGATGTTTCCTGGCAATGAGGTGAATAAAGACTTTATGCCCTAGGACATCCATTGTAAGCCTCTCTACAAACTGGTCATCTGAATAATAAAGTCACTGTAGTTTGCAGTGGGCTTACCTCATGCTTAGCCATGAGGGGATGACACTGTATAAACCTGACCCCACGCTCAAGGACTGCATGGTTTAAGTGGATAGGTTGGGATACCCCACAGACAAAACACATACAGTGATAAGTAAGTATATGTGAATGCTGAAGAGGAGGAATATGAATGAGAGCTTTGTAGAAAAGGTGACAAAGGGCTGGATCTCGCAGAGAGGGTTTGGCAGCATGGAGGGAACAGGAAGACGAGCCCAGGAGAGGGTGACACCACCAGCAAAGGGGGTCAGGAAGTAGTGAGTTTGGAACAGTCAAGCATCCCTGAGGATCATTTCCCAAGGTGTTCCGGTAAAGGGCACACATTGACAAGAGGTGGCAAACAGAGTTGGAAAGGAAGAAGGCATTGGGATTGCAGGGTGTTCAAACTCAACTAAGGAACTTAGATGTTATGTGGCAAGTCATTCACCGAAGAGTTGGGCAGACACAAGAGAGAGGTGGAGCTGGGCTCCAGACTGTTCAGTTCTGAGTTTCTGCATCCCTTCCAGTGGGGGCAGGAAATGAAGCAACCTTGTTTACACCTATAGAATGTGGTAAACATAAATGATTGACTTACAGCGGTGTTGGAAGGATTGTCTGTGAGCCCCTCTTCCTAGGCGGAGATTCGACTGCTGAAAACGTCATACCTGGAGAGTGACATCTGGCCACGCTGGAGGTTGCTCCCAGGATTGTATCCTGAATCTCTGCTGTTGGCCGGTAGTTTATTATTTACCCTGGATGGAGAGAAGAAATGACAGCATATGTCAACCTTTCCATTTACCACCTCATTTTTAAATTGTATTAACTGCTGTCATTATTGGAGATATTTAGTACAACAAAAGCATCTTTTGAAGGAACACTTGTGGCTGGGCACGGTGGCTCACACCTGTAATCCCAGCACTTTGGGAGGCCAAGGCAGGGGGATCACCTGAGCTCAGGAGTTCGAGATCAGCCTGGCCAATGTGGTGAAACACTATCTCTACTAAAAATACAAAAATTAGCTGGGCATGCTGGTGGGTGCCTGCAATCCCAGCTAGTTGGGAGGCTGAGGCAGGAGCATTGCTTGAACCCGGGAGGCGGAGTTTGCAGTGAGCCGGGATCGCGCCACGGCATTCCAGCCTGGGTGACAGAGTGAGACTCAGTCTCAAAAAAATAAAAAATACATAAATAAATACACTTGTGCTCTTTCGCAAGAGCAAAGATAGGCCGTATTTACCAAACTGTCAAGCTCCTCAGTGAGTGTGAGACACGCACATACACATTCACACACACGCTGCATCCCGAGAGTGACATTGTCAGTGAGAGGCACGTGCTTTTCTACCCACCTCCCAAGTTATAAGGAAAATTACAAGTTGAAAATCTAAGAGGCCCCAGAAGCAAGTCATACCTGTGAAAAGCCCCAACCCTGTCGCACCCCATATGTAAGGCTTTCCTGTGTTTTAGGAAGATAGAAGCCTCTTTCAAGATTTTTCTCCTGCCCACCCGATGTGGCAGCCAGCACTCTTCCACTTCCAGCTGATTCTGATGGGACAGACAAGCAGTCCAAACTAGTGAAAAGTTTGAATGTCCTGGAGTCCTTGTGTACAAACCCTTCCCTCTCTCTCCCTCTTCCTCTCTCTCACACAGCACCAAGTAAGAAGGCCTGTCTGTGTAAGGAAGATTCATCAAAATCTCTAATTAAATACATGGCAGCTGGTGAATTGAAGCATTTGTCTTAGCTCTGCCATCCTATAATACCTTATAATCCTGGGAACCCAAAGTATGAATTAATTATAATTTCTGAGAACCCAGGGAGCCAGAAGCATCAGGGAGGGAGGTATGGTAAAGGAGAGGCTGTGTGTGGTGACAGCAAATGCTTCTGAGAAAGGGACAGAGACATCCTTGTGTTGACTTACAAGAGGCCACTTTGGGAGGTCGACAAGCCCGCATATTTGTGTATATTTATATGAGTGTGTGTGTATGAGAGTGTGCATGGGCATGTATGAGTGTGTATTCGGAGTCAAGTTTTAAGATCTTACTATAGGGCATTTAACGTGTTAGTTTCATCATCATCATCATCATCATCAGTAGTACTGGTACTAGTATTTTACCAGCTACTGAGAGCTTATTATTGTTCTCTTTTGGTTAAGCTTTTTCCCCAGTCATATCTTGTTCATGACTCATGACTATGTATTATTTACATAGTTAGTATCGCAGTTCTCTTGATAAGAAGATGGAAGCTCAAAAATGTTAAATAATCTGCCATAAGTTCCCAAGCTCACAAGTGTCTGAGCCAGTACTCAAGTCATAATCTGATCCCAAGATGTCTCCTTCTATCCACCTGGCCATCCTTCCTGAATTCACCGTACGCCATGACTGGGTACTCAGATTGTAGACTTGGATAAGACATAATTTCTACCTTAAGGAAGTGGACCCGCAGCTGCATGGGCTGTGCTAGCCAGGGCAATGGTGGCTGCTATAACAGATAGACCTCTACACCTCAGGAGCTTCATGCAGGAAAAGTTTTTTTCTCCCCCAGGTGATGCGTGACCGTGACTGTGGGCGTGGAGCAGGCACCCTACCACTTGTGGTTATTCAGGACCCCAGGCTGCTACTACTCAGGGGTCCTCCTTCATCTTCAGCATTTGACCTCCAAGGGAAAAGAGTGTGAGGGTCTCACATGGAGAATTTGGACAGGCTGGACCTGAAACTGACAAATAGCCCTTCTTCCACGCCCACATCATCCACCAAAGCTCAGCAGCATGGCCATGCCCTGTGGCCCATGAGCTGGGGAGTGGAGCCCAGTTGTGTAACCAGGAAGAATACAAGAATGACACGTATATGGGAAAGGCTTGCCAGAGGGAGAAACCCCTGCATTTCCCAATGTCCAAGGTGCAGAGACTGTACAGAGAAGGATGGGGCTTTAGGAATGGCTTTGGCTTTGTGCCTCCTTCCCCTGCAGAAACAGGAGCTCAAAGAAAAAAAAAGTTGCTGCAATACAACTGTTGATGAAGATGCAAGGAAAAATATGCTGAAAAAAAAAAAAAGACTCAGAATGTTCAGAAATGCAGCACATGTGGTAGAATGGAATAGTGCCCCTGGTACTTACAGGTTTTGGGATTTGATCCTGGGCCTACCAGGAGAAAAACATTGCTTACCCTCCCTAAGCCTCATCTCCCTCCTTGATGAAGACAACAATACCTACTCTACAGGGGCTGCCATGGAAATGAAAGAGACGAGAGTGAGTGTGGAATGCCTGGTGCTGGGTGCGTGCTCTGCATCACTTCATCTTCCTTTGTTGGCCTCATGGGGCTATTCCAGAGTCACTGCTGCTGTTCTTGCGACCCTCTGCCCCTTTTGGGGATGTAGATGGTGGGTCTTTATTTTATTTTATTTTTTTGAGACATGGTCTCACTCTGTTGCTCAGGCTGGAGTGCAGTGGTATGATTTTGGCACACTGCAGCCTCTGCCTCCTGGGTTCAAGTGATTCTTCTGCTTCACCTTCCCAAGTAGTTGGGTTTACAGGCACATACCACCATGCCTGGCAAATTCTTGTATTTGTAGTGGAGACGGGGTTTCACCATGTTGGCCAGGCTGGTCTCAGCTCCTGGCCTCAAGTGATCCACCCACCTTGATCTCCTACAGTGCTGGGATTACAGGCATGAGCCACCGTACCCGGCTTCTTTATTTTAATTTCTCACATGCGAGTCAGCTAGATCATTAAATAGCACATACTTAAGTAAATATTCACTAAACTGTAGCCAACTATCTTTTTTATTTTCTATCGCACTAAAAAATGTAGCTCTAACTGATAAAAAAAATCAATACAATGCTGTTAATAATTATATCGTCTTAACAGACATCGTTTGTTGAGTGATGACTCACCAGAAGGCATTATTCTAAGGCCTTCACATGCAATCGCTTTTTAATTCTCACAGCAATCCTAGGATCTGGGTACTAATATTATCCCCCTGGGATCTTGGCCAGGAGGGCTGGGTGATGGTCTATCATGTTCATGCCTCTATTCTCAGTGCCTGGCACAGTAACTGACAGGCAGGCAGCACACAAAAGTCTGTGTGGGTGAATGGGTGACTCTCTAGGTTCCAGGAACAAGAGGTCTTCAGTTACTTGACTTCCCCAAGGTCACACTATAGCAAGTATTAGAGCTGAATGCAAATTCAGATCTGTCTAACCTCAGACTGCATTCTAGAGAGTAGAAAAAAATTAGCACACACACACACACACACAAAACCGTCACATGTTGGACATCATGTATTCAAAAGTAAGCAATCCAACAAGCCTATGACATCTTTGATCTGGATATCCTTTGCTTGGTTTCCACTTAAGTCCACTTTGCTCTCTGGAAATAAAGAGGCAGAGAAAATGGCAATTGTCGCCGTCATCTTTAGGGAGGTTTTGGGAAGAACCAGCAAGACGACTGAGCCCACCCTCCCAATTTCTTGGGGTTGCCTCTGGGGCTTGGAGGTCCTCTGTACATCAGAGACTTTGAGGATGACTTTGGCAGGGCACTGGCTCTCCCCCGCAACCCAGGCACCCTGCAGAATTTGTCTCTTTGCCTACAAAGCAAGCAAATTGGATGGGATGATTTCTGATTCCCTTAAGAGCTGGTTATTGTGGATAAGTGATTTTAAATCCCGGGACCCCAGTCTCAGGGGCTGTAAAAGAGAACCTGGGACAAGGCCAATTTTGAAGTGATGTGTGTATGCTCCTGGCATTGAATGGCTTCTCTGTAAATGGGCAGTTCTGTTTTTATTCTTGTTGTAGCCCTCTGTACTCCCTTTCTAAGTTCTCTTAGATACACTAGAGAGACAGCATCACAGCTACATATACAGTTGACTCCTGCACAGCATGGGTGTTAGGGGCACTTCAGCCCAGTTGAAAAATCCATGTATAACTTGTGACTCTCCAAAAACTTACCTACTAATAGCCTACCATTGGCTGAAAGCCTTAGTGATAACATAAACACTCAGTTAACACAAATTTGTATGTAATATATACTGTATTCTTATCATAAAGTAAGCTACAGAAAAAAATGTTATTAAGAAAATCATAAAGATGGCTGGGCGCAGTGGCTCATGGCTGTAATCCCAGCACTTTGGGAGGCCAAGGTGGGTGGCTCACCTGAGGTCAGGAGTTCAAGACCAGCCTGGCCAACATGCTGAAACTCCGTCTCTACTAAAAATACAAAAATTAGCTGGGCATGGTGGCACGTGCCTGTAATCCCAGCTGCTCGGGAGGCTGAGGCAGGAGAATCGCTTGAACCCTGGAGGCAGAGGTTGCAATGAGCTGAGATTGTGCCACTTCACTCCAGCCTGGGCGACAAGAGCGAGACTCCATCTCAAAAAAAAAAATCATAAAGATAAGAAATATGTTTACTATTCATTAAGTAGAAGTAGATTATCTTAAAAGTCTTCATTCTCATGTTGTTTGAGTGACTGGGTAGGCGGAGTAGGAGGAGGAAGAGAAAGGGTTTATCTTGCTGTCTCTGGAGTGGAAGAAGTGGAAGAAAATCTACATAGAAATGAACCCCTGATGTTCAAACACACGTTGTGTTGTTCAAGGGTCAAATGTACCTCCCATTTTCCAGACCTCAGGCTATGTCCAGGTGTCCGTAGGGAACCCACAGGAACCCACGTGTCTCCATGACTCCCTTTCTATCTGGCTGATCTCACTTTTCTCTCAACTTGCACTTCAGCCTCTGAGAAGTGCTTAGAGAGGCCCGGAGCCCAGCCCTGCTGTGCTGACCAGCTCCTTTTGCCCACCGTGGGCAGCCCTGGCTGCCTCTGCTTCTCCCCTGGCCCGCCTCCAAAACTCAGCTTAACCGTGTTTGTTTTTGTCTTTACTTGTTTTGTCAACATGCCATTGAGAAGGAAATGCAAACCTGAGCCTTGATTAGAAATCTCCCTTGGTGCGGATTTACCCTGATTTTCAATTCAGCTGGTTGGCGTGGGTGCTGGGGGACCAGCTTCATGCTGCTAATAGGTCCAGGAAGCTGATGTGGCACTGGCCAGAGTCCTGAATCAGAGTGTTGGCATAAGCCGTGTTGCCTTCCTGAGAAGGGGCGGGCGTCCCTTCCTCTCCATCCCCCAGACCCCTCTCTTCACCTCCTCATCTTCCCCACTACTCAAGAGCAGTGCTCACAGGAACCTGGTACTTGCAGGGGATGCTGGAGGGCCCAGACTGGTCACCCCATTGGGAGGGTTTCCAGGCTTGGAGGGAGCCTGGATCTATGTACGTGTGCCTTTGTGTGTGTGTGTGTGTATGCATGCATGTGAGTGTGTATGTGCATGTGCATGTGTGTGTGAGTGTGCATGCATGCATGCATGTGCACGTGTTCATTTGCACATACTCATAAATGTACTGGGAGACTGGAATCCAGCACGTTCTCCCTGATCCTCACATTATAAGCCTGTGTGATCTTGGGTGAGCCATTTAAGCTCTCTGCGCTTCAGTTTTTGGGAGAGTTAATATGTAAAATCATGAAACTGCAAGGTCGTGGCCAAACCTCTTAATTGATCTGAACTTCACTTTTTTGCATTTATGTGGTCATTTGTGGTTAAGGGAATGAGCATTTGGAGCCTCAACCTTGACATTCAATTCCAACACATCTGTGGTGTTGGGCATATGATTTAATCTCTTGGGGCTTTTTCTTTATCCATGAAGTGAGCATGGTAACAGTCTCTAACTCATGGGGTTATACTGAGCGTTGCATGGAAACATACAGAAAACACTTACAAAATGGTGCTTCCTCCCCTTTCTTTTCCCTTCTCTTCCTCCTCTTTGTTTCCCTCCTTCACCTTCCCTTCCATCTCCACCTTCACCTCCTTTTTTTCCTCCTCCTTTACTAATTCCTCCTCCTCTTCCATCATCATTGTCATCATTGCCATCATCTCACTATGAGGCCAAATTCAATTATGTACCTGAAGGCACTGTGTCATCTCTAAAATATTACAAACACCAAAATGTCCCTGATACCAGATGCAGACTCATCTTATGTGAAACTCAATGCCAGCATGCATGTGTGCATGTGTGCATGTGTGTGTGTGTGTGTGTGTGTGGTGTGTGCAGCCTTTCAGATTTGCTCAGTGGAGAGGTATAGCTGTCGTGCAGGTCAGATGTTGTGTGTCAAGGCATGTGGTGAGCAAAATGAGTTTGCCTGTGGATGGGGGATGCAGCCGGAGGAGTCGGGCGGCCCAGCGGGAGGGGAGCCAAGAAGAACACCTTAATGATGGCTTAAGAAACTTACAAATAAAGCTGAGATTCCTAATGTTTAATTTCAAGTGACTGAACATTAACATTTAATTAACTCCTGACTGCTAAACCAATATTAAATCTAGGCAGAGGCTAGTGGCATCTCTTATATATTAGCCGCCAAGAGGCTGCAATCGTACTATGGCGACATTCGGCAAGATGGCAGCTACCCCATCACATGGGATCGCAGTCTACACACTGTCTGTGGAATTCCCCAGGCACACACCCACTCTCATCTCACTGGTTCTTGAGAAGGAGTCACATTCAAGCCAACATGCCTTGGCTCAAAATCTAACTTTTCCTCTCCCCAGTTGTATTACTTTGGCCAAGCTGCTTAAATTATTCCATCTCAGTTTCTCATCTGGAGAATGGGAAAAGAAACAGCTACCTTATTATATTGTTTCTGTAGATCAGTGGCGATGGATCTGAAACACCTCACAAAAGGCTTAACCCATAAATGTCAAGAAATGATTCTGCATCAGTTTCATTCCTACCCCCTCTCCCTATCACTATGCCCAGTGACACTTGGTTCCTGTTAAGGACCAAGATCTGTTCCACCTTATCGTCTTCCACTTCTTCCTCCTTCTTTTTTTTTTCTTGAAACAAGGTCTTACTCTGTTACCCTGGCTGGAGTGCAGTGCCGAGATCATGGCTCATTGCTGCCTCAATCTTCTGGGCTCAAGTGATCCTCCTGCCTCAGCCTCCCAAGTAGTTGGGACCACAGGCACCTACCACCATGCCTGGTTAAATTTTTAATTTTTCTGGAGATGGGGTCTTGCTATGGTTGTGAATTCCTGGGCTCAAACCATCCTCCTGCCTTGGCCTCCCAAAGTGCTAGGATTACAGACATAGACCACTGTGCCTAGCCTGGTCTTCAATATGTTGTTTCCTTGACCTGGAATTCTTTCCCCTCCCTGCCCTGACCACTCCTCTTCCAAATCCTAACGCAAATATCATTTCTTCAAGAAGCCTTCTCTGGCCTCCTAAATAGATTCGTTTCTCCCATTATATGCATCCATATATCCCTCCTAACTTTTGACTTTAGACCTGGAAGATAAACAATCCCATTCTCCCCTTCTGTTTCCATTCAGTGGGGAAGGATTTGCTTCCTTTCACTGCTTTACAAAGCCATTAGAGCCTCACAGTCTCTGTTGCATTTTCTAATGAGTTTGTTCTTTTGTTTACTCTACTGCAGACAGGTCTGACAACACTCACCACTTGCATCAATAGTCCCCACCTTTTCAAAGACTTTGGCAGTACAGCTGGGTTTTCCCATTTGCATAGGGCTGTGCAATGCATTGTAGATGGCCATAGCAGTTGAATCTACTGCAGTTTCAGCTTGTAGATTGGGGGAAGGGCGGACTTCTGTCACTTTGGGAAGGCATGGTTGGCTTTTGGTGAGCTGTTTTGGAAGGTCATAAGCTGCTCAAGACTGGGCTCAGGAATAGGAAAACCCTGACATCACGGGGATCCGCCCACTTCTGAGGCTGGGTTCTGAAATGCACAGATCTGGATCTGGAGGGAAGTGGATGTGGCCCACGTGGGTGAAATCTGGGGCATGGAAGAAGGAAACATGTCATGGGAAAGAGGCAGTTTTTGCCAAGCTACGGCCAAGAGCAAGGAATCAGGAATGAGTTGCTCAATCCAGGATCTGGATGAAATCAATCCACAGTGATCAAGTGCCCAGGGTTTGTGATACGATCAATGGCCTCAAAAGCATCCCATGGGGTCAGAGAGAGGAAGAGGAGTGGTGGTGGTATCATAGATGACATTTCCATGATGGGATGGAATGAGGTGGATCCCAGGGATGAAGCAGGGCTGTATCAGAAGGTGTCTCCACACCCTGATGATGATGATGATGGTGACAGCGATAGCAGCAGACCTTTCATGAGCACTAATTGTGCTCCAGTTCTGGTGCTGAGTGTTTATTTGTCAATGACCATTTGATACTCTTACCCCATATTACAGATGAAGACACTGAGGCACAGAGAGGACAAGTAATTTGCCTGTGGTCATCCAGCTAGAAGGAGACAATGCTAAGATTCAACCCCAGCTCTGTTTGCTTCCAAACCTGGTGTTCTCTAACTCTGATATATTTCCCTCTTGTTTCCAGGTTACCTTCTATATGGCCCTCACATCATTCATCAGTTCATTGTTTATTCATCAATTATTTACTCATGTGACAATATTTATTGAGTATCTACTTTGTGCCAAGCACTGCGGAAGGTCTCTGGCCTTTTAGAGTTTATATTCCTGTGCAGGTGAACTACAGAAAATTACATAAAATAACTGCAAAAGATGGCAGTCTAATAAGTACCATAAAGAAAATTAAATGGAGTTTTGTGATCAAGACTGGTAGATGGGCATGGTGAGGTCATCTTTGTATAGGGAGGTCAGGGAGGGACTCTACAGTGGTGACATTGACACTGAGATGTAAAGGATAAAAGGAACCAGCCATGCTAGAAGCCCATAGAAGAAGTTCTCATTTCCTATCACTATTCTTTACCTTTCGGATCTTTGAAGGTAAACTACATATATTGGATTTGCATCAGTGGTGTAGACTTTCAGGACATCTTTGGGGTAGGCAGTTTTAGCATAAGTGTCTGTCCACATCCACTTCTTGGGACCCTCCACTTCAAGGACCCTCTTGGGACACCTCCATTGGGTGCTTCTAAGAAGTCGCTCTCTACTTGATTTTCTGCTCTTCCTGTAACTGAAGGTGTGTTTCCTTGTTGTTTTGGCTGTATCTGGCTTCCAGACCCTTATACAGATGGCTCCCCAGAGTGACTAAACTGTGAGTAGCTGGGGACCAATTATGAAGTTGACCCTTATTTTATTCACTTCTGAGCCCAGCCCTAAGCCGATGCAGAAAATCCTAAATCCAGTTAAGTGTTATTTGCTTGAAATATTTGAAAGAGCCAGCTTGGCCCATCTTCAAATATTTTGTTAGCTAATCAAAGCCAGATTGTGGTCAGAGGCCATATCTAAATTTATTAGGAAAATTAATAGACCATTTAGATTTTATTGGAATTAAGCTAAAATACGATAAGCAGCCACACAGCAGATAGTGATTAATTTTTACACTGACCTGAGTGATGGGCTCATAATGAAATATTGACTTCTAGGTAAGTCATGAGGCCTTAGAACAAGCAGGACAGGCTCTGGAAGGATGTCCCCACTCCATCTGCTTGAGGTTAATTGGATGGGACACCATAGGAGAGATGCTCAGTAAATATGCATCATTTTTACTTTCAAAGAGTATTTATATGCACCTACTGTGTGCTGAGCCCTGGGAATATGTAAAGCAGACAGCCTGAGTTTGAATATTGGTTTCTGTACTTAATAGCTATGTGTCTTTGGGCATGTTACTTAACCTTTCTGAATTTCCATTTCCTCATTTGAAAGCCAGGGATAAAAATGACTAACAGGGATAAAAATGACTAATTGTAAGAAGTCATGGAAGTGATAGGTGTAAAAAGTGATTGGACATACCACATAGATGTGTGCTATGAGTATTATTGTCATTAGTAATATTCTAAATAAGACCCATTTTTGGCCTCAAATAATTCAAACAACACATTATGATACAGCTGATCTTCCAAGCAGTGTCGATTTCTCCCTATTATGTGCTTTGTAAATCTTAGTTAGGGTCAGAAAAGGCTTTGTTGAGAAGATGTTTGAGCTTTGTTCTAAAGGATGAAAGGGTTTATTTCCTAGGTGAACTGGGGGGATATGGGACTTCTAGGTAGATGGCTCAGCACAGGAAAGGATATGCAGACTTGAAACAAACTGGCAATTGGTAGAACTTTAAATAGTTGGGTATTACAGGGCAGAGGGCATCTGCGTTAAATGATTGTTAGGGCAACAGGAACTGGAAGTTGGGTCTTGTGGTCTGGATCACTCACCTGTATGCCTCTCTCCATGAAATATATATGTGTCAAATGGGACTTATGAGAAGGGCACTTCTGTTTACTTTTTAAAACTTTCGCTACGTGTTCCACTTTGCTCTGTGGAGGCAGAAGGAAAATCTTTTTTTTTTTTTTTGAAACAGAGTCTAGCTCTGTCGCCCAGGCTGGAGTGCAGTGGTGCAATCTCGGCTCACTGCAAGCTCCGCCTCCTGGGTTCACGCCATTCTCCTGCCTCAGCCTCTCCGAGTAGCTGGGACTACAGGCGCCCGCCACCACGCCCGGCTAATTTTTTGTATTTTTAGTAGAGACGGGGTTTCACCGTGGTCTCGATCTCCTGACCTCGTGATCCGCCCACCTCAGCCTCCCAAAGTGCTGGGATTACAAGCGTGAGCCGCCGTGCCCGGCCAGGAAAATCTTAATTAAGTGATGCCAGAGTCAAAAATTATGAACCAGGGGTCTGAGCTTCGAGGTTCCTCCCAGGTGCTTGCCCTTTATGGGCACTACATAAACCCCTCCGGTGTCAGCTTGAGTGTGGCTCAGAGGTACAGACTACCGCCTGAGTCAGACAGGCCCAGTTCAGCTCCAGCTCTGCCACTTGACTCCTGCAAGATCTCGAGTGAGCCACTCTGAACCTCAGATCCTTCTTCTGCAAAAGGGCTTATTAGTCTGTTTTCATCCTGCTGTTGAAGACATACCTGAGACTGGGTAATTGATAAAGAAAAAGAGATTTCATGGACTTATAGTTGCACATGGCTGGGGAGGCCTCACAATCATGGTGGCAGGTGAAAGGCACATCTTACATGGCAGTAGACAAGAGAGAATGAAATCCAAGCAGAAAGGGAAACGCCTTATAAAACCATCAGATCTCGTGAGATTTACTCACTACCATGAGAACAGTATGGGGGAAACTGCCCCCATGACTCAGTTATCTCCCACTGGGTTCCTCCCACAACACATGGGAATTATGGTAGCTACAAGTAAAATGAGATTTGGGTGGGGACACAGCCAAAACATATCAAGGGAGGTTTGTAAAAGCAACCTCATTGGTCTGTGGACAAGATGACTGAAAAAAGTGAAACAATATACAGACGTATGGTCCCCGAATTATGATGGTTTGGGTTATAATTTTTGAACTCTATGATGATATGAAAGCAACATGCATTCAGTAGAAACTATACTTTGAGTACCTACACAACCATTCTGTTTTTTTCACTTTTAGTACAGTATCCAGTTGGTTACAGGAGATATTCAACATGCTATTATAAAATAGGCTTTGTGTTAGATGATTTTTGTCCAACTGTAGGCTCATGTGTTCCGAGTGTGTTCAAGATAGGCTGGGCCAAGCTAAGATGTTCGCTTGGTGAGGCATATTAAATGCATTTTTGACTTAATATTTTCAATATACAAGTGGTTTTTTGGGACGTTACCCCATTGTAAATTGAGGAGCTTCTGAATAGCTCTTTGTACAAAGTTGGGCACCTCTACCTATTCAACAAATGTTAGTTCCCAGAATATAGTGTGGTATGTTTGATTTTTTTAAATTAATTTTAAAAAAATAAGTGGGAGAATGTTGCTATATATGGGTGTTCTGTTTCATGTACTAAATATATATCTGTCTGTCCTCAGAAAATGAATATGCATGTCTCCCAAGATATATTTGCATGTTCCATTTCTCCTATTAAGTATGTATTTCCCTATTTTATATATATATATATGTATAAGTGTATACATATATATGTCCTACTTATAGACGGAGGGGAGAGAAATATGTATGTAGGGAGAAGTAGGTAAAGAAAACTGTAGAACAAGCCAGACTGTTCCAGAAAAAGTAGGAAATATGCTCAGGGTAAGGGAAGGGGAAGTATACACCCCAGGGCCACAGGTGATGCTCTGGCATGTCCAGTCCAACGGTGTGTTGCCTAATTTTGGATTAGCAGAGGAGACTGGACCCCATAGTCCATTTCCTTACTCATGCATAACCATGCACGTTATGATGTGACATTAACAAGGCAAAAGGAAGTCAAGAGCAAACCAGGGTGGGACATCCTGTGACCAGGACTTGATGGACACGGGTGAGGGGAGGGGCAGGTTGTGAATAGGCTCTGCAGCCCCAGCACGCCCTTGAGCTTAGGCCAGGGCGTGAGTAGACGCGAACTCCTCTTCTGGGCAGTGGCAAGGGCTCTCCAGCACAAATAAGGGAGAGTTGGCTGGATCAGATGGCCAAGGACGAGTGGCATTGCAGGACACAAGATGGTGAAATGGATGTGACCCAGTGACTCAGGGACATTTTTAGTGGCCTATTACTTAGTTTCAGGGTGACACTGGTGATAAATTGGAGGTGGAATAACGTGTTGCCTCTGCAGTCATTATTACAGAGAGGAATTACCGTCCTCAGTTGCTTCTCAGATAGCGAACAGGGCCGCTCGGAAAGCTAAGCAAGGAAGACATCCTATTGCCATTGGATATCTTTTCTGGGGCGAATCACAGACAAGCTTCTCTGTTTGAATGGGTGGGAAGGCACGGGAGGCAGTCCTAGGATAAAAAATGAGTTAATAGTTTAAAACTTCCCTGCCACATGAGGACAGATGGAATCTGCCTTCTTGTGCCTGATATAGACCCATGGGAGGCTCCAAGAGGCAGGCTTAAGTGCAAAAGCAAGACAGAGAGTGGGATCTTCTATCCCAGGAGCCCTCTGATCACAGGATTGCCGCTGTTGATGGAGACACAGTTGAGTTAAAAATAGGCCCCGTCCAGAGTGTTTACGGAAGTGGAGCTGGAAGTTCCTGGGCGCATGTGTGACAGAAATGCAGTGGGCCATTTTAATTAGATCCCTTTACCAGAACTGCTGACCTTCTGTGTAGCACATTAATGTATTTTACTAATTATAAATGCAATTAAAAAGTACTGAAATAAAATTAGGCTGATCTATCTAATTTACATTAAGCACTTTCAAATTATGCAGATTTTAAAGTCTCTCTCTGCCTCTCCCTCTTTTTTTTTTTTTTTTTTTTTTTTCAATTTGAGTTTCAGGGTAAAATTGTCTGCATTAAAACAGCTGGAAAACAACCTTGTAGGAAAACAAATTTCTTTTCTGTGATTATTCTCAGTGTGCGAGTTAATTTTTGAGGCAGTAATATACTTAGCAGGCATCGGGCAGTTACTTATAAAGCAGAGACATATGTGTCTCGACACAGGCGCGGGAGCTGGGGTGCATGCGGGGATGAGTGGGGTTTGGTTACTTTGGGAACGAGGTTGAAAGGCTAACTAGGCACACACACAAAAATACCAATGTGATCTGTGGTTGCTAAAGAGTTGAGATTTACAAAGAGCAAGATGTAATGGCAGGCACAATGTGTCTTTGATAGAGATGAACCATCTGGGGGGTTTATCCAACAACATAGGTTTTTTTTGTTTGTTTGTTTTATTCCTATGCTGACAGGCACAGAGAGTGAGCTGGGTTCCAAAATTACCGCCTAGCATCATTAAAAATCAGAATGTTCAGTTTTGCTGGCTATGGAAGTTGCGTATGCGGGGCAGCTCTATATTAGGTGAGGAAATGGAGCATAAAGGAAAGCGAATGCCCCTCTCCCCCAGAGGGTTGGACGTGTATGCTTTTCTGCTGGGGCCATCGCTCTGCCTGGGTCTGCTGGAGGCTGCATTCGCTGGAGAAGGAGGAGACCTTGACGGGGCGTCTTTATAGATTAAATCTGATCCGCAGGTTCCTTGGAAGCAGACGTGTAATAAGCTGTTCTCTGGAGTTGGGTATAAGCTCCTTAAGACGTTCCTGGTGAGGTTTAACTCCCCTTACTCCATGCCCTCAATTTTATTTGCTGCCCAAAGTTTGTGCTTTAAGCTCCCCGTCAAAAGGAAGCCTGAAATAATTCCTCAAATTGAAGCTGTTGGTTTGGAAAGTCCTTTTTCTTCCTCTTCTCCCCCTTTAGATACAAAACGGGTGTTTCCACTTGCAGCCAGGGAACCATCCTTGCCTCCTCTGACCTGGAAGCCAAGATGTGTGTGAGTCTTCCCAAAGGACGGCTGGACTGTAAAACATGCAGACAAGGCTGGGATGGCTGCTGAGGTCCCTTGTATTCTGAGATCTACAGGCTCAGGGGCCCTGGAAAGCGTAAAGTGATTCTTGGCCTCTCCCTCCTCCCATCCTTTGCCATCACAGGCTCTCAGAGGGAATGCTCAGAGGTGGAACTGCTTGTTAACCCATGGAGAGAAAGTTTTTAGATCTTTCTCTTGAAGTTAAGCATGTCTGGATCCATGTGGCAAGCAGATGCTAACTTAGAGCTAGACCCTGGAGGTTTCTTCCGTTTATAGGGAAGAACAGGATAGCTTGTTTTGTTTTGATATTTCACTAAATAAAGCCCTTCTGGATTACAGACAGAAACTCCATCACTACCAGCAATAAACTAAGTGTATGTATTCACTTGTGTATTGGTTCATTTGTTCATCCATCTATCCACATATGAATGTACGAGTATCGCCCGCATCTGTCCACCTATCCAACCATTCATTCGTTAATTCATACAGTTATTTCTTCACCTCACTGATACTTGTTGAGCATTTACTCTGTTTCAGGCAATATGCTTGTCTTGAAGTTCACCAGGATGTATGGACACAGGCCCTTGACTTCTGAGAATTCATAGTTTAGAGAAGGAGACAGACATGTACTTGGGTAATAATTTGATCCTGGAAGAATGGATGCAGTTGCAGACCATCTTTAGCACGCAGCCAATGGCAGGAATGGGTTGGATGGGACTATAGTCACAGGGTCTCTCCATACGCTGTATCCCTCCCCCCATCCAAGAAACAACAGCAAAATAAAACCTTACCTCATAGCCCTTTGTTTTCCATACCTCAGTACCCCCTGGGTATGTCAGCATCAGGCCCACCCTTTTGGCCCGAGCTTGGTTCTTCTCTGACAAACACAGGCTCTAAGAGTTCCTTTGTACTATTTTATGGTCCTCTTTGTACTGGCTTTGGGAGGGATGTTGGAAGAGTGGTAGAGAGATAACAGGTGCTTTGGAAAAACAAAACTTGTGGATTCTGATCCCAGTTCCCACACTGACCAGATCTGGGATCTTTAGCAGGTTATTTAACATGGCCCAGCTTCTGTTTCCTCATCCATTTTTAATAACAGTACTACTTTCTTTGTGAGATTGCAGTACGTATTAAAATGAAATCATGACTGTGAAGCATATGTATGGTGCCTGTCATTCATTCTCTCACTCTACAAACCACACTTTGTTGGGCATTCATTAAGCACTTGATGAAACAGGGATGAATTAATAAAGTGCTAGAATTCTACAAATAGAATATTGAGCATCTACTGTATTTAAGGTACTGTACTAGGCACAGAGTGGGTATGTCAGAGTGAATAGGATGCATTATCTACCTTCTTGACCCCCTTTCTATTATCTCATGCTCTACTATGATTATGTTGCTTCAGTTAAAGCTCTGGGATTGCAGAAATGTTGCCTCTTTCCTCTCCTGGTGTTCTTCCTCCTGTCTGATAATTCCCACTGGTAATCAGACTTCCACACCTTTGCATATACTGCTCTCTCTGCCTGGAATGGTCTTGTCCATCCCAGTTCATGCCCTTCCCTACTTGTCAACCTCCTACTCACCCTTCCAAGCCCAGCTCAGAGATTTCCTCTGGGAAGTCCTGCAGCAGTATTAAAGATGGTCTGCAATTGCATCTATTCTTCCAGGATCAAATGATTACCCAAGTACATGTCTGTCTCCCTCTCTAAGCTATTCACTTCCTGGAAGTCAAGGGCTTCGGTCCAATTCATGTTGGTGTCCTTCAAGACAAGCATGTTGCTTGAAACTGAGTAATTGTTCAATAAATATTAGTGAGGTGAGGAAATAAATGCATGAATCAATGGATGAATGGTTGGATAGGTGGATAGATGGGGGTGAGATTCATACATTCATATGCGAATGAATAGATGAATGAATGGATGGATGAACAAATGAATGAATACACAAGTCAATACATAAACTTAGTTTATTGGTGGTAGTGACAGAGTTTTTCTCTGTAATCCAGAAGGACGTTAGTGAAATATCAAAACAAAACAAGCTATCCTGTTCATTGATAAGGTTCGAACTTTGAGGATTGCTTTGTAGGGAGTCCCTGGGGTATTTCATAAGCTGATAAATCTGAGGACAAATGAAACGTTGAGTAATGTGAATTCCAGATATGAGTTGCATTCCACCCAGATGGTGGGAGGTGAAGGGGACCTGCCCTCTGTGTGCTGCATGACCCCTCTCCACCCTGCTGCATCCTCCCTTCCCCTTTTCTGCCCATTGTGATAGCCTGGTCTTAATTAATTACGGTGGCCTTTCAGCAAGTCGGGCCTGGACACCAAGATTTTTTCTGCAGTCGTGGCTGCTGCCTGGCCTTGTGTCCTACCACGCTCACCGCCCAGACAAACATACTTAGCGGGTGTTTTCCCCACATTAATAATCAGAATTGACACATTCTAAATGAGGTCCTCCTTGTTGTGCAGGGCAGCTCTGATGGATATGTGGGGAATTGACGGCTCCTGAGAAATGTTTTTGCTATTACCAGCATTTCTCTGACAGGTTTTTAATAGTCCCACTAAAACTGCAGTATATTGGAAAATTTTGTAGATGAAGTGCAAAGGGCTGCTGTGACTTGGAGGCTCTGGGGTGGAAAAATACAGTTTGGGGAGCATTGAGTTGTTTGAATCAAAAGAAGGTGATCTAGTGTGGATTTGGGCTAAAAGCTGGGAAGGGGGCAGTTTGGTCGGAGGTCTTTGAGGAGACCTGGGCTGGGTTATGGATGGCACTATGCGGTGATTCATGTGAACAGTAAATGAAACACTGTGTTCAGCCCTGGAATAGAGCCTGGATTAAAATGTGAGGTTAGAGAGGGTCAGACAGGATGGGTTCATTCATTTATTTATTTAGTCATTCCATAAGCACTGATTTACCTCCGACTCGTGTGTCACAAATATAAATTAGCGTCCATAAGTTCAAAATTCTATTAACTAGTTTAGGGCCTTGGGCTATTTATGCAAATGTGAATTCTGATCCTCAATTCCCTCATCTTTAATATGAAGCTGTTAATACCTATTCTTCAGAGTTGTATTTCTGGGTTGAAGATCCAAAATGTAAGCTTCTGTGTGGGTTGGTGTCCCTGCCAGAAACAGAAGACATATATTGATGGGATAATTGAGAAGAGTTGAACAAAGGAATTGTTTATCAAAAGGTTAAAGGAAACAGATAAGATGCAGCACCCTGGGGCTAGCAACTGTGGAGAGCTGTTACCACCCCTAGGGTTCCAGGAGGAAGGAGAAATTAGCAGAACTCAGAGGGCCATAGGAAGGGTTGCCTGACATGAATGTGGCTTTCAGTAATGAGTCAAGTCATAACCAACCCATATTCTAGCAGAGAGGAAGTCAAGAGGATGAAGACTCCCATATCTCTGTCCTCCCACCTTCTGCTACCCTGTAATGTTTTCCTTTGGCCAAACTCAGTAGGGAAGGGGATCCATCAATATGGTTTCAGGGCACAGAATAGAGTGGATAAGGATGGAGAGTGGACCTGGGGGGACGAATGGAGAAATCCGTCCTGCATAGATCCTAGCACAGTGTTGATCTCTCAGTGAGTCAATAAATGGTAATGAACATGGGCATCAGGAGCTCACATTCCCATTGGGAGTGAGGAAATAGTTGGTGTTATTATTCCAATTTGTCCCTGAGGCTTAAAAAAATGGGAGGGCCTCTCATGTCTTTACTAGCAGACCTGCCTTTCCTGTTACCTACAATTCAGTTCTCTCATTTTCTCTCTTACTTCACCAGCCGCTGGAGGGAGGTTGTGTCTATCCATTTGTGCAGCTATAACAAAATGATGAGACTGAGTGATTTATTAAGAATGATGATTTATTTTCTCACAGTTCTGGAGGCTGGGAAGTCCAAGATCAAGGCGTTGGCATTTAGCGTCTGGTGAGGGCCTTCCTCCTGCATCCTCACATGGTGGATGGGGCCAAAAAGGGTAACAGGGACAAGTGCTATGTACAATGGAGACGAGCCAGAAAAGGAGCCAGAGCTAGTTGCCTCCAGCCCTGTTATAAGGGATCAATCTATTCATGAGGGCTGTGCTTCCCAAAGGCCCTTACCTCTTAATACCAACATAATGAGGATGAACTTTCAACAGGAATTTTGGAGGGAACACCAGAATTCCAACCTTATCAGAGGTGAACAAGTGGCAAGTCTGCTTTGCTGTTCAAGGGTGAAAATCAAGCCCAAGAGAGTGAAACCAGCTATTGGGAGTTCATTAAGGAACTAGGTCTTTGCCAGGGACTGTCATGAGTGGGAAAGACAAGACCTGAGAGCTAAACAAACCTGGTAATGCCCCGGGATAATCTTCCCTAATTAGCACAGAGGTGACTGCAGGATCACTGATGCTCTCAGCCCAGCTCAGCCCTCTGAAAACCATCACATCGTCAGGGGCTCTTCTTATTCCTTGGCCCACTGATGTTCCCAAATATTCTTTCTAAGCCTCTCAGAACCACTTACCCAAGCAGCCAGCCTTTCCCCACTGGAGGAGCAGGATCTCCAGGAAGAGAAGGAATAGTTAGAAAGATGTCTTGCCATGGCCTGGGGGAGAAGCTAGAGCTGCCCCCTGACACCTCCACCAGCAGGCACCAGTGATGGCTGAGCCTGGCCCAGCGGGAAGATGAGGCATTCAGGCTTTAGTGTAAAATGTCCAGGTAAATACTGACTCCTTTGTTTATTTGCTGGGCAGCGACAACATGATTACTTAACCTCTCAGAGCCTTCTTTTTCCACCATGATGGAACCTACCTCCCTATTGTCCTGGGCAGTAAGACAGTCACGGCCATCCCTCCTCTCCCTTCACGGGGGCTGTGGATATGAATTGCATCTTCAAGTATCCTCAGTTTGAGGCTCCAACCACCTGAGCACCTCTCTTAGTATTTCCTTCACAATCTTGTGGCATCCTCAGGATGCCACAGGGCCAGGACTCCCTTTGAGCTGGGTCCCTGCCGGGTCATCTAATAAAGCTGCTGTCTGACTGCTGCAAAAGGTGGAGCTGGGTTCCTGAGCTAATTTTGGTTACTATTAAAATGGGTCATTACTGAGCACTTTTGCACAACCAGGAAATCAATTGGATGCAAACCAGTTTGCTAATAGGGCTCATTATAGCCTTGTTATAAGTTAATTGCATAGGTAACCACACAAGTGTATAAATAGGGATGAATGTCGTCAGGGAGGGGGCTTTTAGTACAGGGATCAATTGTGGATTCTGGAAGTCCTGGCTTCTGAGAGAGAGGGAGTGTGGAAGGTTGAAGTCTACATCGGTGCATCACAAACTTCAACAGACTCTAGAAGGAGCTGGGAATCTTGTTACGATGCAGGCTCTTGTTTACTTGGCCTGGGGTTGGGCTGGAGAGTCTGTGTACCTAACCAGCTCCCAGGTGATGCCCACGCTGCTGGTCTGGACCACACTTTGAGGAGCAGGAAGCTGGACCACTGGACACTTTCCAGAACCACATCCACCCAAGGCAGAACCACCAATAGAAGACTGTCTCACACCATTAACCTTGTATCTGGGGTTACTCAGTCCATTTCTTTCCATTTCCTTCCTTCTTGCTGTGTCTCCTGAACACCTGTCAGGCTTACTCCTTCTATGCCTGTATCCTAAGAGGGTTTTGTGGGCTGAATTTTGTCCTCAATCCCAATTCAAATGCTGAAGTCCTAGCTCCTGGTATGTCAGAATGTGACTATGTATGGAGATAGGATTCCAAAGAAGTAATTAAGATAAAATGAGGCAGTTAGGATGGGCCTTAATGGCCTCATTAGGACAGAGACATGTACAGAGTGAAGACCAAGAGAAGATCTAGGAATAAGGTGGTATCAACAGCCAAGGAGAGAGGCCTCAGAAGAAACCAATCTCGCTGACACCTGATCTTGGACTTTTAGTCCAGAATTGTGGAAAGTTAATTTTTGTTGCATAAGCACCCAGCCTGGTGCTTTGTAACGGCAGCCCTAGCAAAGTAATACACAGGGGATGCTCATCTCAGCACACATGCCTGCATTTCTATCCCATGGTGCTAGCTATATCTGTGACATCATCACCTCCCTAATTTGAGTGACACTCCTGCTGGGTTGACCCAGCCCGTGGAACTCCTAAACAGCTGTACCACTTCCCCACCTGCACAATCAGAACTCAGGAGTAGGGTCTTCATATAATAAACCCAGACTTCCATCCCCCTTGGGACTGCGACGTCATGGCTTCCTTGTTCAATACGGAGCCTCCTGGTTTGGTAGCTCCCCTCTGAGTTACGTGTATGTGTGCAAAAGGGAATCATCACAAAATTCAGATTGCCCTCAACTGGGAATGTTCTCTTGTTTAGAAAAAAAAATTATTAAGATATGATTGGCATTCTGAAAACTTCACACATGTGAAGAGTATTGAAATTTGCATATACTTGTGAAACCATCACCACAGTCAGGATAATGAAAATATTCGTCACTCCAGTGGGTTTCTTTGTGTCCCTTTGCAGTCCCTCAGCTCCTGCCCTTCCCTGTTCCCCCGCCTCCTCAGACAACCACTGATCTGCTTTCTAAATCCGTACATTGGTTTGCATTTTTTAGAATTCTATATAAATGAAATCATATGGAACAAACTTTTTTTTTTTTTTTTTTTTTGAGATAGATTCTGTCACCCAGGCTGCAGTGCAATGGTACGATCTCGGCTCACTGCAACCTCCGCCTCCCAGGTTCTTCCACCTCAGCCTCCCGAGTAGCTGGGATTACAGGCACCCACCATCATGCCCAGCTAATTTTTATACTTTTAGTAGAGATGGGGTTTCACCGTGTTAGCCAGGCTGGTCTTGAACTCCTGACCTCAGGTGATCTGCCTGCCTCGGCCTCCCAAAGTGCTGGGATTACAGGTGTGAGCCACTGTGCCCAGCTGGAACAAAATATTTTTTTTTTTTTTTTTTTTTTTTAAGACGGAATCTCATTCTGTCACCAGGCTGGAGTGCAGTGGCGTGATCTCAGCTCACCACAACCTCTGCCTCCCAGGTTAAAGCAATTTTCCTGCCTCAGCCTCCTGAGTAGCTGGGATTACAGGCGTGTACCACCATGCCCAGCTAACTTTTGTATTTTTAGTAGAGACAGGGTTTCATGATGTTGGCCGGGGTGGTGTCCATCTCCTGACTTCGTGGTCTGCCCGCCTTGGCCTCCCAAAGTGCTAGGATTACAGACGTAAGCCACCAGGCTAGGCTGGGACAAACTATTTTTAAAGCATTATTGAGATGTAATTGACATGTTGTAATATTCACCTATTGTTTCTATAAAATACAATATAGATTTTGACTGAGTTTATGGAGTCATGTAGGCGTTACCACAATTTAGCTTTAGAACTCCATCACCTCAGAAATATCTCATTTGTAGTTAATCTACTCTCCCTCAACCTCCAGCTCCGGGGAACTGCTAAAACTCCAGGAAATGACTGATCTGATTTCTATCTCTAGGAATTTGCCCCTTTCTGGACATTTCACATAATTGAATAGAAAGAACATAGTCTTTTGCACCTAGCTCATCTGGCTTACTGTAATGGTTTTCAGGTTCACGCACATTGTCCCATGTAACACTGTTTGGTTCATTTTTTTGTGCAGTCATATTCCACTGTATGGATAGAGACTACATTGTGTTTATTCATTCACCAGTTGATGGACACTTTGTTTATTTCCAGGGTTTGGTGGTTACAAATAATGCGGATATGAACAGTTCTGTACACACCTTTGGACATCTGCTTTTCTTTCTCTTGAGTAGCTAGAAGTAGAAAGGCTGGAACATTTGTAGTTGAATATTTAACATTTTAAGAAACTTCCAAACTGTTTTCCAGAGTGGTTGAACCATGTTACATTTCCACCAGCAGTTTATAAAAGTTCTACCTCTCACATACACTCACCAACGTGATCAGTCTTTTTCTCTTTTTTGTTTTTCAGAGTTGGGGTCTCACTCTGTCACCCAGGCGGGAGTGCAGTGGTGCTATCGTAGCTCACTGCAGCCTCGAACTCCTGGGTTCAAGGGATCTTCTCCCCTTAGCCTTCCAACAGCTAAGACGACAGGTGTGTGCCATCATGTCCAGAAAATTCTTTTTTATATTTGGTAGACCTGGGGTCTCCCTCTGTTGCCCATGTTGGTCTCAAACTCCTGGCCTCAAGCAATCCTTTCACCTCTGCCTCCCAAAGTGCTGGAATTACAGGTGTGATCCACCACCTTGCTTGGCGCAATCTTCTAAATGTTAGACATTCTTACAGGCATATATGGGTATATCACTGTGATTTTAATTTGCATTTTCCTAGTGACTAATGATGTTGAGTATCTTTCAACTCCTGGTTTTCCATGTGTGTATCTTCTTTGGTGAAGTTTCTGCTCAAATATTTTGCCCATTAGAAAATTTTGGGTTGTTGATTTTCTTATTGTTTTTATTGTGATACATATACATAACATAAAGTCTATCCCTTTAATCTTTTTTTTTTTTTTTTGAGACGGAGTCTTGCTTTGTCACCCAGGCTGAAGTGCATTGGCACAATTTCAGCTCACTGCAACCTCCACCTCACAGGTTCAAGTGATTCTCCTGCCTCAGCCTCCCGAGTAGCTGGGATTACAGGCGCATGCCACCGCACCTGGCTGATTTTTGTATTTTTAGTAGGGACGGAGTTTCACCATCTTGGTGAGGCTGGTCTTGAGCTCCTGACCTCGTGATCCACCTACTTCGGCCTCCCAAACCTTTAACCATTTTAAAGCATACAATTCAGTGGTGTTAAATGCACCCACAGGATTGTATAACCATTACCACTATGGTTCCAGAACGTTTTCATTACCCAAACAGAAAACTCTTACCCATTAAGCATTTACACCCATTCCTCCCCTGGCCGTGAGCAACCACTAATTTACTTTGGTTTTATGTGGTCTATCCATACAATGGAATATGATTCAGCGCTAAAGGGAGTGAAGCACTGATTCATGCCACAGTATGGATAAACCTTGAACATACTGTGTTCAGTGCAAGAAGCCAGGCATAAAAGGTCACATATTATAAAATTCTGTTTATATTAAATACCCAAAAAAGGCAGTCTCACTATTGAATTTTAAGTATTCTTTATATTACAGGGATCTTGTATCAGGTATGTGATTTGCAAATAGTTTATCTGTATCATAGAGTTGTTCTGAGGATTAAGTGAGGTGATACATCATGCTCTTAGCACAGCTACTGGCATCAGCCACGTACTTAGTATTTGTTAGCTATTGAGATTTCATTATTTGGATCCAGTCTCACTGGGAATTTTAGTGATTTATTCTGAGTCTGAACTTAGTTAAAGCCCTTTATGTAGAATTAAACATCTTTACTGCTGACTTGGGACCCTGGAATTATAATAGATGACATTTTAGGATTGGCTTATCATACGTATTTAAGTAACTTACGTTATTATAGCAAAAATCGCATTTACTTTTGCACCGACCTAATGCAAGAAGTAACTTATTTTAAGCAATTAGGATAGTAATGGTAATAGTAATAATAGTTATTTTTACTAATGTCAGTGACTAACCTTCCAAGTTAACTAACCTGTAATTACTCTTACAAGATCGTACCTTCCCCTCTCCAGAATCCTGCAGAGAACGTGTCTCTTGAGCCCCCGCTCTGCTGTCCACATCCGTTGGTCTGCATCCGTATGCCCTCCTTTCCCAGCCTTAGCTGAAGTCCCTTTGGGAAACTGTATCACTGTTACCTTGTATGCTATTTCCTAATGAAGAAGAGACAAAGGGATTGTACTCTGTAAAAGAATATAAAAATAAATACACTCTAATTTATATGAAGATCTCCGTTTGCTTCCCACCTTCCCAAATCCAAGCTTCGCCAACTTTTTCCCTCTTCCGAAGAATTATACCCCCGGCAGCAACAATAATAACAATAAATATAGGCTCTGTGTTGAGCACTTCTTAGTTAGTTGAATCCTCCCCAGAATTCCATCAATGCCCAGTTCACAGATGAGGAAATTCAAGCTCAGAGGCCACACAAGTTGCCGAAGGTCGTAAAAGTAGTCAGCGGTAGAGGACCCATCTTCTCGTCCGCTTGTCTATCCTGCCACCTGGCCATTTTAAAATTTTATTCCTGACCTATTTTCTTTCTTTTTTTTTTTCTTTTTTGAAATGAGGTCTCACTCTGTTACCCAGGCTGAAGTGCAGTGGCATGATTCTAGCTCACTGCAGCCTCAACCTCCTGGGTTCAACAATCCTACCTCAGCCTCCTGAGTAGCTGGGACTACAGGTGTGCATCACCATGTGTGCATAATTTAATTTTTTTTTTTTTTTTTTTGTAGAGACAGTCTCACTATGTTGCCAAGGCTGGCCTCGAACTCCTGAGCTCAAGTAATCCTCCTGTCTCAGCCTCCCAAAGTGCTGGGATTACAGGTGTGAGCCATTGTGCCTGGCCTGATTTCCTTTCCAATATCTTGATCACATGTGGGTCTCCTTTAAATTCCCTTCTATCCTCCCATCCCCTGTTTGGAGACCCGAGTGGTGAGTAGCTGGCCAGGGCCTGACTCTTCACGTCCCATGATTAGAACAAGGGCAGCTCTGTTGATCAGAAACCTCAGCCAGGGGTACTAAGAAAAGAGCCTGAAAAATGAGTATTCAGTCACTAATGGACCAAGAAGAGGTCCAAATTCCGTTCGGACCCCAAGCAGAAAGTCCATCTGCTTCTCTCCAGAGGAGCTGAAGAGAACAAAGTGAACCCTGTTCCAGGAAGGAAGCCACAGCAGTTTCCACAGAGGCAGAGAGAATCATTTGTCTTAGGTGTGTGAAGGTCCTCAAAGAGTGAGGTAATAGGTTTCTTTATTAAAAATTAATCTTCTTGTAAAACCATTGCAATACAATGCACTTTAATAAATCACCCCACGCTTCCGAACGCATTTATTATCCCTTCTCAGGAAACAGTGGAGCCCAGAGAAATTGGTGCTGCAGAGAGAATGGCTGCTGGTTCACTAATGAACTCAGATGGGGGCAGGGGCTGCGAGCCTGGGGCTGGGGGCTGCGTTAGGTTTGAAATCCACCGGGTGGTGTGGATTTTGCATGAGTATTACATTTGGTTAAAATCCATTAGGCTTAGTTGGTTGGATCTTACAGCCCCCAGGTATACAACCCTTGGGATTTCTGGGTTGAGAGGGGCCCAGTAAAAGGACTGCAGCTCTGGCTAAGGCCGATGAGGTCATGTGAGCCTCCAGTTCTCCATGGGGGTGCTCTGGCATGATGGGTAGCATTAGTTCCAATGTGCAAACAGGGACCCACCATTACCCCCCAGTGGCTCCTTAAAGATGCTCCTCATCCTTCATCTCTGCTACATCCTTAGGCTTGGAGGTACTGGGATTTCAGAAGCAGGAGGAATACCTTCTCCCCTTGGCTACCTATTCCTTCAAGCTCTCTTCCTACCTCAGCTAGGAAGATTCTCTAACTGCCAGTACCCATCAATTACAAAATCTTCCAGGCACTTTGGATTCTTACTGGCTGAAGTAGCACCTCTCTACAGAAGTGACAAAACCGTCTTCTCTCCTTGACCAAGAATGACACTGGGTGCCAAAGCCATGCCACCTGAACACCAAATTCCACAGCCTTTCATGAAACTAGACCTTGCATCTCCTATTGGAAGCTCTTTCTCAATTATTACGCCTGGCCAGGCGTGGATCATGCTTGTAATCCCAGTACTTTGGGAGGCTGAGGCAGGTGGATTGTTTGAGCCCAGGACTTTGAGACCAGCCTGGGCAACATAGTTAAACTTCATTTCTACAAAAAATACAAAATTAGCCAGATATCATGGATTGTGCGTATAGTCCCAACTACTAGGGACGGTGAGGTGGGAGGATTGCTTGAACCTGGGAGGTTGAGGCTGCAATGAGCCATGATCATCCCACTATACTCCAGCCTGGGTAACAGTGAGAGCTGTGTCTCAAAAAAAAGAAAAATTATATAGCCCTAGATCTAGGCTGAAAAAGATGCTATTCTGTCCTCTCTGTATTGTTTGTATCATTTTATTTTTAATTTTTGTGGGTACATAGTAGGTGTACATATTTATGGAGTACCTGAGATGTTTTGATACAGGCATGCATGTCCTGTATTCTCTTTGTTTTTGGGATCCAAACAAAAATATTTCTTCTGTCAGTCTCTCCTCTCATGCAAATGAACATCCTGATCCACCCACCTCCAGTAAATCCCAGAAAAATCAGACATATCCCATTTTGGGTTCAGCTGAGGATATCCCCTTTCCTGTACACCCTCCCTACATTGTAATCCAATTCAGTGCCATCTTGCACTCTTGTGCGCACTCTCTCTGTGTGTGTGTGTGTGTGTGTGTGTGTGTGTGTGTGTGTGTTGGGGTGTGCATTTCTAGGAGCAGCCATATTTCTATTACGGTAATTAAACATGGGTGAAGGATAGCTTGGAGCTTCGAAATCCATATTCTTCTCCCCAATTCCCCTCACATTTCTTCTTAAAGCGAGCTTGCTGACAAGCAGGTACTGATGGATAATGGAACTCTCACTGATATCCCATTCGTGGTTGGAGTTTCAGGTACTTCCATTTTTACAGTGCTTGGCACAGTGTAGGTAATAAATAAATGTCTTTTCAATGAGTAAGAGAGTGAGAAATTAATGGATGAACAAGTGAGTGAGGCCAAAATTCTCATAGATCAGGGAACAGGAGAAAGTCTGACTAATGTTGGGGAAGAGGAATGACACTAAGACCCTTAGTGAGAGAAGCCCGGCTGGAGAGGGGAGACAGAAAGGAGAGGGGAGACAGAAAGGGATTCATGAAGATGGGGCTGGAGATGCCGACAGGGTGCCTGCAGTGATGGGTCTTGTGGGCTGTATTTTTTTTTTTTTGGGACGGAATCTTGCTGTCACCCAGGCTGGAGTACAGTGTCACAATCTGGGCTCACTGCAGCTCTGCCTCCCCGGTTCATGCCATTAACCTGCTTCAGCCTCAGTAGCTGGGACTACAGGCACCTGCCACCACGCCCAGCTAATTTTTTGTATTTTTAGTAGAGATGGGGATTCACCGTATTAGCCAAGATGGTCTCGATCTCCTGACCTCATGTTCTGCCCACCTCTGCCTCCAAAAGTGCTGGGATTATGGGCGTGAGCCACTGTGCCCGGCTGGGTCTTGTGGGCTGTATTAAGCTTATTTGTCTTTATGGTGAAAGCAGTAGGGTCTTTGAACAGTTTTAAGCGGGAGACAGGTAGATAAAGATATTCAATAACTTTATCCCCATCCTGATCACCAGTAATGATGCTTCATTAGATCATCACCATCCTTAGCATTGTTACCAATCGTTGAGCAGCTGCTGAGCCAGGCTGTGTGTTAGGAGGTTTCTGTATCTGACTCAATGGTGCCTCCAGGCAGTGTGTACCATCATCAGTTTTGCATATGAGGGAATGGACTGAGAGAGTGAAGGCCATTACCCCAGCAGGAAAGCCTGGGTTTCATTGCACATCATGCCTTGCAAGGGCTTGTGTATCATGGGGTTCTCACACTCCACATATGAGGGGATACCATTGTGTCCTGTTTCCTGCTTTTGGGTCGCGGAGAGGTCTATAAGCAACAGAGAGCTCTGCCTTTCTTTACCCAGTCATTAAGTTTTTTGAGTACCAGCCATGTGCCAGGTACTGTGCTAGGCTCACCTTCTGAAACCTGTCTCCAAAGACACATGGAACCTCTGAATTGGAGATGGTCTAAGTCCATTAATAAGCATTTTTTGAACAATATTTACTTTGTTAGTTTTGACGAGAAATTAGAAGAATAAGATAGGACCCTTGTTTTCAAAAAGGTGTCAGCATGGCAGGAAGAAAACAGTCTTGACCGTGGAGGGGACAACAAAGAATGGGCTTCAACATGTGATTAGGAGTGTTGCTGGTTACCGCTGCCTGCAGCTAATGTCTCCCCTGAACGTTGGATCCCTATGTCCATTATGTTCTACACATACCTCACGTTCAACAGGGCTACGGTGGGAGAGAGGACTCCTTTTATGTCCCATAGTCTATGTAAATGGCTCCTCCACCCACCAAATACATCACCTTTGACTCATCCCTTTCCCTTGTTCCATTCTTACAATGGATGGGTCTTAATTACCTCTTGGATCTGTCCCTATCTCCATTCGTCCTTCACCTTCTCTGCTCCATTTCCCCCTCCTTGTCTCTGCTTTCTCTCCATCCACAGGTCTGTTCTCCTGCCCTGGTATCTTATTCTGTTTGAGCCACTATAACAAAACACCACAGACTGGGTGGCTTATACACAACAGAAATGTATAGGTCATGGTTCTGGAGGCTGGGAAGTCCAAATCAAGGTGTCAGCAGCTTCAGTGTCTGCTAAGGGCCGACTTCCTAGGTGGCCATCTTTTCAATGTAACATCCTATGACAAAGGGTCATATGAGCTCTCTGGGATCTCTTTTAGAAGGGCCCTAATCCCATTCATGAAGGCTCATGCCTGTGACCTGACCACCTCTCAAAGGGCTTCACCTCCTAATAGCATCTCTTTGTGGGTTTAATATATGGTTTTTAGGGGACACAGACATTTAGACCACAGCACCTGGGAGGTTAGCAATATCTTCCTATGGTGCCTCTCTGCTTCCATCTGTGCCCTGCTTCTGCTCTAGAGTGGTCTTTCAAAAGCATGACCTCACTGTGCCACTTCTTTGAAACCCTACAGAGGTTTCACTTTGCTTGCAGGAAGCATTGCAAACTGTATTTTGGAATACAGGTTCTTTCTGACCTGGGTCCTTATCTTCTGCCGTTTACCTCTTGGAAGACTTACATTCTACTGACGCTGGACTAGTTGACATTTCCTATCCAAGTTGTGTCTTCAGGCCCTTATCTATGCTGCTCCCACTGCCTGGAATACCCTTTCCCTCTGCCATGCCCACCAGGTGAATCGCAGCTTATCCTTTAAGACGTGGCTTTAGTTTCTTTCAACAAATGTTTTTGAGCACTTTCTTTACATGCTAGACCATGCCGTAGGCAGGCCCTGGAGCCACAGAAATGATGGATAAATGAGGAGCCAGCTTTCTACCTCAAGTGCCCTGTCACTTCTTTCATCACTCACCTCCGTTAGAGAGGGTTGGCCTTTCTGCTGGCCTCTATCATCACATCCCACTCTGTTGAGGTACGTTGCTTACAAGCCAACATCCCCCACCGGACCGGGACCTCTGGCAGGGAGGGGTGACGTCTTTGTCTTCAGGTGACTTTACTGCACACTCACTGTGTCTGAGACATTGTGCTTCTGCACTATAAATGCACTTTTGCATTAAATATTTCTACCGCCTCTAGGAAGTGATTGTTGCTGTCATTCCCATTTTATAGATGGAGGAAGCAGAGCTCATGGGAATTAAAACACATGCCCCTGGTCCATAGTCACCCCATAGACTGACTGCAAAGTTCATTCTCTTAACTGCCATGCCACGTTGTCCTATTCAGTTCTGTGTCTTCGGCACATCACATGGAATAGGGCACAGAGATGTTTGCTAAAGGAATCTTACTGTCTGTAGTATAAATCCTACAAGAGGGGACGCAGGAACAGATGGCATTGGAGAAGAGGTGGGGTGAGGAAGGACCATCCCGGTGACCCCGGCCATGTGGCTGGACCGTGCCCGGAGTGGTCAGCATTAGCAGCACCAGAGCTGCAGCTGCCCGCAGGTTTCTAGCCACAAGGGAGGGGAACCCACCCCAGTTTCTTTTTATCATCAGCCTAACTAATTTCTTCCCCCACCTCCTTTTGTGTTCTTGCTTGGTCAGTTGTCAGAGGGCACCTGAAAATGAGCTTGGTGAGAAGGAACGCTTTCCCCCATGAATAAGAGCTAGGAAATCATTCCTCTGAAGTGCGTCACAGCGTTACCCTGAATTGTTGGGACGCGACTCCAGCAGTGTCCTGAGTGACACCGTGCCCCCGTCTGTCTCCTGTGCTCTCCCAGCCTCACAGGGGTTTAAGAGCATCAGACAGTTAGACAAGCCAGTCTAGATCCAGCCCTCTCTTTGACAGTGATTTCTTAGAGGAAATTTGATCTCAATTTCAGGAAGTCTTCTCTCCTCTCTGACTGACGGTTTTCCCAACCTCTGGCTCCACAATCCCACCTATTTAAGGGGATCCCTCATCACAGTGCCCTCCCTGTGAGCCCACCTCCTCTGGGAGGGCAGGAAGGAGGCTTGCTGGCTACCAGTCCTCAAGAGCCTGATTTTCCCTCCTTTCCCTTCCCTTCCCCTTCCCTAGACATGCTGCCCTGAGGTGCTCCTACCAGGGTCTCTGCAGCACACCCCCCGTCAGGACCAAACTCATTGCTCAGGCAGGACAAAGGCTCCCTGGGGCAGACTGCTGTCATTTTCTCCTCCTCTGGCCTGGGAGATAACATGGGGGCTGCCTCAGGTGCTGAAGCCTAAGGCTGCTACTAGGCTGGCCACCTTTCATCCTACCTGGGGCGGGGAAGTGGGCTGTCTGTCATTCTCTTTTTTTTTTTGAGACGGAGTCTTGCTCTGTCGCCCAGGCTGGAGTACAGTGGCATGATCTCGGCTCACTGCAAGCTCCGTCTCCCGGGTTCACGCCATTCTCCTGCCTCAGCCTCCAGAGTAGCTGGGACTACAGGCGCTCGCCACCACACCCGGCTAATTTTTTTGTATTTTTAGTAGAGACGGGGTTTCACTGTGTTAGCCAGGATGGTCTCGATGTCCTGACCTCGTGATCCGCCCGCCTCGGCCTCCCAAAGTGCTGAGATTACAGGTGTGAGCCACCACGCCTGGCCAGCTCTCTGTCATTCTCTTGACCCTGTTTCTGCCAGACCACCCTGCCTTCCCAGCCAGTCCCAGCCATTTCAGTCCAGCAAATACTTACAGCTGGCGGGGGGCGGGGAGGTGAGGTGGGTGTATACAGGGGCAATATCATAAAATAGTGAGAGTATGTTCTCTGAAGCCGGATTTCCAGGGTGGAAAATCCTGTCCCCTCTTTAATATCTGTGAGAACTCAGGCAAGTAACTTAGGCTCTTTGTCCTCCAGGTTTTTTTTTTTTTTAAATCTTTAAAATGGAACCAAAAATAGTTTTACTATGGTAAAATGATGGGAATTCAGTACAATGCATTAAGTAGTTAGAACAATACCTACCTGGAGCAGAATAAATGTTCCATGAAGAGTGTGGCTGCTACCCTACCATGCCATTTTTTTTTCCCACGAAAGGAATCTTGGTGAAGTGTATATGGGATCTCTTATACTGATGTTTTTAACTCCTTTATTGAGATATGCTTGACATATTAAAAAGATGGGCATATTTAATGCATTCATCTCAATGAATTTGGGATTATGTATACACCTGTGAAACTATCATCACTATCAAGACCATAAACATATCCATCACTTCCCCAAATTTCTTGTTATCCCCTGTATTATTATTATTAATAATTATTTGGAGACAGGGTCTTGCTCTGTCACCCAGGCTGGAGTGCAGTGTTGCAATCATGGCTCATGGCTCACTGTAGCCTTTGACTCCTGGACATGAGCAGTTCTCCTGCCTCAGCCTCCCGAGTAGCTGGGACTACAGGCGCCTGCCACTAAGCCCGGCTAATTTTTTCAGTTTTTGTAGAGATGAGGTCTTGCTATGTTGTTTAGGCTGGTCTCCAGCTCCTGGGCTCAAGTGGTCCTCCTGTTCTGGTCTCCCAAAGTGCTGGGATTATAGGCATGAGCTACTATGCCTGGTTCTTTATTATTATTTATTATTATTATTTATTTATTTATAATTATTTATTATTATTATTATTATTATTTATTTATTTTTGTCTCAGTCTGTTTCTGCTGCTGTAACAAAATTCCTGAGACTGTGTAATTTACAAAGAATAGAAAGCACAAACATTAATTTTCGCACAGTTCTGGAGGGTGGGAAGTCCAAGGTCAAGGCACCAGCAGGTTCAGTGTGTGGTGAGGGCTGCCCTCTTAGTGTCCAGGATGGTCTCTTGTTGCTGCATCCTCACATGGTGGAAGGAGAAGGGCAAAAAGGTCCCAGCCACTTCCCTGCAGCCCGTTTATAAGGCGTGGAGCCTTCATGGCCTGATCACCTCCTAAAGACCCCACTTACTAATAATGTTGCATTGGGGGTTAAGTTCCAACATAATTTTTGGAGGGGACACAAACATTCAGAGCATATCAGGTATGAACACTTAACATGAGATCTATCCTTTTAGCAAATTAAAAATAAGTTTTTTATAATTTGGGTTGTTTCCATGATTTTGCTGTTGTGAAATGTGCTGCCACAAACATGAATTAACAGCATTTGCAATGATCTGGATGAAATTAGAGACTATTTTTCTAAGTGAAGTAACTCAGGAATGGAAAACCAAACATTGTATGTTCTCACTGATATGTGGGAGCTAAGCTATGAGGATCCAAAGGCATAAGAATGATACAACAGACTTTGGAGACTTGGGGGGAATAGGGAGAGGGGGCAAGGGATAAAAGACAACAAATATGGTGCAGTGTTTACTGCTTGGGTGATGGGTGTACCAGGTTCTCACAAATCTCCACTAAAGAACTTATGTAACCAAATACCAACTGTACCCCAATAACTTATAGAAAAATAAAATTAAAAAATAAATACAAGTAAAAAATAAAAGAAGTTGTTTATAATTGAGTGGGTTCACACTAATAATAATAATAATAAAAAATAATTGTGGAGATCTACTCTAGAGCATAGCTGCTATGGCTACAAATACTATATTGTGCACTTAAAATCTGCCAGTCACAAAGAAATGGTGGGCAAGAATTGAGGTGATAGGTACATTTAAAATACGCAATGCAGCTACAAGAATTACGGAATTACGTCGTGTTTCTGTGGAATTATGTCTTCTCAGGTTTCCAACCCATGGCCTGGAGAGTCCATCCTGGATTCCTGGAGTGTCCAAGTTGGAAGGAATTGGAGGTGGTTTGTTGTCATGGTTAAGTGCATGGACCTTGGAACCTAGCTGCCCAGGTTTAAGTTCCAGCTCTGCCATGCACATCTTTGGGACCTTGTGTGTGTTGTTTAAAATGCATCTGAAAGGCATCTGAGGCCTCTGTCTTCCCAGGCTGTGGGCTTAGATCTTGCTTTCCACGTGATAACTGCATAATTTGAGGCTGGTTGCTTCAGAGGTCTTAGGGCACCAAGCTATAGGAACTGTGCTGTGTAGTAGATCTCAAGGACTTATTCATCACTTAAAAATTAGTAATGCTAGTGGGAGCCACTGCTGCACCCCATTTGGAACTTTTCCCTCTTAGCGTATTAAACCCTTCTGCATACCCATTGCCTTACCCTGAGGATCCTGGAGGACCGTGAGAGTCCTGGGCACATAGAGGGCAGTCAGATACTGATGTAGTGAGTGGATGAACACCCATTAACTTTGCTATTCTAGCATAAGTCCTTATACATAGTTGGTACTTGATAACTATTTTGGAAGTGAGATTGGGGTTGAGTATGTGAACAGATAAATAACTGAATACCAGATGGCAAGTATATAAAGGAAGGGGTAGCTCCTGCGTCTTGGAACTAATGAGCTGGCAGAGTCGTAACCAAATGCAGCATAGCATGTGAAGTGTTCTATCGAGGGAAGAGTCGATATTGCTTATTGAGAATATAGTATGTGTCAGGCACTGCCCTCTATGGCTGGGGTCCCCAAACTCCAGGCCACAGACTGGTACCAGTCCATGGCCTGTTAGGAACCCAACCACACAGAAGGAGGTGAGTTGCAGGCGAGTGGGTGAAGCTTCTTCTTTATTTACAGCCACTCCACATCACTTGCATTATCACCTGAGCTCCACCTCCAGTCAAGTCAGTGGCAGCATTAGATTATCACAGGAGTGCAAACCCTATTGTGAACTGCACACGTGAGGGATCTAGGTTGCACGCTCCTTATGAGAATCTAATGCCTGATGATCTGTCACTGTCTCCCATCACCCCCAGATGGGACTGTCTAGTTGCAGGAAAACAAGCTCAGGGCTCTGATTCTACATTATAGCAAGTTGTATAATTATTTTATTATATATTACAAAGTAATAATAATAGAAATAAAGTACACAATAAATATAGTGTACTTGAATCCCCTATCTCCCTGGTCCATGGAAAAATTGTCTTCCATGAAACCAGTCCCTGGTGCCAAAAAGGTTGGGAACCTCTGATCTATAGTATAAGAGTTAAGGACAAGGCCCTGTAGCCCGATGGCCTGGTTTCGAATCAAGATTCTGTGACTTACTAGTGAGGGAAACTTGGAGGAGTTGCTTCACTTCTCTGGGCCTGGGAGCCAGAAGAAGTGCTCATATCCACTTTGAGGACTAAGAAGCCAAGGATCAGAATGATTAAATTAATTTTCTCTGGGCCCAGGACAGAGCAGGAGGGGGCCCCAGAGTCTGCGCCAGGTCCCTGTTATTTCCGAGGACTTGTGGGGAGCCCTCCATGATGATGGCTGAGTGGATGATAGAAGGGGGCTGCCTCCCTCTTTTTTGTCACCCAAGTGTGTCCTTCTTACAGTCATGGAGCTTGTCTGTCTCCCTTCTTGACAGGGAAAACAAGTGCCAGACAGCGTCCCAGCGTCCAGGGCAAAAGACCATCTGGTGTCTCTATTTGTCTCAGAAAAGCCAGGGCACATTCCCAGGGCCCCAGTCATGCTCTCTTCATGCAGGGGGCTGCAGGGTGACTTCAGGCTGGTCAGTGGCTTTCTGGGGTGATTGACACATGCAATTTCTCTCCTCTTGTCTGGCTGAGGTGTGGAAGGAAAATTGGATGTTGTTGAATAATTGAAAATGAAAATCCCTGCAAATTGATTCCTATGAAAACAAAATTGAGTTCCACAATTAGGCATCTTGCCTTTGCAGGGCATCTGAGGCCTCTGTCTTCCCAGGCTGCAGGCTCAGACGTTGCTTTCCACGTAATAAGTGCACGCTTTGAGCCCAGTGGCTTCAGAGGTCTTAGCAACTCCAGAGAGTATCTAGAAGGGAACCCTGAGGCCTGCTTCCCATCCCTAGTTCCCGAGGTGGGCTAGGAGGTTTATCCTTTGGTTTACTTTCCTGGGGGACTCCAGTGACATAACTACATGTTTCATACTGGCTTGTGAGTGGGCTCTGTCCATCTGGATTCTTACTGGGAGGGTCAACACTCTTACTCCATCAGAAAATTAAGAGGTCCCCGTTGTGGAATGATGTTTTTGCAAGCTTTCCGTTCCATGGCCTGGAGAGTTTTACTAAGAGCTTAGACTCTTGGAGCATCAACACAGGAAGGAATTGGAGGTGCTCTGTTGTCATGGTTAAGTGCATGGACTCTGGAACCTCGTTGCCCAGGTTTAAGTCCCAGCTCCGCCATGCACAGCTTCAAAACCTTGCACGTGTTGCTTAACTTCTGCAGGATGCAATGTAGTGATGGAAGGTAGCCCCACTGGGGAAGGAATGAGCAGTACCAGGAACCCCAGGTTCAGAGATGTTCCCTGCCCGGGCTGTGAGCAGGATACTGAAGGGACCTCCCTTCTCCATGCCACATCTTTTGCAGATTCCACCTTCATGCTCGTTTCCTGGATGCAATCACAGCTCTTAACAGAGCGGCACCAGGAGTCATCTACTATAAGGTTCGAAGGAAATGTCTAGATCCTCTACTGGGGTTTTACCTGGAATTTGTGGATGGAATTTAGGAGCATTCATAAACTTGGATGGAAAAAATTATAGCATCTTTCCTCAGTGCACTTTTTATGGTAAAAACCATGTAACATAAAAGTTATCATATGAACCAATTTAAAGTGTACAATATAAGGACATTAAGTATATTTACAGTGCTGTACAGCCATCACCACTGTCTGCTCCAGAAACTTTTCATCACCCCAAAGTAAAGCCTTATACCTATTAAGCAATCACTCCGTTTCCTCTTTCCCTTATTATTCCTTAATATGAATAAGGAATAATATTCCTTATATATATTATTATATATAACATATATTCTTATATATTATTATATAATATTTGTTATAGTAATATTCCTTCTTTATTATGAATATTACTTATTCATTTACACTCTTCCCTTAGCACTTTTTATCTAACATTTACCTGAAATATACTATGCCCCTCAAGTGTGAATTTTGAAGCAAGCCACACTAGTATTAGCAGTACCTGTGACTTTGTCCCCAGTAGATGTCCAGGTGTTTTCATTCCACATTGTAGTGTTTCAGATGTTTTGAAAGTCTTTTATGCCAGGAGGTGGCAAACTATTTCTGAAAAAGGCCAGGTAGTAGATATTTTTTGGTGTTGTGACCTATATGGTCACTGTCTCAATGACTCAACTGTACCATTTGGCATGAAAGCAGCCACAGATAACATGTAAACAAATGGGTGTGGTTGTGTGTCAAGAAAACTTTATTTACAAAAGCAAGAGCTGGGCCAGATTTGGCTTGCAGGCAATAGTTTGCTAACCTGTACTTTACGTTCATCTCTATTGTGAAGCTACTAATAGTTATTAGATTCATCACTGTGTTTTGTTATTTAACATATTAACTAAAATCACATCCATATGCTATCTTACACATTTTTTATATCTGTATTTTAACAGAAGTTCCTTTTATAATTCCAAATATATTATTTTTTCATTTATTAACACTATTCCGAGAAGTGGTAGATAGATTTGACCTGACTTGTGAAGAGATCCATGGCAGGAGCAAGCTAAGGAGCCCTGAATCCTTGACCAATAGTTTTGGAAATGCTAGAATATCTTTGAAATATTCCAGAAAACAGTTGTGTAGCTTCTTCCAGCACACCTTCAATGACACAGTGCTCACTGTCTCCCAGAGAAGCCTATCTCTTTGTTGGAGCATTCTTGACTCTACGAATATTCTTTCTCCTGTGGACAAAGTCTTTTTCTCTTTCACACATGAGACCCTCCTTTAAAGCTACATTGAACAGGCCTGGCACTGTGGCTCATGCCTGTAATCCCAGCACTCTAGGAGGCCGAGGTGGGCAGATCACGAGGTCAAGAATTCGAGACCGGCCTGGCCAACATGGTGAAACCCCATCTCTACTAAAAATACAAAAATTAGCCGGGTGTGGTGGTGGGTGCCAGTAATCCCAGCTACTAGGGAGGCTGAGGCAGGAAAATTGCTTGAGCCCAGGGAGCGGATGTTGCAGTGAGCCGAGATTGTGCCACTGCACTCCAGCCTGGGAGACAGAGCAAGACTCCATCTCAGGAAAAAAATAAATAAATAAAAAGCTGCATTGAACAACTCATATTCTACTTCTACACAGTAGTTGAAGACAACTCTCTATGCACCCCAAGAACTCCCTCCCTCTACATCAAGACTCTGCAAGATTTTTCTGACAAGGGCCAGGAAGTAACTGTTTTAGGCTTTCTGATCATACTGTTTCTGTCTTAAATACTCAACTCTACTGCAGTGTGAAGGCAACCACACAGAGGGTGTGCAAACAAATGGTTTCAGCTGTTTTTTAGTTAAATTTTAGATGGCAGCCCCTGCTTTGAGTTAAATCTTCCCTAATTCTAAGTCGTCTTGCTATAATGGCCATCTTCCTCTGGATGCACACCACTGTGTCTATACAGTTTTTTCTCTCCTACATTCGTCCATTCATTCATTCATCCACTCACCCATCCACCTGGCCATCCATCCATCCATCCACCCACTCATCCAGACAGCCTTTTGTCCATCCATCCATCCATCCACCCATCCATCCATCCACCCACTGACCTACCCACCCACCCACCCACCTATCCATGCATCCATCCATGCATTCCTCTATGCATCCAGTCCATGCATCATCATCTATCTAGTCTTCTGTCCATCCATCTATCCATCCATCTACCCACCCATCCATCTACCCTTCTAGCCAGCTAGCCTGCCTTCTGTCTAACCATTAATCCACTCACCCATCTATCCACCCATCCATCCATGCATTCAATCTATCCATCCATGCATCCAATCCATCCTTCCATGTATCTGTCCACTCATCCATCCACCCATTCATCTGTCCATTCAACCACCCACCGATCCACCCATCCATGTGTGGGAGAGCATGATTTAACTCATATATAAACAATTTATAATTACTGTGATAAGAGCTGCAAAGGGAATAAACGTGGTATTAAAGAATAATGGTCACCAGTAAGATGGTGTCATCAGGTCTGAGTGAGTGACATCTTAATCTAGAAATAAAGGATGAAAAAATGCAACCACTGGGCTCACGCCTGTAATCCCAGCACTTTGGGAGGCCGAGGTGGCCGGATCGCGAAGTCAGGAGATCAAGACCATCCTGACCAACATGGTGAAACCCCATCTCTACTAAAAATACAAAAGATTAGCTGGGCGTGGTGGTGCACTACTGTAGTCCCAGCTACTTGGGAGGCTGAGGCAGGAGGATCGCTTGAACCCAGGAGGCGGAGGTTGCAGTGAGCTGAGATCGTGGTACTGCACTCCAGGCTGGTGACAGAGCGAGACTCCAAAAAAAAAAAGGAAAGAAAAAGAAAAATGCAACCTTGTCAAAGTTGAGAGTGGAGGATTTCAGCAGAGGGTGGAGTGTGTGGAGAGTCCTGGGCAAGGAAGAGTATGATGTGTCTGTAGGCTGAAAAGAAAATAAGGTGGCTGGATGCATTAGTAATTTATTGTTTTGTAACAAATTACCATTACCCCCAAAGTGAGTAACTTAAAACAACAACACTTACTGTTTCACTGTTTCTGTGGGTCAGGAATCCAGACACAGCTTAGTTGGGTCCTCTGCTCCGGGTCTCCCACAGGCTGCAACTGCAGTGTATTGCTAGGGCTGCAGACATCCGAAGACTTGGCCAAGGAAGGATCTGCTTTCAAGCCCTTTCCCTGTGCTGCATTCTATTCTTTAGAGGCAAGTCTCTAGCTCCAGCTCACACTCACGAGGAGACCACTCAAAGGAATGTGTGCCAGGAGGAAGGGGTCACTGGGGACCATCTTAGAAGCTGCCTGCCGCACTGGGGTTTAGAGGGTGATGAGGAGAGTAAGGCAGGGACCATCCTGCAGAGGCTGAAGGCCACTGCCAGTCACTCAGAGGTTATTCTGAGTGCTAAGGGAAGTTATTGAAGGGTTTCAAGCAGGGGAGTCACATGATGAGCTATGCATTTTGAAAAGATCATCTTGATGACTGTGAGGAGAATGGATTAAAGGGGCATAGTGAGGGAGCAAGGGGAACGGAGGAGGCTGTTGAAGTCATATGGGGAAGAAATAATGATGGCATGGACCAGGGTGGTGGCACGAAGTGTCAGTTGGGGGAGGAGGAGGGTGCCTTTTTATGGAGGCAGAACCCAGGGTGTGTGCTGTTCAGCTGCATATGGGGATTCTGGTGGCCCTCCTCTACCTCCTCCAACGTCCCCCTCCATCCCCTCCTTTTCTTTCTCTCTTCAGTAACATCCCCTGCTCATGATCTCCCATGGGCTGTGTGGGTCTGCTGTCCATGAGCCAGGCATTGACACAAGAGAATAAAGGCATTGCTAATGCTGTAAATCCTGGATCCAATTTATTTGTTATTTCCACTCATTTGAAATGCACCTGTTACCCCAAAGGCCTTTGAATGCCATCAGCAGCAACTACAGAATCAAAGAGAAATTGGAACCTTTTGGAAAAGCCCTTGGTTGTTCAGAAGGGAAACAAAAACAGGGGGGAAAAAAGGGCTCTGTTTTTTTTCCCCCTTAGGTGACTTACTGGCATAGATGGCTGGGCTTTTGAAAGACCCTTAGGAGCAAGGATCTGAGGCTGTTTGCTTTTTCCTTCCTCTTGCTTCCAGTCTCTTCGTTTGCTCAATACATTCAAATGGCCATGACATTTCCTTGTAGGGTTTTTAAAACACCACACTGCCACTTTTCTTCAGGCTAGGATTGTCCAGCATCCATCTTGTGGGCTGCAATGCTCATTTGCAAATCATCCTGGATACAGTGGCAGCTCAGGGTCTGATATTACTCAGCTAATCCAGTGTTTTGTTGGAGACCATTTGCTCCGCAGTTGGGCAGAATCAGGAAAACCCTCCCTATCTACTCGGTTGATCCTTCCTATGCATTTTATGATGTTGGAGGTGGAATCATTTTAGCCCAGCATAGGCAATCCAATTGTCTAACAGGTCTTCTGGAACCTAATGAGATCATTAAATTTCCAATCATTTTGCTGGTTTTTTTTTTCTTTTTTTGCTTTTTCTGTAAACATGAATGTGAGTCAGCGAAAGCTTAGTGCTTATCACAGACTCGCCACTGAGGGAAAGAGGATTGTATAGAGGCCAGGACTGGGGGGGCTGAGTAATATCTGGGTATGACCCTTGGGAGAAAGGGGTTCACGTCCCAGCCAGAGTGATGACTTCTAGCTCCATTTAGGTGGGTGTCAATAGCCAGCAGCTATGATCTGGGAGGTGAGAAAAGATGTATGGGAAGATAAAATGCAGTAGCTAGGATGATCGTTGAGGCCAGATCAAATCACGTCAGTGTGTCCTGTCTGCATCACCAGTGCCCTAGAATAACACTCCCATCTTCGCCACCATTGCAGTGTGCCTGCTGGACCTTGTGTCACCATATCCCAGGGTTCTAACGATACTGACCGTCTTTTGTAAATAGCCCAGGGTCTTCAGACTGTGTTCAGGCTGTTTCCTGGCTGTTGTCTCTGCCTACCATGCATAGCACAATTGGCTTTTGCTGGACATTTGAGCCTCTTCTGTGATGCCCTCTCCTTGGCCAAATTAACTCAGACTGTCTCACCTGCCACCCTTTCCTATCCCCCCAACTCTGTGTTTTGCCTAGCCCTTGTTGTCATGTAAATTAACCTTGCTAATGCGTTAGTTGGCGAGTTTAATATCTGTTCTCCTTACCCACAGGGATACGAATATCTTTAACAGTACATGCCACAGAGTAGGCATTTGATGTGGTTTGGATCTGCGTTCCGACCACATCTCATGTTAAAATGTAATTCCCACCAATTCCAGTGGTGGAGGTGGGAACCTGGTGGGAGCTGTTTGGATCATGGGGGTGGATCCCTCATGAATGGCTTAGCACTGTCCTCTTGGTGATGAGTGAGTGAATTTTCCAGAGATCTGGTTTTTCAAAAGTGTGTGGCACCTTCCCTGCCATTCTCTCTATCTTGCTTCTGCTCTGGTTGTGTGACCTGCCTGCTCCCACTTGGCTTTCCACCTTGAGTAAAAGCTCCTGTGGGCCTACGCAGAAGCTAAGCAGATGTTTGTATATCCTGTAGAACTGTAAGCCAATTAAACCTCTTTTCTGTTCTATTATTATTATTATTATTATTATTTGAGATGGAGTTTCGCTCTTGTCCAGGCCAGAGTGCAGTGGCACAATCTCAGCTCACTGCAACCTCCACCTCCTGGTTTCAAGCAATTTTCCTGCTGTAGCCTCCTGAGTAACTGGGATTACAGGTGCCCACCACCACGCCTGGCTAATTTTTGTATTTTGGTAGAGACAGGGTTTCACCATGTTGGACAGGCTGGGATTACAGGAGTGAGCCACTGTGCCCAGCCTAAACCTCTTTTCTTTATAAATTACCCCGTGTCAAGTATTCCTTTTTAGCCATGCAAGATGGCCTAATACAGTCTTCACTACATAGTGGTGAAATAAATTATTTAAAAATGAATGCATAAGCTCTTTTAAGTGAAGGACCCCATGCTTGGATCTTGTTCACCCCAAGTTTCTACTGCCTGAAATAGGGTTTGGCACATGGTAAGTACTCAAAATGTCCATCAAGAGGTTGAAAAATGGGGCAGATGTTAGCACTTTCATCCTAGAGGGAAGGCATGTCTGTTTGGTTGAAGGAAGACCCCAGTCAGCATCAGACCATAATTCAGGACCCTGTGTTGAGGAGGCAGGACCTAGCTAAGGGCTTAGGAGAGAACTGGGAACTGAAACAGAAACAGAACTGGCTGAGTAGGAAGCCAAGTCACCTGGGTCAGGTATAATCTGGAAAGGTCTAACAGGTAGGCTGGAGCTCAGCAGATATGGGGTAGCTCAGATCATGCCCCAGGGCCTCCTGAAACAGGAGTAAGGCTGTGGAACTAGTTCTTGACCCCAACTAGTTCCAAACCTTATTGGCTAATGGACTAGGAAAGGGTGAAGCCACAGAAGGAAGGCTGAGGCAGGCAGGGAAGAATGGGGCATGCCCAGAAAGGGCTATTTTGCCACTTCCTATCTGTGTGAACTTGGGATGGTTACTTGACATCTTTGTGCCTTAGTTTCCACAATATACAATGGAAATTGATAATAGTCCCAGCTCTTGGGGCTGTTTCAAGGGTTATTTTATGCATGAAATGCTTAGTTCACAGCCTGGCGTGTAGAATATAACACGTTAGCTGTCACTGTTAGGCTTTTGATTGTACTGCAATTACACCTATTTGATGTCTCTCCCAAAAGCCTGTAAGTTCCCTGAAGGCAGGTGCGCAATTGTGGGGCAATTAGCCTAATCTATAAAATGTCCAGCGACCTTTTCATTGGGTGCATCATGGAATTAACAGAAATTTAAAAAGCTTAGTCTGAGTCTTAGAGCCAGAATGAACAGGAACCAAAGATGTTCTGGAAGCTGACTTTCCTATACTCCAACTGCTTGGGACCACAGGAGGAAAGAGTGTACATCTAGAGTTATTTGAAGGTTTGCTACAAATGATAAGGTTAAAGGATCCTCAAAGGCCTCTTGGGTATCCCCAGGCTTCAGAAATCCTGAAAAAGATACTCACCAATGGTGATTCCATCCCTTTTTGGGCCACAGGTGTTTTTGAGAATCAGGTGAAAGCCACCAACGCCCCAAAATGCATAAGCACAATTTTCCATTCAATTTCAGGGTGTCCACAGATTTCTATGGTACACGACAATCCAAGGGTCTGGGTAAGAACCATATACTAGAGCCTTATGCATAAAGTCTCACTGCAGAAGGAAAGTGACATCTCCTCCTAATTTTCTAGTCCAGGAATAATATCTGTATCAATAAGAAATCTGGCCAGGCGTGGTGGCTCACGCCTGTAATCCCAGCACTTTGGGAGGCTAAGGTGGGCGGATCATGAGATCAGGAGATCGAGACCATCCTGGCTAACATGGTGATTTAAAAATTACCAGGTGTGGTGGGCACTGCCTGTATCCCACTACTCAGGAGGCTGAGGCAGAAAAGATGTGAACCGGATCGGACTATCTGTAGAAGGTCAAAAGGAAAGGAGGCAGTCCATTTTTGTACCTTTCAATTATAGAGGTAAGTCAGCTGATACAGTGTTGCCAATTAAGACACTTTTAGATGGTCTCCTTAATTGAAAGATAAGGATGATTTGTGATCGGTAAATCGAGAATGGACGTGTGCATTGGTCCTTGAAATGTCTCATGTTGGCACATCTCTCTATCCTTTGAGAGAAAGAGGGAGAGACACATTTATTTCATTTCCCTTGTCTTTCAGCTTAGTTAGCCCTTTCTTTAGCCCAAGCCCTGTCCAAATTATTATAATTTTGGAAAGATTGGGGTCTCTTATGCATTATGTACTATTTGGAAGCAATAAAGAATTCATGCATATAGTACTCTCCCTCTCCATACTAGGGTGGAAGAGGATGACACTTTTGTGGCACGTGTTTGAAGCTCCCTTTCCTAAAACCTAATTGACCTGACCCCCCTGCAAATGCACATAAAACAGATACAGATTTTTATCCTCAGTGTCCAGCCCCAGGCCAGGCACCAAGCCACTGCTGCCTTTGAGGTAGGCTTAGTTGCAGAGGTCGTCTGTGAATTCTGCTTATTTTAAGAAATTAAGACAATTTTTCAGTGGCTTCAGTGGGACCCGTGGTTTTTGGTAACATGGATTGATTTTACACTGGTAAAGTCTGAGATTTTAGTGTACTTCTCATCTGAATAGTGTACACTGTACCCAGTAGGTAGTTTTTCATCCCCTCTTCTGAGTCTCCAGTGTCCACCATACCACTCTGTATACCCTTGGGTACCTGTAGCTTAGGTTTCAGTTATAAATGAGAACATGAGGCATTTAGTTTTCCATTCCTGAGTTACCTCACTTAGAATAATAGCCTCCAGTTCCATCCAAGTTGATGCAAAATATAGTATTTTGTTCTTTTTATGGCTGAGTAGTATTCCATGGCACACATATAAACCACATTTTTCTTTATCCACTCATCTGTTGATGGGCACTTGGTTGGTTCCATATGTTTGCAACTGTGAATGTGCTGTGATAAATATACAAGTGCATGTGTCATAGATAGATAGATAGATAGATTTATTTCTTTTCTGTTGGGTAGTTAACCAGTAGTGGGATTGCTGGATTGAATGGGATAGATAGATAGATAGATTTTCCTTTCCGTTGGGTAGCTGTCCAGTAGTGGGATTGCTGGATTGAGTGGGATAGATAGATAGATAGATAGATACATACATACATACATACATACATACATAGATTTCTTTTCCATTGGGTAGCTGTCTAGTAGTGGGATTGCTGGATTGAATGGGATAGATAGATAGATAGATAGATAGATAGATAGATAGATAGATACATAGATAGATTTCTTTTCCGTTGGATAGCTGTCCAGTGGTGGGATTGCTGGAGTGAATGGTAGATCTACTTTCAGGTCTCTGAGAAACCTCCACAGTGTTTTCCACAGAGGTGTTACCAGTTTACATTCCCACCAACAGTGCTTTGTGTTCCCTTTGAGATATCACCTTACCCCACTCACAATGGCCATTTTTTAAAAGTCAATAAACAGTAGATATTGGCACAGATGAGTCCTGCTTTTTGTGAAAGGAGATGGGATGGCTCAACTTGACACATCTGTGTCGTTATATAGGACCCCCGAGAAGTATAATGGGGCTGTAGAATTGCAGAAGGCAACTGGCCCAGCCTTAGGAGGCTGGTGAGGGCTTCCTAGAAGTGAGGACAGCTGAGCTGAGCACACAGCAATGAGCACACGACAATACCAGGCTGGGCAGGCACTGCAGGCAGGGAAGCCATGCATCCCACCACATGGGAGGAGCAAAGGGCAGGGCACGTAGACAACTAAGCACAGCATTGCAGAGCCTGGAGCCACAGCGATCTGCTTTGTAGAAAACAGTGCTACACATCTGGATTCATACTTGGGAAGGCTTGGGAAAGCTTAATGGAGAAAGTGGGTTTTGAGTATATCAGTCCTCCTATTGTCAGACTTTATAGATATCAACGTCCTGCCCGTTGGTTGAAAAGAGTCTAGATTCCCAGGTCCCTCTCGGATCTACTGAATCAGCATCTTCAGGGGCAGGTCCCAGGAATCTGCATTCCTAACAGGCACTCCCCCAACCTCCCCACAGGGTTTCTGCAGGATTCTGAAGCAGGTGGCTCTGCCTGGACCCTCCTTCTTAAGGTTTTATGAGGAAAAGAGTCTCATCTGCCACCCCCATAAAATGTGTTTCCTGTCTCATCCGTTTTAGTTCTTGATTAAACTCAATTTGGCATGTCGTTATATCTGATTACTTATTCATCTTCTTCTTTAGTCTTTTTCTGGGGGACAATTGATTACGAGCTCCTGGAGGAACCATGCCCATAGGCCTCCCATCCCTCCCAGAGCACAGTCCCAGGAGAGAGACACCTGCCTGGCCTTGCTCCTTGCACCCGCCACCCATGAGTCTTGGTGACACAGGGAAGTTGGGGAGGAGGAAGAAGAGAGCTCAGGAGGCTGAGGCTGCTTGGAGGGAGGCTCTGGGCCTGGAGTTGAGAACTCAGATTAGTCCCTGCCAGAAGTTAGAGTGTGAGGCAATTTAGCAAATTGTAGCTTGCAGCAGATGTTTAATTAGTCGTGAGGCTGTGCAGTGACTGGAGGCTGAGCGGGGGAGGGCAGCTCCGTCTGCTGCTACCGCCGCCAACGCCAAGGGCGACATGGGCTCTGCAGCTGGGGGGCGAGGCTGGGCCCAGGGGAGCCCAGCCAGCAGGAGAGAAACCTAAAGGCTTCAGACCCTGGGACATGGGAAGTCCAAGAAGACAGGCAGGGCACGAGAAGTTCAGTGCACAGAGGAAGCTCCAAGACCCTTTGCCTGGCAGTGGGGTAGTTCCGAGGCAGAGTTTTCCTCTGCAAACATCTGGGAGCATGATCCTCAACAGGTCCTAAATGGAGACAGTCTCTTGTACCCGTCACTTGCTCCCCCTGTTCTGCTCCCCATCTCAGTGGACAGAACCATGACCCACCTTCTTCCTTAGGAGCCATCTTCCATACTTCCTTATTCTCTGCCCTTCACCTCCAGTTCATCCCCAAGTCCTGCCAGTTCTGCCTTCCAGGCACATCTCAAATCTCCATCTCCATTTCCCCACCCTATCCCAGGATTTCTCAAACTTCGTACTACGGACGTTTGGGGGCTGAGTTATTCTTTGTTGCAGGGGAGCTGTCCCGTGTGTTGTAGGATGTTCAGCAGCATCCCTGGCCTCTACCCACTAGATGCCATTAGCATCCCTCCTGCTGCCAAGTTGTGACAACTACAAATGTCTCCTGACATTGCCAAAAGTTGCCTGAAGGGGAGAAGCACCCAGATGAGAATGCTCTTCCACACCAGCCCAGGCCACCTCTTTCTTGCTAAGGACCTTAGCTCCTTACTTGTCTTCCTGACTTGTTTCCTGGTCTCCAGCCTCACTTCTTCCAATGCATCCTCCACCCTGAAGCTGGAGACGTGTTCCTAAGGGAAACTGGGTCATGTGATACTCTTCCCTAGAGCCCTTCCACGGTCCCTGGTCACTTGCAGGAGTACCCATATTCCCTAACATGATTTGGAGGTCCCTTCTTAGGGGACCCCCATTCATACTTCTAGCCTCCTCTCCCACCCCTCAGTCTCTCCTGCTTCGCTCCAATTCCCCCAGAATCCTGCTGCTTTCATGATCCTCCTTTCCCACCTCCTCTCCTCCTCCCACGGAGGCTTTGCACACGCTCTCCATATTCCAGTCCCGCTAGACTTTTCTCAGGTTTTTTTTTTTTTTGACTACACACAAACTGCATCTTCTGCCTGAAACACCCTCACAGATATAGCCCCAAGGGTCCTAGAATAACAAATTAAGATGAGGGTTTGTCCAGCTGGCAGAATCGTAAGAGATCTTATTGGACACATTGTTTAATTTTTGTCCCAGTCCAAATCTGACTCAGACGGGCTTTCTGAGAGATTGCATCAGCTTCGGAATTGCAGTGACTCTCAGCCACCCTCTGCCCTCCTCCACAGACATTCCCACTCCCAACACCGCTGGTTACCACACAGTCCCTTGTGGTGGGGCAGGAGGAGGTGGAAAAGCACCTCACAGGGAAAGTCTTGATGCCAGCCTCCTCTTTTTTTTTTTTTTTTTTTCTTCCTGAGAGGTTCCTGGTCCTCTTTGGCGGGTACAGGCAACAGAACTGGGTGGGGATTTTTAGCTCTATCCCCATTCCTGCTTTAACTTTAGAGCTCCATGTGGTTTACATTGCAGACCATCAGTAATTATTTGTATAATGTTGGCATTCCCAGCCAGACTTCCCTGAAGGCAGGGTGCTTATCTCATTGATCACACTATCCTTAGTATTGATCACGCTTCGTGGCATAGAAGTCTGTTCTCAATAAATCCTTGAGTTGGCTGGGGCAGAGGACCCCATGGGAGGTAGGTTGGGCGCTTGGAGAAGACTGCCTCAGATTCCTGCTTTGGAAAGAGGCAACACATGTACAGCATTCAGGATGTCTGTGGACTCCAGTTCTAGGGCTAGTTGTTACTTTTAATATGACATTGGTGCATAATTTTTTTGGTGGCGGGGGGGACTTGAAAACAGAATTCTCTTTATTATGTGTCAGAAGATGATGCAAGGTTAATTTTGTTAATTTCCATATTACATATTGAAAGAATACAACACCAGAATGCTGGAATCATCCACTTTTTTCACCTTAAGTACTATGCTCACATGACCACACATTGCGTAGGAGATGTAGCTGCATGGTGTCTGATCTTGCCACGTGTGTTCCAGGTGACAACAGCTCCTGAGGTATGTGTGGCGGCCTCCCTCTTCCCACATGTACACCTGCACAGAGTTATCCTTGAATGCAGTGAGCCTGTGGAGAGAATCCACCCAGTAGTTATTGATGGCTGTCTGGTGGTCCTTAAATCATTGCAGCCAGCGATGGTGGAGAGGAACAAGAATGGCCCAGGGGTAAAAAACAATCATATATCCTACTCTGGCTCCCATCCAGTTAGGATGCTGCAGATGAGCTGGCAACAGGAAACTTGCCATCTCACGTGGTTAGATGACTGACTGCCTGTCCTCTTGGTTGTTAGATCAAGGGTGATAAATTCTTTCTTCCAATGATACTTTGGGATATCCATGTTATCCTGTTTTTTCATCTTTGGGGCCCAGCAGTCACTTTCTCTCTCTAGCCCTCTGTTTTCTTATCTGCAAAGTGGGAATTTGGACGGATGAATATCTTCATTGCTTTCAGTTCCAATATTGGTGACAGCCCAGTCACAAAGCAATCGCAACAAAATCTGTCTCTGCAAACAGTAATTGTGATAGTTAGCGTGAAGTAAGCGCTTTTTGCAGACTACCTCAGTGAGCTCTCACACCCTTTTACAAATCAGGAGAGAGAAACCCAGAGGGTAGTTTCCTTGCTCAAGATGACTTTGAGAGGTGTGCATCTCAGCTGGAGGAAAAGTTTGCACCCCAGGGGACATTTGGCAATATCTGAAAGTATTTTTGGTTTCACAGCTCGCTGGGGAGTGCTCCTGGCATACAGAGTAGAGGCCAGGGATATTGATAAACCACCTGCAATGCACAGGAGAATGCCTACAGCAAAGAATTATCTGGCCCCAAATTTCAACAGTACTAAGGCTGAAAAACACTGACTTATAGCTAGAAGTAGATACAAATTGTCGTACTCCAGAATTTATCCTTTGCACCAGCACATTTTGGCTGGCTCAGACTCCAGCTGTATTTCCCCATCCTCTGTTCAATACTTATGAGGGAAGAAAGTCTTACAAAAAATCACAGAAAATCAGAACCAGAAATCTCATATTTCTCTTAGTCTCTAACTGGGAGGGAACTGATAGTTTGATTTGGGACCCACTTTTTGCCAAAAGCCCTTTTCTTGGTTTATGGCCCTAATTCCTTTAGCCCTCTCCGCAGCCACTAAGTGTCCTATTGACATTGTCTGGTCCTGATTCACCAGATGCAGATTTCCCATAAGCCCTTCCAGTACAACTCAGGAAACATTTACTAAGCGCTACATTAACCTGAAGTGCTCTGAACTGCAAACAACATACGTGGCCATCAGAGGCTTCTTAATCAAGCAGTAAATAACTTACTCAAAAAGAATACTGGAGTCAGGTGGTTCCAGGACTAGTTCAACAGCATCAGGAATTCAAGCTTTACTTAACAGTTTTGCTTCACCATCCTCATCCACATATTTGTAGTCTTATGGTTAGAAGATGGCTGCCATTGCTCCAGGCATCACAACCTCCCACTGTGTTTCAAGGCAGGAGGTGGATGAATGCAATTTTTTTTTTCTCGAGGCTATTTTTAAATGAAGAATTGCTTTCTGAGAAGATGCCCTCACCAGCAGTCATGCTCCTGCAGCTCATTGACTAGAATCAGTCTCGTTGGTAACCCCTGTGAGCAATCAAGACAGAGAAACTAAGGTAGACAAAGAAGAAGGTGAGTTGGAATGATGACTGGACAAACATCTAACAGTGTCTGCCACAAGCACCTACTGTGTGTCAGAGGCTGTGCTAGACTCTGGAAGTAGTGACCAAGGCACTCATAATCCATTGCTGACAGTCCATTTGGTATCTAACTCATGAACACCCTCTTCGTCAATTTCTCCGCATCCAAAGTCAGCAGAGAGTCCTTATTTCCCCCATTGTGTTTTAGAAAAAGACCTGGACACTGAGTCACAAACCCATTGACAAATATAGGACCATTTTTCTTGGCATCTCAGTCCCAGACTTATCTTGCTTTCCCCACGTCCCAACAGCCCTGTCCTTGGTTGAACCAGAGGCAGAACATCTGCATGGCAGTGAATCACACAGCTCTTCTGAAGAGGCTGGAAAAACAAAGCCACACCCAGAGAGGCCACCCCCTGTCCCCATTGTCTGAGGGCGCATGAGATGAGGTGAGGCTGGGTGCCTCAGAGGATGCTGTGCTCTGTGGGGTAGAAGGTCATTTTGTGCTGATGGGCCTGGCGGTGACCTGGCTCTACACCTCTCCTGTGCTTCAGAACACCAGGGACACAGCTCCCCCACTGCCATCATGATCTTTACATAAAAACTGAGCTCTAGAAGAAGAGGCTTAAATGGGGGAAGGAGTTGCTGGGATGAGAGCATGGGCTTCACATAAATGAAAACATGTCAAAAGGGGAGGATTAGGGTTACTTAGAAGTGCGGCCATGGGCCACCATTGCCTGGAGGTGTGTGTAGGTGAAGCAGAAGGAGCCTTCTCACAGCACACAGGCTTTAGCATGGCCTGTGTGATCCACCTGGGGATGCAGTGAGTTCCCTATCACGGAAAACACACAGACAAAACCTAGGGGAACCACTCTCAGTGTTGCCGAGAGCCAGTGCCTGTCTGGGTGAGAACTTGGACTGCCAGAAGCTTCCTGCCAACAAGGTCTTCTGCCTCTCTTCGCCCAAAATGGCCTTTTCTCTTCTAAGCTCTTAGGCTATTGCAGGGGTGGTGAACCGCCCACTACTCCTACATCAGGGGACTCAGAATCTGGAGAAATTCCCTTGTGCTGCAGATAACGTCTCGGGCAGGTTAGCAAGTTCTCCCTAATAAGCTGAGGGTGCTGGGAATAACCATGGTGAATAATAACATCGATTGAGTGATTTCCTGGCATTGCGTCAAACATTTTACGTAGATGATGGCACGGAATCATCTCCAACACTATATAGAGTAGGTACCGTTATCACCACCAATCCAGTGTCATGGATGAAGAAACGGAAGCATGAGGAGGTGAATAAACTTGCTCAGATTCAGGAGCTGAGGAGCAGCAGAGCCAGGATTTGAACCCACACAGCTAGATCCAGGGAATGTTCTTATCACCATGCAGCTGCACTGCCGCTCATGTATCCCCAAACTGCAGGTCAGCCATCCATCCATCAGTCTTCTTCCTGTCTCCATAGTATCTTCTTCCAGAGAGCAAGGGAGGGCCCAAGAGAATAATTTCCTCACTTTGTCCCTCCCACAAAAAGTTGCCAGATATAACAAGTAAAATACAGGATGCACAGTAACTCTTCAATATATGAATGGACACGTATAACCAAACATTCAGATACACAGCAGCCATTTGTTTAGCATAAGTATATCTTATACAATATCTGGGATATACTTGTGTTAATCTCCATCTGTCTAGTCATTGTTGATCTGAAACTCAGGTGTAAGTCATGGGTGTCCTGTATTTAGCTGGCAACCCGACTTCCACAGCTTGTAGGGGCCCAGTGCTCTGTCTGACTCCCAGTCCATCAACTGAACAGGCCTCATGTAGCCCAGTTGTCATTTCAGCATCAAGGACTTCCTTTCTACTCACAGACTAAAAGAATCAGAAATAGATGCGGCTGCTTTAAAATGCACATCTGCATTCCTGGGCTGCCTCTGTTCAAAGCCGAGAATCTCAAGTCTGATTTGAAATTAAACACCACCAGGTCTTTGCTCTGGGTAGTTGTGGGCTGGTGGGCTGCCATCCTCGCCCAGAGGCACACCATGCCCCATCCTCATCCTCCTCTCCCTGTGCTGATGGCATTCAGGCTGCTTCTGCCTGCAGGTAGATGGTGAATCTCTGCCCTGAATCATGGATTTTGTGTGTCAGGTTCCTGGAGAGAGGCCTGGAAGAGTGATAAGGAAATGGAGCCGCTGAAATCAAGTTTAGACTTGTTAGAGGGAATGGTGTTTAAAAGGCGCCTCAAACATGTTAACTGCAGCTGTTCTCAGCACCGAGAGAATGGCCATGATTTTCCTAGTGAGATGCAGGAGATCATCATATAAGAAGTAGTTAAGCAATAATTTAACATTGTTGTTCCTTCCTAAGCTGATGCGAGCTGCTTCTGGCAGGAGGGTTTGGGGAATTTTGTTCTCTCTGTGGGAAATCACAAAGCCCTTGGATTTGATTTCCATTTAAATCCCTGAATGTTTGGTTGTCTGCCTTAGTTCCTTTATTCACTCGTAGGCAAGCATGTATTAAGCACCTACTGCATGCCCAGCACTGTGTCATTTCAGTCCCTAAGTGCATGCTGCAGGTGTTCATTCATGTATTCATTCATGTATCCGTTTTTAAACGTATTAAACATTTTTCAGGCCAAGTGTATGTCTGGCTCTGCTCTAGGTGCTGGGGATATTTAATAATAGAAAATAGTGAGGTCCACGCTCTTCCTTCAAAGAATGGATTTCCCATTGGAGGAAGTGTACCTCTAAGCAAGTAATCAAAAGGCAGTGGGTTAGTCCCGTAATAATAACAAGGTGGGACTCCATTGATTGAACGGCTACTGTGTACCAATCGCTTTGACCACGTTAATATTTTTGTTTTTATTTATTTATTTTTTAATTTATTTATTTTGAGACAGAGTCTCGCACCATCACCCAGGCTAGAGTGCAGTGGCATGCTCTTGGCTCACTGCAACCTCCGCCTCTCGGATTCAAGTGATTCTCCTGCCTCAGCCTCCCGAGTAGCTGTGATTACAGGCATGTGCCAGCATGTCTGGCTAATTGGTTTTTTTCTTTTTTTTTTTTTCCTTTAGTAGAGATGGGGTTTCACCATGTTGGCCAGGCTGGTCTCAAACTCCTGACCTCGTGATTCACCCACCTGGGCCTCCCAAATTGCTGGGATTACAGGCGTGAGCCACTGTGCCAGGCCTATTATTTTTATTTTTATCTTTCATTATAGGTCCAGGGGTACATGTGCAGGTTTATTATATAAGTAAACTCATATCTCAGGGGTTTGCTTTTTTTTTTTTTGAGACGGAGTCTCGCTCTGTGGCCCAGACTGGAGTGCAGTGGCGCAATCTTGGCTCACTGCAAGCTCCGCCTCCCGGGTTCACGCCATTCTCCTGCCTCAGCCTCTCCGAGTAGCTGGGACTACAGGCGCCCGCCACCATGCCTGGCTAATTTTTTTGTATTTTTAGTAGAGACGGGGTTTCACTGTGGTCTTGATCTCCTGACTTCGTGATCCACCCTCCTCGGCCTCCCAAAGTGCTGGGATTACAAGCGTGAGCCACCGCGCCCAGCCCTGGGGTTTACTTTACAGATTATTTCATCACCAAGGTACTAAGCCTAGGACCCAATAGTTATTTATTCTGATGGTCTCCCTCCTCCTACCCTTCACCCTCAAGTAGGCCCCAGTGTGTGCTCTTCACTTCTGTGTGTCCCTATGTTCTCATCATTTCGCTCCTACTTATGAGGACATGAGGTATTTGGTTTTCTGTTCCTGCATTAGTTTGCTAAGGATAATGGCCTCCAGCTCCATCCATGTTCCTACAGAGGATATGATCTCGTTCTTTCTTATGGCTGCATAGTATTCCATGGATACATGGAACATTCCATATATGTTCCACATTTTCTTTATCTACTCTGCCATCGATGGGCATTTAGATCAATTCCATGTCTTTGTTACTGCACGTCTGTGTTCACTGCAACACTCTTCACAATAGCAAACACGTTATTATTTTTAACACATTATACCCAAGCCATTCCTTGAAGCAAGGTAGCCATTATTATCTCCATGTTGCAGATGAAAAAACAGAGGTCTGGAGAGGTAAAATAACCTGCTCCAAACTATGCAGTTAGTAAGTACAGGGATTAAGTTCAGAATGTATGTGCATCCTTCTCTAAAGCTTGAACGCTTTCCGCTCTGCCAAGTTGCTGCTGGCACCAATGAGAGAACACAAAGAGGAACAAAGAGAAGCATGCAGCAAGCTCCAACAAGCGCACCTGAGTTGGGTTCTGGAGGTTGAATTTAAGAATTTTCCTATCAGAAAAATCAGAAGAGTTTTCCTAGAGAGGAGAACATCATATCTTGAAAGAGTGAGATTATTTGGGAAACTGAGGGAGGTGAATGAGAAGCTTTGGAAGAAGCAATACGGAACCCAATTCCTGGGCTGCCTGGATGGTCTAGTGATGGTATGTTTTGCTGAAACAAAGGGACGGCTCCTTCTGACACTAAAGCTTAGTGTTTTGGAGTACCAGGGACTTTGCCCATCACCTACGTTGAGGCCTTACGTGTTCACAAAGGACAGTTTACCATGAGGGTTATTATGGTTTTTTTTTCCATCAACTTGACTTAGAAATCTCAAACTTAGAAACTCAGCCCACATATCAGAGCAAAATTGCCAGCAAGAAATGATGCATGCTGCATTTTAAAATCTGGTTGTTGTGGCTGATTATACATGCTGTTCTAAAAAGCCCTGGAATAAAGTCTCCCATCCCACAAGAGTAAAGAATGGTCCCCAAAGAAATTGACATTACATTATTGATAAGTGTGTTTGGCCACGTGAGAGCAATAGCATCTGTCTTCGTCCCTGACATCTGATAAATTCGCAAAGCTCCTGCGTTCACCTTGGGCATGCGTGTAAGTCTAGTGGCAAAGATTCCTTCACTAACTAGCAGCTTCAAAATGTGCTGTGTCCAAGGGAAAAAGAAAGGGGGAAAAATAAGCAGTGTGTCACTTTTGAAATATTTGTCCTGAATGAAGAAAAAAAATACACTACTGTTCTCTTGTCTTTTCTCTGCCTTCTTAGAAATCGGATTAGTCATTATTAAACATTTTGAAGTGGAATAAAAAGAGGGAGAAGATTCCAAGGGCACATTGCTGCTTTGATCTTAACAGAGCTATCATTGTCAGGAGCCGACACAAAGGCGGTTTCCTTTACACATTGAGATCCTGGTAATTATGGCCTTGTAATGACCCATTCCAAAAAGAAACAGCTCTGTTCCTTATTTGCCGTTAAGAACACCAAGAGTTTATTTGCAGAGAATTGGGTTTAATTCAATTAGCAGGAATTGTGAGGCATTCATAACACAAGGTATATTAGCCCAGCACTTGGTTTGTAATGAGAACCAAAAAGCATTTAGGGAAAGAAAAGCTAATTACCCGAGATTCTTTTTTTTTTTTTTTCTGTAACACGGAGGGTTTAGTCCAAATTTCAGAGGCCTATATTCCCAAATCCCTTAAGCTTTAATTAATGATTAAGCAGGGCAACAGGAGATGAAGAAGGACAGCAAAATTTTGCCATGCAGTCATTGCCAAGGGGGTATTACTCATAACTCTACCCTCAGCCAGCACTTCAAAGTTTACAGAGCGTTTCCACCACCATTATCTCTTCTGAATATTCATTTCCTCCTTCTTCCGGACGAATTCCCCAGCACTGGGAATATTCCTCTGCAGCCTGTCTTGAGTTTCAGATCTCAGCTTGCTTCTTCAAGGAGGTCCACATCCAGCCCAGGGAATATTCCTCTCCAGCCTCTCTTGAGTTTCAGATCTCAGCTTGCTTCTCCAAGAAAGTCCTCATCCAGCCCAGCTGTTTGCTTCCGGAGATGTGCGCAGGAAATTGACGAGTGTGAACCCCCACTCTTACCTGCAGCTTGGTCCAGGTTGATGACCTGGGGCAGGTGGCCGAGCTTCTTCAAACTTCACTGTGCTTTTCTTTGTTATTTTCCATAACTGTGCTGTCCCATTTGGAAGCCACTGCCAAATGTGGTTACCTAAATGTAAATTAATTAAAATGAAACTTAAAATCCAGTTCTCATAACACTGGATACATTTTTAGGGTTCAGTAGCCACACGTGGCTAGTGGCGACTCTTATTGGATGGCACAGATAGAGCCCACTTTCAACATGGCAGAGTGGTCCATCAGACAGCACTGGTCTATGAAATGGGGGACGTCATCTATCTTTTGAGGGTAATGAGTTAAGAATTTTGTGAGAAAATGGCCTGGCGTCGTGGCTCACGCCTGTAATACCTGCACTTTGGGAGGCTGAGGTGGGCAGATTACTTGAGGTGAGGAATTCAAGACCAGCTTGGCCAAGATGGTGAAACCCTATCTCTACTAAAAATACAAAAATTACCGGGGCATGGAGGTGGCCGCATGTAATCCCAGTAATCCTAACTACTTGGGAGGCTGAGGTAGGAGAATCAGTTGAACCCGGGAGGCAGAGGTTGCAGTGAGCCGAGATTGTGCCACTGCACTCCAGCCTGGGCGACAGAGTAAGGCACTGTTTAAAAAAAAAAAAAAAAAAGGATTTAGTGAATTTAGTAAGAAAATGCACAGGAAGCTTGTGACTCATGGTGGAGGCCCAGTATTAGCATCTTTGATGAAAGAAGAGAGTGGAGAGAAGGAGGAAGAGAAGAGGGCACCCCCCTCTTATGGTCCATTCTTAACACAGTGGGAAAGAATAGTGGGGAAAGGTGTAGGGAAAGGAAGGTAACTTCTATTACAGCATGTTTTATGGGCTTTATTATCTCTGTGTCTGTGTGATTATTCGACAAATATTGAGTGTGCCAACCATCTCATCTATTCCTCACAACCCCCCAGGGAGGAAGATTTTCTTCCCCCAACTGTGTAGATGGTGGAATGGAGGCTCAGGTGGGTGACCTGGTGTACCTGTGGGTGCACAGCCAGTGAGCGGTGGAGCTGAGACCTTCCCCTGTCCCAAGGAACAGCAAGACCCTACTTCTCTCCACCATGCTCAGCTATCTTCATCAACACAGACTTCCAGCTGGTTCTTATTATTTTAAGGGCTAGTCGCCAGTGCTCAGGTAGCCAAGAATGCTCCACTTCACAGTCTTTGTATAATGAGTGGCTGTGAAGAACCACATGGGGCCTTGAAAAGGCTCCAGGAAGCCCCTCAAATGCCTGCTTCACTGGGGACTGGGGATTTCCTTCAGAGCAGCTGCGGAGAAGGACACATTTTGCAAACAGCCCAGCCATGCACATAAACTGCGTTATTAGCCTATAAATCAATCAGTGCATTTGGGCCCAGGCTGCACAATGCTCCTCTGACAGATGGCCATCGGTCTGTCTCCATCTCCTTAGCTAGATCCCAAGAGGAGGGGAGAGAAGAAAGAGCTTCCACGAAGGTGTTGACCCCAGTAGCTCTCTTGTACCGGGGAATAGGGAATCCCAAAGTGGCTGTGCAAGGGCCAGGCTGTTATCTGGAAGTCATTTGAAGAATGAAATTGAATTTGGTGACTCCAGGAACTTTGTTGGAGTGAGAAATACATGACTCTCAGGTAGGAAACACATGAGCATTTTGGAGAAGACGCTGCAGTTGGGAGAAGTAGGGGGAAAGACAGATAGTTGGGAATGGGCAGGACCTGGATTCCATTTCCAGCTTTGCATGAGCTTGGGCAAGCCATAAGAACTTCTTAGCCTCAGTTTCCTTATCTGAAAAAAAAAAAATGGGTGGGGGGAATCTTAAAATAGATCCTGATTGCATCAAAGGATTAAAATGTGTGCACAGATGTTACAGGAGAGAGATCTTTTTCCAGATACATTATAGGAGCTTCAGTGCCATTTGCAAAGAAAAATGAGGTGGACATTAGTTTTCAGGGTCTTACCAAAGGCTGAGTTTTTGTTAGAGGTATGTCATGGTGTTGCATTAGAACTGGAGAGCAACGTGGTTATGAATTGAACAATGCTTATTCCTTCATTAGTTTGTTCTTTCTGGAGACTTTTAGTGAAGCTATATGGCCCTCCAGAGGCTGACTGGCTTGGCGTCTGATTCCAGCACCAAGCCTTCCAGTTGTGTGGTCTGGACCGGTGTTCCGCAGCCTGACTCCCTTGGTCCCTGCAACAAACATGATAGCCACCTCTTAGGGTGGTCATGGAAGTCAGTGAAATGAAGACTGTAGGGTGTTTGGCCCCATGCTCAGTTCAGAATCCACACCCAGACTACATTAGTCATTAGCATTGCCAACAGATTGTTTGTAATTTTCCAGGACTCTGGGGATACAGGAATAAATAAGGCATTGTCTGGTCTTTGAGGAGCTCTAGTGCAATGGCTCTGACCATTGCATCAGATAATTAAATTATCTGGTGTAGTTTAAACACCCCCAGTAGTGATAATTTAAGCATACACTGAGAATTATCCTGTATGGCAGATGCACCTGAATGTGTGTCTGGAGCTAGGGAATCCGGGAGTGGCCAACCCAGAGATTTGTTCCTTGTCTGTGAGGAACATCTGTGCTAAGTGAAAATGGCATACAAACTACATGTAGTTTGCAAGCAGGTTGCAGTTTTTTTGTCCAGCCTGACACCACTAAACTGTATCTACAGTGGATATCTTATCCAGCCCACCAGCACTGGACCATTTCTGTACATAATGTGGTTCTCCTGTCTAGCCCGCCACCACTGGACTCTATCCCCTATATGGAAACCCCTAATAAAAACACATGTCTTGTTTTCTGGCTCTGGATCTCTGGCCTCTTGAACCTGGTCCCTTCCCCATTGAGGTTAACAGGGGTTCAGCACAACATCTGGAATCAGAAAACCTTCTGAAAAATAAACACACAAATATGATTCCAGGTCAAGAACTGCTAAAACTCCATGGACTCCAGGTTAAGAGACTGGCCTAGTGTGGAACTATGGGTAAAACAAAGTTTATACCCAGCACAGTCATCCTAATTGTAACGGACGAGTAGTGGTTGCTCTCAGAATAGGTGATGAGGGCAAGGAAGGCTTCCTAGAGCAGGTGATGTCAGTTAAAAACAAGAGAATAAACAGCTTATTAAATAAGTGGGGTGTCATGCCTGTAATCCCAGCACTTTGGGAGGCTGAGGTGGGTGGGTCACCCAAGGTCAGAAGTTCGAGACCAGCCTGGCCAACATGGTGAAACCCCATCTCTACTAAAAAAAATACAAAAATTAGCTGGGCGTGGTGGCAGACACCTGTAATACTAGCTACTCGGGAGGCGGAGGCAGGAGAATCACTTGAATCTTGGAGGCAGAGGTTGCAGTGAGCCGAGATCATGCCACCGCACTCCAGCCTGGGTGACAGGGCGAGACTCCATCTCAAAAAAAAAAGAAAAAGTAAGTGGGATGAGAGCAGGGCAGGAGCTCCAGATAGAAGGACCAGAATATGCAAGACGGGGAGAGTAGAAAACCCAGGTAAGAACACTAGAGTCCTTGGTCTTCTAAGAAGTGGAGGCAGAGTCCATTGGAGCCTCCTTGGGGTCAGAGATAAGGTTGCATTGAATTCAAATTCTTTTTTCATTGCCTTGAAGCAAATGCATTAACTCGTATTTCTAATTTTATTTTCCTGCATGGAAGAGGTTCTTGACTTTAAGGACAATGGAGTGCCCTGATTTTAGCAGTCATGTGGATTTGGGAAATGGCAGTAACAAGTGTCACCAGGTATTGGGTCCAAATAGGAGACTTGAGGTTACTGAAATCACCGTGAGGCTCTGCTTGTTCAACGTGTAGGAAGGGGAGGGGATATGTCTGGGGCACTGATGCATTTGCTACAATCCTCTACTACAGAAACTCATTCCCAGGCATCCAGTTTCTCCCAGGAGTCACATCCTAGCTGGATACCCAGTATCCACTCTAGGGTCCTTCTCGGTTTCCATGGCCCCTCTGATTTCCATCCCACGTGGTTCTCAAGGCTTGGTTTTTCTGACTCTGAGCCTCAGTCACCGCTGCTCAGAGCCAGGAAGTCTGGAAGTGCCGACTGCTCGTGGAGTCTGCTGTCCTGTTGCGTGCCCCCCTCACTCCAACGCATCGGCTAGTATTTGTTCTGATAATTATTCATTAGCATCTCGCCGACGCACAGCATCCCTGCAGCTCCTGTATGATCTTGAGTGTGCAGCGTCTCTCCTCCTATGTCTTTGGAATTTTGAGTTGTGCTGTCATTTGTTCCCAAGAAGTAAACACGGAGGCATTCTGTTCCCCTCCAAAAGCGTCTTTTCAGCGACTCCCAGTGTAGCCCAGCAGGTCCCTGCTCCTAACTCAAAGGGAATGTTATATTTCGGATTTGTTTTCCTTTGCGGATCGTCTGCTCACAGATGTTTGTCCTTTGGCTTGTTTCTCTTTCTAATTAATTTTTGATTAAGTTTTGAAACACCTTCTGTCTCCACCAGTTTCAGCCACCGCAGGTGATTCTATTTACTCTGAACCCAGGCTGGGAGTCTGGGTTCTCGGAGGCTCGGCTTGCAGTGGCTAAGAGGGAAAGGAACTTCCAATTAAGTGGTTAAATGTTGCTATCGGTCTGATCCAGAGGGATAAGCGGAGGGGATGCTGCTTGGCCCAAGCATGAGGGAGGGAGAAAAGTGAATGAGTCTGAGATCTCCTGGAGTAATGAGTGGAGTGAGAGAAAGGGAAAAGGTAAGATAAATGACCTTCCAGAAAGAAAATGGAGCTGATATTGTGGCACTTATTAAGAACATATGAGTGCAGACACACGTCCTTTGAACCACTAACTCCATTCTTTGGAATTATTTAGAGGAAGAAGAAATAAAATATTAAGCACTAGTATCCTGTGTGTCATGAACTATGGTAAGTTCTCTAACAAAGTAGCAGTAGTAGTCACCATCATTGCAGTAGTAGTGGCAGTAACAGCAGCAGAATGAATAATAACAGTAACGATGCATTGTGACAGCAGACAGCTCTGCATGTTTACTCCGAGAACTGTTTTCAGTGCCTTATGTGCATGATCACATTTAATCCCTAAAGACTCCATGTGATCCTCATTGAACAGATGAGGAAACTGAGGCTCAGAGAACTGGAGCATTGCCTCAGTTTGCACAGACAGTCAGTGACAGAGGGGAATGAACCCACAAGGGTGACTCCGGAGCCTGATGTCTCATTTCCTTCGCTTGCCATCTCGAAAGGGCCCCGGGCCAGGTGTGAGCAGTTCACATTTGACCTTGCAGGCAGGGAGACGGGCAGCTCAGCATGGGAGAGGTGATGAAGGACAGCGTTTTACAGGCTGGGACAGCAGGTGCGCAGCCTGGCTGGAGATGGCATCGGGCATCTCGTGCTGCGTTCCCGGAGGCTCGTGCATCCTCTGAGCTAAGCTGAGCTGTGGCCACCTGGAAACTTGCCTTGTTGATCCCAGCCTCCCTGTGGGAGTGCACCCCCAAACCCATTTCCCAATTCTCAGGCCTGCTTTATTTCTCCCTTTGGTACACTGTGCTGTGGACTTACCCTCAAAATCAGCCCAACACCCTGGGTTGTGAAGCCAGACTCTATGACGGTAGTAACTCTCCTGCTAGTTATTATCATGGTTGTACCTTGTGTTCCACACACAGCAGGAAGGATATCAGTGTGCATTCCGCTTGGTGTTACTGATCACGTCCTAACTGTAGACAAGATGCTCTGCCCAGTGTGTAGTGGGTACTTTTCCTTTACCCTGCAAAGGCCACACTGGAGGTTCATTTCACCGTCATCTTGCATTTTGTCTGAAGACCTTTTCCCAAGACTCCCTCTCTCCGCACCCCTCCTCCTTAATTTTCCTCTGTGTGTTTTCCAAGGCATTCTCTGCACTGCCAGGGACAGCCTAAGATTTACCAGCCCTGCCAAAGAAGATGAAATGCTCAGGGGTCACTGGGCAGGACGAGGTAATAAGAAAAGCAAACGGTCAACAGCAGGCCCAGCCCAGCTGAAGCAATTACCAAGTTTCTCCTCAATTTTGAGATTGCAATGGGGAGAGCAGAGACGGGTGTGGCGGAACATAAATTATGTCATCTCTGTGCTATCAAAGGTTCTGAGCATTCCTTCCTGCTGTCCTTTTCATTTTGGCTCCGTAAATACTGTGTCCTTTTAAAAAGAGTCATTGTTCATGTCCGTTCAAAGGTGACAGGAAAACCGCAAGTTTAGCGTTCTGTGGGTGGGTGTCTTAAAGGAACTGTCTGTTGCTGAGTCAGTGGGTGAATAAAGGAGGGACGATGTCTTGGCCAGGTGTAGAGAGTTTCCGAACCCTAGAACATTGGCTGGAGAGCAGAGGCTCCATCATTAGATGCACCTGAGTTAAAACCTCCAGCTCACCACTTACGAGCCATATGAGTTAGGGCTGTTTCCCTTCTCTGTTTTTAAAATCGGGGACAATAAGAGAATCTACATCATAGGGTGTGATAAGGATCAATTGAGATTATATATTAAAAATACTGAGAACAGCTTGCAGAATGATCAGAATGATTCTTAGTAAAAGTTAACAGGATTTTTCCCCTCTTATTATTCATAATATTGCAGAGAAAGCTTCCTTATCTTCCAAGATCATGCCTTCAAGTTCATGCCTCCTAGCCTTCGCCCATGCTGTCTCCTCTGCCTCGAATGCCCTCCCTCCCCACCTTAGGTCGAGTTCTCCAGAGCTGAGATGTGGCTTTTGAAGCAGTGAGGATTGCAGGCGTGCTCACAGGGAGGGCCTGTCTAGAGGTGAGGGAAGGAAGATGAGGCAGCAAAGATGTGGTTTAGTTGAAGTTGAGCCCCAGCCCAATGCTATGGGAGGCTCTGAATGTGGATAGCTCCAGGGAGCTTGCACACCCTGAAGTGTACAAAGTACACCTTTATACTATCATCTCAGCCAGCCATGGGCTGCAGGCTGGCTCCAGGTGGAGGTCAATGCGTAACTGTTGTGGCACCTTTGGGCAAGGCACAATTGTGCAGAAAAGGTGGCAGCTGAGAGTCCTGATCAACCAGTGCTTGATGCACCTTGGCTAGGGGTGGAGGGGAGTGATTAATATACTGGATTTGTAAAAGGCGTTATGCAGTTGGGTATAGTGGCTCATACCTGTAATCCCAGCACTTTAGGAGGCTGAGGTGGGAGGATTAGCTTGAGCCCAGGAGTTTGAGCTGCAATGAGTTATGATTGTACCACTGCTCTCCAGCCTGGGTGACAGAGCAAAACTCCATCTCTAAGGGAAAAAAAGGATTTGGGATATGGGCGGACGATCACCCTTCCCCTGCCAGCGGACTCCTACCCATCCTGTAAGACATTGCTCTACTGCCCCTCCTCTAGGGCCCCTTTTTCTGTGCCTTACGCTCTGAGTGCCTTCTCTCTGAGTGCAGAAAACTTTTCACTGCAGGTCCCTTGGTTATAACGCTCATTACACTGTAATAGAATTATATGTTTACAGATCAGACTAGCCCTAGGAAAAGAGACTGTGGATATTGGAGTCATCTCTTGTGTAGGGAAAGGAGGCAGCCAGTAAGGGGGTGCAAGCTGAAGAGGGGCAGAGCAAGGAGGGAGTTCGCTTCTTGGGGTGAAGGGTGGAGCCTCGGCCTTGCATTTCAATGCCAGGTAGCATTTGATATCCCGGAGTTGAACAGCTCCTGGGTCTTCCAGCCAGACAACCCTCACCTCCTGAGAATGGCCAGGGGAAATTATGGAAAGTCAGAAGAGATTGCACAGTTAAATTTCCCAAAAGAGTGTAGAAAACAAAGCAAAGCTTGGTGAGCATATTGGAGTCCTGCCCTGGGCACGGCCTGACCTGCCCTCATGTTCTCTGGGCTTGAGGAGCCAGATCCCATCTCAGCCTGAGTCAGACCCAGGCCCCAGCCAGGTAATCTAATCACTGGACCATCCAGCTGCACCTGAGGACACAGACCTTGCCTTGGAGATCTCTCTTGATGGTTACATGCCTTTCTTTTTGTCTGTGGCAACAAGCATCCTTTCCTTGGATGAATGATGGTTTGAATGAGCCCTCAGAAAAGACAGCCCAGCTTGGCCGGGTCTAGCTTAACAGATTTCAGGATGTGAAGTCCTGTAGACTAGGGGGGTGTGGGGGACAGAGAGGCAGGGTGGTACCCTAGCTAAGCCTGCTGCATTTCAAATTCTGGCTTTTTTTTTTTTCTTTGAGACAGGGTCTCCCTCCGTCACCCAGGCTGGAGTATAGTGGTTCAATCATAGCTCACTGCAGCCTTGAACTCCTAGCCTCAAGCAATTGTCCCCAACCACCCGGCCTCCCAAAGTGCTGAAATTACAGGCATGTGCCACTGCACCCAGCCAAATTCTAGCTTAAAATGGTATGATTATTTTGTGTTTTAATTATAAACTAATCCCTTATTGACTATATTTGATCATATAATGTCAGGTATGTTTCTATTTTTAATTTTTGCCAGCTTTATTGAGGCAGACTTGACAAAGAAGAACTGCATTATTTAAGGTTAACAATATGTTTTGATATGCACATGTATTGTGAAATGCTTACCACAATCAAGCTAATGAACATATCTGTCACCTCACATAGTTATGGTTTGTGTGTGCGTGGTGAGAACACGTAAGATCAACTTCTTCAGAAATTTCAAGTATATAGTACAGTATTGTTCATTGTCATCACAAGACTATGCATTAATAAGATCCTCAGAACTTATCCTGTGTAACTGAAACTTCGTACGTTTTGACCAACATCTTGCTATTTCTTCTCACCTCCAGTGCCTGGCAACCATCATTCTAGTCTCTGCTTTTGTGAGTGAAACTCTTTTAGGTCCCATGTATAAGTGAAATCAGGCAGTATTTGTCTTTCTGTGTCTGGCTTATTTCACTTAGTGTAATGTCCTCCAGGTTCCTCCATGTTGTTGGAAATGGTAGGATTTCCTTTAAGGCTGGATAATGGGTGTTTATATGCTTATACCTATCTTACACCCGCCCCCACACACACACACATGCACACACACACACATGCCACATTTTCTTCATTCATCTGTTAGTGGAGACATAGGTTGTTTCCATACTTTGCTGTAGTGAATAATGCTGCAACGAACATGGGAGTGCAAGTATCTGTTTGAGATACTAATTTTATTTCCTTTGGGTATATACTCAGAAGGATTGCTGGATTGTATGATAGTTCTAATTTTTTTTTTTTGGAAGCTCCATACTGCTTTCCATAATGGCTCTATCAATTTACATTCCCACCAACAATGTATAAAGGTACCCTTTTCTCCATATCCTCCCCAACACTTGCTATCTTTTGACTTTTTGCTAACCCAGCCTAACAAGTGTGAGGTGATACCTCACTGTGGTTTTGATTTGCATTGCCCTAATAATTAGTCATGTTGAGCACGTTTTCATAAGCCTGTTGGCCATTTGTACATCTTGTTTGGAAAAATGTCCGTTCAGATCCTTTGTTCACTTTGTAATTGTGTGTGTTTTTCTGCTGTTGAGTTGTTTGAGTGCCTCATGTATTTTGGACATTACCCCCTTATTAGATATATAGTTTAGAAGTATTTTCTCCCATTCTGTAGGTTGCTGTTTTGTTCTGATTGTTTCCTTTGCTGTGCAGAAGATTTTTAGTTTGATGAAAGCCTACTTGTTTATTTTTGCTTTTGTTATCTGAGTTTTTGGTGTTATATTTAAAAATTCGTTACCCAGACCAATGTCAAGAAGGTTTTCCACTGTTTTCTTTTGGTAATTTTATGGTTCAAGTCTTCTGTTTGAGTCTTTCATCCATTTTGAGTTGATTATCGTATATAGTGTGAGATAAGGATTCAATTATACTCTTTTGCTTGTGGATATCCAGTTTTCCCCATACCATTTATTGAAGAGACTGTTCTTTCCACATTGTGTATTCTTGGCATTCTTGCTGAAGATCAGTTGACTATAGATGGCTGAACTTATTTCTAGGCTCTCTATTCTGTTCCATTGGTCTGTATGTCTGTTTGTTGCCACTACTATACTGTTTTGGTTACTGTTCCTTTGTACAGTATTTTGAAATCAGAACATATGTGATGCCTTCAACTTTATTCTCTTGCTCAGAATTATTATCGCTATTAGGGGATTTTTGTAGCTCTTTATGAATTTTGAGTTGTTTTTTCTATTTCTTTGGAATTTCCTTGGAATTTTGATAGGGATCATACTGACTGTAGATCACTTTGGGTTGTATGGACATTTTAACAATATTTATTAATCCTATCCATGAATATTGGATGCCTGTGCATTTATCTGTCTTACGTTTCCTTCATCAATATTTTATTAATGTTTATTAATGTTTAATGTACACGTCTTTCAACTCTTTGGTTAAGTTTATTCCTATGTATGTTATTCTTTTTTCTTTTTTTGCTATTGTCAATAAGATTGCTTTCCTAATTTTCTTTCCAGTAGTTCATTCTTTGTGTATAGGAATGTGACTGATTTTTGTATGTGGATTTTGTATCCTGCAAATTTACTGTATTTGTTTATTATTTCTAACTTTTTTCTAGGAGTCTTTATGGTATTCTCTCTCTCTCTCTCTCTCTATATATATATATATATATGTGTACACACACACACACACACACATATATATATAGGGAAAACCATTATATTATATATATATAATGTTACGATTTGTGTGTGTTTGGTGAGAACACGTAAGATCAACTTCTTCAGAAATTTCAGGTATATAGCACAATATTGTTCATTGTCATCACAAGACTATGTATTAATGAGATCCTCAGAGCTTATCCTACGTAACTGAAACTTTGTACATTTTGATCAACATCCCTCGTTCATATATATATATTATATATATAAAATCTTAGCCAGATCTTCTGGATAACTTGCTGGAGCTTTAGCACTTGCTGCTTCACCTTGCATTTTTATGTTATAGAGATGGTTTCTTTTCTTAAACCTCATGAGCCAGGCTCTGCTAGCTTCAAGCTTTTCTTCTGCAGCTTCCTACCATTCTCAGCCTTCACAGAATTGAAGAGAGTTTGGGTCTTGCTCTGGATTAGGCTTTGGTTTAAGGGAATGTTGTGGCTCATTTGATCTTCTATCCAGACCACTCAAACTTTGTCCATATCAGCAACAAGGCTGTTTCACTTTCTTATCATTCCTGTGTTCACTGGAGTAGCAATTTTAATTTCCTTCAGTAACTTTTCTTTTGCATCCACAACTTGGATAACTGTTTGGGGGAAGAGGCCTAGCTTTTGGCCTATCTTTGCTTTTGACATGCTTTTCTCACAAAGTTTAATCATTAGCTTTTGATTTAAGGTGAGAAACATGTGACTCTTTCACTTGAACACTTAAAGGTCATGGTAGGATTATTCACTGACCTGATTTCAATATTGTTGTGTCTCAGAGAATAGGGACACCTGAGGAGAGAGGGAGCGATGGGGAGCAGCTGGTTGGCAAAATAGAACACACACTACATTTATCAATTAAACCTCCCATCCTATGGGAGAAGTTCACAGCACCCCAAAACAATTACAATAGCAATATCAAAGATCACTGATCACAGATAACTGTAACAGATGTAATAATCATGAAAAATTTTTAAATATTGCAGGCATTACCAAAATGTGACCCAGAGACACACTGTTGGGAAAATGGCACTGATAGACTTGCTTGACACAGGGTTGCCACAAAGCTTTAATTGATAAAAAAGCCAGCAGTGTCTGTGAAGTATAATAAAATGAAGTGCAATAAAATGACCTGGGCCTGTAATAACCTCCCACCTCCAGTTGTGACAGCAAAATACGCCTCCAGACATTGCCAAATCTCCCCAGCACACTGAGTGAATCCCCTGTTGTTGGACAGCTAGGTTGTCACCTATTTTTTCCATTATAGAAAACGTTCCCAGCATTTTGGGAGGCCAAGATGGGCAGAACACTTGAGCCCAGGAGTTCAAGACCAGCCTGGGCAATATAGAGAAACCCTGCCTCTATCAAGGAAAAAAAAAAAAAAAAAAGAACCGCACGAAACTTAGCCAGGCATGGTAGTGCGTGCCTGTAGTCCCAGTTAACTGGGGAGGCTGAGGTGGGAGGATCCCTTGAGTCTGGGAGGCAGAGGTTGCAGTCAGCTGTGTTTTGCACTACTGTACTCCAGCCTGGGTGACAAAGCAAGACCCTGTCTCAAAAAATAAAAAAAAAGAAATGTTACAAAATATCATTTTGTGCTATAAGCTTTTAGTGCTATTTCCAATATGTAGAAGAGACTCCCAGAAGCAGAGGTATGAGGTCAGTGGAAAGGAGGGTTTTTAACAATCTTTGTCTGTATTTCCACATTGCCAAGCTGAATTTGGCAAGCTAAAGGCTCCCTCTTAGGAGCTTTTTCTAACCTTGCAAGCTAGCCGCAGAAAGTAACCAGGGGCTCTTTAGAAGGAAACTTAAATGGTGACACCTTACCCCAAAGATTACAGGTTGCAATGGGAAGGGCCCAGAGAGCCTCAGCACCCACTTCTCACACCAACCCAGCCTCCTCCCTTCTTCATAATTAAGCTTCAGATAATGTTTGCAATCTCCCCATGTTTTCTACCATGTGTCAGGGTGACTGATGGGCTCGTCACAGCTGAGACTCCCTGCAAACCGGCACTGTGACTGCTTTAACCTTCCTTAATACACCAACTTCAAGGGCAAACCAAGGACAGGGATTTGCCAGGACCTCCCTGACAGTCCCTCCCTCCCCTGTGACTTTTCCTTTCCTCTCTTCTGCCTCTTGCTCCTCTCAAAATCGTCTGCAAGACAGACCTAAGGCAGTTGCTGAGCACCATAAGTAAAACTATTCTTAGGTTACAAGCTGCCAGAATTTTGAAGCAAGTGCATGTAAATATTTCATTCCTGACAGTGAGAGTTATTAAGAGAAACCTTGTGCGTTTTCTAGAAGAATTTTAAGAGACATTTATTCATTGGACATGTCTGGAGCCTGCAGAATTTGGTAGGAGATGGGAAGGGAGGTAGGGAGATGAATATCATCCATGAATGGGCTCTTTCCTTTTTTACACTTACAGTTAAAATTTAAGATGAGTTCTGGCGGCTCAGTGGCTGGAACCAAGTCCCAGGGCAGAATAGGAGAGAAAGAGATGGGGAGAGGGGAACCTGCCTACTTCAGAAATACCCGTTTGGGACTGGGTCTGGTGGCTCACACCTGTAATCCCAGCACTTTGGGAAGTTGAGGTGGGCAGATCACATGAGGTCAGGAGTTCAAGCCTGCATGGTGAAACCCCATGTCTGCTAAAAATACAGAAATTAGCCAGGCATGATGGTGGGCGCCTGTGGTCCCAGCTACTTGGGAGGCTGAGACATTAGAATTGCTTAAACCTGGGAGGTGGAGGTTACAGTGAGCCGAGATCATGCCACAGCACTCCAGACTGGGTGACACAGCGAGACTCTGTCTCACAAACAAAAACAAAAACAAAAACAACCCTGTAGGGGGGCTGTTTGCAAGTGGCTCTGTTGAATGTAGTAGGGCTCATAATATCAGGTGTTAGGACTTCTGCTACTGTTACAGTGATTACCCTGAACTCACAAAACCACAGCTATCCATTCTCAATCTCTAAGCCAGACGTTCCCATTGAATATACATAAAACAGCAAGATAGATTTTTGTGTCCCTTTTTAAATAAGGGAACTGAGCCTCAGACAGGTAAGGTAACTTTCCCATGGTAGAGTAAGGACGTGTAAAGATCAGGCATTTTTGACTCCAGAGCAGTCCTTACACGTTCTACCAGCTGGAGATCAAGTTGAAGGTTCTGAAAATCACTTGCCAGGAAAGGAAGAAAACTTACAGTGGAAAATCACAAAGAACAGCGTAGGTGCACAGGGTTTTGTGACAGGGAGGATAAAACTCTGCCTACCGTCGGCCAGCAACTGTGCCAGGCACCTTGAACGTATTGTTTTGCTTAATTCTTACAGCAGTCTTATAAAATGTTATTTCCATTTTACAGATACAAAATTATGGAATCAGAGAGGCTAAGTCACTTGTCATCATCTGTGGTCATGTAGCAGAGTATCCCTAAAACTTAGTAACTGTTTATTATACCTCAAGATATTGTGGGTCAGGAATCTAGGCAGCACCTGGTGGTCATAAGTTGACTCAGGTTTCTTGGTGAAATGCAGTTGACTGGCACATTGGTCAGGAAGACTGGAAGTCTGGGCTCCCCTGAGACTGATCCCAAAGCACCTAGATGGAGCCTCTGCAACAAGGCTGTCTTAAGATAGACTTCTGACATTTCAGCGGTGGGTGCCCTGAGAGCAGCCCAGTGGACAGTAGTGGACACTGTCAGCATTTTTTTTTTTTTTTAATGGAATCTCACTCTGTTGCCCAGGCTGGAGTGCAATGGCACAATCTCGGCTCACTGCAACCTCCGCCTCCCGGGTTCAAGTGACTCTCCTGCCTCAGCCTCCTGAGTAGCTGGGATTACAGGCGCATGCCACCATGCCAAGCTAATTTTTGTATTTTTAGTAGAGAAGAGGTTTCACCATGTTGGTCAGGCTGGTCTCAAACTCCTGACCTCATGATCCACCCGCCTCCGCCTCCCAAAGTGCTGGGATTACAGACGTGAGCCACCATGCCTGGCCTACTTCACCACTTTTTGACAATAGGACTTTACATTTTTGTGTTTGTACCTGTGACAACAATCTAGAGATTGAAGTTGGTTCAAGGAAAGAGTTGACTCAGTTTGTTTAAGAAATGACAACCTGTTGCCTGCTCCTGTTTGTCTAGGTGGCCGTATAGAGGAGAAGGGGAATGCAATGTTTCCTGTTATCCCCAAATGGATCATTAGAATCCATAGTTGGCTGCAGAGATAAGCTATGCATGATTAGCTCTAAAATAGTGAGGTTCAGATACCTCCCCAGGGCTAAGAGAGGACTAGGCAATTGTGCTATTTCTAGTGTCCACTAGTCTATATAAGCAGAAGATCAGAGAGGATTCAAGAAGAGAGAGAAGAATGAGTCATGGGTCAATGTCCTTCTTCACAACATTGTAAAAAAAGCCAAGCTCCAGGGCTCCTCTTGTAGATAGTGGGAGGCCAGCAAAAAGAGGCCCTGATCTACTCATGCAGCATCTTTGATGGTCGTCCTTCTGGGCTTATTTGTGCAGGTGGAGATAAAAAGGAATGGAGGAGAGAGAAAGCTTCATTCTCTGCTTTGCTCTTGCTTTTTGTGGCTAGGTGAGGACCTGAGTTTCCTGAAGGCTAAAGGGATACCAAAGAGAAACTGGGTTTGAGCTTTGTGGCTGGTGCACCAGAGAGAACCAGCTGCAAGGCGAGACAATCTCAGTGTCTAGAGATGGAGTCACACTGCCAGCATTCTATCACCAGGAGAGTTTGGGAGAGGTTGAGCAGGAATGGATTTCCTATCAGGGAACCACGTAGGAGGATCTTGTACAAAGTAGTACTTCAGTGGGGATGTGTGGCCAGCCAGCTGGGTCTGTTCACCAAAACCATCTTCTCCCCTTTGATACATGGTTGGCTACATGCTTACACCCCCCTGCCACACAGGTGACTGTGTGACTGAGCTCTAGATAATTGAATGTGAGCTAGAATGATGCCTGCTGCTTCTGGGTGTGGCCCGTAAAAACCACCACTCATTCTCCTCCTGTCGGATTGGGATAAAGATGATGATGGCTTTGGAAGCCACATCTTAAACATGGCAGAGCCTCTTTCACTCTGATTTTCTGAATGTTCATGTGGAAGAGATCTGTTATCCAATTTGCTCTCCCACCTGGGACTCCTACATGAGGAAGGAATGAATGCCCATCGCGTTGAGCTGTTACGCATTTGGTTCTATTTGCAAGTGCAGCTTAGATGTCCTTGACAAACATAAGCAGCCTCCACCCATAGGACTCCCCCAAATCCACCCATGTCCCATGACGGTGCCAGCATTTGGACGTCTTTCATACAGAGGGCATTTGTTGCTGTTGGAATTCACCTGATCACCAGCGGCATTAGCAGATGATTTCATTTGTTGCAAAGTGCAAAGGATGTTGTTGCCCTTTCTCTTGAACCCATCTTCTTAGACGCAATGGCAGAATTTTCGAAACCAGAAAACCAAAGGGGAAAGAAGTCATGAAAGAAAAGACCATGAGTTCTCCCTAGTTAGTCCTTCTGGTTGCTGCCTGGGGGTGGACGGGGAAGGGGTGGGGAATGGAGGAGATGCGTCTTATACTGTATGTGAGATTAAAGTTTTACACTGAGTTGGACTTGAGAGGACAGGAATTCTCAGGCCTGAGAGTGACTGGGCCGTTCTCTGTGTTTGGCGGAGATGTCCTTACAGCTCAGAAAACCTCCACATGTGTGTCATTCATTTCATACGCTGGTGTCAGACCATTCCATAAGTCAGTTCCATCCAAGCCATAGACAGTCTGGCAAAGACGACGTGGTAGACTCCAGGGCGTGGAGATCTAAGATTTTCATGTGAATGACTAGCAACAGAAGTAATCACCCAAATGCCGCCACAGATCCTCGTGTTTACCCGGAATGCCGGTTTAAGTTAAGATGCCCTGACGTCACAGGTAAAGGCTTCCTGGTCCGGCACCGTGCTGTGTCATTTGCTGGTGGGGAGGGAAATCTGGAGGCCTACCAGGATGGCACTTGAGGGAGGGGTGTGATTGTTCAGTCTTGCTGCCTGGCGGACCACTTGAGCTCCATTGGCACAGCCATCCCTACTGTAAATACTGGAGGAAGGGACGGGGTGACCTGCATCAGTCAGTGAGAGGGGAAGGGATAATGTCCGGCCAGGGAATAGCAGACAGTCACCCACTGCGTGTCAGGGTTTTGGGATGGGAGCATTGCAGAGCTGTGCAGGGAGCACTGTCTAGGATGATAGAGACCCAGTTTAGTTTACAGCTTTACAGCTTGCAAGGGAAGTAATTAAATCTCTTTGATCCTTATCTGGATCCATTTAAAGTGAACTCTATCCCTTGAATGAGCTGATAAATTCCTTCCTGTGCTTGAGCCATTTTGAGTTGTTGTTGTGTCATGCTACCGAAAGAGACCTGTCTACCACGACCCTCCAAAAGTTATCCAGGGTAGCCCCACACTGTTCAGCACGGAAGGCACGGACCACAGACTGGTTTGCAGCATCAGAGCCCCAGACAGTGTTTGGGCATCTCAGACCCAGGGTTCAGGGAGAACAGGTGGCTGTGACTGGACGGTGATCTTCCCTGCGTCCGTTAACTCAGTCCAGACGTCTCCTGACGTGTGGGAGTCCCAGGAGGGAATCCAGGTCTCCATCATGTGGCAGAATCCCTGCCTGGGTCTCAAAGGCAGCTTTGGAGTTCGACCTGAGTTCAGACCCGGCCCCTGAAAGTCCTGGTGTGGCCTTGGGAAAGGCTCTTTATGTCTCCAATCTCAGTTGAAAAGGAATCACGTCCACCGAGTTCCTAGCACGAACGAGAAGGAAACCCTTAATGTCGGCCTTTGCGATTTCAAACACATGCAGAGAAAGCGAAGGAGAGGAAGGGAAATGATTAAAGGGATGGGAAATAGCTGGAACAAAGCTTTCGAGAGAGTCCTGCTGGAAGTTTCCCAGGTCCCTTTTGCACCCTGTGCAGGGTCCACAGAATGGCCCGCCTCAAACACGGCTCTAATCATGTCAACCCCCAACTGCAGACCCTCTGATGACTGCTGCTGGCTTGATAAAAGCCCATGGCTGGAGCTGGCGTCAGCAACCCTTAAAGAGCCCTCCATCCTCCAGCAGGCCCCTGCAGTACGGTCTGGCTTGCCCAGCGTGCAGTCCAGCCACAGTGGGTCATGACAAACCCTGAGGTCTGTGGGTGCACGTTCGTGAACACTACGTGCCTTAGAAGTGAGTCTCTGAATCTGATATAATTTTGACTATGAAATCCGCTCTGAATGCAGCGTAGAGAGGGTTCTAGATACCTAGAGGGGCCTCAGTAAAGTTTACCCCTTGTTTCGTATATTTAGCCGATTGGTAAAATTATTAATGCAGTATAGTTTACCTCTAGTTGGCCACAAGCCCTACCACTACCTATTGCATCACTGTATGCCTTACCTTCTCCTGTGCCCCCGTATTTGAATGCTTAAGAGAGTTCTTTTTAGTCTCCTTTTTAATAAGAAAAAAAAATAGCCAACATTTCCACAGGGTCTCTTTCTTTCCAATTTTTTCATGAATTTCTTTTAACTTTTAAGTTCAGAGGTACGTATTGCAGGTTACAAAGGTAAATTTGTGTCAGGGGGGTTTGTTGTACAGATGATTTCATCCCCCAGGTATTAAGCCTAGTGCCCATTATTTTTTCTGATCCTCTCCCTCCTTTCACCTTCCACCCTCCAGAAGGCCCCAGGGTGTATTGTTCCTCTCCATGTGTCCGTGTGTTCTCATCATTTAGCTCCCACTTCTAGGTGAGGATATGCGGTATTTGGTTTTCGGTTCCTGTGATAGTTTGCTAAGGATAATGGCCTCCAGCTCCATCGATGTCCCTGCGAAGTACATGATCACAACACTATTCACAGCAGCAAAGACAAGGTCTCTTGTTAACGCTAAAGTGGTGTGAAGCCTTATTTTTTATCCTGGTTTAAACAAATGTTTAATTTTACAAGTGGATACATTACCAATGTAAACATCTTAAACAATTCAGGAAAAGAGAAAGTTGCCCATGACTTTTCTTCACCCGTTGGGTCCCAGTCAAGTTCCAGTTTGCTCAGAAGTAAACCTTTTGTCGGTTTGATGTATCTCTTTTGATAGATTTTTCACATACACATCTATGGTGTGTGTGGTGAAGGAGAGATGGATGGTGTATACATACTTGAGTTTTTTTTGTTTTTTTTGTTTTTTTTTTAGAAAATGGTACCTTATGTACAGTTTTCTGAATGTTTCATTTTTCATTAACAATATATGCTGTATATGCTATAGAGTTTTTAATGTCAGCATATAAGAATCTTCCCCAAGCTGTATAATAGTTTATAATATGGATGGATCATAATTGATTTGGCTTAAAAGATCAGAAACTGGAAGACCAACAGCCACGTTCAGATCATGTATGGGTTTTTTGTTTGGGTAGAACCATGTTTTGCCTGGGAAAAACTGAAATGCAAATGGCTTTAGCTAGTGGGCTGTCATTAGTTACCCCACAGGCCCTGCCCCTCCCTACTGCCTCTCCCTCTATAGGTGGTTGAATATTCAAATGCTGTACTTTAGTCATTATACTTTTTAAACAATGTATTGCTGTCAGAACAATGCCACGATGGACAGCTATGTGTATGCCTTTTTATGTCTGTATTTCCCTAAGGTAGACGCAAGAAGTGGCTTCCCCCTAACGGGGGGAATAAAAGGGGCCTGACGATGTAAATGACACAAGGTTAGGAAACACTAAAAGTATGACTTGGGGGACATCAGAGTAGTCAGCTGAAAACTCTTTTGCCCATGGAGCTCAGTGAAGCAGAGAGAACAGTTCTGCCCAAGGCTTATAGCTGTTGAATATCATATTTCCCTGACATATTCCTGTTGGTTTTCAGCAGAGAAATATACACATTCACGTGAGGTAATGTAGCCCAGGGATCCTGTGTGCTTGTGCTTTACGGATGTGGCTGATCACCATGGAATCAGCTACTTTCCCAGTCCTGAACGGGCTCCAGGAATGAGGGAGGGGAGAGAAGGTTCCAACCTCTGACGTCCATCACACCATGAGTTTCCCCATGGCCGGGCCCCAGATTCATGGCTGGGCAAGCCTTCAGCCACAGCTCATGGACTTTCTTGGCTGAGGTCAGTCTGAAGTCTTGTCTCCTGTTTAGGGGACTAATGGTGCATGAAAGCTGCTCCATGGACAGTGAGCTCTGCCTGAGCTCCTGGGTCTGATGCCTTGGGAGTGAGTGTGGGAGAGGTGGTGCCAAAGCCAGGTCACTGGGAGCTGCAGGGGCTGGTCAGCTAACTCAGGAAGTCATTCGGTCTTAAGTCCTTTGTTGGATTCACATCCGTGAGCTGGTATTGGTCTGTGTTTCAGCCTGGGCTGCCATAATAAAACACCATGGACTGCAGCTTAACCAACAGGAATGTATTTCTCATATATATATGGAGTCTGAGAGTTCGAGATGAAGGTGCCAGCAGACTCGATATCAGAAAACGGTTTGCTCATTGGGTTGTAGATGGCTGCCTTCTTGCTGTGTCTTCATGTGGCCTTTCCTGTGTGCAGGAGAAGAGAGAGAAAGAGAGAAGGAGGGAGAGAGGGAGAGAGAGAAAGAAAGTAAGTTCTCTGCTCTCTCTCCTTTTTTATGTTTCATTATTTTAAGGCGGAGTTTCACTCTTGTTGCCCAGGCTGGAGTGCAATGGCACAATCTTGATACAGTGCAACCTCCGCCTCCCCGGTTTGAGCGAATCTCTTGCTTCAGCCTCCTGAGTAGCTGGGATTACAGGTGCACACCACCACGCCTGGCTAATTTTTTGTATTTAGTAGAGACGGGGTTTCACCATGTTGCAGGCTGATCTTGAACTCCTGACCTCAGATGATCCACCCACCTTGGCCTCCCAAAGTTCTGGGATTACAGGCATGAGGCATTGTGCCCAGGCAGCTGTCTCTTCTTCGATGGGCACTAATCCCATCATGAGGGCCTACCCTCATGACATCATCTAAACTTAATTACTTTCCAAAGGTCCAGTCTCCAAATACAATCACATTGGGGGTTAGGGCTTCAATACATGAATTTTAGGGACGTAGCTCAGTCCAAGCAGTCGGATAGGACAATATGGCTGAGGTTGGCCAAGTCATCCAGGTATAAGAGAAGTTGTAAGAAAGCTTCTTAAGAGTTACACAGAGAAAAAGATCTGATCTCTAGAAAGGAGACCCTTTCCAGGCACACATGAACAATGTTGGGAGGTGTCTACACCAAATCCTTTGATATAGAGTAGGCTTGTAGGTAGGAGGCTGGACATCTACCTGACTTTATGTTGGGTTTAAATCTAATTTCTTCTGCTTAATAACATCCCGACTTTGGAAAAGTTGCCTAACTTGTACACACCCCGATATTTTCATTTGTGAAATGGGGTCATAGAAGTTATTCAAGGGCTTAAATGAGATAAAATATATAAACAACTTGGCACCATTCCTGGCACAACTCTCTATTTCACAATAGTTTGAGGAATTTTGCAAACATGAAGCTGCTGTTGTTGCTGTCGTCGTAGCTTTTACCTGGTGTTTCTCGTAACACTGACTTGAAACGTTAAGGGGAGGAAAAAAACACGTCAAAAATGTCTTCAGTGCCTTTGCCTTCTTTTTCAGTGTTTATTTAATCATTATCAGTACACGGACATTGCTCATACCCCTCCCCACTTTTTTTTTTCTTGACAAGATTGTTATAATATGTTGAAAATATTAATTATCCTATTCACCTTATTAACAGGACTGGATAAACAAGTCATATTGCTGTGCTTGGTGGAAGAAAATGCGTGTGTGTGTGGTGTGTGTTGCAACCTTGTCCCCTCGGGTCATAACAAATTATTGATGCCAGTTCCTTTAAAAAGACAATTAATCCAATTACCTTCTTGTTGAATCAATACTAATGTCTTTTTTTTGTTTAACTTGCAGGTTTCGGCAAGTCAGGCTACGGGCAAAGCTGAGGTAGGAAACACGGTTTTTCTGTGCCTTTAGCAGATAGTTTGAAGTGGGTTTCTTTAGTGATGGAGTGTAACGAGCATTCTAGCAATGATTCTTCCGCGTTTCATTTCCTGGTGGCTTGGATGGTATGTTTTCAGTTGAGTGGTTTCTGTGCTGCTGGGTTTTGTGGTGCCCAGGTCACCGCACTGCTCTTCAGGGAGTGTGCATGGTAAAGATGGTACAGGGTGACTTCAGCGTCTGTTTCTCGACAGATATATCGTGATTCTAGCCCAGCTCAAAGCCCTGGCTCTGCCGGTGAGATCTCCACTGTCTGTATTATATAGTTTCCCCATTCCTTCTCTTTTGCTTTTTCTTTGTATTTTTTTTTCCTTTATTTTATTTTATTTTATTTTTGGGACAGAGTCTCACTCTGTTGCCCATGCTGGAGTACAGTGGCATGATCTCAGCTCACTGCAACCTCCGCCTCCCGGGTTCAAGCAATTCTCCTGCCTCAGCGTCCTCGGTGGCTGGCATTACAGGTGTGCACCACCATGCCTGGCTAATTTTTGTATTTTTAGTAGAGACGGGGTTTCACCATGTTGACCAAGCTGGTCTCGAACTCCTGGCCTCAAGTGATCTGCCCACCTCAGCCTCCTAAAGTGCGGGGATTATAGGTGTGAGCCACCATGCCCAGCCTGTTTTTCTTTTTCTACTCAGTCTCCAAGGCATGAAAGGAATTGTGGTGGATGCTGACAACATAGGTAAAGAATAAAAAATGAAGCTGGTCAGAAGTCACCAGCAAGGTGACCACCCATTGGAAATTGTCCATGTTGTAATGTAATGGGCTCCTGCAAAATATGCCCAGCACTATAGAGCCGGTCACTTTCACTCCCGAGCCACTGTGTGGTTAAAGCAAAGAACACCGACCCAGGTCCCGGGAGCCCAGGGCTCTGTGTGATGCTGCGCATCATCTTAATTATGCCTAGTGTTGCATTATTGGAACCCTAAGCATGTGGAGTTATTTATATCCTACTGCTCAATGAGGTCATCACCAAGGTCTGATTTTTCAAATTCAAGAAATTGCAACCTGAGGCATAAATGGGTTAACTGTGGCTATTCGCTTTCCTCAGGTATACCATGGGGATAGTTATATTTCCCTTTGATCCATCACACGGTCATTAGTAGGGTAAAATAGAATAAAGCTTGTGGAGGCAAATTCTCGCGGGGTTCTGCAAACACCTAAGGGAAGATCATTATCCATAAGTATCCGTTCCCGTTCAAATATCTGCAACCTCGGATACAGTAACTTGGTGCGCAAAGGTTTTCCAGGAGCTGTGATGCATTCATGGTGTGATTGATTTCGGATGCCTAATGAGGCAGGGATTTGGGAAGCACAAGGATAGGGCAGAGATGAGCAGCCTCCACTGTCACCTATATCCCCATGATCTTGTGACCAGTCACTCGAGTGAGTTATTAAACAACACAAATTTTGTTTCCTCATTTTTGGAATGGGAATAGCAGTATGCATCCTGTGAGGCTGTTGAGAGCATTAAAATGGCAACGGCAGTGTTTCCTCTGGTGGTTTGCTGTCACGGGAATACCAGTTTCTATGTATTTAGCACCTCTGATGCACCATTTATTTATAATTGCACTGTATGCATCGTTATGTAAAATCCTTACAAAAATTTTGTGATGTATAGGTTATGATGATCCCTGTTTTACAGAAGAGTAAACTGAGAGTTAGAAAGGGTGAGTAACTTTCCTAGCGCCATTCAACTAATGAGGAATAGAGCTGGAATTCATAACCATGTCTGGCAGGGTACAAAGTGCCATGCCGTGTAACCCACCCAGATTATGGCCTGGTACACAGTGGGTGTTCAGTAAATATTAGTTTTGCCAGTCATGAAAGACTGATTGCACTTTCTAGAGCATACCTGAACATGTCCTGTTTCTCTGTGGTCATCACCGCATACAGCCGTGTGTTGCCTATGATCTTCCATCTTTCTTCCTTTCCCCAGACACATTCTTACATCTGCATCCTATTTGGCAGCTTAGAACAATCATCTAACAAGAAAACGCTCATGTTGCCCCTTTTCAACTTCACGATATATATATGTTTTAGACTGAGTCTCACCCTGTCACCAGGCTGGAGTACAGTGGCATGATCTCAGGTCATTGCAACCTCCGCCTCCCAGGTTCAAGCAATTCTCCTGCCTCAGCCTCTCAAGTAGCTGGGACTAAAGGCGCATGCCACCATGCCCAACTAATTTTTGTATTTTTAGTAGAGATCGGGTTTCACCATGTTGGCCAGTATGGTCTCGATCTCTTGACCAACTCGTGATCCTCCCGCCTCGGCCTCCGCAAGTGATGGGATTACAGGCATGAGCCACTGCGCCCGGCCGTTCACAGGATATTTCTTATCTTCATTTTGCCAATTGAAAAAAGGAGGTCTGAGGAGTTGAAGTACTTCCTACATAGGTGAAATAATGTTTAATAATCCAACAATTCCACTTCTACTTGTATGCCCAAGAGAAAGGAGTGCTTATGTCCACCAAAACAATGCATGCAAGAATTCCCATAAAGGTTTTATTTACCATACCCAAATGGAAACAAACCAAATGTCTATTAACAGAATAATAGATCAATCAATAGTGGTGTATTCACGCAATGAAATACAATACAGCAATCAAAAAATATTATCTGCAGGTGTATGACATAACCTGTATAACTCTTAGTGATATTATAAGAAAAATATCAGAACAAAACAATGTACTCTCTATGATTTCATTTACATATGTACATATACACACCCACGTATATATTATTTATATATTCTATATATTATTTATATCTCTAAAAAGCAGACAACATTCATCTCTGATGATAAAAGTAGCAATACTGGTTACCTCTGGGAGGCGTTGGCTGAGTAGGGGCAGAAAGGGAGCTAACGGGAATGTCCAGCGCTCTCATCTGGATGTATTTACGAAGGTAACCATCATATATAAAACTGATAGAGCTCTACAGTGAAGATGTGTGCATCTGACAGGTTGTTATTTGCATGGCAAGAAAAATAATGAAGGCACTTGGCAAGAAAAAAGAGTGAAAACACAAAATGTATCAACCAGGATGATAGGGTGGGGGGAATGGTCAGTTGGTCATGGTGGGGGTAAGTGAGATGAAGGGAATTAGGAAGTGTAGGAATGCTTAATGTACAGGAACACTTTTGATCAGAAATAGTCTTTCTTCCTTCATTCTTTTTTTTATTCCAGTCTCCCATTTTCCAGATGGAACAGTTTTTTTTAATCTTTTTTGTTTTTTCTCCTTACCGTTATTCCTAAGGCTGCATTACCGTTGCTGCAGCCAGATCATATCTTTTTCATGACGGCAGGGAGGTAACCTTTTATTAATTGAATTTCTAATGGCAATTCATCAAAGCACGTGATCACCGTTATTTAATGCGTGATCCATATTCATGGCATGTTCTGTTAGGTAAATAATAGTGGCTCTGGGAAAGTGCTTCTGTGAGGTCCTTTTCCTTCTCATATGACTTTCTTTCCCCCCCACCCCAAGTAGAGTCAAACAGTTGTAATTTAAGCAGAACAAACCCCACCTGTGGAGGAGACATTGGTTAAAAGGAGACAAAAAGAATGACAAACCCACAGAATCAGTGAGAATGAGTGGCTTTGCCAGTTCCCTTTCTTTCTGCAGATTGACAGTGAATATGTGAATAACGTTTGCTAAATCTGGACTTTGAAAACATGACAGCAAGCTGTTTGTGCCAATAAATTTTCATGGCATATGCCACCCCTCCCTGCACCACACACAGTTTTAATAAGATGGCACATGAGCTGTTGAGAAATGTTAAAAACCCTGTAGAGGAAAGAGCTTTATCTTCTGACCAAATTCTGTCCAGCAGTGTTTATGACAGCTGAAGAATTTATCTGAAATTCCCTCTGCTAGCCGCAAAGCACCTGGCCCTTTGTCCCCAAGCAGCCTTTAAGAACCAAACTAAGATGTCACATACATAATATAACAGATAAATGGCCCAATTTCCGTGTCCACATGATGAATGGAATGCAAGTTCAGCACACACATATTTGCACATTAATTGGCCCTGCATGGTTCCGTTTTGTTTCTAAGTTGCTACTGTATGGGTCCTAGACTCCTTCCCCTTCAAAATCATTAAGCCTGTTTTATCGCACAAACGCATACACATTTCCCCCCTATTTATCGTCACGCAGCTTGCCCTGCTGAGAGAGAACGAAGTTACCTGGGCGCAGCCATTGGATTGCAAATGCATATGTGTGAGCCCTCTGCACCACCAGCTGTATATTAACACAAAGATCTGAGACCCAGCCCCACGTTGCCTATGCTGACAGCCAAACAAAGGAGGTTGTAGATGAGGATGTTTGAGGAAAAGAAGAAAATTCATTTCATTTCACTTACCAGTTGGTTTCTTGCCTCACCTTAATGATTTCCTGTTGATAGTTTAATGGCAATGTAAACTCAGTGGGGGGCCTCAATTTTGATAAATTGGCCTGCTTTTATTTCATGGCAAAGCAATCGAACTGAGATTGATTGATATTACAGCTTTGCTATCCCAAATAATTGCAATGGCAAACTATGCAGGTAGCAAACTCAGTGGCCTTGGGAAAATGTAGGTGGAATCTCCCTCCTACCATTATTTTTTCCTTCCAAAAGGAAACTTTATCCTAGGCCTAGGAATCATTTATTTCTCTTGTCTTCCAAGCCTCGTTCTCAGGAAAATAAATCGGGGGCTGCAGAGCCCATTAAAAATATTCTTACCTGCTTGAAAAGACACCAGTGCATTTGAGAAAGGGGCTGAGCTGCTTAGTCTGTGAACAGATCAGTCCTAGCCATCCTGTGTCATTAGAGAATCTAGCACATTTAACAAGGGTCAGTTGAGCTGTTTCGTCAAGAAGGTTACAGTGGAAAGAGCAAGAGCTTTGGAGTCTTGTAGATGAGGTGTGAATGATGGGTCCACAGCTTATGAGTTATGTGACTGTAGTCAAGTTACTTAACTGCTAAGCGAGTCTTTTCTCTGCAAAATGGGAATGGTGAAATAAAGTACAAGGTTTGTTTGAACTTTAAATGAAATAATCAATATGCAATGCCTGGCTGGGCATGGTGGCTCACACCTGTAGTCCTAGCACTTTGAGGGGCCAAGGCAGGAAGGTTACTTGAGCCCAGGAGTTTGAGACCAGCCTGGGCAACAGATGAGGAAGAACCCAATCTCTACAGAAAAAAAAAAAAAAAATTGGCAGGTGTGGCAGCATGTGTGTGTCGTCTCAGCTACTCAGGAGGCTGAGGTGGGAGGGTTGCTTGATCCCAGGAGGTGGAGGTTGCAGTGAGGCAAGATTGCACCACTGCACTCTAGCCTGGGTGACAGAGCTAGACCCTGTGTTAAAAAAAAAAAAAAAAGAAAGAAAATAATGCAACGCTGAAGACAGAGCCTGGCATACATTAGATGTTCAACAATTAGTATTTTGCTTCCATACAAAGTCCCCCTTCACTTATATTTGTATTAAGTAAAACAATAATTAGGGTGTGGTGGCTCATGCCTGTAATCCCAGCACTTTGGGAGGCCAAGACGGGTGAATCATGAGGTCAAGAGATCGAGACCATCCTGGGTAACATGGTGAAGTACTGTCTCTACTAAAAATACAAAAATTAGCTGGGTGTGGTGGCACACACCTGTAGTCCCAGCTACATGGGAGGCTGAGGCAGGAGACTAGCTTGAACCCAGGAGGCAGAGGTTGCAGTGAGCTAATATCATGGCACTGCATAGTCCAGCCTGGCAACAGAGCAAGACTCCATCTCAAAACAGACAAACAACAGCAACAACAAAACAATAATTAAGTAACCTAATTAGGAATCATTGAGACCTGTTGTTTTGTGCTACTTTTGCATCATGGCTGTATCCTGCCCTAACCAGACAGAAGTTCACTCCTATGACTTAATTCACATTGGAGTTAATGGCCCTCTTGTCTCCACCCAAGGACAAGATCCACTTGAAGATCAGCAGTACTTTCCAATGAGCACTCTTGGCCTTGTCTAATTTTGCCCAATCATGCTTTGATAGTCATCTCTGTCCTTGAAGCCAGCACCAAAGAATATTTAAAGAACTCTAAACAATCATGTGGTCTTAATTCAAGAGTCCAGAATTCTCAGTTGGAGATATGGTTGGTGTTTTGTAATTTCTTGAACATTTAAGTGACAGTCTGTTATAATGTAGGCACAATACTAGGCCTGGGAATACATGTACAAAGTTGACACACTATCATACCCTCAAATAACTGATGGTTCATTATAGCATTATAGAATAAATGCTGTAGTGTCACTTGTCTCATGAGGGCTGACGTTCTCAATAGAGCAAAACTGTCCCCATAAGGGTCCCTCCATATTTGGTTAGTTCTGGATCTCGGTTCAAACATAAATGAGCCTAGATAGGCTAGAGATATTTATAGAGGCTTCTCAGAGGAGGTAGTATGCAGACCGGAGCTTCGAAGGGTGGATTAGGTTAGGTTGTCATCAGGTAAAGAAAAGTCAAGGGCCCGAGAAAAGGCAGAGATGGGAAAAAAGCTGTCTGCTCAGAGAATAAGTGAAAAGTAAGTATGGAGACAGTGAAGGAGGGTGATGTAATCAGAAGGAACACAGAAGAACCAAGGCCAGGCATCCTCATGGAAATCAAAGAGTCAGATGGTTGCAAGAGAGAGGTAGGGGTGTTGGATTATTCAGAAGGCTCGAGGAAACAGGTTCAGGACCCATGGCACTGAGTTTAGCAATCATGCCATCATTAATGTCCTCAAGAACAGCCTTTGCAATGTGGATGGCTTAGGAGTAAATAGAAGGAGAAGGCACATGGGCCACACTGGAGCCTAGCTGTTCAAGGCAGCCATTGGTTGATCCAAGGGATCAATGGTCCTCTGGCTTGAAGGAAAGACAAGAGGTGGGAAGGAATTTTGAAGATGACAGAAGCTTGGATATATCGTAGTCTTGGAGAACAGGCCTCAGAGGATACCATGATGGGGCACAGTCGGGGATTTACCCATTGAAAGGTGAGCCGAGTGTTCTTGAGGCTGTTGTGTTTTGCTCATCATTGTCTAGCACCAGAGAGCTATGGTACTGATTGGACTGAGCAGAGATATATTTTTTTTCTGCTGTGACACTGAAGGAAAAAAAGTTGGAGAGTAAATGTGAATACATTTTGAAGGAGAAGGAAGATAGATTGAAAGAGGTTATGCCTGGCAGCCTTTACTTCCCAGTGAATAGCTGAGGGAAATATATGTGCCGAGAATAAGGAGAGCAGCTGGGTGTGGTGGCTTATGCCTGTAATCCAAGCACTTGGGGAGGCAGAGGCAGGAAAATCGCTTGAACCAGGAGTTTGCGACCAGCCAGGGCAAGGTAGCAAGACCCTCTCTCTCCAAACAATTTAAAAAATTAGCCAGGCAATGTGATGCACACCTGTAATTTTGGCTGCTCAGGAGGCTGAGATGGGAGGATCACTTGGGACCCAGGAGTTTGAGGCTGCAGTGAGCTATGATTGCACCACTGGACACCTGTCTTGGTGACAGAGCAAGACCCTGTCCCCCATAAATAAATGCATGAATGAATGGATGGAGAATAGAGGCAGAACTGGAGGTTAGAGGGGAAAAATAAGCAGAGAGAAGAAATAGCTGATATGAGATGCTGGTGAGAGGCTAAGTAACCAGCAAGCTGACATCCAGAAGCACTTAGCGGGGAGATGAGCAAGAACCTTCCCATAGCAACAGCAGCAGCAGCGTTGATAATTGCAGCCATCATTTACCACCTGTGAACGGAGTCCCAAGCACTGCATTATCTTTACAGCAATCTTTGAAATAACTGTGAATGCCTCCATGTTACAGACAAAGAAACTGAGATGTGGAGAAGTGGTGTAGGTTGGCCAAACTTACTCAACAATAGTGGGACCCATATCTGAACCAGGTTTCTCTGATTGCAACACCCGGGCTGTCTCCACTAGGAACAGCATGACTGTCATTTTTTATCTCCAGTCCCAGTGAGTGGTGAAACTCGGGCAAATGACTTAATCTTTCTTTGTCTTGTTTGTCTGCTCCATAGCATGAGGACAATTAAAGAATGAACCTTATGGCTTATTCTGAGAAGTTGAAAGGCATACTGTAGCTTACAGAAGGCAGTAAGCATATTATTTGGTGCGTAAGTAGTCCATAATACATGCTAGTCATTGTAGTGGTTACTTTTATTAGTGTGCTTGGTGACTCATTCTAAGCGACAATAGGAAATAGCAGAAGTATCAACTAGAACCAATTCCTGGCCTCTGAACCTGTATGGAAGCATCAGTCCTAGGAGTGTTTCAGAAGCCTCTTGCTCTGTGAAAATTGATTAAGGGTCTCTGGAAAAGTGAACCGTTGTAAAATTTCTCTACTTCTTCATTTGAAAAACGAGGTTTCTGTTGCCGTGAGGTTTGGGGGGATGAATTAGAAGGATCCCACTTTTTTTTTTTTTTTTTTTTTTGAGACGGAGTCTTGCTCTGTCTCCCAGGCTGGAGTGCGGTGGCACCATCTCGGCTCACTGCAAGCTCTGCCTCCCAGGTTCATGTCATTCTCCTGCCTCAGCCTCCAGAGTAGCTGGGACTACTGGTGCCTGCCAGCACACCCAGCTAATTTTTTGTATTTTTAGTAGAGAAGGGGTTTCACCGTGTTAGCCAGGATGGTCTTGATCTCCTGACCTCGTGATCCACCCACCTTGGCCTCCCAAAGTGCTAGGATTACAGGCGTGAACCACCGTGTCTGGCCTACCCCACAATTTTTACCTTGCATTGGGGGTTAATGAGTAAAAACAACCAAATGGGGGGGAAAAAGCTAACTTTTAATTAGCACCTGAGTCTGTGCCAGCCAGGCCACTCTGCAAGTCATTCTGCATGCCTCATCTTATTTAATTTTATCCTCAAAATAACCCTATGAAGTACATCCTGTCATTTTTTCTGTTTTACAGATGAGCAAACTGAGGCTTGACATGGTTAGTTAAATGAGTCACAAATGTTATAGGAGGGAAATTGAGACTCACACCCAAGACTATCAGACCCCCAAACCAGCTGGGGTGCTTAGAAAGGGAAGTCAGGAGTCACCTCCACTCTCTAAGAGGCAAAGGCTCAGTCTTTTAAACCTAGAGAGAAAAATCTCATCTCTCCTCCTCTAAATTATCTCATCTTCCAAGGCTTCCCCTGCTACAGCTAAACCAGCCTTGTTGACTGCCTGTTTTAAGATTTTGTGAGTGTTCTGTGATCACAAAACCCATTCCCACAACCATATATTATTTCCTACTGTTTTGACACCATTTATTTCCATAGCATTATACATTCCAACCTTCTGACTGTTTAAGATCAAAAGATGTGCTCCCGGGCTCATACTTCACTCCAGCTCTCAGACTCTGTGCACCAAATTAGACAGAACAGCAGAAGCTCCATCCTGTCATAGTCTGTAATGTTGCATAATTCCAAGGATTCACCATGTTTTATCAATGGCAAAAGGAGAGATGGACTCAGCCACAGTGGTGGGGCTTTCATGGAGGATATGGGGGAAGGCCTGGAGATGCAGTGGTTGAAGGGGAGTGCTGGGATGTTCAGAATCAGTCTAGAACGTGGGGAGTTAAATTGGTTGATTGTGGAAATCCCAGGCCAAATGCAAAGATTTATAAAGGGTCAGAGAAGAAGGAGGAGATCCACGTAGGGTACTGTGCTACCTCCTAAGAGAATAAAAGAATTACTGATTATATCCAGGAGGAGGGAAAAGAGATTGTGTCTGCTCTCCAGGCTAGGCTTAGTGGTTCTAGAATGAAGCAAACTACATACTGATTAGCAGATGGACTTCTTTGGAGGGGTCACGCATTTATTCAGCAAGTTTTAGAGAGCATCTAATGTATGATAGCCACTCTTTTAGACCCTGGTAACTTAAAATGAATGAAACACTTTTTTCTGCTCTCAAGGAGCCTGTGATCTATGAAAATACGCTGATGGGTGAACAGATGCTTTTAGCTAAGCTGTAATAGAAGTGGGTTCAAGGGGGAGAATGAATACCTAGAGGGGGCTGTTCAGCTCTCCCAGGAAGCCTGGCTTCAGATGAAATAGGTCTTCCTTTCCTATTTACCCACATACACTTGATGCAGAGCAGGCAAGCCCCACAATTGGGGCTTAGCCCAAGAGGGTTCTTGGCTTTGCCCAGGAAATAATTCAAGGGCAAGCAGTGGTGTTAAACAGCAGCTTTTATTGAAGCATCAGTTACAGTAGCAGCAGAGGGATTGCTCCTCCCTGAGAAGGGCTATCCTGAAGGGAGTGTGCCCAGAGTAGCAGCTCAGAGGCAGTTGTGCAGTCATATTTAGACCCACTTTTAATTACATGCAAATTAAGGAACAGATTATGGAGAAATGTTTGGAAACAGGGTGGTAACTTCCAGGTCCTCGGGTTGTTGCCTTGGAAAGGGCAATAAGTCGTGGGTGTTCCCATGGTGATGATAGACACACTCTGGTGGGCGTGTCTTATGGAAAGCTGCTTCTGCCCCAGCTGTGTTTAAGCCAGTCCTCAATTTGGTCCAGTGTCTCGGCTCCACCTCCAGAGTTGAGTTCCACCTCCTACCTCACACTTGCTCTAGAACCAGTAAGGGGCATTGGAGACTATATACACAGGCACCACATTCTATGACATATTTTAGTAATCTGAAAGCAAGTTTGATAAATAGCAAAGAGATTGCTTTGGATCAACTGTGCGTATGGATGAGGGGTAGGGGAGGAGGGAACAACTGGAAAATCAGCTGGACATGTGGGTGAAGGGCACTGAAGGTGACTCCTCATTGTGGGGATGATCATGATAATAGTGATGGTGGTGGCGGTTATAGTGGCAGCAGTGAGAACAGCCAGCATTTATTAGTGCTCACTGTATGCTAGGCATTGAGCAATGTATTGTATATAACTTACCTCTTTTATTCCTTCCAATGAACTTAGGAGAATGTGTATTAATATAGACTTCATTTAACAGATGAGAAAACCAAGGCTCAGAAGAGTTTATGGGGCCCACCCAAGGCCCTATGGCTAGTAGGCAAAGTTAGTATTTGATTCTATGCAATTTGCTGTCTGAACCAGCAGTCCAGCAAAGATGGGGGAAGCAGGCTTGAAAACCCCCTTGGGTTAAAGTCTACATTGCTCAACGCAATCTTCTCGTGATAAATGTTGCTGACACACTTTGGAGAAACTTCGTGACTATGCCTGATTCCCGGCACTAATGTAGCTTGACTTGGGGCTGATATCCCACTTACCTCACCAGAATGACAATTAGGGGGTGTAAAAAAAAAGAGTTATTGCAATTCTGGTTTCCTCTATTGAGCTATGAATAAATGATGATAGCTGTGAAATGGTGTGGTGTTTAGATCGTTTCTGGTAAATTAAAAAAACTAAAAATTGAATAAATTGGTAATCCATGCAGCCATTTAAAATAGGAGGAGTGGAACAAAATTGGTAAACTCTTTTAGTGTCTTCCTGGCCTTGTCATTCTAATGTAATTTGTTTGCAAAAATATTAATTAATACTCAAACATCTGACGTGTTTTACATGTTAATTTGAAATGTGTTAGTTACATTTTCTAGTTTTGCCCTGGTACTGTCTTCAGCAGCAGCACATGCAAGAATTCTGGTCCTATAGCCCCCTCCTTACAGCTCAGCAGCCAAGCAGATACCGAGTAGATACTGGGAGCTCTTTGCAAAGCTCAGAGCTGCTTGCACCTTTGCAGAGAAGGGGAGAGTGCTGTATGGAAACAGCATGTTAGTGGTTTTAGCTAATGGGGACTGACTGCAAATGCAGGATCTCAAGAAACCTTTCTGTGTTCCAGTGAGCAAATGCTGTGCTGGGCCAGCAGGGGTTTCAGATGGTAAGCAGAAGCTGGAGGGAGAAACTCCTCAGATGACATTTGGACTAGGTTCTTTCCAGGTCTTGTAAATGGGTTGTGTGCTCATGTCCCGAATTCTAGGCATGTCTCATGAAATATCTAGCCACTGATACCATTTGAGGGTGTTATCTGCTTCTTTTCTTTTCTTTTTTTTTTCTTTATTTTGGAGACAGAGTCTTGCTGTTTCACCCAGGATGGAGTGCAGTGGCATGATCTCGGCTCACTGCAACCTCCGCCTCCCAGGTTCAACGATTCTCCTGCCTCAGGCTCCCAGGTAACTGGGATTACAGGCACGTGCCAGCACACCTGGCTAATTTTTGTATTTTTAGTAGATACGGGGTTTCACCATGTTGGCCTGGCTGGTCTGAAACTCCTCACCTCAGGTGATCTGCCTGCTTTGGCCTCCCAAAGTGCTGGGATTACAGGTGTGAGCCACCGCACCTGACCTATTTTCTTATTTAATTCATACATTAGACAGGAGAGGCTGAGCTACACAAGTAACAAGTTAACCATGAAATCTCAATGGCCTACCCAAAGAGGCTTATTTTTCACCCGTGCTATGTCTGATGAGAGCTGGGGGTGGCCCTCTCCATCTGTTGACCTCGCAGTACAGGATGCTTCTCTCTTGTGGTTTCTCTGGGTCAGTGCATACCTCCACTATCAGGCTGGCAGAGGAAGAAAGGAAACGAGGAATCTCCCTTGACCTTTTCATTGCCTTAGCGCGGAGATGGCAGACATCCCTTCTACTCACAGTCCGCCAGCTAGAACGTATCTCAGGGCACCTGTGACAAGAGGCCTGAGAAGATGAGGAGCACATGGATATTCTGTAGGAATTAAATGCCTGCCACAGTGTGCCAATGAGGCCCATGACAGTGATGAAAACAAGCACCTCTATTCTCATCTCAGTTCTGTGCTTCACTGACTCCTACACTGGGGTTGCTTGCCTGGCACTCTGTTATGCACTTCGTTCCATTCATGTCACTGCAATGTCAGTCTTTCCTTTCTAAACAAGAGGAAATGGAGGCTCAGAGGGCTCAAACTGTTTGTCAGTGGTCACACAGTTAGTAAGGGGTACAGTCAGGATTCAACCCAAAATCTGACTCCGGTACCTCCACTGTTTTTTTTTTTGCCTCCCATCGTTCTTGACAGATTTCCTTTGGTAGCATTTCAGCAGAAAGAGCTTGAGGCAACACTTAGAGAACACCCATGAAGACCCAGAGGACAAGGATCTATTAAGTCTTCAGGGGATGATATGAATGATGCCCAAGTTTGTGCAGAATTTATTACTTTCAGCCAGCTGATCCAGATTTGCATCATATTTCAATCTTATAATAATCCTATGGAAGATTTGGGAAGAATAATAATAGCTCTGCTTTGTAGATGCATTATTAGAGGGTCCAGGAGGCTAAAGACCTGCTACAGGTCACCTTGGTAGTCACTGATGGGTGTCTGGACTTTGGAATGAGTCTCTGCGTGTGTATGGGATTGTGGATCCTGCCGATCCTAGACTGAGGTCCCTTAACCTCTTCTGTTTCATGACCCCCTTGGACATGTGGGGAGAACAACGGGCCTCTTTGCAGAATAAAGATTTCAAATACACAATACAAAATACTTAGTATCACAAAGGAAACTATTTATATTAAAATACATTTATTAAATAAATTAAAACGTGATTTAGTCAAATCTTTGCTTTCTTTATTAACACATTAAACAAGCAAATCTAGTAATTACCGTAATTTGGAAGTAGCGATAAGCATTATGATATTTTGAGATATCTGTGAGAATTATAATGTAATGTGGCTAAAATACCTGTGATTTCTCTTGGTGACAAAGTCACAGGTACTTGTAATAACTACTGCGATGTTGTGGCTTATATTTAACGGGAGTGCTAGATTTGTTAGAGGCTAGTGAAAATCAAGTTTTATTTTTTCCTATCGAAGTTCATGGACTCACTGTGTTCTATCTAGGGACCCCTATAGAATCGTGGATACCCAGTGAAGAATCTTCTCCATCTTGGCCCTGAACTGTCTTCTGATTCTAGTTGGGTGAAAGCCTAGAACTGAATGAGTCCAAGCTCAAATTATGTTTGATTTTGTTGCATGTATTCACGTGGTCTCTACTACCTTGTGGTAGTGATGTCATCTCTGCCCAGTGCCTAGTCTTAACCCATGGCTTCTTCTTTTCCAATACAGCACATGTGGCATTTAAGAGGATCAGGGGTCTAGGTGTGGTGGCTTACACCTATAATCCCAGCACTTTGGGAGGCTGAGGCAGGTGGATCACTTGAGGTCAGGAGTTCGAGACAAACTTGGCCAACATGATGAAACACTGTCTCTACTAAAACTATAAAAATTAGCTGGGTTTGGTGGCACATGCTTATAATCCCAGCTACTTGGGAGGTTGAGGTGGGAGGATCATGTGAACCTGGGAGGCGGAGGTTGCCGTGAGTCAAAATTGTACCACTGCACTCCAGCCTGGGTGACAGAGCGAGACTCCATCTCAAAAAAAGTTTTTTTTAAAAAAAGATCAGGGGTTAATAAAGGCTAACATTTTCTCCACAATGCTAGGTACTATAGTAAGACTTCATATGCACTATTTCACTTAATTCTGGTAGATTCTAGTGTTAAATGTATTTTGCAGAAAGTAATAATGATGGTTAACATTTATAAATACTTACTATGCAGCAGGCACTCTTCTAAGCACATTTAAGGTACTAAAATAATAATAATTACTGTAGTAGCAGTGATAGCAGCAGTAGTAATAGTAGCAGCTAAGACTTATTTAGCACTTCCTTGGTGCCAGGCTTATTATCTTCTAAGTATTTTACATACTTAATCTCAATTTTTCCCCACCACATTCCTATCAGGTCAGTATTAGTTATTTACATTTTACAAAATAAGAACTAGACTCAGAGAGATTAAGTAACAAAGTCACATGACTACACAGCCAACCTTTGAATTCAGGCGTTCTCTTTCCACACACTGTGAAGGTAAAATCACTAACTTCTACTGCCTTGTTTTCCATTTTGTTCACTGTTCCTCATAGCTATGTCAGAGGTAGAAGTCAATTTTTTCCTCCCATTCTGCAGATTGGTTAACTGAGGCACAGTCACCTTAAGAAACTTGCTTTAGAGTTGGCTTGGTTCAACTCAAAGATGGAACAACAAAGCCTGCAGGTGAGCAATTTACAGGAAAGATTTATGGGCAACACCTGGAAAAGTCATACATTACTTCTGCCCACCTCCCATTGGCCAGAACTCAGTCTCTTGGTCTCATAAACTGCAAGGGAGCCTGGGAAATGTAGTCCAGCTGTGTACCCAAGGGGAAGAAACAAATAAATTTTGATCAACTCAGAGCTGTCTCTACCACAGGCACTGAGCAGAGACCTGGAGAGCTCATGATTTGTGGTGAAACTCCATCCACAGCAGGAGTAAAACTAGGGGTTCAACATTTGAGGAGGCACTCTCACAGTAGCCAAGCTTACGCCCCACTCCACAGCTCCCCATGGTGCCTGGACTGAAATGTTAGTTTGTGCAGCAGAGGCCCCACGTGCCAGTGTTGTTCCTGGGCGGCTTAAAGACGGAATTTGACACAATACATTACTGCAAATTAGAGAATGTGAAAAATCTCATGCTGTGGAGATTTGGACTCTGGGTATATTTTTATAAGCCATGGAGAGTCTGCAAATGAAACACTGTCAAGGAGAAAACATGAAAATGTGTAATAGTTTGTTACTGTACATTTAAATGAATATTTAAAGTGCAGTCTATTCTTTTTTAAAGGAACGTTGTTGTTGGCATTTTCTTTTCTTTAGTTTGGTGTGCATTTTTAATTTAAATGATCCAGACCCTGCTCTTAGGATCTCCTGCACAAAGCCTGTACAAGCAGCCAGTTTACTGGCACAGAGTGAGAAAATTGGGTACTTGAATCCTGTATCATACAGTGCTGTGTGTTATATTCCCTCCAATCTTAGATATCAGAGGTTATAAATCTCAGCTTCACTTTAATAATAATTTTTTTTGCAGGAGGAAAGGATGTGGAACAAAAGCAAAAGAACATTAAATGTACATGTTGATTTTAAAACACATTTCTATTTCAGATATATTTTAAAAATATGTGTGTGTTAAAATCAGAAAAATCTCTCTTACCCGGAAAGAGAAAACAAACCAATAAACAATAACAACAAAAATACAATCCTATTCCTGATAATACTTTTTCTGACATTCTCCAAGTATGAAACAAAGCTACTTGATAAGTGCCTCATAACTCTTTATCTCTTAACATTCCATCTTACCATATTGGTAAGTAAAGTGTCTGAAAGGAACCTGCAATCCCAGATATGGGTGGCAAACACCCACGGTCCCAACATTGGACTCCACTAATTGTTTCGAGTGAGGAATTTGATCACACATGTCTCTCTGCTTTTGGATTTTGAAGGCTGTTGGCCCAAGGCTGAGAGCATGCTTGAGGCTCTGTCTAATAAGCCTGGTGTCTTCAGCTAACGACTCTTTCTTTCTTGTTCTGAGTAGAACACAAGCCTTATAGGCAGCTGAGCAGTGACTTTTTAAAAAAATCACTCTGATTAGCAACATTACTGTGAGTAGATTTGTGTCTTTTTCATATTTCACATTCTGAATATTTTATGAAAACGGTTCCTTTTCCCAGTGACTTTATGCTGTGGTTTAAATAATAGGATGAGAAGGTAGGAACCCTGATATTTCTCCCTTCAGGGACAACACATTGTCTTGCTGATTGGAAGAAATGAGGATAGATGGGTAAAAGCCACTGAGGTAAGCGCCTGAATGCTGAGATCCCATTGACTTGGATGTGATTTCCGGTTCTCTCATGACTTATTGTACAACCTCTCAACATTTCAACTTCTCATCTGAAAGATGGGGATAATCACTGTAGCTACCTAGTATTATCAAGGTGAGGATTAAATGAGAGAGGCTGTTAATTACAGCATGGGTCACAGTGCCTGGCAAATGGCAAGTTGTCAGTAAATGATACTTTGATTTTACATTTAAGCAGCATCTCAGATAACTCCCCCATATATAACCTTCCCTTCATGCCTCCCCAGCAGAGTGTTGTCCAGTGATATAGTTGAGAGCTTTTATTGTAACTCTGGAGCAGATAAGACGGGTGATTAAAAAATGATAGTGTGTTTTTGAGTCTGGCTTCCCAGACAATTTCAGCTCTGCAGGGCTTTGCCTGTCGCCTATGGTAGAGACAGCTCTGAGTCCACCAAAATCCGTCTGTTTTTCCCCCCAACTGGGGTACACAGCTGGACTATATTTCTCAGCCTCCCTTATAGTTGATAAGACCACGTGACTGAGTTCTGCCCAACGGAAGGTGGGTAGAAGTAATGTATGACTTTTTCAAGCGTAGCCATAAGGCTTTCCCATGGATTGCTCATCCTCATGTTCTCTCGTTCCATGTTGGAGTTGAATAAATCAGATTCTGAGGCAAGTTTCTTAATGTACCTGTGCCACAGTTGCCTGATCTGTAAATTGGAGTTGTAACAGGTGGAGGAATGAGAAGCAGTTATCCTGATGGCGGGGAGATGGTGTAGTTGATGAGTGAGGTTCAGAAGGTGCTCCCAAGAGGCTCCATGAGGGGCTTTGGTGATCTGGAGGCGAAGTGTGGCACGAGCTTGGAGCATCTTTCTCCAGTTTTGCCATAGTCTGGTGCATTCAGAATCTCTTTAGACTCTCCTGGAAAGAGCTGGTGGTGCTGTGGGGGATATGTAACGTGGGCCCAGAGGTGGGGGAACCTAGAACCAATGCTTTTCGAGCCTGCATGTAAAATGACACCCTATTTTGTAATGCATGGTCTCTGAGGCCAGATGGTCTTCGGGTCTCTTGTAGATGAGCATTCTCCAAATGCAGAAGCTCCCAGACCTCTTAACCTTTCCTTTCTCACTTCCAAGATAAGGGTGGCAGCTATGGTTTACCACGCTGTTGCAGGTTTCCTGTTAGGTTTCTCAGCGCCTCCTCAGTGATGTGCCACCATAAATAGATTTCATACATCATTAAGGGAGATGTCATATGCGTCAACATAATACTGTGTTCTTACCCAGAATGTCACGTTAGACTCCTGGAGGCTTAAAAAAAAAAAAAAAAAAAAAAAAAAAACCTCGAAATGCGACTGCATTTTTTTCCCCTTAAATCATCCAATCTGCCATCTGAGGCCCCCAAAGGAAGCTGCTAGTAAAATAGCAACTTGCAAGGTTAAGAAAAGCATCACAAAACATGCTAGCTAAAATGTGAACTTTTGCAACCTGTGCTTAGGGAATGGAGTCAGAGGGTTCACAGAGGCGTTTTGCTATTTTTCAGAATCTCCTTTCCTTCCTCAAAGTGATGGGCAGAGTGTTTGGGACAGGGCTAATGGTCTCTGAAGACCCCTGGTTTGATTGGAGTTGTCTATTCTATGTTCTCTTTCAGAATTTCCCCTATGCTAATGCTTCCCAGGGAAACTTGTATGGACGCCAAAATAAAGAAATACGTTCTACTTTCTCATCGAGTTTAGAGGCAGGAAGTGATTTTCTTACTTAGGCATTCATTGACAAACCTTCACTGGGCATCTGTGTCAGACCAGGTGCCCTGATGCATCCAGGTGCTGCTGCTCTGAACTCTTCCACCTACTAGCTGGGTTACTGATACAGGTTGGCTCTGTGTCCCCACCGAAATCTCTTCTTCAATTGTAATCCTCAATGCTAGAGGAGGGTCCAGGTGGGAGGTGATTGGATGATGTGGGCGGATTTCTCCCTTGCCGCTCTCATGATAGTGAGTTCTCATGAGATCTGGTTGTTTAAACGTGGTTAACACCTCTCCCTTCACTCTCTCTTCCTCCCGCTCTGCCATATCAAAATGTGCCTGCTTCCCTTTAGCCTTCTGCCGTGGTCATAAGCTTCCTGAGGCCTCCCAGCCCTGCTTCCTCTACAGCTTGTGGAACTGCTAGTAAATTAAGCCTCTTTTCTTCATAAATTCCCCAGTTTCAGGTATTTCCTTATAGCAGAGCAAAAACTGACTGTTACCTTGGACAAGCAAACTAATGCCTCTGTATCCCTCTGTCCTTATCTATAAAACAGAGATGATGGGTGGTTATGAGGATTAAATGAATTAATACATGTAAAGTGCTTAGCCCAGTACCCGGCAAAGTAAGGCTTTAAAAAATATTGGTTATTATCAATCTCAAGAGGAGTTCTGTAGAAATAGACAGAAATAACTTGGGTGGATGAATTCTTCTGAAAACGTGGAGAGCATTTCTCCGTGGATCATTCAGTTTCTCAAGGGCTATTTTAATTAAAACAGCAATAACTAACATTTGGTCTTCTTATGTGAATGATACCATTGGCCCTGAGCTGGAGGGTGACTCATTATTCAAATCGTCTCTTTGGCCGGGCGCGGTGGCTCACACCTGTCATCCCAGCACTTTGGGAGGCCAAAGCAGGCAGATCACCTGAGGTCAGGAGTTTGAGACCAGCCTGGCCAACGTGGGGAAACTCTGTGTCTACTAAAAATACAAAAATTAGCTGGGTGTAGTGGCACGTGCCTGTAATCCCAGCTACTTGGGAGGCTGAGGCAGGTGAATCACTTGAACCTGGGAGGTGGAGGTTGCAGTGAGCCGAGATTGTGCCACTGCATTCTAGCCTGGGCAACAGAGTGAGACTCTGCCTCAAACAAACAAATCATCTCTTCAATCATTCATTCAGTCAGTCCTATGACCAGTCATTCCCTTAGACCAGTTTCTCAGCCTCAGCACTGTTGACATTCTAGGCCAGCTAATTGTTGTGAGGAGCTGTCCTGTACATTGCGGGATGTTTACCATCATCCCCGGCCTATACTCACTAGGTGTTGGTAGCATTTTCTCCCCAGGTTGTGACAACCAAAAATGTTTCCAGACATTGGCAAATGTCCCCTGGAGAAGGAGGCGAGGAGTAACTTGCCTTAGAGTCATAAGTAATTGGAGTCCTAAGAAGACTCTAGAGATGAGTCCATTCAGGGATTCACTGTTTTCAGGGATCCCCCATGCATGGCAGCACAGTCAGCATTCTTGGTACCTGGCCCTGGACTCCACAGCAACCCCATTGAGTGTAACAACTAGAAATGATGCAGCTTTTCTCCAGACGCCCCGAAGACCATAGTACTGCCTTCAGTGGATTTCCTTCTACCTTGTATTTCTCTCTCCTGTTTTATTTGTTTGTTTGTTTTGTGAGATGGAGTCTCATTCTGTTGCCCAGGCTGGAGTGCAGTGGTGCAATCTCAGCTAAGTGCACCCTGCACCTGCGAGGTTCAAGCAATTCTCCTTCCTCAACCTCCTGAGTAGCTGGGGTTACAGGCACTCGCCTGCACAATTTTTTTTTTCTTTTAAGTAGAGATGAGGTTTCACCAAGTTGGCCGGGCTGGTCTTGAACTCCTGAACTCAAGTGATCCACCCGCCTCAGCCTCTGAAAGTGCTGCGATTACAGATGTGAGCCACCATACCTGGCCTCCTTTCTCCTGTTTTTTACAGAAGTGAAAATGTAGGGCCAGAGAAAGGGATTGGTTCACCCAAGGAGTCAGACCAAGCAACCGAATGGTTGTGCCAGAATTCTGAGCAGTCTTAGTTCTTTGTGCTCTTTTTAGGAGAGATAGTTTTTGCATATCTGCTGAGTTACAGCCAAATTTGAGGGATACCAGATAAAATGATGGCGTGAAGATTTCCACTGTTCTGAACAACAGGGCAAGCACTACACACACACACACATCAAAACTTCTACAAGACGAGCAAGGTCCTGCAAGACTGTCTTCCTCTAAGACAGCCTTCCTGCAAGACAGCCCTCCTGCAAGACTGTTCCTGCTGGCCTCACCACCTTCCTCTCAGACCACTTTCCACTTGCTCATTCCCCAGCTCCGTGACTTTCTCAGCCACTGTGGTGTGCCAAGTTCCTCCTGCCCCAGCACCTTTGCAGAGTTTCTTTCCTCTGCCTGGAATGGTCTCTAATTGGCTTCCCACTTGGCCAGCTCCTCTTCTTCCTGTGGGCCACCTTTTCTCCAGTTGCCTCCCCTCATTATCCATCCCAAACTGAGCATCTTCCTTTATTCTATAAAGCTTTTTTCTTAATGACTTATCACAATTTATGATCATTTTACTCATTGTTATCATTGTTGCTTAAAAGCATTTTATTCCATGATAGTTCCCTGAGAGTCTAAGTCACAATGTCCTGCTGTGTTCCGGCCTCCAATAATGAAACCATAGTTGTCAAACACTTAAAAAAAGCAGTTGTTGAGGCCAGGCGCGGTGGCTCACGCCTATAATCCCAGCACTTTGGGAGACCGAGGTGGGCGGATAATCTGAGGTCGGGAGTTCGAGACCAGCCTGACCAACATGGGGAAACCCTATCTCTACTAAAAATACAAAATCAGCCAGGTGTGGTGGCACATGCCTGTAATCCCAGCTACTCAAGAAGCCTGAGGCAGGAGAATTGCTTGAATCCGGGATGCAGAGGTGGCGGTGAGCCGAGATCGTGCCACTGCACTCTAGCCTGGGCGACGAGCGAAACTCAGTCTCAAAAAAAAAAAAAAAAAAAAAGTTGTTGAATTAAAAGAAACCTGAATGAAGGAATAAATAATAGCATGTACACAGCCCTATCTAGAAACTGGGGATGGTGACTAGTTCAGCTTCATAAACCTTCTAGGTACTGGGAGGGTCTCTTCATCCTCTGCTCTGGGCTGTGAAGATCCCGTTGTTGGGAGTGTTAAGCAAGATTGGTCAAGATTTGGCCAAATAATATATTGATCACCACACACCCTTCAATAAAAATGTCACTATGTAGTCATTTATTTAAAATTTTATCTTATTTTTCTTCAACTTTTAAATTGTGGGGTCCATATGTAGGATGTGCAGGCTTGTAAATGTGTGCCATGGTGGTTTGCTGCCCAGATCAACCCATCACCTAGGTAATAAGCCCAGCATCCATTAACTGTTCTTCCTGATGCTGTCCCTCCCCACACTCTGCCCCAGTGTGTGCCATTCCTCCCCACGTGCTCTCATCATTCGGCTCCCACTTGTGAGAACACATGGTGTTTGCTTTTCTTTTCTTCTGTTAGTTTGCTGAGGATAACGGCTTCCAGTTCCATGTCCCTGCAAAAGACATGCTCTCATTTTGTTTTAGGGGTGCATAGTATTCCATGTGTCAGTGTGCCACATTTTCTTTATACATTCTGTCATTGATGGGCATTTGGGTTGATTTCATGTCTTTGCTATGTGAAATAGTGCTGCAGTGAACATATGTGTGCATGTACCTTTAGAATAGAATGATTGATATTCCTTTGGATGTGTTAAGCACCCACTATGTGCCAGTCACACTGCTGGGCACTGAGGACGCAGGACAAACAGACTCCACACATGTCCTCATGCACTGAGGATAAATAACCAAAAGCCAGCGTGGAGGAGCGCCTGTCCCTGGCAGCCCATGCCAGAGGGATCTCACCTAGTCCTGGGGTTGGGGAAGGCCTCTCTGAGGAATTAATATTTTGATCAAGGCCTGAGTGAGATGCAGGTGTTGGCAAGACAAAAGCAGACGCAACAGCCTGTGGTCAAGTGGTTTTTAAAGACACAAATTCACCCCAGAATGGCTGGAAAGAGGAGAGCCTGGATGCAGCCTGGAGCACAGGATCTGGCAGAAGACAAAGACTGGACAAACGGTTGGCCTCTGCGATGATCACAGTGTGTGTGAAATGTAGCTCCTGCTTTTCCTCTTCATCTTTTCACAAGCAGCAAAGTGGACATGACACCTGGGGTGTGTTGACTGGCAGGTCTGTGTGTTCCAGCTTCACCATGAACAGACTGACAGATCTTGGGTAAACTGTACTGTTTGCTTGGTCATGGGGGGAGGATATGAGCTTGGGGATGAGACCTGGCTTCAGATCCCAGGTGTATGTCCTTAAGTACAATACTCTACCTCTCTAAGCCTCTTGTCCTCACCTATGATAATAATATCTAATTATAACAGGCATTAGTAATGCGCTGTCCTTAGCAGACACTGGGCAAGGTGCCTCTTTCATGTTGACTGACTTCACCCTCACCACCACGTAGTGAAGCTAGCGCTAATTTCACAGCTGAGTAAACGGAGGTACTGACAGTTAATGATTTTGCCATGAAGTCCCAGAACTAAGAAGTGAAGGCCAGGCGCAGTGGCTCACGCCTGTAATCCCACCACTTTGGGAGGCCGAGGTGGGTGGATCACGAGGTCAGGAGTTTGAGACCAGCCTGACCAACATGGTGAAATCTTGTCTCTACTGAAAATACAAAAATTAGCCAGGCGTGGTGGCATGTGCCTGTAATCTCAGCTACTCCAGAGGTTGAAGCAGGAGAATCGCTTGAACCCAGGAGGTGGAGGTTGCAGTGAGCTGAGATCGCACCACTGCACTCTAGCCTGGGTGACAGAGCGAGAGTCTGTCTCAAAAAAAAAAAAAAAAAGTGAAGGTGCTGGTCTTCAGCCCTACATCTGTCTTATACTGGAGCCTGGGCTTTTGATCCTACACCATATTGCCATTTAGGATGACTAAGAGGGCTAAATGGAATGATCCATTCACCTGACATTGTGTCTGGCCTGAATTCAGGAAATGGAATGTGGTCAGACCGATGTGGGCTCTCGTCTTAGTTTTCTCTCACTGGCTACATGGCTCCTCCTTCAGTTGCTCCATCTGTCTGGATCTCAGTTTCTCGGTCTGTGAAATGGGGATGAACTGAAATTATATCTCATCTGGTAGGAGCATTTGGTGAGAAAATGCATGCAAATCCCTTAGCACAATTCCCGGGGCACAGGAAGACTTGACACTTGTCAACCATAACTGTTATTAGGCAGATAGTAGGCCCAGCACAGAGGTCAGTTCTGCCTCTCTACCCTGCTTAGGATTTTTTCTTTGCACAAAGGGCTTCAGAAAGTGTAACCCCCCTCGTCTCTCTCTTGCGTGTGAGGGACAGTGGTGTCCCTGATGTGAGGCAATGGCAGAAGCCAAGGGCACGGGAGGAGCTGTCGGATGGCTGGAGCCATTTCAATGCACCAGCTGATCGCAGCGCATGTCCAGGTAGGGGGATGCCCTTGGTTTCAAGTTCTTTGTGTTCTTTCCCCAAAACAAGCGCCTTCCATGCCAAGCCATCTTTCCTGTGCAACACTTTAATTTACATCTTTTAATAACTTTGGTTGCCATGGAAGCATTGGAATTCAGTTTTAAAATAGACAAACTAATTGTTTCAGTCAGAGTATTTGCTGTCAAGGAAACAGCCCGTTTTCCCTCATCCCCGAGAGCCCGCTTAATTGGATGGATGAGGTGGCAAAAATGGCAGAGGGCTTCCTTCTAATCTACAGCCGGGTGAGGGTACACCAGGAGGCTCCAAGGGAATCTCTGGGTCCTGGCCATGTGCCTAGGAAGGGCAGAGTCTGGACTCATGAAGGGATCCACCTGGGGAAAAAGGAACAGTGAGAAAGGACTGTGGGGCCCAGAAAGTTCCTGGGGCAGAGCTGGGGTACAGCACAGGGCTTGGGCGTCTGATAGCCAGTTTGGTCAGCTGTTTCTCTGACTTTAATGGAGGCTTGGAGACCCTCCATCCTGTTCTGAGGGATTCTAGGAACAAAAACAACAACAGCACACATTGCACAGAACTAAAGCCTCTTCCTCAGTGAGATCGACAAGAAGACGATGTCTCTTCTGGGACAAACTCTCACTTACTGCCCTCTCTGTGCTAGGTATCGAGGAAAGGGTGAAGACATCGTTCACTTACTGAATCATTTCACAAATATTTGTATTTCTGTTAGGCACATCGGTGACCCCAATAGTGTGCTGTCCTTGTGGTACTTATATTCTAGCAGGATGGATTACATAGGATGTTGAAAGTTAATGCATGGAACGGTGCAGAAAAAAGAAAAAGCAGGACAGAGAGAGGGGCTGGCAGTGCTAGGCACAGAGCAGTGTGAATGGCTGAGAAAGTGAGGTTTGAGAAGACACTTGGCGGGTGTGAGGGGAGACCAAGCCTAATCTTTGTGATTGAGTGTGCTTAGGAGTGATTAAAAGTTCTACCTTTGTTGTCAGAGAAGATCAGGGTTGCAGTTCCATTTTTCATTGCTTACTCCCTGGATGACCTCTGTCCGTGACTGTATGTCTTTACGCCTTAGTCTCCTCACCTCTCGACTAGGGGTAATAGTACTTTAAACTGGTTAAGTGAGTTAGTGCTTATAAAGTGCTTGGCTTGTAGTAAGGGTGGTGATGATGAAGATGAGGAAGAGAAGGAAGTCATAAACCAATGAGAGACAAGCAGTGAGAAATAAGCAGTGGCAATAACCACTTTTTTTGTGAAACACTGAATGGCGGAATGCATCGCAGGGTCTTATAGAAGCTCTGAGGAAGATCAAATTCACCCTGCTAAAGATGGCTTCCCAGAAGGGATTCCTAAGTCAAGATTTGCAGCACACTCAAAGCCTGTCCAGGGATAGTGGGGAGAAAATGGTGCTCTATTTTAGGAACGGCATGTGCAAAGGCCAAGTGGTAAGAGAGCATGGCCAAGTGAAGGCACTGTGGAGAGTGCGCTGGAGCTGAGCATGTGAGATTCAGCACCCCAGGTGCCATGAGAGGGGGTTGCAGATGTCAACAGGGTCTGTAGGCCTTGAATAAAGTTGAGCTTTACCCTAAAGCTGGCCTTCTCCCAATTTTCAACGAAGTCTTCCCAAGGATAAAGAGGAGGAAACAAATTTCTGGTGAGGAATAGGGTATTGGGGAACCTGAAGCTTTCAGTGACCCAACCCAGCTGGGAAGCCTCTTCAAAATCTCATGTGTCAGTATCAAATGTGTATGCAAGTTTGGCATTTTACCTCACATTATATCACATTTCCTTAACATTCTAAATTACTTACCATGGAGTTCAGCTAATGCTCCAGAAGTATGCTTCTCATCCTCACATAGCTTTGAATGCCCAACACATAACTTTGCACTCTGGTTTTACCATCGTATTTTACAAGTAAATATGTGGAAGCCTTTGAAGGTGTTAAGATCACATGGTGAATGGGCACAAAAAATAGAAAGAATGAATAAGACCTAGTATTGCTAGCATAACAGGGAGACTATAGTCAAAAACAATATAGTTGTACATTTCAAAATAACTAAAAGAGTTTGTTTGTATCACAAAGGATAAATGCTTGATTGTTTGTATCACAATGGAGAAATGCTTGAGGTGATGGAGACCCTATTTAACCTGATGTGATTGTTATGCATCGCATGCCTCTGTCCAAATGTTTTATCTGGCTAGGCATGGTGGCTTACACCTGGAATCCTAGCCCTTTGGTAGGCTGAGGCGGGTGGATCACCTGAGGTCAGGAGTTCAAGACCAACCTGGCCAACATGGCAAAACCCCGTCTCCACTAAAAATAAAAAAATAGCTGGGCGTGGTGGTGGGTGCCTGTAATCGCAGCTGCTATGGAGGCTGAGACATAAGAATCACTTGAACCCAGGAAGCAGAGGTTGCAGTGAGCCAAGATTGCACCACTGCACTCCAGCCTGGGTGACAGAGCAAGACTCCATCTCAAAAAAAAAAAAAAAACAACAACAAGAACAACAAAAACCTCATGTAACCCATAAATATATGCACCTGCTATGTACCTACAAAAATTGAAGATTAAACGTAAACAAGCAAAGCGTGCTTAGAACAGTTAAAAAAAAGATCACCCAGAGCCATGTCTGTCATTCTAAGGATTAATTTAGTTGCAAAATGTAGAATTGAACATGAGGTGGGGAGGGAATCAAGGCTGAAAACTGGGTTACCACTAGGAGGAAATAGCAGTCATCCATTGGGGAATGATGGTGGCCTGGCAAATAGTCATGGTGTGGGTGAGGGAGGAGGGGAGAGATATGCATGGGGATAATTTTTTAAATGTGCCACCAAATTCAAACACAATTCTGGAGCTCCATTTTCCCAGGTGTTCCCTTTCACACCACTCTGTTTCCTTTTAGTCTTTTACTTTACTTATTTTTTAAATTGAGGTGGACTCATAGAATCAAACATAATTAAAACAATTCAAAACAATATAAAAACATTTTTCATGTGTGAGATGGAGTCTTGCTGTGTCACCCAGGCTGGAGTGCACTGGCACAATTTTGGCTCACTTTCACCTCCACCTCCTGGGTTCAAGTGATTCTCTTGCCTCAGCCTCCTGAGTAGCTGGCATGTACCACTACACCTGGCTAATTTTTTGTATTTTTAGTAGAGATAGGGTTTTGCCATGTTGGCCTGGCTGGTCTTGAACTCCTGACCTCAGATAACCCACCAGCCTTGGCCTCCCAAAGTGCTGGGATCACAGGCGTGAGCCACCATGCCCTGTTACTAAAAACATTTTAAAGGAGTAGACAATTAAGAACAGTCGTATATACATCAGAGCCCTGAGTTTCCTTCTGAGCTCCCTGGAAGCAAAGGGAAAATGAGAAATACATTGGATCATGTTAACTATATTGCACAGCAAGAAGAAGAAACAGGAAATTCATCTACAGGGCCAGGTGTGGTGGCTCACACCTGTAATCCCAGCCCTTCGGGAGGCCGAGGCAGGAGGATCACGAGGTCAGGAGATTGAGACCATCCTGGCTAACACGGTGAAACCCCGTCTCTACTAAAAATACAAAAAAATTAGTCAGGTGTGGTGGCGGGTACCTGTAGTCCCAGCTACTCAGGAGGCTAAGGCAGGAGAATGGCATGAACCCGGGAGGCGGAGCTTGCAGTGGGCAGAGATCGTGCCACTGCACTCCAGCCTGGGCGACAGAGCGAGACTCCATCTCAAAAAAAAAAAAAAAAAAAAATCTACAGAAGGGGGTATTATGCAAGTACTGAGCTCTGAGAGAGAGTGAATCACTTGAATCCATATTTAAGGGGTATTTTTATTATAGAAAATCCGTGTCTTCAACCACAAGATTGTCCATATCAACATTTCATGCCCTTACCTGCTATAAATGCTGAGGTCATAGTGTTAAGTCTTAACTTAGTTGAGGCAGTTTCATGGGGGAAGATAAAATAATGTGGTCCAGGTGCCTGTCTTTCTAACTTAATGCAAGCTTAGATCTTGTAGAGAATCCCAGGAAATGGATGACTCACATGCCCATTACATTATCTGTCTCAGATATTAGATTTCTAAGATGAGCTTCTGGAAGTAGGAGCTGGATCTTAGTCAACTCATAGCTGGACTCTCTAGTGAATGCCAACCTCTGTGTCATTGACTGCAGAAGAAAACATACGTGATTGAAATACCAGTGCCAGAGGACTCTGCGTTTTCATTCTGAAATGATAACTTGGCAGCCTGATCTTTATTCTTACTGAGCTGGAGAAGGGGCTGATGTGGCCCAGGGCATAGGAAAGAGGTATCAGAGTCACAAAAGCTGGTTTACATTTCTGCCACTAACGTGCAGTCTAGCTGTGGGTAAGTCAATTTAACTCTTGCAGACTCAGTCTTCTTGTTTGTAACATAGGATCAAAGGGGCATCTCACAGGGGTTTTGGGAGGATTAAATGGCATGTCGTGTGTCAATCACCTATGACAGTGCCTAGAACAGAGACATTCAATACCTTATACTGTTGCTGTTATTCGTATTATAAACGGAAAGCGATGTAACTCTTTTGCTGAACCTTAAGGCCAATCCCAAAATATTATGCTCCCAAGAGGCACATTTCTAAATCAAAAAGAATGGAAGAATGAAGTCTGTATTCCTGAGCTTTTCAGGAAAGAGGGATGTGAAGGGAGGAGGAAGTACGGCAAACTTGGTGTAAAGTGTTCTGTCTTAGGTTGGGTACTTTAGATGCAGAGCCTGAGAGGGGATTTTCCTTAGGAGATTTATTGGGGAAGTGCCATCAGGAGAAGGGGAGTAAATTAGTATGAGGAAGGGAGAAGCTGGAATCTGATCCTGGATGGATCCCAGGAGAGGCTGTGGAGCATGAATGGTGCCCACAGCTGGTCTCATCTAGAGGCGGGGAGCCAGGCTGCTTGTATCTTGCTACAGTTTAGATCTTTGTCCTCCCAACCCTCATGCTGAAAGTTGATCCTAATGTTGGAGGTGGGGCCTCATGGGAGGTGTTTTGATCATGGGCAAGCGTCTTTCATGAATATATTAATCCCCTCCCTGTGGGGTGGGAGGGTAGTGAGTTCTCACTGTGTAAGTCCCCTTGAGAACTGATTGCTAAAAACGCCTGGCACCTCCCTGCTCTCTCTCTCTTTTGCTTCCTTTCTTGCCATGGCATCTCTGCACGTATGGGCTCTCCTTTGCCTTCCACCATGAGTGGAAGCAGCCTGAGACTCTCACCAGAAGCAGATGCTGGTGCCATGCTTCTTGTGCAGCTCACAGAACCATGGGACAAATAAAATGCTTTTCTTTAGACATTATCCAGCCTCAGGTATTCCTTTATATTATAGCAACATAGAATGGACTAAGACATATCCCCATGGCATTAGCTGAGGTTTGCCTGCAGGGTCGGGGAGAATAGGCATAGCCCCTCAGGGGAGAGGGTTTCCATTTGGAGAAGAGGAGATATGAGCTGTATCAGCCAACACTTTAGTGTCTGGCGTCCAATGTTGTTTGCGAGTAACAGAGATCTGGTGGAGCATCAACAGCATCACTACAGTTTCTAAACATCATGTATTCATTCCCATTTTCTTCTGCTTTTGAGCAGCTGCCAAAATCTCTCACCTTTGTCTCTCCAACTCTCCTTTGAAAGCTACGTTACCCCCACTGTTTTTTTTAAAATCATAAGGCTCTCCACCCACCCACTAAAAATCTACCCATCCCCTCTTAAACAGAAAAGACATTCCACTCTGCTTTCTTTTCTCTGCATCTTTACCCACCTTCCTTAAAGGGTCTTAGATACTTAATCTTCAATATTTCATATTCCAATCATCACTACCTCATGAGAAACATATGAGTAGGATCAATGTTATTCTCAAAAATTGGCTTTGAATCTGCAAGATCACATGGGAAAATATACAGTGACGACCCCCGGGGTTTGCTCCACTTAATATAAAAGAGAAACTCTGTGTTAGCAGGATGTGGTTCAGCACCTGGGAAACCAAGGCCCCTCAGGGTGGGCCTCTCTTAGCTGGGATAAGGTGAACAAACCTTTTCATCCTCCCTGCAACCTTCTCCAGAGACTGTTCAGTTTGAAAGACCTGACTGGTGTCTCCGCAGCATTTTGTTTTTCAGTCTGATCATAGCCATGTGTAAGAGCATCTCTCAAGACAGCCAATAAATCATACCTTCTATTAAAATTCATTTAACTTCTCTTTTATTTTTTTGGGCAGACTAGTTTCACTCTGAAATGTTACATGTTTGAGCTTTTAACTCCAAATAATTTTTTATAGTCCCCTGGAAGACCAAGAGTTTAGGTAATGACTTCAGAGTATGTATTGGTTTGCTCTCAGGCTGCTAATAAAGACATACCTGAAACTGGGTAATTTATAAGGAAAGAGGTTTAATTGACTCACAGTTCTGCATGACTGGGGAGGCCTCAGGAAACTTTCAATCATGGTGGAAGGGGAAGCAAACATGTCCTTCTTCACATGGTGGCAGGAAGGAGAAGTGCTGAGCAAAAGCGGGAAAAATCCTTATAAAACCATCAGATCTTTGAGAACTCACTCACTATCACGAGAACAGCATGAGGGTAACTGCCCCCATGATTAAGTTACCTCCTACTAGGTCCCTTCCATGACACGTGGGGTTTATGGGAACTACAGTTAAAGATGAGAGTTGGGTGGGAACACAGCCAAACCATGTCAGGGTATCACAGACCAAGATCCTAACTCTGCTACTTGAGAAGCAGGAAGGAGATGACCCATCTCGTGGGCCTCTTGCTTAGACATAAAACATATCAGACCTCTGATTCATCCTGGTCTAGAGAATAATCCACTGTCCTATTTCATCTTTAGGAAGGAGTAATGATGATAATAAGAACGAACAGTAGCAGGTGTTTTTTTTTTATTTTTGGTCATCTACATGTAAAATCGTATTTAATCCTCTCCACAATGAGCGTAGATCCTATTGTCAAGTCTGTTTTGCAGATGAATAAATGAAGGCCCAGAGAGGTTGTCCAAAATTACCCAGGCAGTGAGTGGCAGGTCCAGAATTTGATCTCAAGCCATTTGACTTCACGGGCAAGTTTAACCATCATGTGCTACTATGCTATAGCTTCCCTCTCATTAATTCATATGAAGAAATAGCCACTGGTTGCATGCAGTGGCTCATGCTTATAATCCCATACTTTGAGGGGCTGAGAAGGGAATATTGCTTGAGGCCAGGTGTTTGAGATCAGCCTGGACAACATAGGGAGTCTCCATCTCGATTAAAAAAAAAAAAAAAGTAGCTGGGTGTGGTGTCATTCACCTGTGGTCCCAGCTACTTGGGAGGTTGAGGTGAGAGGATCACTTGAGCCCAGGAGACTAAGACTACAGTGAGCCTTGGTTTGCAGTGAGCCTCACTGCTTTTAGTTTCAGAGATACCTGCCTCCCCTCTCTTACTCCAGATCACAAGGCCTTCTCAGCAGTTGCACCACTGCACTCCAGCCCGGGAAACAGAGCGAGACCCTGTCTCAAAAATAAAAATAAAAATAAATAGGCTACTGACTATCCACTGTAGCAGGGTGCAAGACACTGTTCAGGTGTTGATACATGCTGATGAGAAATACAAACATAATCTTACCCTTAGTCTAAGGGGGAAGAGGTCTCAAAGGATCACGCAAATAAACACAAACATGATGGGAGCTACGGAGGAGGGCCTGTCATGCAGAAGCTGCCCGTTATAGGGGAAACTCACCTGGTCCATTGAGTCAGGGAAGTCTCTCTGAGGTGGTGACAGGCTGAGACTGAATGATGAACAGGGCACAGTTAAAAGGAAATTAATGAAGATTACCAAAGTAGCATTTGAAATCAAGCTGAGTTGTTTGCTTGAATAACTAGGAAGAGCAGGGCCACTCTGTATGAATTCCATGGGTTTCACAGAGCAAACTGAAAGAGCTGGATATTGAGCCAAAAGGAGGAAGTAGCCAAGCTGGGCAAGATTCTGATGTCGGGTACCTGGTTGGGTCATAAACCCTCCCTAGTGGGTGTTGCATTATCAAAGCTGGAGACTCTGGTTTAAAACATGGCTGCCGGGGGCCATAGAAGATTCCAGACGGCCTGGTCAATCCACAGATGCACCTGAATGGGCATGCTGAAAGCTATGGCAACAGTTGCTTTGATGTCCCGGCATGGTGGCTTACACCTGTAATCCCAGCACTTTGGGAGACTGAGGCAGGTGGATCACATGAGCCCAGGAGTTCGAGACTAGCCTGGGCAACATGGTGCATCTCTTTCTCTACAAAAATACAAAAATGAGTCAGGCATGGTGGTGCAGACCTGTCGTCCCAGCTACTGGGATGGGGGGGCTGAGATGGGAGGATCGCTTGAACCCAGGAATTGGAGGTTGCAGTGAGCCGAGATTGTGCCACTGCACCCCAGCCTTGGTGACAGAGCAAGACTCTCTCAAAAGCCAAAGAAAATAAAACCAAGAGTTTCTTCAACAACGTTGTCTATGCTTATATTGTACCTTTCTTTGGGCAGTTTATTGATTAATATCTAATCTTTCTCACTGCACTCCAAATGTCATGGGTGGGGCCGATGTGGAAGATCTTGTCTTGCTTTGTCATTGTGGCATACTCAATTTCTAACACAATGATAGGCATGTGGTAGATGCTTAGCATATTACTCATTGATTCATGAATGCCTGTAAATGTGAATAAAAATAATGGAGGAGAGAATAGCGTGTGTTTTCCTAGCAGAGAGAATTGTACATGCCAAAAGGAAGGGAGAAAAAAAGAAAGAGAAAATTCCCCAAACAACTGTATTTCTGCAAGGAGATTTATTTCAGTAGACGTGAGTAAAGAAATGGAGATTCTATTTCCTTTATAGCCCTTTTGCCCCAGAGTAGAAATCTACCAGGAGACCTTTGTCCGGACTCGTTCATCGCAACCTTCCTGCTCCCGCCTCATGCAGCCAGTTCCTCATCCGTATTCTTCCCAGGCCATCCCTCCAGCCCAGCAATCTGTTTCTGTCCTTTACAGGAGCTAATAGGACAAAAACAAATCGCAACTCTCCAGCAAGTCATGTGGGGTTCTTGGGGACCTGGCGGCCAGCTTCGAGAAGGACATGAGGGGATTGTGCCAGGAAGGTCAAATTAGCCTCCTCTCCCTAGAAGAATTCACACCCACCATCAAGACATCCAGGAAGCTGCAGGAGCTCCCTCCGGGCCCCTGAGCTCCTATTCCAAAAAGCCAAGTCTACATAGTTCTGATTACCTGGGGAAATTAATAGAACAAATCTTTCCCTTGGGAGAGACTGACAATGCAGTGGCTCTATCTCAGAGGTGGCATGTGAGAAGCAGAGAGGCACCGTCCTTTCAGTCTGCAATCACTGCCTTTGGTTGCAGAGATACCTGCCTCCTCTCCATTATTCCAGAGCACCAGCCCTTCTTCATTCTGTGCTGTGACTGGTGTCAGGAGACACTGAGACACGTGTTGATTAAGTCTGGCGTCTCAGCAGCAGCCCAGTTGTGTTCGTCTCTCTGGAACCTCTCAGCTTACCATTCCCTAAGGGCTGTATGTGCGGGCTACTTCTTATACCCATCTCCTCCTCCCCTGTTCACACGGTCTTTGTTTTAGGCAGGTCCTAATTGTTCCTCTTTGAAACAATTTTATGCTCTGATAATCTGATCCCCTTACCGTTGGGGTTCCCTTTTATAATTCACCTTGCACCCTGTAGCTGGCGATGACTTCCCGGAGCTGAGCGATGTTGTCTTATAATGTAAGGATGAAATACAACTCCTAGCTTAAGTTCGGGGTGCTCCACAGTCTCAGCTCATTTGTTCCGAAGGTTTGCCTATAATTTCCCTTCACACCTTTGCTAGCCAATATGGTAGCCACTCAATGCATGTGGCCGTTACACCTAAACTGAAATTGGTTAAAATTAGAAATTCAGTCCCTGAGCCATAACAGCCCCATTTCAAGCAGTCAGAGGCCTCATGGAGCTCAAGGCTGCCATACTGGAGAGTAAGCATATAGGAAATTTCCATCACTACAAAAATTGGTTGGACAACCACATTGGCGAGCAAGGTTATAGGACGTTTTCATCACTACAGAATTTTTGGGGGGCAGTGATGTTTCACACATTACCCAAATTGAGCTTTTCTGTATCTTTCTTCATAGCCTCAGGATTTCCACCTAATGCTTTTGCTTGTGGTCCCATCTCTGCTGAAAATTCCTTCCCTCAATCTGCCCATGCCCAAGCATTCTTGATCTTCAGACTCCTTTTGGGAGCCTTCTTTGGTTCTCCACCTAGAAGTGACTTATCCTGCATCTAAACTCTCATAGCCCCTAGTCCTCCCGATCCTACCTGTAACTTCCCATTGTTATTCACAGTTATTCAAGTCATAGTGCCTATAACACGGATGGAGTTCAATGCATGTTTGTTGAATGAATTAATCATATTCCCTCTTTTGAACTGTAAGCTCTAAGTACTGTCAATTACCCTTTATTGTTCACCTGCCATGAGTCAGAAAGTATTCCAGAAAATTTACTTATCACCCTCTCTCATGCTTGCAACAGACCCATTAAGTACGAATTAATGTTCCCATTTTATAGATGAGTAAACTGAGGCTTAGAGAAATTCTGCTTCCTAGCCTAGGAGCCACAGTTGACAAATAACAGAGCTAGAATTTGAAACCAAATTTGGGTGACTCTTACCCTCTGTTTTCCCACAGAGAAATGCTCTGCTGCCTTTCTTTGAAGAGATGTTTCTTCATTTAATTTAATTTATTTGTTTATTTTTATTTTTGAGATAGAGTCTTGCTCTGACACCCAGACTGGAGTGTAGTGATGCCATCTTGGCTCCCTGCAGCCTTTGCCTCCCGGGTTCAAGCAATTCTCCAGCCTCAGCCTCCTGAGTAGCTGGGATTGCAGGTGCCTGCCACCATGGCCGGCTAATGTTTTTATTTTTAGTAGAGACAGAGTTTCACCATGTTAGCCAAGCTGGTCTCACAGTCCTGGCCTCAAGTGATCTGCACACCTTGGCCTCCCAAAGTGCTGGGATTACAGGCATGAGCCACCATGCCTGGCCTCATTTAATCATAAAGGACAAAAAGTCTTCATCAATCTCTCATTCCATCCACCCTCCTTCTTTTGATTCTAAGCGCCGTGTCTGGCCTGTAGTTGCCACTCTTTAAACACTGAACTAAAAATGTATCAGTCACAAAGAGACCCCCAGGATATGCTGCTCGCCTCCAAGCTCTGCCCACATGGACGCTTTAATGTGTATCGAAGTGACCATATGCTAACCTTGCTCTTCTCTCTACTACAGTTCTTATCTCGGGTAAGTCATTCCAAACTCCCCCACCCTCAACAAATATGTGCACCCCTTTCTAGCCTCCCATGTTTGGACTCGTAGCCTTTCCTTGGACTTGCCTGAGCTGACTTACTGTTTGTATTAGAGGGGTGTGTGCGTGTGTGTGTGTGTGCGTGTGTGTGTGTGTGTGTGTGTGTGTATGCATGTGTGCATGGGAAATACGTTCCCCACTGGAAAATGTAAACCCATGCAGTGTTTCTGAAGACAGTCTCCTAAACCAACACCTGCCATAATACTCTCCACTCTACCTTGTTGCTCTGACATATTTCAGCACTGCTTCATCATCCTC
>NW_026652298.1:35975858-36284150 GCF_009828535.3 Hylobates moloch | reverse complement strand
GCTGGAGTGCAGTGGTATGATCTCAGCTCACTGCAACTTCCACCTCCTAGATTCAAGCGATTCTCCTGCCGCAGCCTCACGAGTAGCTGAGATTATAGGTGCGTGCCGCCACACCTAGCTAATTTTTGTCTTTTTAGTAGAGACGGCCCCGGCTGGTCTGGAACTGTAGACCTCAGGTAATCCGCCCGCCTCGGCCTCCCAAAGTGCTAGGATTCCAGGCATGAGCTGCTGTGCCTGGCCTAACTGGTGTTTTTACAAGAAGACAGGATTAGGACACAGACACATATAGAGGGAAACCCATGTGAAGATACGCAGAAGGCCAGGCGCAGTGGCTCTTGCCTGTAATCCCAGCATTTTGGGAGGCTGAGGTGGACAGATTGCTTGAGCCCGGGAGTTTTCAACCAGCTTGGAAAACATGGTGAAACCAAATCTCTACCAAAAAATGGAAAAACTAGCTGGATGTGGTGGTGTACACCTTCAGTCATGGCTGTTCGGGAGGCTGAGCCTAGGAGGTCAAGCCTGCAGTAAGCTGTGAACATACCACTCCACTCCAGCCAGAGGGAGACCCTGTCCATCACAACAACAAAAGACACAGGGAGAAGACAGCATCTAGAAGCCAGGGAGAGAGGACTCAGAAGTACCCAAGCCTTCAGATTTCTTGATCTCAGGCTTCCATCCTCCTGCAGGGTGAGAAAACTGATCTACTCCCAAGCCCCAGCAAAGTGATACACTCCCCAAATGCCTCCTCTGGAAACCTTCCTAATTTCCCTGTTGAGAATTCATCTTTTTCCCCATGATGGAAGATAAGAAGGTTTTCAGCTCTCATGCAGTGGGAATTGGCTGCCCAAAGCCCTGCCTTAGGATGTGATTGTCAGGCTGAGTCCAGGCAGGGGAGGATGCTGTCTGCAGGTGTATGCTGCTTTGGCTGTGAGTGGGGGTAGTGGCTGCCGATGTGCCCTGCTTGTTATGTTCTTAGCTGGCGGCAAACACTTCAACTGGTATTTTTCTTGACACAAGCATTAGAGATTGAGTCATGCCTCCCCCAGATTGGTGAAGTCCTAGACCTCAGTGCCTCAGACTGTGTCCTTATTTGGAAATAGGGTTCTTGTAGATAACAATTAGGTAAGCTGAGGTCATCCTGGAGTAGACTGGGCCCCGAATGAAGTATGACTGGTTTCTTTGTAAAAAGGGGAAATTTGGACACAAACGTGCACACAGGGATAATGCAATAATGTGAAAATAAAAGCAGAGATCAAGGTAATGTTTCTGCAAAGAATGCCAAAGATTGCTAACAAACCGCTGGGTGCTAGGGGAGAGCTACGGAACAGATCCTGCTTCACAGTCCTCAGAAGGAACCAAACCTGCCAATGCCTTGATCTGGGACTTCCAGCCTCCAGAACTGAGATGACACATGTCTGTTGTTTAAGCTCCCTGTCTGCAGGACTTTATTATGGCAGCCCTCCAAATGAATACTTGCAGGAAGGCTCTTTTTCATGGCGGTGCTCCTGGACTGGGAGTCAGGGCATGTGGACTCTAACTTAACAGAGGGTTGGCTGCTGAGGGCTGTCGCTGACCACACTCCCAGCAGCAGCTGAAGCCATGAATCCTAGATTTTTTTTTTTTTGAGATGGAGTCTCACACTGTCTTCCAGGCTGGAGTGCAGTGACACTATCTTGGCTCACTGCAACCTCCGCCTCCCGAGGTCAAGCAATTCTCCTGCCTCAGCCTCCTGAGTAACTAGGATTACAGGTGCCCATCACCATGCCTGGCTAACTTTTTTGTATTATTAGTAGAGACAGGGTTTCATCATGTTGGCCAGGCTGGTCTTGAACTCCTGACCTCAGGTGATCCGCCCGCCTTGGCCTCCCAAAGTGCTGGGATTACAGGCATGAGCCACTGCGCCCAGCCCATGTGGGGGATACTAAAACAGAAGTATGGCTCCCCATAGCCTTTAAGGAGGAGATGGGGGTTGGAGGGGTGCACGCATTTGGTGGATGATTTCTGTGACAGCTTAAAATTTGGAAACTTTGCAGACTGTTGACCCGCTGTGGCTTCAGGGCAACGTGAACTGAGTCAGTGATTTATGTGAGAAATCATGCAGTTGGAAGAGCGTGAAATTTGGAAGTGAGACACTGGAGTTCTCATCCTATCTCACCCTCTGTGCATGCCCCTGCACCAGGATCTTCTAGATTTCATGCCTCTTTCTCTCTAAGCGTCAAAGAAGGGATCAAACTAGACAAACACTTTTCCATCCGAAACCATTCTCCCAGAGCCATGCTGCTCTTTTTTCAGAGCACCTTGCACTTTTGTGATTATATTAATGTCATCATTTGTGTGACATTGTGATCCACATCTGTCTCCTTCAGAGAGCTTGGGCCTATGGAGAACAGGGGCTTGCCTTGCTTCTGCTGTGTGATTTTACATGCTTATATTTACTGAGTACTACACATATGTCCCGTACATAAGTACTCATTTAAGTCTCATAACAACCCCTGAGTAGGACTCCTGTTTTCCTGACGATGCATTTGGGGAAACTCCACAGAGACATGCCTACTAGCTGGTATAATTAAGACATGAACTCAAGGAGACTGTTTATTATTATTATTATTATTTGAGATGGCATCTTTTCTCTATTGCCCAGGCTGGAGTGCAGTGGCATGACCTCAGCTCACTACAGCCTCTGCCTCCCAGGTTCAAGTAATTCTCCTACTTCAGCCTCCCGACTAGCTAGGATTACAGGCATGCACCACCATGCCCAGCTCATTTTTTTATTGTTAGTAGAGACTGGATTTCACTGTGTTGGCCAGGCTGGTCTCAAACTTCTGACCTCAAGTTCTCCACACTCCTGGGCCTCTGCAATTGCTAGGATTACAGGCATGTATATGTACGTATTTTTTTTTGGAAGACAGAGTCTCACTCTGTTGTCCAGGCTGGAGTGCAGTAGTGCGATCTTGGTTCACTGCAATCCCCGCCTCCCGGGTTCAGGTGATTCTTCTGCCTCAGCTTCCCAAGTAGCAGGGATTACAGGTGCCTGCCACCATGCCTGGTAAGATGTCAGAGCACTGAAATCGTTAGCAACCTAGCCGGGCTTGGTGGCTCAGGGCTGTAATCCCAGCACTTTAAGAGACCGAGGCGGGCAGATCACTTGAGGTCAGGAGTTTTGAGACCAGCCTGACCGATATGGTGAAACCCCATCTCCACTAAAAATACAAAAATTAGCTGGGTGTGGTGGCAGGCACCTGTAATCCCAGCTACTCAGGAGGCTGAGGCAGGAGAGTCACTTGAACCCAGGAGGCAGAGATTGCAGTGAGCCAAGATTGTGCTACTGTACTCCAGCCTTGGTGACAGAGCAAGACTTCAAAAACAAAACAAAACAAAAAAGAAAGAAAAAGAGAGAAACAAAGAAAGAAAAAGAAATCTTTGGCCACCTGTTTTTAATCCTCCACCAACCTGCTCAGAGGCAACTTGATCACATGGGGCTTCATGAAGCCTTTTCTGTCCTGCAGCCTAGAATGGTCACCAAAGGCTCTCAGAATGAGAAGAGAACTAAAGTGGGTAGAGACCTGTATATAGCCTGGTCCTCAGGCCAGTCTCAGGGAGAAGTTTCACATAGCATCACATAAAGGGGCATGTTCTCCCGTTCCCTGCCTCCATAGCACCCCAAATTCAGTGCACCCTCTAGGAGGTAGCAGAGCCTTCTTGACTGGAAGAATGTCCCTTCTTCAGCTCAGAATGCTTATGGGAGGGTCAATTTGTCCATCCCTCTGCCTTCAGGCAGGATGAAAGATGGCCAGGAAAGTCTTGACAATGGCTGGCTACTATGAGAATCTCTTCTCGTATAGACGGGATAGGTAGAAAGATTGAGGAGGCCTGGTGGTTATTGGACTGGAGGAAGGTGTGAGGGTTGAGTTGGGTGCAGGGCTAGCAGAGGCAGGGAAGGAGCTGTCCAGGGTGGCATCTTGGTCAGAGGAAGTGAGGGTTTCTCAGCCTTTGCTTTGTGTCTCTCTATCAATGCCCCACTTCTATTTTTGTCAGTAGGATGCCCATCAACCCAACTTCAAGCTGTCAGAATCTGCATCTCTGCCTGAAAACTTTGTTTGTTTTTGCCCGCTTGAGTTTCTCTGTGTGCAATGCAGGCTGGAAGTGCTGGCAGATTCACAACCCCAGGAGAGCTCCCTGTTCCATGACAGATGGAAGCTGGTGTACAGACACCCCACATCCCTCATCCTCTGGGTGGGATAACTCTGACTCTGCTCCCTGTGTTCCCCACAGGGATCAAGCTTCATTTACCCAGAGTGGTAATTTGCCTAATAATGCAAATCATGCCCCCTTTCTCACCTCTCTTATCTGTAATCATCCCCCAAATAAACTACTGGTGCTTGGATCTTTGAGTTAGCATCTGCTTCTACGGGAACAGAAACTAAGGTACTCTGTCATTGGACTGGCATTGATGGAGGGAGCCTGGGGTACTTGGCAGACATAGGTCCTACCTGCAGACAAATCTTGCAGCCCATTTGGCTTGCTGGATCCACCCTGTTCTCTAGGGCCTCCCACTTGGGGTCCACTGTCTGTTTTTCACCCCCAGAAAAACGTCCATCATCTGTTTTGACTCCACACTTATTACTGATGGGGATTTTCACTGGATACTTGTGGAAGATCTGAAGCACTGAAGTTCCTGTTCCCCTTATCTTGTGCCACAGCCGTATCTTCAGAGACCTCTTGCTGTTGAGATAAGCACAACTTCCCTGGGGGCACCATCCTAGCATCTCATGCTTCATCCCCACAGTATTGAGTACATGTTTATTTTCTTCACTAACAGAGCTCGGCTGTAAAAGAGCTGCTGTACATTATGAGTCTTCAACGCCTTGTTCATGCACCATGCGCTAATCCCATTTCTAGCTTCTGACGGGGGTGCGGAGGCATTGTCTCACTCTGTTTGGGCTGATGTAACAAAATACCATGAACAGGGCCACTTATAAGCAGCAGAGATTTATTTTTCACAGTTCTGGAGTCTAGGAAGTCCAGCATGAAGGCAGATTCAGTGTCTGGTGAGACTCCACATTCTGGTTCACAGGTGGTGCCTTTGCACCGTGTCTACCTATGGTGGGAGGGGAAGGGGAGCTCTCTAGAACTTCTTTTATAAGGCCACTCATCTCAACCATGAGGGCCCCACCCCCATGGCCTCATACCCTCCCTAAAGCCCGACCTCTGAATACCATCACCTTGGGGATTCGGATTTCAGTATATGAATTTTGAGGGGACACAAACATTCAGACCTTAGTAGGCATCTTCACGGGGAGAAATTTGGAGACAAGAACACCAAAGGAGAACCTCTAAAATAATGATCCACTGACTCATCCATCCTCACCACTCTACCCAAGTGCCACCTAAATTAGAGACTGGTGGAAAAACAAATAAGCATTTGGGGGTTGGACAAACCTGAGCTTCACACCCATCTCTGCCATTTGCTAACGTTTGTGTCTTTGGCCAAGTGACTTAGCTTCTCTGAACCTCAGTTTTTTCATCCATGTATGGGGTTTGCTGAGGTTACCTCTTAGGCATTTATAGTGGTGAAATGTGGCAAGACCCATCAGTTTCTCAGAATGCTGCTCACCGTATCATTGACACATAATAAATGTTAGCCATTGTTTTCACTTTGTGTCCCACTGATGCCTATACATTTAGCTGCACCTGGGAGAAGCTGAGCAGCTTTGCACTAATCAGAGATTAGGAGTCTACCCTGAGAACAGTGTGGTTTGGGGACATGTCACGGACACCTGAGATCTCCCAGCTCCTCTCACCTCACTCCAGTCCCACTACATCACAAAATAAGGGAAGATACATTGCATGTTGAAGGACTTTTATGACAAAGTCATTTTTCTACTCATGACCTCTTGTTTTTGCACAAGAACTTAGTAGGTATCTGGCAAAACACCAGCCACAACCCAGATAAAAGTGTAATTATTTCCTATTTGCTTGCTGGGGTTTTTAAATCAGTGCAGTAATTTAAGCATGACTCTTGGAGGCTTACAAAAAAGATGTTATGATTAGTTTTATCTCCTTTGTTAAGAAAAAATAATTACAGTGAAATAATTAGAGGCGGCATAGTTGACACGAGATTAGGAGAGCTGGCTTGGCAATGAAAGTGAAGTTCTAATGAGGAAAAGTATAACAAAGGGGTAGGTCCATGGGGAGAGTGCCAGGAGCTTGTCCAGTTCTGGCCTCCAGACCCAAGAACAGAGGGGAAGCAGGACAGCTGGCCTGGTGGGGTGGCCAGCTTCCTAATATACTTAAGTCACTCAGGAAAAAAGTGCTCTTCTTAGTGTCAGAAGACCCAAGTCTAAGTTCAGACTCTAGCATTGCCAAGCGTGTGACTTTAGGCAAGTCCCTTGATGTTTCCAAGCTGCATGTAGTAGCTATTTGTTGTGTTAGCTTCTCTTTCTTGGTCTAGAAATTCAGCTTGTGTATGTATGATAAGGAGAACAGGTTGACCTGGCTTAATAAGTGGAAAGCCACACACAGGTGCATGACACCATCTTATTTATCCCACAGTTATTTATTGTTACTTATTACTCTCCCCACCCCTACTATGTATGGGTTGTTTCGACTCACAGAGGGGTTGATATGGTTTGAATATTCGTCCCCTCCAAATCTCATTTGGAAATACGATTCCAATGTTGGAGATAGGGCCTCGTGAAAGGGGTTTGGGTGATGGGGGCAGATGCCTCATGAATGGCTTGGTACCTTCCCCACAGTAATGAGCTCAAGTCAGAGCTGGTTGTTTAAAAGAGCCTGGTATCTCTCTTGCTTCCTCTCCCTTGCTGTATGACGCACCTGCACCCCTTTGCTTTCTGCTGCGATTGAAAGCTCTCTGAGGTCCTCCCCAGAAGCCAAGCAGATGCTGGAGCCATGCTTGTACAGCCTGAAGAACTGTGAGCCAAATAAACCTCTTTTCTTTATAAATTACCCAGTCTCAGGTATTCCTTTGTAGCATTGCAAAACAGGCTAACACAGGTTTATAACCAGGTCCTTGCTCAAGAAGAATGATATTCCGAACATTCCAGCAACACATCCAAAATACCAATAATTCTGCATTCTGGCCTTTGTTAAAGGTTTGAGAAAAGGTAAAGATAACACCTAACATTGTCTTAGTACCTATCATGTACCAGACACCATGCTGAGCACTTTGGATGTGTGAATGACATCTTTCTTTACACCAATGCTAAGAGATGGACAGGATATATTCCATCACTCCTCTCATTCCATCATGAGGACATCAAGGCTCAGTGGTGGTAAGGAACCTCCTTAGAGCCATCCAACTTGCAGTTTGCAGGATCAGGATTCAAACCTACGTCTGTTTGATTCAAGGACAGAGGCATTAACCCACAACTTTCATGAGCTCTCTTGGGGACTTTGAAGTTGTGTTGTCTCATTTGGTGATGGCAGCCAGGAGGAAAGGAGGTTTTGGCCCCAAAATAATCCAGGAAAAACACGGAAAACTGTCTTCATTTTGAGTTAGCAGTGCCTAGTAGATGTCTTCTCACATGTATTTATTATTTTCTGTTACATAACAAATTATCACAAAATTTGGCAAGTTAAAAGAGGTAATGTTTATTATCCCCAATTTTTGTTGGGTCAGAAATTAGGAATTAGCTTTGTTGGGTTCCCCTGGTGCAGGATCTCTCATGAGTTTGCATTTATGCTGTCGGCCAGGGCTGCAGTCTCATCTGAAGCCTGACTGAGGCTAGAGAATCCCATTCCAAGTTCATTCATGTAACTTTTGGCAGATCCTGGATCTGCTTGTAAGCTCACTCGTGTGGTTGTTGGCCAGCCACAGTTCCCCATTATGTGCGACTCCCTTTAGACTGCTTGAGTGCCCTTACAACATGGCAGCTGGTGATGAGAGAGAGAGCAAAAGAAAAAAAAGAGAGAAGCCGGGCGCAGTGGCTCACGCCTGTAATCCCAGCAATTTGGGAGGCTGAGGTGGGTGGATCATGAGGTCAGGAGATCGAGACCATCCTGGCTAACATGGTGAAAGCCCATCTCTACTAAAAATACAAAAAATTAGTCGGGCATGGTGGCAGGCGCCTGTAGTCCCAGCTACTCAGGAGGCTGAGGCAATAGAATGGCATGAACCTGAGAGGCGGAGCTTGCAATGAGCCGAGACTGTGCCACTGCACTCCAGCCTGGGGGACAGATAGAGACTCTGTCTCAAAAACAAAACAAAACAAAACAAAACAAAACAGCGAGAGACTATGACAAAGCATTCACCAGTTGGAAGCCACAGCGTTTTTATCACCTACTATTGTGATGTGCCATCACTTTCGCTGTATGGTGTTGAGTAGTATTAAGTTGCTATGTTGAGTCTATACCCAAGGGGAGGGTATTACACAGGGGCAGAACACCAGAAGGTGGAAACCACTGTGGATATTTTAGAGGCTGCTCATTCCACACTTTATTGCCCACTCCCTTTGTCTCTTCTACGTATCTAGATTGTAGATGGAGCATCTTATTACCTCCTCTGATGAGTGAACAGATCCTAAGAAGTCAAGATCATCACTAATTTGACTTGTGTCTTTGCTTTTCCATCTATTAATATTTTCTTCCACATGATTTGAATAGAGTCAAGATAATTCAACTGGCTATTGCATCCTTTCCATATTTTGAGATTCTAGAGAGGGCTGAAGCACTCCAGAGACTAAAATGCCACTCAGCATTTGTACCTAAATGATGTTCATTCATCCATTCAGTGAACACTTTTGTGCGTACTTATTCCTTGGGGCTAAGAAGAGAGAGTGGATGAGACTGGCAGGGTTCCTTCAGAGAGGACCTACTTTTAGTAGGTAATCAGAGAAGTTTAAAGAAGGCAGGTTGGGTGCTGTGGCTCATGCCTGTAATCCCAGCACTTTGGGAGGTCAAGGTGGGCAGATCACCTGAGGTCAGGAGAGACCAGCCTGGCCAATATGGTGAAACCCTGTCTCTACTAAAAATACAAAAATTAGCCTGGCTTGGTGGTGCTTGCCTGTAATCTCAGCCACTCCGGAGGCTGAGGCGCGAAAATTGCTTGAATCCTTGAGGTGGAGGTTGCAATGAGCCAAGATTATGTCACTGTACTCCAGCCTGGGTGACAGGGTGAGACTGAATATCAAAAGAAAAAAAAGTTTATAGACTACAATATGACATATTACCATCATAAGCCTTAAAAAATGTCACATTAAAATTCATGATGATCACATTGGGAATAATGGGGCTTAGAGTTACTCAGTGCACTGCCCTGTGAACTGCACACAGCTTTCTTGGTAGAAGCAGTCTAACTTCTCCAGCCTTCACAGCAGCTAGTAATGCCTGTCCCCTGGTAGGTGTAAGATTGGATTGTGCAGATTCCTACAGACTGTGTTAAGGATTTTAAGCCCTATCTCAAGTACAAATGTAAGACATTGGATAGCCTGAAGCAGGATACCAAGCCTGAAAATTTGTGTGGTGTCTGAACTGTCTCCCTGACACTCTAGCAAAAAATCCCAGATGAAAGGACTGTTTCTTCCCATCACCATAACAGGTTAGACAGCTTTATCCATAACAGCTGTAATTCTCGGATTATCCTTAATTCCCCTCTCCTTTTGGGAGTTTGTCTTCTATTTGTTTTTGTCTTACTGTCAGCTTGTATTCTCTGTCTCACTTTCCTCCCTCTCTTATTTCTTTCTTTACCTCCTTTCCCAATCTCTTTGCTCATAAGACTCTCAGAGAAAAGTCTTAGGGAAAAGGCGTCTACTTGACCATCGCTTCCTTCTAAATTTGCCTATTCACCATTTGTTTTAAGCTTTTGTAGGGGCCTATGTGCCCAGCCCTTCCTCCCACTTTCCCTTTATAATTAGGAGGTGCTGGGTCCTCCGCTGCTTCCCAGCCTTGGAACTAATTTCAGGGGAAGCAGGAGGAGGAGGACCTCCTAGAAGGGAGAGAGAATTCTCATTTTTCCTTCTGGTAAGCCCTACAAGTGGTTGTCAGGTGAGAAAGCTGCCGGGTCAACACCACCCCCCACACTAAGCTGCTTATCTCTGACTCCACTGGGCTGCCGTTTTATTAGCTTTACCTCTCAGAGCACAACCCCTGGATTGAGCTGGGAGAGAGTCGGAAACGACATCCTCTTAGCCAGGAGAGAAAATGCTCTCCTGATGGGGGAAAGCAGGTTTCCCAATGCCTGGGTGACTCCCGCCTCAGGGCTGAATGCAGCTGTGCACAGGACGAGCTGGCGGGTGTCTCCCCTGCCTTTGATGCGGGTGATATGACCTGCATCCCATGTGCCCCTAGGATGGGGATGAATTGAGTCAGAAGGGCTTCCAGTGAGTCGCCCTTTCTCCCTTCACCCCACTCTGCAGGCATGGCCCCACTTGAACCTGCTCTACAGTCTGGAATTCGTGGGTCTGTTTTCGTTCCTTTTCCTCCGCTTTAGACAACTGCTTCCTAAGCACCACAGGTGCCAGGCTCCTTTTCACTGCCAGTGCCCGTGCTTTGAGTCCACACCCCAGAGGAGAGACTTACTAAAGGGCTCCACTGTTTTAAAACATGCCCATGGAAGCGTGATAATATTGATAATAACATAATGGAGAATACTTAGTCCATTAAGCGCCTACCACCGGGCACGCTGCTAAGCACTTTATGTGCATCTTACGTTGAATCCTCCCAACAGCCTAAGAGATTTGGTGCTTTCAGGACTCATCTTCATTTCATAAAAACAGAGAGTTTGAGATGTTAAGTAATTTTCTCAAGATTATCTGTCAGATCGGGACCTCATAATGATTCCAGTCAAAGAAGACGGGAATTCCCAGGTGGTTCTGACAGCACCTATGGGAGCCACAGTGGGTGGGAAGGAAGGAGACTCAAGCTCTGGACTGCACTGGGCGTATCCGTTTGAGTCCTGCCGCCTTTCTCCTGGGCCCTGGGAAATGTGTCAGCACAGAAATGGTTATGTCCCCAGTCCATGCCGCCATCCATCGTTTTTTACCTGGATACCTGACATAACCTCTCCCTTGCTCACCCCATGATCCCTCAAATGTATTTTTTAATGTAGTCTCAAAATGTGACCAGAATGATCATTATAAAATTCAAACTGGATTGTGACTCTTCTCTGTTTGAAATGACTTCCCACTGCAGCATCTAGCTCCTGGTCCCCGTCAGGTTCCTTCTTCCCCTTTCTGTTCCCGCTGCACTGACCTCTTAGCTCCTAGAATATGATCCTCTCTCTCCCACAGGGGAGAAAGAATCTCTCACAATTAGCCTCTCCCCACCTCTCAGATTTAGAGTAGAGCTTGATCCTTGCCTTCTAAGAAAGCCCTCCTTTCACAGGTCAAATTCCATGTCCCAAGCACTCAGTCAGCAACAGCCTGCAGTTCTCGTATCACAACTGCAGTTTTACCTTTATTTTTATTATTATTATTTTGAGACAGAGTCTTGTTTTATTGCCCAGGTTGGAATGCAGTAGCACAATCTCAGCTCACTGCAACCTCTGCCTCCCAGGTTCAAGTGATTCTCCTACCTCAGCCTCCCGAGTAGGTGGGACTACAGGCACCTGCCACCATGCCTGGCTAATTTTTGTGTTTTTAGTAAAGATGGGGTTTCACCATGTTGGCCAGGCTGGTCTCAAACTTCTGACCTCAGGTGATCCACTCACCTCGGCCTCCCAAAGTGCTGGGATCATAGGCGTGAGCCACCACGCCCAGCCAGTTTTACCTTTTTCCACCAACACTGGACTGTGTGCAACTTCACATCCCAGACCATGCACCTAGTTCCGTATCGTACGTTACCAGTACCTGACAGATAGTAAGGGTTAATAGACCTACTGACCAGCTTTAACAGAGCCCTCACTATCTATAACAAAATTAATGCACAATTCTCTGGATGAATGATTAAAACCCCTCTAAAACGTTCCAGGGTGGACAGTGAGCTGAAGGCATTCCTTATCTCCAGGAAAACGAACTCATTCGGTTAACCAAGATGTTACTCCAGAGTTAAAAGTAACCACCGGGACTGTGAATTTGCATAAGACTTCCTGGTTGTCCTGAGGTTGATCACAGTCAAGGGAGGAGGGACTAAGGTGCAGTGATAGTGAGACCTGCAACAAAGCAAGCTTGGCCAGAGTAAGAAGCAGCCCTTGATTCTTCCTGGGAAGTACAGGAGGCTTCTCAGAAAAGTCATCTTTAGGTCCAGCTCCAAGGAATGCTGGCTCTGCAGGTGTTCAAGGAAGGAAGGTGTTCCACATGGGGTGAACAGTGGACGCAAGGAGGCGCAGTGGAGCCTGGGGCTGTGACCATGGGATAATATGCCTCTCAGGCAGGAATCATATATCCAACTGTTTCCCAGTGTCTGAGAGCTGAGGCAGTTTCATCTTATCACCTGATAGCATATAGGTACCTGGAAAATTGGTTGTGGTGTTTATACTTCTTATCCTGATATGTAGAAAAAAAACGTACAAATTGCTGACACTTCAGTGAAGGAAGGAAACTCCATACCCATTAGGAGTGACTCTGCATTCCCCTTCTCCTTCAGGGATATTGCTGACCATATATCCCTGGATGGTTCTGGTTAATGCCTATTTCTCTGAATTAGCCCTGTAACCTGTTCCAGGTTAGACAGTAAATCATGGTGTCACCCTACTGAAAGCGTAAAGTAAACACAGAGCTGTTGTTTTAATTGCATTTTTTTTTTTTTTTGATACAGAGTTTTGCTCTTGTTTCCCAGGCTGGAGTGCAATGGTGCAATCTCAGCTCACCGCAACCTCCTCTTCTGGGTTCAAGCGATTCTCCTGCCTCAGCCTCCCGAGTAGCTGGGACTACAGGCATGTGCCGCCCGGCCCGGCTAATTTTTTGTATTTTTTGTAGAGATGGGGTTTCTCCATGTTGGTCAGGTAGGTCCCAAACTCCCGACCTGAGGTGATCCGCCTGCCTTGGCCTCCCAAAGTGTTGGGATTATGCAAATTTTATATAATATAAAGTTAACCATTTTAAAGCATACAATTCCATGATATTTAGTGCATTCACAAGGTTGTGCCGCCACTACCTTGATCTAGTTTCAAAACATTTTCATTTCTCCAAAGGAAACCCCATACCCGTTAGGAGTGACTCTGCATTCCCCTTCTCCACAGCCCTGGAAATTGCTCATCTACTTTCTATAGATTCGCTTTGCTGGGTATTTCCTATATATGGAATCCTATAGCATGTGATCCTTTCTCTCTGCCTTTTCTTTCACTGAGCATAATGTTTTCAAGGTTCGTCCATATTGAAACATATATTAGTACTTCCTTTTTTTTTGAGATGGAGTCTTGCTCTGTCACTCAGGTACAATGCAGTGGCGCGATCTCGGCTCACTGCAAGCTCCGCCTCCCGGGTTCATGCCATTCTCCTGCCTCAGCCTTCTGAGTAGCGGGGACTACAGGAGACTGCCACCACGCCCAGCTAATTTTTTGCATTTTTGATAGAGACGGGGTTTCACCGTGTTCGCCAGGATGGTCTCCATCTCCTGACCTAGTGATCCACCTGCCTTGGCCTCCCAAAGTGCTGGGATTACAGGCTTGAGCCACTGCACCTGGCCATATTAGTACTTCGTTTCTATAGAAGGAAGTACTGTATTTCACTGCGCCTTATTCCTTTTTATTGTACATTATCCATATAATTGTATGTGGAGCGATCCTATTTTGCTTATTCACTCATCGGTGGCTATACATTTGGGCTGTTCCTACCTTTAGATTGTTTAGAGCTGCTCTGAGCATTGGGGTACAAGGGTCTGTTTGGGGACCTGTTTTTATTTCTCTTGGGTGGATACCTAGGAGTGGAATTACTGGGTTATATGGCAGTTCGTTAACTTGTAGGGGAACTGATCACAGCTTTTTGAGTGTGTGCCATGCTAGCCTGGACCTGGCTCCCTAGTCTCAAGACCACAGCCCAGGCAGCTCTTTACTGGGCAGAGGAGGAAGCACCCTTCCAGGGACAGACAAAAGACCTTGTCCAAAAGTGGGGCAGCGGGGAGACCAGGAGTGTCCCCAGGTAGGATCCTCGTCCTTGAGATGCAAGGCTGTCCCTAGAAAATGATGTCGGTGTGGGATCTGAATTGGAATTAAAACGTCCTTCAGGAGGGCCTGGGTGGAAATTCTTCCTGCTCAGCATTATAATTTTAAAAAATCCATCGAAAGGACAAAATAAGTACATCATCACAAGGATCTTAAAGGAAAAGCACAGATACTTCCTGCCCGATGGAGTTGTGTATTTGTACGTGCAGTGGTGGAATGTGAATACGTGTCGTGCAAGGCTACCTGAAGAATCTGTTCTCTTCCCTGTGTGATGTTGAGTAGGAGACTCCAAGGATAATGGGAAACATTGATTCTAATCCCTGCTCCATCTCTGATGTGTTGGTGGGAATCTAAATTAGCCCTTCCAAATTGCAAGCAATTCTGTAAATATTACTGATCACCTGTTAGGATATAGGTGTCATGCTAGGCATCCCAGAGAAGGCTAAAGCCATAGAAAGCAGTGGAATTTGGGGGAAAGCTAGAGAAACAAGAGCTCTGGTCCCATTCTAGCTCATAATGAGCTTTCTGTGTGGCTTCTGATGTGACCAGGATCTTTCCCTCTTTCGCCTACTGTCTCCAGAGATTGTGTTTCTTTACTGGCTCAAGTGTTCACATCCTGTCCCCTTGGAGGGTTAGCAATTTTTGTATAAATTACTTATGGTGCAAGGTGGAATCTGATGAAAGGTAGGTGCAAAGTACCCGGGATGTGCGGGGGGAGTAGATTGTAAGGGAAGCATTCAGGCAGGAAAAGAATCTTATCTGACTTGACTGAGAAGGACCGATGAGGGCATGAAGATGAAATTGATTTTGAATGGAGCCAGTCACTGATATTGATAAGACTATTGATAATAGCAACTATTTCTGGAAGGGTAATGAAGGGAATGATAAATAGGAAAAGGAAGTGTCTTAGGTGGTTCTTGCATTGCTCCAAAGAAATATCTGAGGCTGGGTAATTTATAAAGAAAACTGGTTTAATTGGCTAATGGTTCAGCAGGCTGTACAGGAAGCATAGTGCCAGAATCTGCTGCTGGGGAGGCCTCAGGAAGCTTCCAATTATGGCGGAAGATAAAGGGAGAGCAGGTGCATGACATGGCAAGAGAGGGAGGGAGCAAGAGAGAGCAAGAGGAGGAGGAGCCAGGCTCTTTAAACAACCAGATAGGCCAGGTGTGGTGGCTCATGCCTGTAATTCCAGCACTTTGGGAAGCCAAAGTGGGAGGATCGCTTGAGGCTAGGAGTTTGCGACTAGCATGAGCAACATAGCTGGACCCCATCTCCACAAAAAATAATAAAAAAAATTAGCCGGGCATGGTGATGTACTCCTGTGGTCTCAGCTACTTGGGAGGCTGAAGTGGGAGGATCACTTGAGCCCAGGAGGTCGACGCTGCAGTGAGCTATGATCGCACCACTGCATTCCAGCCCGGGCAACACAGCAAGACCCTGTCTCAACAAACAAACCCCCAAACCCTAGCTCTCAATGTGAACTCAGAGCGAGAACTCACTCATCACCAAGGGGATGGTGTTAAGCCATTCATGAGGGATCCATCCCCATGATTCAACACCTCCCACCTCCAACACTGGGGTCACATTTTGACATGAGAGCTGAGATTTAAAGGGGACAAACATCTAAACCATACAGGGATGGATGGAAGGAAGGGAAGAAGAAAAAGGGACACAAGGAGATGTGGTAAGGAGGGTGTCTCAGCTAAGGATAGCCCTTGTTCACCCGCTTGTCTTGCTGGAGCAAGGCTAACTCACTGGAAGTTCCTGCCCAGCCCAGGGCAGAGGAGAGCCCAGGCACAGCAGGTGCTCCTGAATGGTCACCCTCTCCCTGCTGGACCCAGAACCCAGGTGAAGGGTCCCCATGGTGCACAGTCATCCGCCTACTCTGGCAGAAAGCTGCTGCTGGTTTAAACCATTTAATATCCCTACCATCAGTAACCACCCACCCTCATATAATTTATTTATCTATTCATTCTCCTTACCCAGATTTCCATAAACTCTTCCAACCCCACAGTGTATTCAGATGGAAATAAATGAGTTTAATTACTTAAAGTAAATTTGGAATTCAGGGGCTAACGCTCTCCATTCTGCATGTGAGCCCAGCCACAGAAGGAAGTGTAAAATATTCAAGCCTTTGAAAGATTGCAACCACTGGGCTTGGCAGACACCAGCACTTTGCCTTTTTTCCTGGATATGCTCCCACGCTTGAGGGGGAAGTGATGGGCTCTTCCTTTCTTCCCAGGTTGAGCAGGGGATGTGGAGGACAGGGAAGGCCTCAGCCAGGTCTCTCAACCCCCCATGCCTCTTCCCAGGGGTCTCTCCGCAAGGCCTTGGATGGTTTTCACATTAACCTCTCCCGCCGCTTGCTGGAGCAGCTGATAATTTTGCACTGCACCAAATGATGCATATGAGAGATCAGAAAAATATGTAACCAGAGGGGAAAAACGGCTGCTAATGGAGTGGTAATAGGGTAGTTTAGGCGAGACTTCCAGGGAAGAGATTTACAATTTAAATAAGAAAAATAATAAACTCTAAATTAACAAAAAGAGAGGAGAAGAAGAATGCTATGGCTTTGTGATTGGGGATGGGGGGTGGTGGGGACCTTGCAGGACCCTCAGAACAAGGCTGGAAGCGGCCTCAGTGAGTCAGAGGGATGCCATAGGTGGAGGTTGAATAATGAGGGCCTTCAGGATTAGCCCCAGCTCCAACAAGTACAGGGGCACATGAGATTGGAGCAGCTCCCTGAAGACTCACAGAGAGCAGAGGACAGATGGTGAATTCAGACCTAGATCATCTGTCTGCAGAGCTAGGCTTTTTTTTTTTTTTTCTTTTTTTTTGAGGCAGAGTCTTGCTCTGTGGCCCAGGCTCGAATGCAGTGGTGCAATCTTGGCTGACTGCAACCTCCACCTCCTGAGTTCATGCAGTTCTCCTGCCTCAACCTCCCAAATAGCTGAGATTACAGGCATGCACCACCACATCCAGCTAATTTTTGTGTTTTTAGTAGAGACAGGGTTTCACCATGTTGGCCAGACTGGTCTCAAACTCCTGACTTCAAGTGATCTGCCCACCTCAGCCTCCCAAAGTGCTGGCATTACAGGCGGGAGCCACCGTGCCCCGCCTCCAGAGCCAGTTTTTAGCCATCATGCCTTCCTGTCCTTTCCCTAATTCTTAGAGACCTTCCTGGCTTTCCTACTGATATGGTTTGTCTGTGTCCCCACACAAAATCTCATCTTGAATGGTAATTCCCATAATCCCCACATGTCAAGGTCAGGACCATGTGGAGGTAATTGGCTCATGGGGGTAGTGTACTCCATGCTGTTCTCATGATAGTGACTGAATCTCATGGTGTCTGATGGTTTTATAAGCATCTGGCATTTCCCCTCCTTGCACTCATTCCGTCCTGCTACCCCATGAAGAAGGTGCCTGCTTCTCCTTTGCCTTCTGCCATTATTGAAAGTTTCCTGAGGCCTCACCAGCCATGCTGAACTGTGAGTCAATTAAACCTCTTTCCTTTATAAATTATGCAGTCTCAGGTATTGCAGTGTAAGAACGGACTAATATACCTACTTCTATAATTTGGATGTTTAACCCCTCCAAACCTCATGTTAAAATTTGATTGCTAATGTTGGAGATGGGGCCTAATGAGAGGTGTTCAGGTCATGAGGGCTGATCGCTCGAGAATAAATTAATGTCTTCCCTGGCAGGGAAATGGGGTTGGTGGGTAAATGAATTCTCTATTCCTTCCTTTGAGAGCTGGTTGTTAAAATGAGCCTGGCACCTTCTCCCTCTCTCTCTTGCCTTCTTTCTTGCCCTGTGATCTCTGTACTCACCAACTCCCCATCATTTTCTGCCATAAGTAGAAGTAGCCTGAAGCCCTCAGCAGAAACAGATGCTGGCACCATGCTTCTTGTACAGCCTGCAGAACCATGAGCTAAATAAACCTCTTTTCATTCTAAATTACCCAGCCTAGGTATTCTTTTATAGCAACACAAGTGGACTAAGACACCTACCTTTCCAGGAATCATTCTTATCTTATGAAGCCTTATCTTCATGATTTTTTGTTTCCATCTTCATGTCTCCAGATACTGTGTTCCTTCCCAAGGATGGACATGATGCTATGGGGCCCAGGGATTGGGAATAAAGTCTGACTCGATTCTCCTTTGCAGACTGGGATCTCAGTAAAGACTAGAGCTTTTTCTAGGCAAAACCACAATGCAGTGCCCTGAGTGGGTGCAGGGGCCTTCCTATTCTTCTTCCTTGGCTTTTTTAGTTAGAAATTGAGGGTCATCCTATTATCTGATCCCTTTTAACACAGACACCCACTGAAGCTGGTCATCCATACTCTCCCACCCTCCCTGTTTCCACATCAACCCTGGTCTCTCCTAAGTATTGATCCTCAGACCCCGATGCCTCTGCAGACAAACTTCCCTTGACCTAAGTAAGGTCCCTGCCCCTGAGCCCAGTCCCTACTACCTGTATACAAATGCTTACAGCTGTACCATTCACAAAAGCCAAAAGATGGAAGCAAACCAAATGTGCATCAGCAAGTGAACAGACAAAATGCCATCTACCCATACAGTGGGATATTATTCAGCCTTGAAAAGGAATGAAGTTCTCACCCAAGCTACAATGTAGACGAACCTTGAAAATGCCATACTTAGTAGAAAAAACTAGACCTGAAGAAGACTTACTCTATGATTGCATTTATAAAAGTGTCCAGAACAGGAAAACCCACGGAAACAGAAAGTAGATTAATGGTTGAACATAAACTTGGACATGATTAGTGGTTCATGATTAGTGGAACATGAACACGATTAGCGGTTGAACAGGAACATTACTGGAAGCAGATGGTGGTGATGGTTGCATAACATTGTGAATGTACTAAATGCCACTGAATTGTACACTATAAAATGATTAACATAGTGAATTTTATGTTATGTGTATTTTACCACAAATATACAGGTTATATATATATTATCTTATACTATAATATAGAATTGCATAAAACTATGCATAATTGTATATGTAAAACCAGGTTTTTTTTTTTTCTCAGGCTGTCAGGTCTCTTCCACCCTCTGTCCTGAAGAGGTGCTTTCTCTGCTTACACATCGGCATAAACCTCCAAATAACTAACTGGGCCCCTGTCAGCACTGCTACCTTGGGCAGTGTTTCACTACCACAAAATGAACTTCTAAACCTGATGGGCCAAGCTCATGTCTCCGTAGACTAAACATGCAGTGGCCTTCCTTACCTTCCCTACTATCTATTGTCCTCTGTTTACTACAGGTGGGGTAGCAGTCAGACTACCCCTCCAGGGTTCCCTTGCTCATGTGGGTGATGTTCTAACTGTTGGCTGGGAGTGGGAGGAACAAAGGTAAGCCATTATGTAAATATCAGGCCATTCAACATTCAAAGATGTATTGTTATCTGTTCCAGTGAAAAGGGAAGGTAAAAGCTTGAGAATGATGCCTTCCTTTTAAATCTGATACTATTTAAAATGAGATATGCGTGTAATTACACATATGACACTTTGGCAAAACCCAGGTGTATCTGAGTCTCCTGCCTGCATTCAGGAACCCCGTATCTCTCACTGGAAATCCTATTTGTAAAATTGGTATATTGGAGAAGGGTTGGGGCTGGAACTGGGATACTGGCTGTTCTTAATCACCTTCCTAGGGAGTCTTTGAAAGTGTGGTGAAATTTGGAGCTCTTAGCTGACTGGGGGGTGCTTTTGGAATTTAGTGTAGGCAAGGCAGGGGTTAGGGATGCCAGAAATCCTGCAATGAGTGGTCCAGACCTCGCAATCATTATCCCACGCCAATGCAGTCACACTGGCATGGGATAATGATTGCCCATTAACAGAAGGAGATTTGGATTCTACTGCATCTCAGACTCATAACTTGTTGTGTGACCTTGGAAAAATCACCTAAATCTCAATCTCTGCATTATTTATTTTTGCAATGCCTGGATCCATGGTTTATAAATTGTATTCTTAGCTGAAGACTTGGGGTCTGCAAAATTTTTAGCCACAGGGTGGATTCTTGAGAATTGCTTTTCCTCTGAAGGGAGTCCCTACATTATTTAAGTTTGAGAAACATTAAGCTTATTTTAAACAATAATAGAAAACAGTAATTGAGTGATTAGTTTTCTGGTACATCCTCAGAGCAACTTGTTAAGTCAGGTATTTTTATTAGCTCCATTTTCTAGAAGAGGAATTGAAGTTTATACAGTTTGGGAAGGCTAGTAGGTAGTAGAGTTGGGATGTGAATGCATGCATTCACTATAATCCACAGTCTTGGCCATCAAACCAGTGTCCCAAAATGGACTTTTCCACAAACCTCTTTGTTTATTTCTGCAGTTCCAAATACCAGAATGATTTTTGCCATATTTTTATATCCTAGCTCTGTTATTCATTTAATATTTTAAATTGATTCCATTTTAACTGAAATTTATTTTAATTGGAAAGTATGATTATTTTTCTTAAAATCCAGTGAAAGTAAAACAATGTTACTAAATTCTATCCAGATTCCTAGAAGGCTCCAAGTATGAGACTTGCTCTGTCTTTGTTAAAAAGGAAATACAAAAATATTAGAAGTTAAATATATATGTGTGTAGCAAACAGACTTTTTGCTTGATGAATTCCAAAATGTTGCAAGAAAACTGAATATGAAATTACTTTCTCACTCTAGGCACCAATGGCTTTTAACACTCTATGTACGAATGATCTAAAGTCATTACCTTAGGTATTATCAAAAAGTCAAAATGTAAGTGTTGGTTAGGATGTGGAGAAAAGAGAATGCTTGTACACTGCTGGTGGGAATGTAAATTAGTACAGCTATGATGGAAAACAGTATGGAGGTTCCCCCCAAAACTAAAAGCAGAACTACTGTATGATCCAGCAATAGTGCTTCTGGGTATATATCCAAAGGGAAGGAAATCTATATATCGAAGAGGTATCTGCCGTCTCATGTTCATTGCGGCACTATTCACAATAGTCGAAATGTGAAATCAGTGTAAGTGTCCTGCAAATGATGAATGGGTAAAAATAATGTGGTTTATATACATGATGGAATACTATTCAGCCTTGAAAAAGAAGGAAATTCTGTTATTTGTGACCAAATGGGTAAACCTGGAAGACGTTATGCTAAGTGAAATAAGCTAGGCACAGAAACACAAATATTACATGATCCCACTTATATGTGGAATGTAAAAACATCAAACTCCTGGAAACAGAGAGTAGAATGGTGGTTACCAGAGGCTGGGGCAGGAGCTGGAGGTTGTTGGTGAGATAGAATAAAGTTTTGGTTAGACAAGAGGAATATGTTTTAGTGATCTTTGGCAGGACATGGTGACTATCATTAGTAATAAAGTATATTTTGAAATAGCTGAATAAATTTATTTTATTTTTATTTATTTATTATTTTTTTATTTTTTGAGACAGGATATTGCTCTGTCACCCAGGCTGGAGAACAGTGGTGTGATCACAGCTCACTGTAGCCTTGACCTCCTGGGCCCACGTGGTGTTCCTGCCTCAGCCTCCTGAGTAGCTGAGATTACCACACCTTGCTAGTCTTTTAATTGTTTGTAGAGACGGGGGTGTCACTATGTTGCTCAGGCTGGTCTTAAACTCCTGGCCTCAAATGGTCCTCCAGCCCCGGCCTTCCCAAGCGTTGGGATTGTAGGCATGAACCACCACACCCAGTGATGCATAGATTTTAAATATTCTCACCATGAAAAAAAAGTATGTGAGATGATGGATAAGCTAATTAGCTCGATTTAATCATTCCACTACGTATAGATGTATCAAAACATCATGTTGTACCCCATAAACATATACAATTATTATATGTCAATTTAAAATAAAATTGTTATGTTAGGTAACACTGGTGAACATCACTATATGTTCCTCCTGCCACTACATCCCTTCCTGCTGTCAGATTCCGGCCCCGTAACTTTACACGAGAGCCGATGCTGACCAGGTCCTAGCTGCTTTCACTCTCTGTGCTTCTGGCCAAAAAAAAAAAATTCCTGTAATGCCTTCTTGGCTGCCTCAATGCCGATATTGTGGGCCACCATTTTGGTTCCACAGTTGTCTGACCAGTTCTTTCCCACCCTGGCTTTGGAAGGTTAGAAATCTTTTGTTTTTCCTTCCTTTTCAATTACAAAAGCCTGTTTGAACAGCCTCTGTGACAGCCCATGTTCAAACAAGCTTTTGTAATTGAAAACAGAGATCGCAATGTGGCTGCAGGGACGCTCGCCTCAAAAGGAGGGGTTGCAGATCGTACTGTGAGCTGGTCCCTAAGGCCAGATTCGAAGGGTTTAAAGCTTCTTTCCAATTTAAAAAAAAAAAAAAAAAAAGGAAAGAAGGAAAGAAAATCCTGTTTAAACACACAGTCCAGACTGACTGGCTTGGGTGATGGAAAATGAAAATTTTGACACAGACATTGCTTCGTATCCAGGGGCAGTAGTCTTGGGAAGCGGACAGGGAAGGTGCATTGCCTCCTGGTGGGCCTTCTCACCCCTCCCGCAGCACCTCCGTGCCACTTTCTAAGGGGTCTCTGAGGTTGAATGCACAGGTCTCAGCAAGTTCAAGTTCTTAGTTAGGCTCACCTTCAAGTTCATTCTTAAGCTCTCTCTTTCTCTCTCTCTCTCTCTACACCCCCTGTCTCTCCCCTCGCTCCCTCTCTCTCTCCCCACCCCAAGCATTATAAATGTAATGTCTGAGAATGATGGTTCTGGAAAGAGAATTGGGTTCAAGTTCTAGCTGTGTGACCTTGAGCAATCATCAAACTCCTCTGGGACTCAGTTATCTCTCCTATAAGACAGCATGACGTTAGAGTGTCTTTGAAGATTAAAGGACATAATCTATTTAAATTACCTCTTACCATACTGCAAGACAAAGGTTCCATGTTCCATATGTGTAGTTATTTTTACTATTAATGCTAGTAACAATATGGATCATAATATAATAATAAAGTGAAAGACTTCATAGTGGTTGAGAATGTAGACTATGGTGTCAGATTGGTCTGACTGAACCTCCCTGAACATCTGTTTCTTTTATGTTAAAAAATGGGAATAATGATAGATTTACATGCATGCATACCTAGTCACTTGCTGTGTGCCACACGCTGAGATGGGATGTGAACAGAACTCACTAAAAGCAGGCAAGGGAGTAGGCTAGAAGGTAAGTAGGTACCACCAGAGTCTTCTGAGAGTCCAGAAAAGGAGAGAATTAATTCTTAATTAGGGTGGGGAGGGTGGGAAGTTGTCAAGAACAGGTGCGCTTTGAGCCAGGCACAATGTGGCTGGTCAGGGAAGGAGAAAGATCGATGCACTATGAAGCAGGTGAGTGAGTGAAGTGAGTGAGGAAAGAAGGCGGAATGGCTTGCATTTCAGTACAGCTGGAGAATCGGGGCTGGGAGGGGGTTTGCATTTGTGAGCGTTGCATGGAAGGATGGGAGACAGGCTGCCTCCTATGTTAATCTCTGTGTTAATCTTGGGATTATAAGTGACAGAAACTCAACACCAAATAGCTTAAAACAAAGAAGAATAGATGGATGGATGGATGGATGGATGGATGGATGGATGCTTGGATGGATGGATGGGTAGGTGGAAGGGTGGGTAGGTGGGTGGGTGGGAGGGTGGGTAAATGGATGGATGGATGGATGGATGGATGGATGGGTGGATGGATTCATGGATGGGAGGTGGGAGGGTGAGTAGCTGGATGGATGGGGGGTGGAGGGATGGATGCATGGATGGATGCATGATTGGGTAGGTAGGAGAGTGGATGGATGGATGGATGGATGGATGGATGGATGGATGGATGGATGCATGGTTGGGTGGGTGGCAGGGTGGATGGATGCATGGATGGATGCATCGTTGGGTAGGTGGGAGGTTGGGTAGGTGGGTGGGTGGGAGGGTAGATGTATGCATGGATAGATGCATAGGTGGGTGGGTGGGAGGGTAGATGTATGCATGGATGGATGCATGGTTGGGTAGGTGGGAGGGTTTATGGATGGATGCATGGATGGATGCATGGTTGGGTGGGTGGGTGGAAGGGCGGGCAGGTGAGTGGGTGGGAGGTTGGATGGATGCATGGATGGATGGATGCACAGATAGATGCATGGATGGATGCATGGTTGGGGAGGTGGGAGGGTGGATGGATGCATGGATGGATGCATTTTTGGGTAGATGGGAAGATGGGTAGGTGGGTGGGTGGGAGGTTGGATGGATGGATGCATGGATAGATGCATGGATGGGTAGGTGAGAGGGTGGATGGATGGATAGATAGATGAGAAATAAACTTATTTGTCCAAGAGTAGTCTCACTTCAGGCTCAGTAGGACCAAAACACTTAGATGTTGTCATTAGTACCCACCTCTTGCTCTCTGCACGTAGGGCTATTCTTTTGTATTGGCTTCATTATTAGGCTCCACCTGGTTACCCCTTGTGCACCAACCACGTCAATCATCCTATTGCTCATAGCCTCAGTGAGAAAAAGGAAAAAGTGCCTTTTTGGTAGATTCCTGTTGACCACCGTGGGTCATTTAACAATTCTCATACTTAACACTGAGATCAAAGTGCGGGGAAAGGGGACTGAATTAACAAAATAACATCACTTGGCCATATCTGGAGGTGGAGATGGGCCCTTTGTCCGAACCACAGAGACTTAAAGTGGGAGAAAAGTTTGACAGGAGAGGAAGATCAGGCAGGTGTTAACAGAGAAGGAGAGTGGTTTCCAGGCAGAAAAAGCAACAGATGCCCACTGTAGCCCTGCATGCTCAACCACATTCTGACTTAATATGTAGGCAGTTAGGTAAGTCTTTGAGCAGCTGGGCCTGAAAAGACGTTAAAGACCTGAGATCAAATGGTCCGGGTGAGAGCTTCAAGGAGAAAACACATCAGGCTGAAGGAGACTCAGGTTTTGTGGGTCCTGAATCTTAACAGTTTGGAGCCCTTGTTTGTGTAGGTGGAATCCTGAAATGCCCCCTGAGATTCCCTACCTGTCTTATGCACATACCCTGAATATTCTTTGGAACTTGAATACAATGGATTTTACTCCTGTGATTAGATTGTTATGTGGCATAGGCCTTGCTCTGTCACCCAGGCTGGAGTACAGTGGCACAGTCCTAACTCACTGCAGCCTTGACCTCCTGGGCTAAAGCATTCCACCCCCTTCTGCCTCCCAAGTAGCTGGGACAGCAAGCGTGCATCACCACTCCTAGCTAATTTTTTTTCTTTTTTTTTTTTGTACACTTGGGCATCTCCCTATGTTGCCCAGGCTGGTTTCGGACTCCTGGGCTCAAGCAGTCCTCCTGCCTTGGCTTCCCAAATTGCTGGGGATTACAGGAATGAGCCACTGTGCCTGGCCTTATATGGCATAGTTGGTCCTAAGAGAGGAAGAATGATTTGGCTGGGATTGGCTTAATCACGCCAGTCCGTTAAAAGCAGAGAATTTTCTGCTGTTGGTCAAAAAAGAGGAAGTCAGAGATCAGTGAGAAGCTTTTGATGCACTGTTGCTGGTTTAAAGATGGAAGGGCCATGCCCTAAGGAATACAAGAGGTCTGTGGGACTGAGGGCTGCCCTTGTCTGACAGCTGCCAGAAAACAGAGCCTCAGTCCTGAAACCTCACGGAAATGCATTTTTCCAACAACGGAATGAACATTGAGGCAGATTTTTCTCCAGCACCTCCAGATGAAAATTCAGCAAGGTCGACACTTTGATGTCAGGCTTGTAGGACTCTACGCAGAGACCCCAGCCATGGCATGCTAGACATCTGCCCTTACAGAACTGTGAGCGAATGAGTGAGTGTTGTTTTGAGCTCCTAAGGTTGTCGTGATTTGTTCTGCAGCAATAGAAAACAAGCACACTCTTTAAGTAAAAGAAACAAAAATATGATTTTAGCATTAGGTATATAAGATTAGGTCAGTTTCATCAGTGTCGTGGAAAATCCACCTCTGGGGTCATGAGTTGCTCTGGTATTGTTTACCTGCATTTCGCATCTCTCCCAATTCTCTATAAACGTGGGATGCTGAAGAATTCACATACTCATTTCCTACGTGACCTTGGGTGCTTGGTTCTCCCTGCTCTTTGGCCCCAATGCCCCACACCCGCCACTCCCTGCCCCCATATGGTTGTGACAGTGCCAAGCCATTTGGTCCATTTCCCTTCCTGGCAAAGAAAAAAAAAGTAAAGCTCTCAAAATTATTAGGTAATGATATCACTTTAAAAAGCGACACAATATTTTAACAGCATGACGCCACTTAGCTGTGGTTTAATAAAATGTAGAAAGCCCAGAGCCGAGGAAGCTGCAGCAGCCTTAGGTGGGGGCAGACAAACAGCTCTGGAAACTCACATCAGGAAAATTACTTTTTCTTCAAATGGAAACTTTTCAATTGCTTTCAAATAGCTGGAGCTGATAGAAATAATTTCCTTAGCACGTTTGCATACGCTGCCTGTGTCTTCTCTGCATGGCGCCGGGAGCTTCATTAATAAAGATTGTTGCAAGGTTCTGATGTTGCCAGGCTCTTGTTATTTAGAAAAAGCACCAAACCAAGTCAAGGGGAGTCAATTGATTACTAAATGCAATTCCTGTTTGGTGTCCCTGAGGCAAATTGAGGCCAGTGGGGGAGTGTTCGTGTGTTCTTACGCACACATGTACCAAGGATCCAGCCACAGCAGCTCCGACATGTCAGCCTGATCCTTGGCCCATTTTGAGGGATCTCTTTCGGATCACAGGGACTGTCAGGGTTGAATCTCCTTGTTTTCCAGATGCGAAAAACAGATGCTTCTGGAGGGAAAAGTGACTTAGGAACAATCACACAGAAAAACAGAAATTGCCATTTAGGGAGGCCAAGCTATTGTCTTGGGTGTAGCAGACCTCATTATGTTTTCATAATGGATAGGGAGTTAGGCCTTGATTGTTTTGTTTCTGGGCCTTTCTGCCCAAAGCCCTGAAATACTATGTAGAGTTTGGGGTAGAAGATTAATGAGCTCAGTGTTTTCAATAATGAAGTTTGAGAGGGCTGGTGGCCACAAGGTGTTTTTTTTTTTGTTTTTTTAACTTTTATTTTAGGCTTGTGGGTATGTGTGCAGGTTTGTTATATAGGTAAACTCGAGTGATGGGGGTTTGTTGTACAAATTATTTCATCACTCAGGTGGTAAGCCTGGTACCCAATAATTGTTTTTTCTGTTCCTCTCCCTCCTCCCACCGTCCACCCTCAAGTAGGCCCCTGTGTCTGTTCCCTTCTTTGTGTTCGTGAGTTCTCATCATCTAGCTCCCACTTATAAGTGACAACATGTGGCATTTGGGGTTTCTGCTCCTGCGTTAGTTCACTAAGGATAATGGCCTCCAGCCCCATCCATGTTCCTGCCACAAGGTGGTTTTATGTGGACACGGCATGACATCATCCACAGGAGCTCAGTGTAAGGAACATGCTGCTGTTTCATTGGCCTTCCGTTTTTCAAATCCTGTGGGGAGAAAGGCCCAGATTGGTGCAAGCACAGCTTTAATGCCTCTCCAAAGCTCCCCAGCTTCCCTTTACTACAAAGAGGCACAGAGCCTTGGAAAGACAGTGGTACCCAGCTCATTGTGTTTATTATATCTATTGTGCTTAGTTTATGGTTATTCTTTATGGCAGCTGGTGTGGATTTTGCATTTATGTAAAGCTTCCTTTCTAAATCTATTACTTTCTTTTAAAAACTGAGTCCACTTAAAGAAATATGTAAAGTATGATGTGAATTACGAGACATCAGAGTGAAGCCAAGATATCCTGGCCTAGTCCATGACTCAGGTTGCAGATCAGGAGACTGAGGGCTGCAGTACGGACAGATGGCGCCAAGTGTTTTAAAATAGAAGAAGATATTGAATGTTCCCAACACACATAAATGATAAGTATTTGAGATGATGGATATGCTGATTACTCTGATGTGATTACTACATGTTATATTTATGGAAATATCAGGATGTGCCCCATAAATATGTGTAATTATTATGTGTCAATTAATTACTTAATTAATTAATTAACACGGGGGACTGACCCACAGACCAAGGCTGCACAACGGATGAATAACATACTCAGACACTGATATTCAGTGAAAGAGCAGGGCAGGGGACCGGGCCACTCACAGAAAGAGTTGTGGCAGCTGCACACAGACTCGCTGGCCCTGCGGGCATTTATTCAGCACAGATTTAATGACAAAGGCTTTGAGTCAACACACCTGTGGGTAATTAATCTGGTTGGCCTCCCCCAGAGAGATCAGTCCTGCATCTGCAGAAGATCAAAGGTCAGTCTTAGGACCGCATGATTAAACAAGTATCTACGCCCTCAGCTTTTAAGAGAATTCAGCTGCCTTCAGCCAAATCTGTTACTGAAGCTAGGCAAACCTCCCGGCCTTCCAAGAAGGGTTGTGTCTATTTCCTATAACTTTATCTTCATAATTTTTCCCACTACCCTGACCAATTCCCTACAATCTAAAAAATGGAAAATTTGAGCTATAGTGAGGTTAACAGATCAGGAAGTATCTGCCGTTGAAAAGATTGTTACTCATGTTCCCAAGAGGAGGGGGCAGGCCATGCCACATGGGGCCACATGGGGACACACGAGGATTCATCCTGCATGTGGCAGAGGGTGGAAGGAGGACCGTGGCCAGGAGCCTGTACTGTGGTTTCTGTGTAAGGATCAGGCAGGCAGCATAAGGAGATTTAGGAATGGCTGGTTTGAATAATGGCAGAGAGCTCTGGGGCAGAGGAGCTGTTCCTAATTGTCTGCTACCTGGCCCTGGGGTGATTAGGGCTGGTGGACAGTGGCCTGGAGTGTGAGAGCAGGATAGAGGAGGTAGTTGGGGGATCTGGGCTCTGGACTGGTTGGCTTGTATTTGAAATGCACGCTTACACAGGACTTGTTTCTAGTCTTTAGGAATTAGCTGACCCTAGGAAGGGCAGTCCCTCCAGAGTCAGCAGGGTCCCAGATGTTAAAGCAACAGAATACAAGAAATAAATGACATGGATCAAAGACCAAGAGCATGGTCTACTTAGTGGCAGGGCCAGGTTTCAAATTCAAGTCTCCAGATCCAATGGCTGGTTTATCTTCTATGCTGCCTACTTTGGGTGGCCATGGTTCTAAATGCCCCATTAGATATCCTGGTTGTTGGCTGAATTCACAGAGGTATAATGGCTACAGAAGTCCAAGCAAAACTCTACCTCAACCAGCCTCCCCTGGAGGCCCTCAGGGCCTTCATTCTGTAGCCCTGCAAGCTCCACGATATTCCATTTTGAAGCTTACTCCATTCCTTCAACTGATCTGAACCCATTCTTTTTTTTATGTCAAGAGTGGAAATAGGCCGGGCGCGGTGGCTCACGCTTGTAATCCCAGCACTTTGGGAGGCCGAGGCGGGCGGATCACGAGGTCAGGAGATCGAGACCACGGTGAAACCCCGTCTCTACTAAAAATACAAAAAAATTAGCCGGGCGTGGTGGCGGGCGCCTGTAGTCCCAGCTACTCGGAGAGGCTGAGGCAGGAGAATGGCGTGAACCCGGGAGGCGGAGCTTGCAGTGAGCAGAGATCGCGCCACTGCACTCCAGCCTGGGCGACAGAGCGAGACTCCGTCTCAAAAAAAAAAAAAAAAAAGAGTGGAAATATATGGTAAAAATTATATGATGGTAGCAGCTGGCATCGTAAGCCTTCCTAGGGAGGAATGGTGGTGGTGATGGTTGTTTTGAGATAGAGTTTCACTCTGTCGCCCAGGCTGGAGTGCCATGGTGTGATCTTGGCTCACTGCAACTTCTGTCTCCCAGGTTCAAGTGATTCTCGTGCCTCAGCCTCCTGAGTAGCAGGGATTACAGGCATGTGCCACCACGCCTGGCTAATTTTTGTATTTTTAGTAGAGATGGGGTTTCACCACGTTGGCCAGACTGGTCTCAAATGCCTGACCTCAAGTGATCCACCTACCTTAGCCTCCCAAAGTGCTGGGATTACGAGTATGAGCCACTGCACCTGGCCATTAGGGAGGAATTTTGTTTGCAAAAATAGTAAGGCAGGACAGTGAGACTGGAAAGAGTCCTGTGTGAGCCAAGTTAATGAAAGAGAATGACCAAGTTCTTCTGCCCATGTCAAGGAGACTGATGTGTCTTGCTCTAGACCAGGACAGAGAGAGAGGAAGGCACAGAAAGAGGTGGAGGCACAGGTCAGATTGATGGTGGATGATGAACATTTTAAGAACAAGAATGTACCTTTCAACGTGTAATTGTGTGCTCATTCTCCCCCCAACTTCCTACCTCACCTAAATCATTGTACTGTGTATAAATGGGGATTTTGTTGGAAATGCAGAAAAGAGCTGAGTTTCATACAAGGGTCAGCTGTTTCTGCAGCAGAGAGCGCATGCCAAGACAAGAGCGGCAAAGCAGAGGTGATCCCCAGAAAGCCAGCCATCTGGGTATCAAAGATCTCACAGAGGGCTTTGGGACTGGGGGTCTTGACCAGGCTTACCTTCATCTCAAGGGGCTGTAGACCACTGCAAACATCTGTTTTTCACTTACATATTTCTGGTCCTATATAATCGGTGTCAGTGTACCTTTTACTCAATATCTCTGAGCCTTAGTTTTCTCATCTGTCCAGTGGGGATAAAATCTGGTTTGTCTCCATCATAGACCTGTTGTAAGGACTAAAGTCTAGTCTGGATAATTTATAAATAAGGCCAAAATGTTGACCGGAAGTGTTCCAATGCTGCCTTTTGCTATGTCTTGGAATTGTGTTCTCTGGACTCCATTGGACTATTTCTTTATGGAAAGAACACGAGAGATTGTGCAGCTTTTCCTGTAGTGTGTGGATTTAAAGGAGCAAAGGTATCACCTTGTGAACAAACCTGGCGAACACTGGAAAGACAGAAGTGAGAAGACAGTGTCCCTGTACGCAGAGAACTGAAGAACTCTACCCGCCATTAAGCGAATGCCATGGTTTACATTCTAGAGTAGAGGCGTGAACCAAGTGTTGAGTTCTAGTGACACACGTTTATTTCTGTTTGGAAGAGTTAAGGAAAAGCCCCTGGAATAAGTAGGAATTTTTCAGCAGGGAATATATAAATATTTGTAGGCAACTATATCATATATAGTTACATATTTTTATATAACTGATAGATAGTGGCAATTTATATGTAACTATATGGTACAGTTTTATATATATGGCTACATATAGAACTTTATAATATATAGTTATATCGTTACATATTTATATGTAACTAGTATCATAGTTACATATCTCCATATAACTATAAATATGTATAAATATAAGTATATGTATATAATGTATATATAAAATATATACCTATATAAATTATACAAATATATATTTATAGTATACATAATATATATGGTTAAATATACATCTATACATGTTTACATACATATGTATTGCAAAATGTGGTTTTCAGTTGACTCAATTCTTATTGATGTCAAATATATGTTACAACAGAATTAACATACATAAAGTTATTTTGATTATTTGAATAGTTATTAATTTACATCACATTTAATTTTTGGGTTTCTGTTTTTAATCCATCAAGATAATTTCACATGAGTATTTATTTTTTGCTAACATTCCGGCCAAAAACTGAAACACCTCTATACCCTTTTCATTCTTTTTTTTTCTCCTTTTCTTTTCTTTGCTTCCATACTTTACCCAGAAAACCTGGAAGCAAAATATTCCTTCTGGAATATTCTACCTATCTTGGTGTCTTCCTGGGAAGTATATAGCTTTCAGGTTTGTAGCCAGCTTTCTGGAAACAAATGAAACTACTAACTGTCCCGTAACCTGAGCTAGAGCAGTGTCTGGAGCCAGTTCTCCTCCGGAGTGTCCCACTGATCTTTGCTGATGAAATTTCAATTTTGGCCCTATTTCAGTCCACATTCTTGAGCTGAGTGACTTAGCAACTTCGAATATTAAAAGTACTAAGCTGCTGCTGATGGCGATGGTTATGTTGCACAGCTACCATGTTTAAAATAAACTCAGTCTCTGTGGCAAGTTGCAAAATGTCCCCAATTCTCCATACCTCCCTATAACCAGGGAAACTCTACGACCTATTTCACTAAGGGGTGTGGTCTGCTTCCCACATCCTTGAATTTTTTGGCTGACTTTGTAACTTGATTTGGCTAATAGGATGCAACAGACCTGACTGTGCAATTTTAAGACTGGGGTCATCTTTTCTTTGTCATTTGGACCCTGAGGAATAGCCTGGTTGCTTCCCATTGCTCCAGCTGACACCCACACAACCTCCATAAACAGTCATTTTGGTTACCTGCAGCTCTCCACAAAGCAGGAGGAAGCCCAGCTGAAAACAGATGAACCACTCGGCTGAGCCTAGCCCAAATTGCTGATTCATTAGTATCATAAACAAAATAAATAGTTATTGTTTGAAACCACTAAATTTTGGGATGGTTATTATATTAAAAAAAGATGAGTTCATTTCCTTTGTAGGGACATGGATGAAGCTGGAAACCATCGTTCTCAGCAAACTATCGCAAGGACAAAAAAACAAACATCTCATGTTCTCACTGATAGGTGGGAATTGAACAATGAGAACACTTGGACACAGGGCAGGGAACATCACACACCAGGGCCTGTCGTGGGGTGGGGGAATGGGGGAGGGTTAGCATTAGGAGATATACCTAATGTAAATGATGAGTTAATGGGTGCAGCACACCAACATGGCATATGTATACATATGTAACAAACCTGCACTTTGTGCACATGTACCCTAAAACTTAAAGTATAATAAAAAAGTTAATCATATTAATATATGTAATTGTCTAATAAATCATCACAAACTTAGATTAAAACAACAGATAGTTATTATATCACAGTTTCTGAGGTTCAGGAATTTGCGAGCTGTTTAGTGAGGGCATTCTGCCCCAGGGTCTCCCATGAAGTTGCAGTCATCTGAAGGTCTGAGAGGGACTGGAAGGGCTACTCACAAGATGGCTCACTCATGTGGCTGTTGGCAAAATTCCTGTTTCTTGTCATGGTGGACCTTCTACAGGACTGTTTGAGCATCCTAACAACATGGCTGCTGGCCACCCTTCAGAGCCAGGCATCCAAGAGAAAAGGTAAAGAAGAAACTACAGTGCCTTTTATGACTCAATTTTGGAAGTCACCCGCTGTCACTTTTTCCATATTCTATTTGTTAGAGAGTCACTAAAGTCCAGCCTTGACTCAAGGGAGGTGGTGGCTCCATTTTTTTTTTTTTTAAAAGTGTCAGCAAATCCGTGGATGTATTTTAAAACCACCACACCAGCTGATAGAGCCTCACATAGAGAATTGAAATGTTTAAGGAGATTTCTTCATAAAGCCACAGCCATACACTGACCATATGGACATGGGGATCTATTGAGGCACAGTTGCAGGTTGACAGTGTGGTGGGATGAAAGTGAGTAGGCTTCACAGTCAAGCAGAGTTGGGGTAGAATCCTGACTCTAGAGCCTACTAGCTGTGTGACCCTGGTCAGGTTATTTACCCTCTCTGAGCTTCAGATTTCTTATTTGTAAAATGGGACAGATGCCATCTTCCTTACAGGATTATGCAGTCATAGTGAGTGCTAGGTACATTTAAATTTCTTTATTTTTTTCTATCTTCTGCCCTGCAGGTTCACCCCATATTCCACACTGATAATAGTCCCCTGGAACCATGGGGAAAAGGAGGAAGACTTAAGAAATATTGGAATGATGGAGATACTAGAGTAACCATTGAGAAACCATCTCTAGTTGTGTGACTTTAATTAGGCAAGTCACTTTCTACTTCTGAGTCACAAGTTCCACCTAAGTTAAATTCAGTATTTGAACTAGATTGTCCCTAAGGCCTCATTTAGCTTAATATTGAGCATCTCGTTTTCCAGGCATGCCCTAAGAACCTGATGTTCACGTTCTCATTTGATCCTCCTATTAGCCCTGTGTGGTGGCAAAAGGGAATCCAGGCACCGAGAATTGGAGGGACCTTTCCAAGGTCACCCACCTGGAAAACCATGGGGGAATGTCAGCCTGAGCCCAGATCTATGGGGATATTAAGATCCTCACAGGGAGGTTTGTGGAATTTTAATGACAGCTTGCTTTGGGAAATTATAATTCTTTAAAAATTCCTATCAGGGCTCTCAGAAGAGCACCAAAAGACTCCTTCATTAAGCAATTAAAGGGCCTGCCCCATAGTGGGAGCACCCGTGGTAAATCAACATTTCAGCAGAGCAGTTTCTAGGCCAGGAATTCGAGGGGAAAATGAAATCATTCAGGTGGAGGGGAGAGAAATAAATTCTTTGCTGAGGCCACAGCCGGCTAGTCTGGCACATATGGGACTTGGGCTGGCAGCTGTGCTGTGAGCATTTCCGCTTGGGATCTAGGTGGGTGGGTGGGGGTTCCAACCCTGCATTTACATGTTGGGCTGTGTGTAAGAAGGAGGTGGGGTCTTGATTTTGGAGTCAGACTGCCTCGGTTTGAATGTCAACTCTGCCCCTTAATTGAATGACCTTCTGAGTCTGTTTCCTCATCTTTACAGTAGAAGGAATAACATACTTATCTACTGGTGGGTTGCTGTGAGAATTAAATGAGATGATGCAAGCAAATCTTGGAACACATTGCCTGCGATACACCCATCCTCAATAAAGTAGCTTAATAGCTTAAATAAAGAAAAAGCGTTCAAATAAGGCTTTCTTGGTGGTGTGGAGAAAGTCACTACAATAATGTAGTTTTAAAAATGGAATACTATGCAGCCATAAAAAATGATGAGTTCGTGTCCTTTGTAGGGACATGGATGAAACTGGAAAACATCATTCTCAGTAAACTATCGCAAGGACAAAAAAGCAAACACCGCATGTTCTCACTCATAGGTGGGAATTGAACAATGAGAACTCATGGACACAGGAAGGGGAACATCACATTCCGGGTACTGTTGTGGGGTGGGGGGTGGGGGGGCGGGGACAGCATTAGGAGATATACCTAATGCTAAATGACGAGCTAATGGGTGCAGGAAATCAACATGGCACATGGATACATATGTAACAAACCTGCACATTGTGCACATGTACCCGAAAACCTAAAGTATAATAAAAAAAAAAAAAATAAAAATAAAATAAAATAAAATAAAATAAAATAAAATAAAAAAGTAAAGGAGGGCCCAGGAGTGGTTGCTCATGTTTGTAATCCCAGTGCTTTGGAAGGCTGAGGTAGGAGGATGGATTGAGGCCAGGAGTTCAAGACCAGCCTGGGCAACATGGTGAGATCTTATCTCTACATTTTTTTTTTTGTCAGCGGGGCATGGTAGAATATGCCTGTGGTCCCAGCCAGTTGAGGGGCTGAGGTGGGTGGATCACTTGAGCCCAGGAGTTTGAGATTGCAGTGAGCTATGATAGCTCTTCTGCACTCCAGCCTGGGTGACAAAGCAAGATCTTAAGGAAAAAAAAATAGTAAAAGAGGCTTGGAAAATACACTAAAATTTACGAAGGTCCCATGAGAGCAAAAATTTTGCTTACTTTGCGCATAAGTATTTCCAGTAAAATACCTGACACATAATATGTGCTCAGTTAAAATGTGCCAAATAATTGGACCACATGGAAGACCTACTGGGGCATCCCACTTAGTCATTTTAATTGAACCAGGCAGGAATTATCCCAATTTTTTTTCCATACAGAGGTTGAAACTGAAGTTTAGGAAGACTAAAACCTCTTCCCATGAGCTCATAGCTTCTCACTGGGTGTCAAGTGTGTCTTGCTCCTTGCAAAATAGACAAGAGGGCCAGCGTTAGTATGGATGATGCAGTGCATCCCCTTTTTGGGCCTGAGTCTGCTTCAGAAAAATAAGGAAATGTACCTGGTATGAACTTCCTGCTCTATACTAGAGAACAGCGACCACCATTGTTGTGGTATTTTTCTAAATCATATCTGACACTGAAGCCTGAGTGGAGGAATAACAGAAATCAGTCATTAGTAGGGCTTCCTCCCCATGTCCACTGGCTTATTCAATTATCCTAAACTGGCTTCTAACCACCCAGTGGGTTCTTCTTGCCTGATGCCCAGGTACAGCCAATTTATCAAGACGGGAATTGCAATAGAGAAAGAAGTTTAATACATATAGAGGCAGCTAAATGGGAGACTGGAGTTTTTTTATTACTCAAAGCAGCCCCTCCATAGTTTGGAGGCTAGAGTTTTTAAAATATAGTTTGATTGGCCGGGGACTAGGAAATGGGTGCTGCTTATTGGTTAGGAAATGTAGTCATAGGTATGTGAACAATGATCCTCATATGCTGATTCTGCTTCTGGGCGAGGGCCACAGGACCAGTTGAGTCATGAGTCACGGGTCTGAGTGGAGTCATTTGGTTGTCAGAAATGCAAAACTCCCAAAAGATATTTCAATCGACCAATCTGACGTTCTACAATAGCAATGTTGCTACAGGTGCAATTGGGGAAGTTATCAATCTTGTGATTTCCAGAACAGTGGCTGTTTATCATTTAATTATGCCTGCCTCTTAGCAGGATTCAGGCCCCTTTCGTGATCCTAAACTTGTGGGCTTTTATTACTTTTACAAAGGCAGTTTAGTTTTGGGAAGGTCTATTATCTTTTAACATATAAACTACATTTCTCCCAAAGTTAGCTTGGCCTAAACTCCGGAACAACCAAGGGTAATTTTTGGCTTAAAGACAAGGTGGAGTTGGTTAGATCAGATCTCTTTCACTGACATAATTTTCTCACTGTTATATTAAATACTTTTTTCAAAGGCACTTTCAAGCTAAGGGCCCAGGAAACTTAAATGAGGATGGGAGCCGATCCTTTGCATTGTGGTTGCCATCTTTATTGTTGATTCTTGGGATATGCAATGTCTCTGTCTGGTGCTGAGCCTCCACCATCTCGGGGTGGTAGGGCTTGACTGCTGCAGGTGGGCTGCCAAGTACTCCCCAAGTGGTCTGCACTGACCGCAAATTCAGTATGGGGGGCCATGACCTGACTGTTCTCAAGGCTTTGTTCCTACTTCCTCATCAGAGATTCTCCCACCCTGAGGGGAGCTGTGCCTGGAGCTCAGCACCCGGACACACATCCCCAACACAGCAGATCAGCACTTCCATATGCCCAAGCCAGTGCTTCTAGGTGTAGCCCCTGGAGCACCTGCATTCACATCATCTGGGAATTATTTAGAAGTGCAGTTTTCCTAGCCCCATCACAGGCCTCTTAAGTGAACTTTCTTAGTGTGTAGTCCAGGAATCCACAATGGAATTTCCATTTGATTCTGCACATTAGAATTTGAGAATCATGGGGCTAAACCATTGATACGAAGCCTTGTAGGCTTTCCCTGTGTCCACATACCCAGGTGCTTGTTTAAGTGGAGTAACAGCAGGAAAGATTTCTGGGTCAAAAGAAAGAAAAACATGAAGAATTCTCATTTAGACCACAGAGTTAACTGAAACTCAGGGCATCCTATGCCAGAAAAAGGAGGGAAGAAGAGGCCAAGACAAAGCACTGGGGGACCCTAAGTCTTTTGTGTCACTAAATCTTTGGGTCAACTTGGCCAAGGTGCTTGTCTTCTCTGCATCTTGATTTATTCGTCTGTGAAATGGAACTAATGAGGTATCCCCAGAAATCTGAGAATTTCAAGGAGGTTGATCTGAAGAGGCTGAATGTATCAACAGTTTGACAAGTAAACTACAAGTTGTGCCTGAACAAGGTGCAAAAGATTACCATTCACATTCACCCATTAATGTATCTATTCACCTGCCTACCCACTCACCCAGCCATCAACCCACCCATTTATCCACCTATTCATCCACTCATCCATTAACCTACCTGTTCAGCCAGCCATTCATCCACTCATCCGTCCATCCACTCCTCCTCTGTCTTTCCTTCTATTTTCCATCTACCTATCCATCCATCCACTCACCCATCCACCATCCATTCATCCATTTATCATCCAGCCATCCATTCATCCATCATTCAGCCAACATACGTAGAACATCAATTCCATGCCAGACACATGACACAATAGTGAACAAGACTTAGTGCATATCCTAATTTACAAGACGGTCATTGATCTAATGACCTCAACAATGTGTGAACAATGATAAGATTGAGTTCTGAAGGAAAGAACCAGATACATGGGCTACACTTCTTGCACTATGTAAGTTCAACCTTGGTTGCTTATCTCTAGGAATGGACGAATGGTCACCAGGCAGCTCTTGAGGCTCTGAACAAGCTAGGGGACTGCAGGACTTTGGGATGGGGAAGAGAGGGGCATAGCTATGTATACATAGCAGTTACATGAAGACCTGCGACTGCTCTTATCATAGAATAAACATCTGAGGACAGAGTAGCTTTTCTCAGGCAGGTATGGCCATGGCCTTTAGCTGCACTTCTCAGTGGAGAAAGCAAGGCTTTGTATTAAGCGAAATCTGGATGCAAATCCCGAGTTGGTCCCTTCGGAGCTGTGTGTCATGCCTCAGTTTTGACAAATGTGAAGTCAGATGGAGGCAATGAGGAAATCTATACTGTCCCCACCATTGTCACCTTTGGAAGTCCCTTAAGAGAAAGCTATTCTCGGCCAAGCGTGGTGGCTGATGCCTGTAATCCCAGCACTTTGAGAGGCCAAAGTGGGCAGATCACGAGGTCAAGAGATAGAGACCATTCTGGCCAACTTGGTGAAACCCTGTCTCTGCTTAAAAAAAAAAAATTATCTGGGTGTAGTGTCACACGCCTGTAGTCCCAGCTACTCAGGAGGCTGAGGCAGGAGAATCACTTGAACCCAGGAGGCACAGGTTGCAATGAGCCGAGGTTGCGCCACTGCACTCCAGCCTGGAGACAGAGCAAGACTCTGTCATAAAAAGAAAAAAAAAAAAAAAAAGAGAGAGAAAGCCATTCTCACCTCCCTTCCTGGGCTTCTTTTGGAGGGAGACTGGAGCTCTATGTAGGTTTAAGTGCTGTGAAATGGACTGCCGGGCACTCCCTGATGCACCATCCATCCAGGCTTAGATGGTTCTGGCAGGGGCATTGAATAAGTCATTACAGAATTACTCATAGGCTGACCACATGCCAGGAAGTGAACAACTCGGATAAAAAAGCTGCCTGGCCCTTCATGGGTCTTAGCTTTGGTTTTAGCTAGCAGACATGAGGACCCACACATGGTCTGATGTTGTGTCTGGAGTCGTTATCATTGAGGAACCAGGGGTGAGTTACAATAAAGGTAACTGGATTTGGGGCAGCCGTTATACTTTGAGGAATGGGATTCTGCTGCTGCTGGACATTGGCCATGATTGTGAGTGTCTGTGCTTCGCCCCAGATCTAGAGATGATAACATCTATTGAGCTGTAGGCATGTGCAAGGCCGTGGATTGAAATCCTTGTCTGACTTGCTTATTTTAATAATTCTCACTGCCCTCTGAAACAGATATTGTTATGATGTCATCTTTACAGAAGAGAAACTGAGCCTCAGAGAGATTAATAACTCCTAGGTTCACAGAGCCAGGGCCAGAGCCAGGATCAGAACACAGATGTGGCTGGCTTTAGCACCCCTGCCCTTCTACACAGCACAGCCCTTCCTCAAGTAGAATCTGCAAACCTCCACTGTCCATCACCACCCCTGACTTTGCCAGATCTTGCTGGATGTAGGTGGCTAACCAGTGAGGCTCTAGAATTCATATCCTGCTCAGACCATCTCGGCATCCTTCCTCCCCAGTGTATGAGAAGTCTACTCCATCCATCAGTATTTCAAAGCGCCTCCCATGGGGTGTCTGACACTGAGCCAATCCATTGCTGTGGGCAAGAGAGTGATTGGTATGCTTCAAATCCTCCTTTCAAGCTCCTCTGAGTCTAGTACCATGGAATGGAACATCCACACCGGTGTCCACATTGGGTTTAAAAAGAGAAAAGAAGTCTGCTTTGTTTGCTAGTAAAGTGAGGAGGAGATGGGGTTTTAATTAGTGGACTAACTTACCAGCTATTCTTCTTTCTTTTTAAAAAAGATTTTGTTAATAGACCACCACTCCTGTCCTTACATGGCAGGATGTGATGGAAAGTGCACAGACGGCCTGAGGTGGGGGCCAGGCTCTGCCACATTAGATGTCTTCATGTCTCTAAGTGTCTCTAAGTCTCAGTTTTCTAATCTGTGAAAGGGACACAATCACAGGACCTCCCTCATAGGGTTATTTGAGGCTCAGACTAAATGGATGTGAGTGTGTCTTCATTGATTTACCTCTCCATTCCTTTTCTTTTCATTTGCTCATGGACGTTTATCAAACACCAACCAAGTGCCGGATGCACTACTCTATCTTGGGACAGAGCCATGAACAGCTCAGCCAAGATCTCTGCTCTCATGGAGTGGGAGTGCCTCATGGTGGGGTGCCTGGCGAGGACATGGAAGTTCTACGCCCTTCCTCATATCTCGCCCTATGCATATTTTTTTCCAACTGGGCGTTCCTGAGTTATATCCTTTACAACATACCAGTAATAGTAAGTAATTTCCTAAATTCTGTGAGCCATGCTGGGAAACTATTGAACCAGGGAATCTGTGATTTATAACCAGATGGTGAGAAGGGAGGTCCAGGCTTGCTCTGAAGTGGGGCCAGTCTGAGGCTGAGGGACTGAGCCCTCAACCTGTGGAATCTGATTCTAACTCCAGGTGGATCGTGTCAGAATTGAACTGTAGGACACCCAGTTGGTGATGGCAGAGAATTGGAGCATTGGTTGGTGTGAAATAAAACCCAACACATTTGAGCGTAGAGGTATGCTGCATAAGTAGAGAAACAGAGTTTTCTCTGTTAGAAGAAAGGCCAGAGCAGTGGCTCACACCCGTAATCCTAGCACTTAGGGAGGCTGAAGTGGGGGGATTGCTTGAGGCCAGGAGTTTGAGACCAGCTCTAGCAATATAGTGAGACCCCCACTGTACAAAATAAACAAAAATGAAAATAAAATTAGCCCATGTGGTTGTGCATACTGTAGTCCCAGATATTCAGGAGGCTGAGGTAGGAGGATCACGTGAACTCAGAAGGTTGAGGTTGCAGCGAGCCATGATTCTGCCGCTGCTCTCCAGCCTGGGTGGCAGAGTGAGACTCTGTCTCTAAAACAAAACAAACCAGAAGAAAGGCTACGAAGGCTGGAGAGCACAGAAGGCAAGGAGGAGGTGGCCAGGCTGAGGTCAGACGGGGAGGTCAGATCGCCATCGAATGAACACCTCTTTTTACAACCATGTGTTCTACATTGCAATGACAGATTTTTGTTCTGTTTTGTTTTCAGACAGGGTCTTGCTCTCACCCAGACTGGAGTACCTTGGTATGATCATGGCTCACTACAGCCTCAAAATCTTGTGCTCAAGCCATTTTCCTGCCTCCACCAATTTTTAAAATTTTTAGAGACAGGGGTCTCTGTGTGTTGCCTAGGCTGGTCTCAGACTCCTAGCCCCAAGCATTTCTCCCATCTCAGCCTCCCAAAGTGCTGGGATTACATGCGTGATCCACCGTGTCTTGACCCTTCGATTTTAGGTATTTTTATTGCATCCCTTACCGTCTTCCTTCTCTATTATAAATCTGCCCTTTTGAGAGAGTGGGGTTAGGGATTTCTGCACCCTTTTTACTATGTCCAGGAACATTCCTAAGGGGGTGTCTCCACCTAACAGTGCAAAGATGCACCTGCCCATGGTATTCTTCATGGTGATAATGGAAACCTAAGTTGCTTTTTAAATTTGCTAAAAGTACCTGTTGTAATTACCGGGCCACCCATAACGGGAGTTTATGTAATTATTAGTTTGAATGGTTCTGCTCATTATGGTACAGAATTTTAATTTGCAAATGCATCACCAGATTCTTGATTGAATTCCCTTTTGACCGTGACGCTGAGGACATATGTTCATGCATTTTCATGGCAGGAACTCTTCAGCGGAACCAACGCTGCTCAGGAGAGGCAGGTGCACAAGGGTGGTGGGCATGTGGGCATGGTGAGGCTATGTTTGCGAGAAAGGAAGTGCATTGGGAACAGGGCAGGGGTGCCTCTTTTCCTAATGCTATATATAGTAGCCTCTGTTTGCTATAGAGGGGAGGAAGGAGACATCTCATATGATAAATTTAGCTGACCAAGCTGGGCAGGTGGCTGTTAGTTCTATGGAAGGCTTTGCTGCTGCTGATTTGTAATTGAGTTCAAGGAGAGGAGAGGACCAAGACATTTGTGGGAGACACATGGCCCTTGGCTCCTGGCCACCTTCTCCTCCATGGCAGTGGTCCAGCAGCGGGGACATTGATTTCTCAGGCCCACCATAGATTGGGTTGAACAGCGTCTGCCCAAAATTCATGTCTACCTGGAACATCAGAATGTAACTGTATTTGGAAATAAGGCCTTTGAAGATATAATTAGTTAAGATGAGGTCATGCTTGATTTTGGGGTTGGAGTGGCTAATTCACTGACTGGTCTCCTTAAAAGAAGAGGGAAATTTGGAGACCTATAGGGAAGGCCGTGCGATGGTAGAGGCAGAGATTGTAATGACACAGCTGAAATTCCAGGAATGCCACCGATTTCCAGCAGCAACAAGAAGCCAGGAGGGAGGCCTGATGTTCCCTCAGAGCCTCAGGATGGAACCAACCCTACCAGTGCCTTGATTTCAGACTTTCAGTCTCCAGAAGGGTGAGAGAATAATCTCCTGTTGTTTCAAGCTGCCTAGATTGTGTTACTTTTTTATGGCATCCGTGGGAGACTAATACACACTAGTAGGTCCTATCACAAGGACAGGGGCACTGCCATTTTATTCACTCACCCAACACCTAGTGGGTACATTACACAACAACAGACGTTTCAGTGATTTCTTAACATTTTACCTGTTTGACATCTTCTCTCTTGCTGTCTCAATCTCTTTCTCTCTATGTGTTTGTGTGTCTACGTACGTGATATACACAACTATTACGGGGGATGTACTCTTTGAAGATAATTGCAGACATCATGAATGATATGTCCTCCCCGACTGCTAGAGTCTGTATCTACTAAGAGCAAGGGTATTCTCCCATATAACCAGCATACCATTAGCTGACCTAAGACATATAACAATGATACAAGGATGTTATCTACTATACAGCCTGTGTCCAAATCCTCACAGCTGTCCCAGAAGTGTCCTTTCTAGCTATCTTTAAAAAAAGAATACAGGCTTTTGGAGGCCGAGGCGGGCAGATCACGAGGTCAGGAGATCGAGACCATCCTGGCTAACACGCTGAAACCCCGTCTCTACTAAAAATACAAAAAATTAGCCTGGCGTGGTGGCGGGCGCCTGTAGTCCCAGCTACTCGGAGAGGCTGAGGCAGGAGAATGGCGTGAACCTGGGAGGCGGAGCTTGCAGTGAGCCGAGATCGCGCCACTGCACTCCAGCCTGGGTGACAGAGCGAGACTCCATCTCAAAAAAAAAAAAAAAAAAAAAAAAAAAAAAATACAGGATCCAATTAAAGATAATACATTGCATTTGGTTACAATGTCTCTTGAGTCTTTTGTGTTCTAGCATGGGTCACCCACTCTTTTCTTGTTGGTCTTTTACAACAATTGACAGTTTTGAATGGTCAAGCCATTCGTTTTGTAGAACAGTAGTTCTCAAAATATGCTACCTCAACCAGCAGCAGCAGCATCAACTAGGAACTTATTAATTAATCACCCCGAATATTCTTTGGCCTCCCCCCAGGCCTATTGAATCAGAAAGTGTGGAAGTGGGGCCCAGAAATCCATTCTAACAAGCCCTGCAGGGGATTCTGAGACAAGCTCAAGCTAGAGAGCTTCGGTCATGGAGCGTCTGTCTCATAATCTGGATCTCTCTGTTTGGCCCCCCAGATGAGATTCAGGTAGATAATTTTTGACAAGAATGTTACATAGGCTGATGTGGCCATCACTGAGCACATCACACCAGTGGGCACTGAGTGATACGTTTAATTGCTGTAATCAATCAGTGATAGATTTAATCACTTATTTAAGGCGGTATCCTCCAGTCTTCTGCATTGTAGAGATGTTTCCACCTGTAATTGGTAAGAATGACTACATCATTTGCAAAACCCAGTAGAAAATAAAAGTGTGAGACCTCCTGTTAAAAAATGACGAGGACTTTCAAGGCAGACAGCAGAGCATTCGCTAAGCTTTTCTGCCTGTGGGTGTCTGTGCACCTGCCTAGACTGAACACCCAGGAAGCCAGCCCTGCCGTGGGCTGATGTTGAGATGATGTGAAGATTCCATTTCCTATCAATCTTTCACCCGATGGTTTTTAACACCCACTTATGATCCTTACTTGAGTTAATTGTCACATTGGCAGTTCCACATTGGTGGGTTTCAAACTCTTAATGATCATTCTTTCTATTTTTGTTATCTGGTATTCTTATGTAAAAATGAGGCCTGTCCCTCCACTCCCCATTCTTGAGTATCACTACGGGCTCATAGATCCTTCTTAAGTTATTCAGTGTGTTACAGTCGTTGCTATTCTTCTTCTTTTTGATGCTCCAATTGTCTGAAGTCTAACTACTGAGTGAAAGCCTTTCAGTTATTATTTTGCACTTACCTGGCCAAGCTCTTCTTCCATCTATGTCTCTTCTCAGTCCGGCAAACATTTGTCAGGCACCTACTGGATACTCATTTCAGGGCTGGGAGCCAGGAGTAAGATGAGTAAGATGCCTTTTTTCCCTTGAGGGTAGGACACCTGAGTTCAAGGGAAACTCGGTGTGGTGAATATCTGTTCTGCAGTGGTCCAAGTGCCAGGAGAGAGGGAGCTGGGGGGAGACAGCATTATGTAGGAGGGGCATCCAACCCAGGCCAAAGAGGATAAGAGACCTACCCAAAGCTGTACAGTGGTGGTGACACTGGGTGTTCAGCTTTGGACTTCTCACCTCAAGTGTAACTCACTTTTCGTCACTGTCTCTCAAGGTGTAGACTGATTACCAGGTACCTCAGAATCACCTGTGCTGGTTATCAGAGGTGGACATTTGGGGTCCTCACAGAGACCTACACAATCTGAATGAGTAGACAGAGATATCCTGAACTTTTTATTTAAAAAGAGTATAGATTTGGCTAGGCACAGTGGCTCATGCCTGAAATCTCAGCACTTTGGGAGACTGAGGCGGGCAGATCGCTTGAGATCAGGAGTTTGAGACCAGCCTGGAGGACATGATGAAACCCTGTCTTTACTAAAAATACAAAAAAATAGCTGGGTGTGGTGGTGTACACCTGTAGTCTCAGCTATTCAAGAGGCTAAGGTATGAGAATTGCTTGAATCTGGGAGGTAGAGGTTGCACAGAGCTGAGATGGCACCACTGCACTCCAGCCTGGGCAACACAGCAAGACTCCGTCTCAAAAAAAAAAAGAAAAATATATATATATATATTACATTAGTGATGTGTATATAAGCTGCTGGTTGATGGAGTGTATTTTGTTGAGTTTGCTGGTTATATGCAGATGTTGGAGCCTAATATTAAAAAGAGTACTCCAGAAACCCCCACACCACTTATCAGCAGAAACAGTCCCTGCACTGCTGAGTGTCCCCCATGACCGTCCCCCAACTCATCTTCACAGGCAGCCACTTCCTTGTGTTTCCGTCATCCTCTCTTACTGCACATTTGAGTATCTTTAAAGGACACAAGAGATAGATTGTGAAAAGTTAAAAGTTAAAGTTATTAAAAGTTTCTTGATTTTACATTTTCCAAAAGTAGTTTGTGTGTGTGTGCGTGTGTGTGCATGTGTATATATATGTGTGTGTGTGTATATACATATATATACATACTCTTAAGGTGTAGACTAATTACCAGCTACGTCAGAATCACCCGTGCTGGTTATCAGAGGTGGAGCTACGTCAGAATCACCCGTGCTGGTTATCAGAGGTGGAGATTTGGGGGCCTTGCATATATATATACACACACATATATATGTATATATATATACACACATATATATATGTATATATATATATACACACACATATATATGTATATATATACACACACATATATGTATATATATATACACACACATATATATGTATATATATATACACACACACATATATGTATATATACATACACATATATAGACACACACATATACACACACACATATATATACATATATATGCATGTATATACACACACATATATAGACACACACATATACACACACACATACACACACATATATATACATATGTATGCATGTATATACACACACATATATATACACACACATGTATATAGGTTTTGGGTTTTTTTTTTTTTTTTTTTTTGATATGGAGTCTCACTCTATTGCCCAGGGTGGAGTGCAGTGGTGTGACCTTGGCTCACTAAAACCTCCACCTCCCGGGTTCAAGTGATTCTCAGGCCTTAGCCTCCTGAGTAGCTGGGATTACAGGCATGTGCCACCACACCTGGTTAATCTTTGTATTTTTAGTAAAGACGGGGTTTCACCATGTTGACCAGTCTGGTCTCAAATTTCTGATCTCAAGCAATCCACCCACCTTGGCCTCCCAAACTGCTGGGATTACAGGCATGTGCCACCATGCCTAGCTAATTTTTTTTATTTTTAATAGAGATAGAGTTTCACTATGTGCCCAGGCTGATCTTGAACCCCTGACCTCAGGTGATCTGCCCACCTTGGCCTTCCAAAGTGCTAAGATTACAGGCATGAGCCACCATGCCCAGCCTATGTATATATTTTTGTTCTTATTTTATTTACCATTGTATTCTTCATCTGTATCAGTGATGGGTGTAGCTGTAATTAGTCATTCTCCTGCTGCGTAATGTCCTGTGGTGTGACACAGAATTCTTTCATGGATGGGCATGTATCTCGGGTTTCCCTGTTACAGACGTGATTTGTGTGGGTGTCCTGCGCACACCTGGGAGAGTTTCTCCAGGACAAGGCCTCCCATGCTGACCTGGTGACCACAGTCACCCGAGACCTGGTTAAATATCCAGGGTTATCAGACCTCGGCCTCTGAAAATTATGTTTCATTAGATCTATGCTCAGGATCAAGAATCTTTTTATTTAATTTGCTTTGGTTTTGGTTTTTACAAGCATTTCAGATATTAATATTATCACTAGGAAACTCTTGGAAATACAATGGCAGCAGTTCCCAACCTGGCTACATGGTCGAATCTCCTGGGGAAGATTATCAAGAAAGTACCAATGACTTAGCTCTGCCTCTATGGATTCTCTCTCAATTGGTTGGGAGGGTGGGGTGGAAGGTAGGGATATTTCAAAACCTTGCTGGCAGATTCTAATATTCAGTTAAGACCACGTGCCCTGGGGCCGTGTTTCTCAGCTAGGGAGTGATTTTGCCCCTCAGATAAGGCCATCAGATAGATAAGGATGCCCAGTGAAACTGGAAATTTAGTAACAATTTTTTAGTATATGTGTGTTGTAAATATTGCATGGGCATACTTTTTATTAAAAAAATTATTTCCATAGGTTATTGGGGGACAGGTGGTGTTTGGTTACATGAGTAAGTTCTTTAGGGGTGGTTTGTGACATTTTGGTATACCCATCACCTGAGCAGTATATGCTGCACCCAGTTTGCAGTCTTTTATCCCTCACCTCCTTCCCACCCTTTCCCCCTGAGTCCCCAAAGTCCACTGGGTCATTCTTATGCCTTTGCATCCTCACAGCTTAGCTCCCACTTATGAGTGAGAACATACGATGTTTGGTCTTCCATTCCTGAGTTACTTCACTTAGAATAATAGTCTCCAATCTCATCCAGGTTGCTGCGAAAGCCATTCATTCATTCATTTTTACGGCTAAGTAGTCTTCTATCTTCTATATATATAATATATATATGTTGTAATATATATAACATATATGCTATATATATAAGATATATATAAAACACATTTTCTTCCTCCACTTGATTGATGACGTTTGAGTTGGTTTCACATTTTTGCAATTGTGAATTATGCCGCTGTAAACCTGCGTGTGCAAGTATTTTTTTTTTTGTATAATGTCTTCTAGATACCCAGTGGTGGGATTGCTGTATACTTACACTAAAAATTATTTGTTGTTTATCTGAAATTCAAATTTAACTGGGCCACCTGTGTTTCTCTTGCCAACCGTGGTACCCATACCCCCAGGGGACATTTGGAAATGTCTGGAGACACCTTGGCTTGTCACCACTGGGTGGCGAGTGCCATCAGCATCTAGTGGGTAGAGGATAGGGCACTGCACTCTATGCTGTAGTGCACAGGACAGCCCCCTGCCATCGAGAATGACCCAGTCCAAATGTCAGTGGTGCTGAGGTTGAGAACCTCTTCCCTTGTGTTTGCCTCAGTGTTTGTGGAACATCTCAGTTTGAGAAATGCTTCATCACGTATTCAGGCTGGCCGTGGTCTCATGGAGGGAGGGGCTTCCGGGGCTTGTGACAACCCCCCACCTGCCCACCTCTGGAGAGATGGACAGGCCCTCAGGTGAGCATCCTTCTGTCTAACTCAGGCCGGGTGGGGTTTGGGAACAATAATAGTGGAGCAGGTGGTGCCAGGTCTCTTCTTTCGCCACCACTGCTGGACACTGCTGAGAACGAAGCATTAAACCCAGCAGAAAATGATCTCGGTGAAGGTACGAAACAGGGAGATTTTTCATCCTAGTTTCAGAGATGCTCGTGGTGCCCTTGCGTGGCATCTTGAGTCTTCCATTATTAAAAGTGTTCTTAATTAAAGTGGTTTATGACCTTCAAAGGGGGCAGGCCAGAAAGGGCATTGTTCTGTGGTGCTAAGCAGAGTGTTTCAGCTCTGGAAACCGTAATGAGGACTCATAAGTTGGCAGAGCAGTCAGTAATCACCCTTAACTCTCAGCAAGCATCTGATCGTGTGCTCCGTGAGCTATTATTTCATCTCTGTCACTCGGAACTTGGCCAAATTGCAGAGGCTACATTTAAAATGCTTCCTTCCTCCCTTCCTGCAGCCTCTTTACCTCTTAGCCAATATTTCTAGGATGTTATGGAGGAGGAGAGCATTCCCAGGGTGAACAGGTGGACTGAATAACTTGAAATTTAGGCAAGGGTCTCACTGTTTCTAAGTGAACAGCAGCATTCAGTTCCTGGGTTCCTCTTGAAGGAGGAGCAAATACTTGATGAGGCAGCAGCCTAAGAAAGTCAGTCTTTCCAGCTGGACGTGGCAGCTCATCCCTGTAATCCCAGCGCTTGGGGAGGCCGAAGCGGGTGGATCACTTGAGGTCAGAAGTTCAAGACCAGCCTGGGCAACATGGCGAAACTCTGTCTCTGCTAAAAAAAAAAAAAAAAAAAAAAAAAAAAGGAAAAGAAAGCTAGGCACACCCATAGTCCCAGCTACTCGGGAGGCTGAGGCACAAGAATTGCTTGAACCCAGGAAGCTGAGGCTGTAGTGAGCCAAGATCATGCCATTACACTCCAGCCTGGGTGACAAGAGTGAGACTCTGTCTCCCAGTGAAATAAAATAAAATAAAGTCTTTCCTCAGTGCCTGAGAACTAACTATACCCTCTTGGACATTTCTGTTAGGGAAACCAGGGAAGAAATAAGAAATAACCTTCTGCAAATAAGTAATCATCATAGAAGTAACAGTAGCAAAAGTTTATTGAACACCTACAATATGGTAAATATTGTTGAAATAAATGTATAAGTCACCTCTTTGGTAGCAGTTTTTGACTTTTTGTGATGAGCACTGTTGTTATCATAAAGGGAAAAACTGATAGACTTCACTACATTGAGATTTTAAAATTCTTCTGGATAAAAGATATAAATTAAGCTTATAGATATTTCCAATACACAAAATGGAAATATTAGTATCAGTCAATAAGAAAAAGGCAGTGACCAGTAGAAAAATGAGCAAAGTCACTCCCAGAAAACTAATATATATGGTATGTTAATGTAGTTACTGGTGGAATGCAGGTTAATTCAGCAAGATATTGGGTCCAATGCTCAAATAGCAAACACTTAAAAATGTGGTAATCCAAAATGTTGGCGAGGATATATGTAGGGGTGCAAATCTAACAAATAAAAATGTATTGGCCATGCGTGGTGGCTCGTGCCTGTAATCCCAGCACTTTGGGAGGCTGAGGCAGGAGGATCACTTGAGGCCAAGACCGCAAGAGCAGGAGTTCAAGACCAGCCTGGCCAACATGGTGAAACCCCATCTCCACGAGTAATACCAAAATTAGCCAGGCGTGGTGGCGCACACCTGTAACACCAGCTACTTGAAAGGCTGAGGCACGAGAATTGCTTGAACCCAGGAGGTGGAGGTTGCAGTGAGCTGAGATTGCTCCAGTGCACTCCAGCCTGGGTGACAGAGTGAAACTGTTTCAAAATGAACAAACAAACTAAATATGTATTAAGCCCAGTAAAATTTGAATTTTACATGATGAATAAATTTTTAGTATAAATATGTCATGGATTTGACAGATTTACATTAAAAATTATGGTCTCTCTGGAATTTAAGTAGGAGTGTGGCAACTCTAGATGTGGGGAAATGCAAGTTACTATACAGTCAAATGTACATGAATGCCCTGGAGCTCCTGTTCAAAATGCAGATCACTGGGCTTCCTCTCTGAGATTCTGATTAAGTTAGATGTGGGGTAGAAAACAGGCAGTGGTCTGCTGTGCTTGCAATTGCAAACTAGTGAGAGACAATTGGTAAATTCTTAGCAAAAAAAAAAAAAAATACATATATATATATTTTTGAGGCACAGTCTCATCCTGTCACCCAGGCTGGAGTGCAGTGGCACGATCATGGCTCACTGCAGCCTAGATCTCCTGGGGTTCAGATGATCTTCCCACCTCAGGTTCCTGTGTATATGGGATTATGCGCATGCACCACCAAGCCTGGCTAATTTTTTTTTTTTTTTTTTTGAGTAGAGATGGGGTTTCGCCATTTTGGCCAGGCTGCTTGGTCTCCTGGTCTCTAGCAATCCATCTGCCTTGGCCTCCCAAAGTGCTAGGGATTACATGCCTGAGCCACTGCGCCCAGCCTGCAATTTTTGTAAAATGAGTTCTAAGTGGGCTGAAACTTGGTAGCTTGAAATCAACAGAGTGGAAATATTTACACCATAGTAATTGGTGAATTACTTTAAGGCAGGGCTTTAAAAATTGTTTTACGGAAGAGCCACTTATTAAATGTTTGCCAGCACACTGTTGGACCAAATGTCTGCCTGAACAAGTTCTTAGGTGATTGATATGCTAGGATCACACTATGAGAAACAATTTCTTTTTTTCTTTTTCTTTTTCTTTTTTTGAGACAGGCTGTTGCCTAGGCTGGAGTGCAGTGGCATGATCTCAGCTCACTGCAACCTCCACCTCCGGAGTTTGAGCGATTTTCCTCCCTTAGCCTCCCGAGTAGCTGGGAATATAGGCACGCGCCACCATGCCCAGCTAATTTTTGTATTTTTAGTAGAGATGGGGTTTCACCATGTTGGCCATGAACCCCTCAACTGGTCTTGAACCCCTCACCTCAAGTGATCTGCCTGCCTCGGCCTCCCAAAGTACTGGGATTACAGGCATGAGTCGCCGTGCCCAGCCACAATTTCCTTCTAATTGTTATATCAGGAGGGCAATTTCTGGAGCAGCTGATCCTCCATATGTGGAAGCAGGAGTCTCTCAGCAAGTAATCTTGAATCACTTGCATGTTGATGGGCAGCCTTATTTTATTTTTCATTAAAACATTTTTAAATTTTGGAATTGTGTGGGTACACAGCAGGTGCGTATATTTGGGGGGCACGTGAGATGTTTTGATACAGGCATGCAATGTACCACAGTCACATCATGGAGTGTGGGGGTCTCCATGTCTTTGAGCATTTATCCTTTGTGTTACAAACAATCCAGTTATACTCTTTTAGTTATTTGGAAATGTACAATTTACTTCTTATTAACTATAGTCACCCTATTGTACTATCAAGTAGAAGGTCTTATTCCTTCTTTCTGTTACTGTACCCATTAACCGTCCCCACCTTCTCCCCACCATCCTCTTATTACTCTTCCCAGCCTCTGGTAATTATCCTTCTACTCTGTATGTCCATATGTTCAATTGTATTGATTTTAGATTTGATGGGCATCTTTAGACCAAAGAATCTACTGCGCTTCAAATTCTTCATCTGTGTACTGAGAATACTGATGGCACCACCTTTGTAGTGTTTGGGAATGATTTGGGGAGATACTTTTTTGTGTAAAGTGCTTAGCACCCTCAATACTTACCAAAGGGGTGCTATAAATGTTTTACTAAAACAGAGCTTTTTTGTAGCCCTGCTTTAATGAGTACATGAGACTTGCTTGGAATTAGCATTATTTGCTAATTGTATCACACTTGTGGAGCATTCTTTAGAAAGTGACTGTTTTGCTAAGGAGGTGGAGATAAGCCTCCTTGCAGTGTTGTCTGTGCTCTTGTCTGCTCCCTCAAAGCCTTCCTATCACACAGTGGTTATGAGTGCATACTCTGATGCCAGACCACCACAGTCCATCCCTTGGGTCTGCCAATTATTAGGTATTATTAGGTGTAAGATATTAAATTGCTTAGCCTCAGTTTGCCCCAGTTTCCCCATCTGAAAAAGGGGGGTGATAAGAGCAGGTGAGGATTTAAATGAGATAATACAGGTGTATTACTTTCCTTTTCTGTTGTAACAAATTACCACAGAATTAGTGGCTTAAAACAGCACAGACTTACTCTCTTACAGATCTGGAGGTCAAAAGTCTAAATTCAGACCTATGGGGTTAAAATCACGGTTCCTACTGTCAGCTCCAGGAGATAATCTATTCCTTGCCTTGTCTAGCTTCTGGCACCCACCCACATTCCTTGGCTGGTAGCCACATCATGCTCATCTCTGATACTATCGTCTCTGCATATCACTAACCTTGGTTCTCCTGGCTACCTCCTTTGGGGATCCTTGAGATTGCAACTCTGGGCCCACCCTGATAGTCCAGGATAACCTCCACATCTCAAGAACCTTAATCATATCTGCAAAGTTCCTTTTGCCATATAAAATGACATATTTGCAAGTTCCAGGGATTAGATTGTGAACATCTTCGGAGGAAGGGAGGGCATTATTCTGCTGACCACACCAGGTAAACCTTGCAGCAGTGCCTGGCACAGAGGAAGGCTTGATATGTGCCACCTGTGGTTTTAACTGAAGTGTAAGGAGGTCAAGGACAGACTGCCCATCCTGTTCCAGTGAGCAGTGACGCTGGCTAAGCATCAGACAGTGGCTTTATACTGCTCGCTTGAGTTTAACCATTCACAGATGGAACTCTTGCAAAGCCACCTCTGTTGCCTTGAGAACCCATAGAACATGGATGTTCCCAGCCCACTTTCCAATTCCCAGGTTTCTTCTTCAGCCTGAATCTCTCAGTTTTCTGTCTGGAGAGATTTCCTAGGCCCCAAAGGTCAACTGTTATTAAAATTTTAAATTGGCTGAATGCAGATTCTATACATGTCATTCCATTGACCTAGCATCCATTCTTGCTCAGGAACATACAATGACAGGGGTGTTTTCTAAGAGTAATGTTCCTCATTTTGAGTGTAAGGGGTAAGAAAAAAGGAAATTTGTATAAAAGTCCAAAACAGAATTTCTTTATTTAAGCTTCTGATGAAGAAAAAAAAACACATGGTAAGCCCAAAGCAAAAATACAACTGAGTTTGGATTGAATTTTAAGGATGTGTAAGGAATGGCAGTTTTCACCAGAAAACAGAAAGATGCTCTGCAGATCTTAAAGAAATTGTTGCTGAGGCAGGAGAATCACTTGATCCCAGGAGGCAGAGGTTGTAGTGAGACGAGATCGCGCCACTGAACTCCAGCCTGGGTGATAGAGCAAGACTCTGTCTCAAGAAAAAGAAAGAAATTGTTGTTGGCTTTCTCTCTCTGCCCCTCTCTCTCCCCATCCAGCTACCAACAAGTGTTTTTGAATAAGAGGAACCCTAGGCTGGGCACGGTGGCTCACGCCTATAATCCCAGTACTTTGGGAGGCCAAGGCGGGGGGATCACCTGAGGTCAGGAGTTTGAGACCAGCCTTGCCAACATGGTGAAACCCCATCTCTACTATAAATATAAAAATTAGCTGGGCATGGTGACATGTGCGTGTAATCCCAGCTACTTAGGAGGCTGAGGCAGGAGAATTGCTTGAACCCAGGTGGCGGAGGCTGCAGTGAGCCAAGATCCTGCCATTGCACTCCAGCCTGGGCAACAGAGCAAGACTCTGTCTCAAGAAGAAGAAAAAAAAAAGAATAAGAGGAACTCAGCATTTACTAAGCCCTTTTATCTACATTATTTCACTTAATTATTACCATAACTCATTTTGCAATAAACAAACTGAGGCTGAAAGAAGTTATTATTTATTCACAGTCACACTGATACCGAGTGGAAGAAGGTGACTCAAACCTAATAGATTTCATATTACCACCAGCCCCACGCCTCTCCCAAATTCCATTTTTTTATATTATGTGAAAACAGCAAATATTACTGTTACGTGAAAACAGCAAATATGGAGCTATGACAATGTCATCTTCAAACACATTCCCCAAATGTAGCTATAAATATATTCTACTTGCCATTAAACCATGCACATTTCCACCTTCTTTTTTCTTGCCTTTTTTAGTGTTAATCAGATTCATGCCTTTTACAGAGCAGTCATATCTCAGAAACTTCTAGCTCCTCATGAAGTGTTTGGGGAGTTAAGAAGTGGCCTGGTTTCCCTGAAAGAGTTTTCAACTTCACAGAGCCCAGCCCCACCTCCTCCATCATTCTGTCAGTGTTGATCAACCCCAACACAGTGAGAAGCCAAATATCCCTTTGATTTAATCAGCCCCTTTTATGCAGAATTGAAGCCAAGCGTCTCTTCTTCCCAACAGCACAGCATTTCCTGGAACATGAAGATCAATGGTGTTGATAGGCTGTTGACAGAGTGTTGACCATAAGCCCATTAAACAGAAGGTGGAACTGCAATTGTGGTCAAAGACTCCCTCCCAAGATGGCCAGAAGACAGCAGGGCTGAGACAGGGGAAAAAGCCACCTTCTCTGGACTTTTCATTTTCACAGCATGAAGGTGACATGGGTGATCCTGGAAAGGAGAAAGAAAGTTTGAGAAATGTGTTTTCCAGGAAGCTTTTCTAACCTCTCCCAACCCTCTGGCAGAAGTATCCATTCTCTTCTCATTCATTTCCTCTCTCCAAGAATTTTGAGCCTTTTTTTCATTTGGGGCATATTCTATTCTATTTTATTCAGCATTGCTTAATAAAATTTGCACCACAGAGCATGCTGAACATTTTACATTAGTTGTTGCATTTAATCATCTTAAGAATCCATTAGGTAGGTACTATTTATCATTATTCCATATTTAACCATTGTTGAAACGAAGGTACTTGCTTAAGCTTCCAAAATTACTCAATGGCAGAGCGAGAACCTAAATTCGGGTGGTGGGACAGAAATCCTTAACCCTTAATTCACACTATGTTTGTTTGGCTTATTAGGTCTCCCTTTGTGCCCTTTTATTTAAAAAAATAGTTTAATTTTTTAATTATTGGTTTATTTTTTTGAGACAGGGTCTTCCTCTATCACCCAGGGTGAGTGCAGTGGCACAGTCATGGCTCACTGCAGCCTCAACCTCCCCAGTTCAAACAATCCTCCCACCTCAGCCTCCCAAGCAGCTGAGACTTCAGGCATGTGCCATCATGGCTGGCTGATTTTTCTTTTTTGTAAGTTTTGGTAGTGATGAGGTTTTGCTTTGTTGCCCAGGCTGTTTTCAAACTCCTGGCCTCAAGCAGTCCTCCTGCCTCAGCCTTCCAAAGTGCTGGGATTGCATGCATGAGCCATCATATCCCTCCTCCCCTTGTTCTCTAACCTCATTTATCAGGTATAACTGGATTCAGTTGCTTCTAGGAGAACTCCAAATAACAGTAAATTAAGGTGAAGTTTATCTTTCTCTAACGTAAAAAGATCCAGAATCAGGTAGGCTTTGATTAGTGTGGTAGCTCGATGAAGGTATTGGGAGCCCATCTCTCTCCTTCCCAATCCATTGTGCATCCATGGCTCCTGTTCTCATGGTACAAAATAGCCTGTGGAGATCCAGCCATCGCTTACATGTTCCAGGTGGTGTGATGAATAAAGGAGCAAAGAAGGCTGTATCTTCTGTCTTTAAGATTCTCCAGAGATCTCACATCATACTTACACTCATACATAGTTGGTCAAAACATAGTCACATTCATTCTTTATACCTACATCCTTGGCAAGATCCACTTCTCATCAAGCCTGAGCTATTACAATATTTGCCTAAATTGTTTCCCAGACTCAGGTTTCTTCCTGTTCTCATCCTGACCCTGGACTGCTATCAGGATAGTTTTCTTTGAATTATGCTTTGTCATCCCAGTCCCTAGATCTGAAGCACTCAGGGGACCTTCTTTATCTATAAGATTACATCTGAATTCCATTTTCTGCCAAAAAATGCCTGCTTCCTTTCCCATTATGTGGCATGCCTGTCTCCACCTTTTTTCTTCACTTTACATCATCCTCTCTGGCCAAAATGTCTTTGCCGCTTTGTCTCATTGAGTCTAAATCTCATGTCTCCTTTAATACCCATTTTAAATTCTACCTCATTCATAGTCATTCATTCACTGAGCAAATGTTGTTTATGATGATATGTAAACCACTGAGAAATGGCTAACAGATCGTAGAAGGTGACTATTGTTATCATTAAGAGTAATTATAGTAAAAGTGGTAATAGTGTGTATAGCCTGTTTCTTGGGCTCTGGATTAGGAATTGGGTCATTCGCTTTTCAGTAATCCAGCAGCTATGATATGAGAAGTGAGGGTTTGGGTTTTTTTTTTTTAATATATAATGATAATGGTGAGTATGTTGCCTTGAGAGAAAGAATTTTCTTTTATACGATAGGGCTTATCTTTGGGACTCCAGACAGAGATCCAAGTTCAGTATGATCTTCTAATCCTTGGGAAGTAATTGCCTCCACTCTGGTCTTGAATTTAGAAAGTGCTAACTTAATAAGATAGCATGGCATTTTACTCATTTAGGGTTGTATTATGTATCCTGTTTGTAATATGTGAGTTAATATTTGAAAATATATTTTTATGTGTATAAGATAAAGTGCAGCTTTAAAAAGACTCACGAAAATCTGCATGTTGATCTAAGTGCGTTTTAGATGCCCACATCCATCATTATAGGTTAGGTAATGCTGCTGTATCAAACCCCAAACCTGAATAGCTTAAAGCAGCAAAGGTTTTGTTCTTGCTCCATTACATGACCATTGCAGGTGGGTCATGGAGCTGATCCAAGGTGATAGAGCAGTTATCATTCCCACCATTGCCATTCTCTGGCTCAGAAAGATAAAGAAAGTTCTGGAGTGTTTTACACCAGCTTTAAACCATCAGGTTGTACACACACAAAAAATCCAAAGTTGGCAAGGAACAACAGAAGATGTTGAATCTTGAGCAAGATTATTCTGGGGGAATGAAGCTGGAGGTATCACACTTCCGGGTTTCAAATTATATTACAAAGCTGTAGTAATTAAAACACTTTGATACTGGCATATAAACAGACACATAGACCAGTGGAGCTTAATAGAGAGCTCAGAAATAAATCCATACATCTATGATCAACTGACCTTCAACAAGGGTGACAAGAACATACAATGGGGAAAGGATGGTCTCTTCGAGAAATGTTAATGGGACAACTGGATATCCAGAGGTAGAAGAGTGAAATTAGATCCTTATACCATACATAAAAATCAAGTCAAAATGGATTAAATGCTTAAACTTAAGACCTAAAGCCATAAAACTCCTAGAAACAAAACACAGGAGAAAGTGCCTTGACGTTGGTCTGAGCAGTTTGTTGGACATGACGCAAAAACACAGGTGACAAAAAGCAAAAATAAAAAGTGGTTTTACGTGAGACCAGAAAGTTTTCTCATAGCAAAGGAAACCATCAACAAAATGGAAAGGCAGCCTATGAAATGGGAGAAAATATTTGCAAGTCACATATCTGATAAGTGATTAATATCAGTGCTATATAAAAAGTAATACAACTCAGTAGCAAAAAGCCAATAGCCAGATTTTTAAAAATAGACATAAGACTCAAATAGATATTTTTCCAAAGAAGACATACAAATGGACCACATATACATGAAAAGGTGCTCAGCATGATCAGGGAAGTAAAAATCCAAACCATAATGAGATAGCACCTCATACTTATTAGGATGGCTGTTGTCCAAAGGCCAAAATGTAAGTGTTGGCGATGATGTGGAGAAAAGAGAACTCTTAGGCACTTGTTGGTGGGAATATAAATTGGTACAGCCATTATGGGAAACAGTATGGAGATTTCTCAAATAATTAAAACTAGAACTACCATATGACCCAACAATCCCACTTCTGGGTATAAATCAAAAGGAAATAAAGAGAGGACTGCACTTCCACGTTTATTGCACATTATTCACGTTATTCACAATAGCCACAATATGAAATGACACAAGAGTCCAATGGTGGATGAATGGATATAGAAAATGTGAGATACATGTATACACAGATATATATGTATATGTGTATATATGTATCTATATGTGTATATATATCTCACATATACTATATACACATATACACACACATATATATGCACAGTGACTCTTAGGCTATTGTGTGTTTGTGTATATACATGTACATATAACATATACATATATACACACAATGACTCTTAGGTTATACGTATATATATATACACATTGGTACATATATACGTTTATATACCATATACACATATATACACATACAGAATGACCTTAGAGTTCATTAATGGCTGAATGGATAAAGAAAATGTGGTGTGTGTATATATATATAGGTATGTTTGTGTGTTTGTGTGCATATACACAATGAAATTATATTGAGTCTTAAAAAGGAATTTTTCCATTTGTGACAACATGGATGAATCTGGAGGACATTATGCTAAGTGAAGTAAGCAAGACACAGAAAGACACAAATACTGTATAATATCACTTATATGTAGAATCTAAAAATGTCAGAGCCATAGAAACAGAAGGTAAAATGCTGGTTACCCAGAGCTGGACGGTGGGAAAAATAGGAAGATGCTGGCCGCTCTCTTTATACCACACAGTGTAAGTTTTCAGTTATAAGATGAACAAGTCCTGGAGACCTAAAATGCAGTATAGTGACTATAGTTAATAATAATGTGGTGTATACTTGAAATTTGCTAGGAGAGTAGACCTCAGATGTTCTTACCACAAGCAAACGTAGCTGTGTGAAGTGATTGATATGTTAATTAGCTTCATTATGGTAATCAGTTCACAATGTGTACATATATCAAAACATCATGATGTACATCTTAAATATATACAATTTTTATTTGTCAACCATACCTCCATAAAGCTAGGGGGTGGGGGAACCAATCAAGCTGGAAGTGGCATGCTTCAACTCAGCCAGAACTAAACACATAACCACACCTTCATCTACAAAAGAACCAGGAAATATCGTTCTGTCACATGAGAAGCAGGTGGAAAGCACAACATTTTTAATGAATGACACCAATGACCTCCACAAAGCTTCAAAAGAAATTACTACTGAAAGGCAGTATCGTGGTTGATACTCAGATCACTGCGTCCCTAAACCCTGCCTCATCTCTGAGTTAAGCAGACTCTAATTTTCCCTCTGAGTGAGGATATTTTTCTGGCTTCATGGGCAGAGTAGCCGCTCTGAGTGTGGTGGGTGTGGGGGCCAGGTTTCCCTTGGCCCTTCTTTGGAGAGTTCAGTGGGTGGATTACCATGTTGTCTTTCTCGGTCCATCCTCCTTTCCTCCTCCAGCTCACACCTCTCATTATAAATCAGCTGGTCACTCAGATATCCTCCCCAGAAGATCTGGATGTTATCCACCTGGCTGTGAAATGTTTCAGCCAAGGAGCTGGCCTGCCTGCTGCCCCCAACAGTTTCCTCTTCATACTTCATGCAGCAGCTTTTCCTTATTTTTTGTCTGTGCTTTCTCCAGCCATAAAATTCCTAACTCTTTTTTCAGATGTACTGTATTTTATTGAAGTCTAATATACATCAAGTGAACAAATTGTAAATTCATCGCTCAATGAATTTTCATAAGTGAATACACTCATAAAGCCACCATGAGTGATGCATGTAGAAATAGAACACGACTGGCTGTATTCGGCCATTCTTGTATTGCTATAAACAAATAACTGAGACTGGGTAATGTAGAAGTGAAGGTATCATTGGCTGGTGGTTCTGCAGGCTGTATGGGAAGGGCAGTGGCATCTGCTTCCAGGGAAGCTTCATGGGGCTTTTGCTTATGGCAGAAGGCAACATGAGGGCAGACAGTTCACATGGCCAGAGCAGGAGCAAGAGTGTGTGTGGGGTGGGGGGGGAGATGCCACACACTTTTTTTTGTTTTTGTTTTTGTTTTGAGGTAGAGTCCTACTCAGTCCCTCAGGCTGGAGTGCAATGGCGCAGTCTCAGCTCACTGCAACCTCCGCCTCCCAGGTTCAAGCGATTCTGCCTCAGCCTCCCAAGTAGCTGGGATTACAGCACCTTTCACCACACCCAGCTAATTTTTGTATTTTTAGTAGACACAGTTTCACCACACACCTTAAACGACAAAAATCTTTTGACACCTCATTATTGTGAGAACAGTACCAAGAGGATGGTGCTAAAACCATTCACAAGAAACCTGTCCCCACGATCACGTCACTACACCAGTCCCCACCCTTGGGGAATTGCAATTTGAGATGAGATTTGGGTAGGGGGGCAGATCCAAACCATATCACCAACCTCGTGGAAGTGCAATTCATGCCTGCACCAGTCACTATCCTGTCCTCTTCCCAAACAGCCTTTGTTCTGATTCAAATCACTGAAGATTTATTTTCTCCAGTCTAGCAGTGATTGAAATGACCTAGTTAATTGTCTTTCTTGCACTAAATCAGGGGGTCAATAAACGATAGCCCAGGTGCCACCTGTTTTTGTAAATTAAGTTTGATGGGAACACAGCCATGACCGCTCATTTATATATAGTCGACGGCTGCTTCTTTGAGTTAACAACAGCAGAGTTGGGTAGTTACAACAGAGACCATCTGGCCTGCAAAGCCACAAATATTTACTATTTGACCTTTTACAGAAACGTTTGCCAGTCCCAGGACTAGACCAGAGGTCTGAAAGCTTTCTTGATCTACTAATCCCTAAAAATAAGCATATATCAGTCTATGAATAATTTTTATACAATGTATACATTATGTAACATTACTGTGGCTTTTGAGTCCTTTTGATATGACTTAGTAGTTCTTGATAGCTTCCTTGCTACCTGGTGTGATGAGATTTCCAGGCTCATTTTATACATTTCTTAACCCAGTATTGAAATCAGTAATTTCTCCAAGAAGCCCTCATTTCTTTTAGTGAGAAGTGGTATTTTATGAACATCATCTGAGTGCTAGAGATGCTCATTGTTTCTGAGTTACTCATCGTTTCTATGCCTTTACAGTAGATAAAGCAAGAAAAACACACACAGTTTTAAAAGGATAAAATACACCGTGGGCTCATACTGATACTTCCAATCCATGTTTTACACTTCAGGGATTTTAACATATCTATTCTCTGTTTTATCTTCCCCCTAAGCATCCTGCTTGTAAAGGACACAGGATATTATATAATTAGGATATTCCCAAATTATGTAATTGCTTCAACAATATATACACATATATACACACAGTCTCAGAATTATAATACTCAGACTACATTAGTTTTTACTACCATCAATTAGGATAGCTGAAAGCAGGGGTATTTTGCTTTGAGGACTGGCTGGTTTGTTTTTTTTTTTGTTTTGTTTGTTTGTTTTTTTTTTTTTTTGCATATGGTATCCCTATCATTCCTCTGTTTTTCATGGTTGTACTGTGTCCCCATTGTCAGATCATACATATGTTACTTATGATTACTTTGCTTTATAAACCCTCAGTCTTAGTTCTACAAATAACCATCCTGATGTTTACATCTTTCTGACCATTTTGACGGTCTAAAGCTCATTCTCCAATACTTTATTTTATTTCATTGAGACAGAGTCTTGCTCTATCACCCAGGCTGGAGTGCAGTGGTGCAATCTTGGCTCACTGCAACCTCCACCTCCTGGGTTTAAGGAATTCTGCTGTTTCAGCCTCCCCAGTAGCTCGTATTACGGGCATGCACCACCATGCCCGGTTAATTTTTGTATTTTTAGTAGAGATGGGGTTTCACCATGTTGGCCAGGCTGGTCTCAAACTCCTGACATCAAATGATCCCCGCCTCAGCCTCCCCAAATGCTGGGATTACTGGCATGAGCAACTGCACTGGCCTCTCCAGTACATTTTTAGGGGAGGATCCATGAGGATTCTCTTCTCTGAGTTACTGCATGTTGTTTACAGTTTATATCCTTTCTGTGTGTAGGTGACTTGTACTGGATATAGAACACGTGGGTCACTTTATTTGTCTCTTAAATATATTATTTCCTCTTCTTCAGGCCTACAGTGATTCTGTCAAGCTACATGAAAATAAATTTCTTTCCCTTATAAATTAGGTGTTCTTTTGCCAAGATGCCTGAAGATTCTTTTTTCTAATGTCTAGTAATTTACAATCCTATCCTTGACAAAGGACACTTGAGAACACTATTTGCAGGTATACTGTTTTTTTTTTTTTTTGATGTGTGATTCCATTAATTTTTAATAATTTTTTATTTTGGGAAAGTCTCTTTGAAATAGGATTTTTAGAATTTGCTCTTTCTCTTGTTTTCTCTTTCTTTTTCAAGGACTCTCATCTCTATTTTACCCATCTTTAAAATGTGCTACGTAGTCTTGAATCTTCTTTTTATTTATCTCTCTTTTTAACAGCTTGATTTACACATCATAAAATTCACCTTTGCTGAGAGGACTATTTATATTTTCTCCCTTTTCTCTTTTAGTTTTCATATTGATTTGCCCTTAGATTTTTCTAGTTTATTCTTGGTTATTAAAATGAGTTTTTTCTTTTATTTCTTTCTCTTAAATTCTGTCACCTCATTTTTAAGCCTTTCTAATTCTGATTTATATTGTTTTCCATTTCTTGTATCCCTTTCTCAATGCCTGTTGGCGTGTTTTGAAATAGAATGTTGCAGCATTCATCTTATTTTTGACAATGGCTCTCTGGCATGCTTTTGTTATCTGTAGAGATTTTAGTCTGCTCCTGTTTCTCTTTCATAATAAATTTGTATGAGGTATGCCTGTGATTATTTTCGGTTGTTCTTTTTCTTTTTGAGATGGAGTCTCGCCCTCTCACCCAGGCTGGAGTGCAATGGTACGAACTAGGCTCACTGCGACCTCTGCATTCTGGGTTCAAGCAATTCTCCTGCCTCAGCCTCCCAAGTAGCTGGGTTTACAGGCACCTGCCACCACGCCTGGCTATTTTTTTTTTTTTTTGTATTTTTAGTAGAGAGGGGGTTTCACTATGTTGGCCAGGCTGTTCTCGAACTGCTGATCTCATGATCCATCTGCCTTGACCTCCCAAAGTGCTGGGATTACAGGTGTGAACCACCATGTCTGGCCTCTGTTGTTCATTTTTAAGTGATATTATATTTCATAAAATCTTAGGTAGCATATCTAATTTCACAGAGCTCCCTCTTTTGTTGTTTTTGCTTTTTTTCATGTAGTTTTAAAAAAATTGTCCCTTGCTGTCTGTGATGTCTGTCCCCTCCTCCTCACCCCCGTCACTTTTATTTGGACTTTGTTTCGTTTTTTTTCTTTTGCTGCTGACTTCAGCAGTATCTTCTCAGTGTGAATGGTCCTGCAAGCAGTTCTGACTGGTTAGTTGAGTTTGGGAGTTTGCAAGCGAAGTTTGCAAGCAGAGTTTGGAGTCTTGGAGTTTGAACGTTTGCAAGGAGTTGACCACATTTGTTGCTTCGCAGCTCACTGGGGATACATCGTGTTCACCCGCTGTTGGGTTGGGAAATACCCTTTCTACTTCAGCTACTGTCTTCAGGTTGGCACTCTACACATTGCTACCACTGCCTGTTGGTCACATTGGGCGTCTCCTTTTGTTGAGTCTGCCACATGACCTGAGGTTTCTTGCTGCTTCCTATCACGTAGAGGAGGGTAGCACAAGAGTCTTGGGATGTGGATGGTTGGTCTCTGTCCACTTATATCTTGACATTCGTGCAGGCACTTCGTTGTTTCTCATAGATGTTGTCTATTTACTCATTTTGTTCTGGTTACTCTATTTTTTTTTATGTAGGGATTTTGGAAGAATTAGAGACTATATGGTCATCATTCTTCCAGAATTCTAAATATTAAACATGTGTTTCTGATGGGGATTTGAAACCCCCGAGGGTGAGTGGCTTGCTTATGGTCATTTTTCTGGGATTAAAACCAAGGCAGGCCCCTATGGTGGCATATTTCTGCTACACATAAGGAACATTCTCTAGGTTCTAAGCCAGACTGCATGCTAATCACATTTCCAGTTTCAACCAATGAGCTGCTCAAGTAGCAATAAGATAGAAACCTTGACCCTGAGTAATTTTACAATCTGTAGAGAAGACAGATTGTGGACTGACCAGTTTCAAATGTCATGAAAGAGAAAGCAGGACTTGGACCTGGGTCATGAATATGGAGGTCTTTCTTTTCCTTTTTTTAGATAAAGGACCCTGCGAAATTGACTGAAATGGCACTGACATCAAAATCATGAAGTCTATGACTATATGGCCATGTTTTCATTGCACAGCAAAATATGCCTTGAGTCAGTATGCCCATTGCCAGATATTCATTTTTCATTCTCTCTTAGGATTGGCTTGACCATAATATTCAAGTAGAGTGACTGTTGTCAAGTCTGTGTTCTCAGTGCACCCTAAAGCACATATCCCAAACTGTTTTATACCCAGCTGTTTTTCCTGAACCGTCTCATTCCACAAGGAGACATCTCTATCCTGTCTTGCTATGTGTCCACACCAGAGGATGCTCCCTGGGTGAGCTGACATGACAGTGTTCCTGTCCCCTTTAGATCTTTATCTTTCTTCATCCCGTATCCAGGTGTCCATCCATCAACACATTTACTGAGGATCTACTATGTGCTAGGCACTGTGCTGGCTCTGGGGATAGAGCAGTGAACCAGACTCACCTATTATTTTTCCTCAAGGAATTTATATCACAGTGGTGAGGATGTATTTCTGAGCTGATTCTGAGCCAAATCAGTTGAGGCTCCCGTAACAGTCCTTGTCATATGACAGGAAATGATGTCATATCTGGAAGTTATCCTCAAGAAGAGGAAGAGGAAGTTCATAGAAGGTGTGAGGATGGTAAATAAGATATACTGGGTGTGGGGACCGTAGATCTCAGGAGATTTCAAGGATGAAAGGAGGTAATTTGTTTTTTTTTCCCCCCAAGGCTAAATTATACATCATTTGGGGTGTTAATTTTATTTTTATGATACAGACTCATTGCGTTTAAGGAAAGCAAATAATTAGAGCAGCATCATAAGTTAGAATGCTGCTAATGCCCTAGCTCTTGTGGTCTTGGATAACTTATTTAATCAACTATTTAAGCCAGAGTTCCCTTAGCAGTAAAATGAGGATAATGATGCCTTCCCTAGGTCAGAGTCAGAAAAGTCATATATGAAGGATATGAAGGACCAGTCTGGTTTTATTACTTTTGTTATTGTTATGTTGCTTTGATGGTTAATTTTATGTGTCAGGCTGACTAGACCATGGGGTGCTCAGATATTTGGTCAAATATTATTCTGCATGCTTCTATGAGGGTGTTTTGGATGAGATTAACATTTATGTCAGTAGACTGAGTAAAGCAGATGGCTCCATGTCATGTGGGTGGGCCTCATCCAGTCAGCTGAAGGCCTGAATAGAGCAGAAAGGTTGAGTTCCCCTGTGTCAGACAGAATTCCTCTTGCCTGCCTGACTTCAAACTGAGACGTCTGCTTCTTCCTGCCTTCAGACTCAAACTGAAGCATGGGCTCTTTCTGGGTCTCCAGCCTGCTGCCTTCAGACTGGAACACCACCATTCATTCTCCTGGGCCTCCAGCATACTGACTCACCCTGCAGATCTTGGAGCTTCTTGGGCTCCATAATTGTGTGAGCCAATTCCTTATGATAAGTAAATACACACACACACACACACACACACACACACACACACACACACACCCTCCCTCCCTATCTGTTCTGATCCTCTGGAGAACCCTGACTAATACAGTTGCTAAGTGGATTCCTAGAATAAATGTTGTTTCCATAGGCTAGACATGGAAAACGAATTCCAGAATCAGCTTTACAGCTAGACAGTGTCGCTGACCATCAATAGTGCATGATATGCATGGTGATGGCAGGTTCCTCTGTTTTGAAAGAAACCTCTCATTATCTGTCCAGTGCCTGAGAGTCCATCATTCACTCCGTCAAGTATTCCAGCATCCTCTCTTAAAATGAGAATGTTTCTGGGAAAGGGAAGGGGTGTTGGCCCTTATGGCTAACCCCTTAGCTAAGAGTAACTCTGTGATGGGAAAACTGGGATGAGATGTAGCACCTGGAATAACTGGTTGCGGGCAATCAGGGACGGTACAGGCAGGTAGTGGACCAGGAGGTGGGAGCATGTCCTGTTCATTATTTGACCTTACGGTGGCTCAGGACCTGCTTGCCTCATGCTGGGGCTCTGGCAATCTGACCTGGAAGCTGCACGTGGTTCTCACTCTCTCCACTCCAGAGGATCTCCTATCTGTTTGCCACCTTCCTGGGCACCATGCACCCTTGGCTCTTTGGCTTCCTTAGTAGCAGGGGAGGTAAATCTTGTCTTCAAGATCAGCTTTGAATGCTTGAGGAGTGTTCTGCAAGGTATGCTTTCCCCAGCTTTTCCACAGACAAAAACAAGGCTTTTCATGAGTCATCATTCCTGTTGAGTCCTGTATAGCTACAGAAAGTGTGAGAATGGATGAAACATGCCTGCCTGGCAGGGTCTTAAACATTTCAGCTGCCTTGGGATGTACCAAAGGTGTGTAGCAGAAGGTTAAAGAGTGAGCTGACTACCTGTTGTAAATGGAAAGGGCTAAAAATAATATTCTTTTCTATCTCATGATATTGGTAAATGTGATATCTATATTTAGGAGTGGTGGAGAGAACTGGACTTATCCTCATAAATATGAGGGATGTTCATGAAAGAAGGGGGCATTGGAAAATATATGAACAGAGTCTAAGATGTGATATATACATTGATTTAAACCTCATATGTCTTTGATGGTTAGGAGCAATTAGATCTATACTACACATGAACTCTATTCCCTGACCACCCTTTACCAACCTGCTATTTTTCTCGCATTGTTTCCTTCAAACTCATCATAGTATGTCTTGTCATTTTGTTCATACACCTGTATGCACAAAGCCAGAGTTCTCTTAGCAGTAAAATGGGGATAATGATGCCTACCCTAGGTCAGAGTCAGAAAAGTCATATACAAAGGATATGAAGGACCAGTCTGGATTTATTACTTTTGTTATTGTTATGTTGCTGTGATGGGTAATTTTGTGTCAGGTTGACTAGGCCATGGGGTGCCTAGATATTTGGTCAAGTATTATTCTGCATGCTTCCATGAGGGTGTTGTGGATGAGATTCACATTTATATCAGTAGACTGGGTTTCTTTGTTCTAAACAATAATAAATTCATTTGTTCATTCTTTGTTTATTCATTCATTCATTTATTTCTTTGTTCATTCATTCATTTGGAACAAGGACAAGGATCTATCTCTTCTGTTAAAATTATGTTCCGCATTCTTGGGGCTTATCCAAACTTATCCATGATGAATCTTCTGTACCTTACACTTAGTAGGGCTCAGAAAATGCATATTGAATGGACTTTGGCAGCAGGATGACCGGCGTTTTCATTTTCAGCTCACCTGCTGACTGTGAAGCCTTGGTTAAATTAATTTAACATCCTTGAAACCTCATTTCCTCATTTGTAAAATGGGGATGATCATAGTGTTTACATGGAAGGATTATAATGCATATGAAATGTAATAATGGATATAGAGTGCTCAGCCCAGTGAGAATGGAATACATTCTTAACCATTGTTCTCTATATGGCTGTTGTTCTGCCTCTGATACGCAGCAGGCAATGCCAGATCCAATTTGGTTTAGCCCTCAACTGCTTCAGCTGTTCCTGTTGCATTTGGAACTGCAAAGAGAGGTAGAGTTTCAGGAATAACTTGATAAAGGCTTATTTCTCATCAAAGAGAGAAACATACCTGATTAAAAGAGATCTGCGCCAGGTGTGGTGGCTCACACCTGTAATCCCAGCATGTTGGGAGGCTGAGGCGGGAGGATCATTTGAGGACAGGAGTTCGAGACCAGCCTGGCCAACATGGTGAAAACCCATCTCTACTGAAAATACAAAAAATTAGCTGGATGTGGTGGTGGACACCTGTAATCCCAGCTACTCGGGAGGCTGAGGCAGGAGAATCACTTGAACCTGTGAGGCAGAGGTTGCAATGAGCTGAGATCACACCACTGCACTTGAGCCTGGGTGACGGAGCAAAACTCCATCTCCAAAGAAATAAAATAAAATAAGATCTGTCCCCAACCCACATTTTATCTTTAGTTTAAGGATTTCATTAGTTGTAAGTATTTGTGTAGAGGAACTTTACTATTTAAAAGTAAAAACCAAGCCAGGAGCGGTGGCTCATGTCTGTAATCCCAGCACTTTGGGAGGCAGAGGTGGGAGGATCACCTGAGGTCGGGAGTTCCAGACCAGCCTGACCAACATGAAGAAACCCTGTCTCTATTAAAAATACAAAATTAGCCGGGCATGGTGGCACATGCCTATTACCCCAGCTACTCAGGAGGCTGAGGCAGGAGAATTGCTTGAACCCAGGAGATGGAGGTTGTGGTGAGCAGAGATCCCACCATTGCACTCCAATCTTGGCAACAAGCATGAAACTCCGTCTCAAAAATAAATAAATAAATAAAAATAAAAATAATAAAAGTAAACAACCAAAATCACTTTAAAAAGTTGTCTTCTTTTTTTTAATAAGTTGAAACAACAACAACCAAAGTGCCTTTGATGCCTTCGTTTTTTAGTACTTAATAAATCATGGCACATAATTATGTTGATAAATTCCGACAGCCTAGTCAACTCCTGTTTCTCGATGCTGGCTTGGGATGACCCTGATAAATTGATCTTGACTTTCTAACTGCGTCGCTATCCTGCACGGGATCTGCCTCATTCCTCCATTGCAGTATGTTGGAGCAATACATCACCCAAGCTCTGTAGCCTTCGTCCATATCATTAGAGCAACAGCTGCTTCTGATAATGCATTAATGTAATACATCACAGAGCTGGGCGCCTGGCTGCTACATTACTCAAAAGCTCATCTGATAGGAAAGGGAAAAACCGAGTGTGCTTATAACTTGAAAAGTTGGGCTTTGTTGTATACTTACGGTTTAGTATTGCTTGGCACTTGAAACTTCAGGGTCCAGATTGTTCCCCTTTATAAACTGTTTTCCCAGGCACCGCTGTTTGTATTTCCTGAACCAGTCTATTCATCTTTCCTGTGTCCAGAAAGTTACTTTATCTGTGATCAGTTCTGGAGTAAAGGACGTCATGTCACAGTCTCTGCTCTTTCCCATATTTGAGGAGCTCCTAGCATAATTTAAGCTCAGTGTCAATATGCTTAGGGTTGGAGTCGAGGTTCTGCAATTTGCTGGTTGTGCTGCTTTGGATAGAGGGGTAGAGCAGTTGTATAATTCAATGAGATATTGAATGGCAAGCACTCAACATATAGTAATAAGTCAGTCAAAATAATTAATATTTATTATTATGTGGAAGGGTGCGGTGGCTCATGCCTGTAATCCCAGCACTTTGGAGGCTGAGGCAGGTGGATCACTTGAGGTCAGGTGTTCAAGACCAGCCTGGCCAACATAGGGAAACTCCATCTCTGCTAATAATACAAAAATTAGCCAGATGTGGTGGCGTGCACCTGTAGTCCCAGCCACTTGGGAGGCTGAGGCAGGAGAATTGCTTGAACCTGGGAGACAGAGGTTGCAGTGAGCCAAGATTGTACCACTGCACTCTAGACTGGGCAACAGAGTGAGACTTGGTCTCTAAATAAATAAATAAATAAATAATAAAAATAAAAAAAATTATTGGTATTTTCTAGCCCTCCACTTACCCAGTTAGGTATCCCAGGACTTGGTTAGTAGCAAGTAGCGTATTACAAGCAACAACAGTAGCAACAGCAGAGTTCTGTGAGCACATGAGTTAGAAAACATCAGGAAGAAAAGCTCACAGAGACTTGTTTATGGCAGGACTTAGTCTCTAAAATGCTAAATTATGTGTGTTCTAGAGAAGACTGGAATAAACGCTAATTACCAAACTATTTGGCCTTAGAACCCCTTTTATTCTAGGGTGGCATGGTAGAGAGAGATGTTCCTTAGAATACCATTAGGAAAGAAATTCCAGGGTGGTCCAATTCCCTTTGGAATTCTAAGGTATTCTAAGGAACATCATGGTCTCTATCCTGCCATCCTTGAAAACAATATTTGAGGCCAGGCATGGTGGCTCATGCCTGCAGTCCCAGGACTTTGGGAGGCCGAGGTGGACAGATCACTTGAGGTCAGGAGTTTGAGACCAGCCTGGCCAGTGTGGTGAAACCTTGTTTCTAATAAAACCACAAAAATTCGCTAAGTGCAGTGGCATATGCCTGTAATCCCAGCTACTTGGGAGGCTGAGCCAGGAGAGTTCCTTAAACTTGGGAGGTGGAGTTGCAGTGAGCCAAGATCATGCCACTGTACTTCAGCCTGGGCAACAGAGCGAGATTCTGTCTATCAGTGTATCAGTAAGGTCTTGCTAAGGGTGATAAAGTGAATTAGATGTGGAACAAGGTTAGAAGTGTAGGTTCCTCTCTGCTTCCGCCTGCACTTCTCAAAGTCTGATCTTTGATACTTCCCTCCCAGCATCACCTGGGGAGGGGATGGGTAGGAACACAGATCTCAGACACAGGGCATCAGAATCTCCTGTCTCAGAGCCCAGGAATCTGCATGGTGACAAGACTTCCGGGTAATTTTCTAGTAAGCTAAATTCCGGAAACCACTGGACTGGACCACGCATCTCTGTAGCTGTATTGTGTAGGCAGAACTGAGCTTGCTGCTCCTTCCAAAAACTCTGGTGACTTTGGAAAAATGGTTGACGATGGCTCCTCACCACCTCTCTGCCTGCCCCATGACCCTGAAGGAGTTCTGTGTCTCAGGAGAATGCTGGAGGCCTTCATGGGCTTTCACAGGCCAGCCCATCATGCAGAGTCTCTCCAGAGACCGCTCCCTGCCCTCCTTGGTCATTGTGGGTGTTATGTGTCCCTGTGATCCCTGGTAATGCTCCTCCAGGGAAACCTGTGTGTGTGGTGCTGGGGAGATTAGTTTGAAATGGAGAGACACGTACGCGGGGCCTTGCCAAGTCGCTCTGGAGAGAGCATGGTGATGCTTCGGTTTCCATGGAAACCAGGTGACTGTAAGCTCACCTTTGGCCCTGAAAACAGCCTCCAGCTTCTGGGAACAACTGCAAGGCTGCTGCTTACTATGAGAGGGGAGAACACCAACGGAGAAGACAAAACCAACTGCTGATTGGGAAATAGGCTCAGCTGTCTGTTTCGAACTGCAAGAAAAGTTAGAAGAGTGCTCCAATCCAAAGATACAGAAGGTCAGGCAGGACCACCAGCCAATGCAGGCAGATGTGGGGCAGGCAACTACCCCCACTGTCCTGATCTGTATTGACAGACACCACCATCAAGGTGGCTCCCTTCTCTAGGTTTTCTACTCAAAAAGCCTTTTTTGGCTTTTTGAGTTGAAATTTATGAACATCACAGGCTTAGACAGTTTTTTTTGACTGTTCCTTTATTCCCTGCTGAAATTGATATTTCATGATATCCAGACATTGCCATACTGGCTTCAATTCCCTCTTTGCGTGTGTTCTTCCTCTTTCTCATATGTGAGCAGCTGTGGATAGCACCATGCCCCTAATTTTGTAAAGTAAGCTTTCCAAAGTGGAAGGATTGCTTGCAGGCTAGGAGTTCAAGACCAGGCTGGGCATCCTAGGGAGAATCCTGTCTCTTCCAAAAAAAAAAAAAAAAAGGAAAAGAAAAGCCAGGTGTGGTAGCGCATGCTTGTATTCCCAAATACTCGGGAGGCTGAGGTGGGAGGATCACTTGCACCCTGGAATTGGAGGCTGCAGTGAGCTATGATCACACCACTGCACTCCAGCCTGGGTGACAGAGTGAGGCCCCATTTCTTAAAAAATACAATAAAAATAAAAAGTAAAAAAATTAAGCTTTATATTTGGGGATAATTTTGGATTTGCAGAAATGTTTCCAAGTTAGTACAGAGAGTTCCTGTATACCCTACATATGGTTTTCCCCACTGATGACATCGTCCGTCAACAGGGTAGGTTTGTTGCAATGAAGGGACCAGCATTGCTATATTACTATTAAGGCCACATTGTCTTCAGATCTCACTGGTGTTTCCATTAATGACCTGTTTCTATTCCAAATCCAATCCCAGGCACCACATTGCATTTAGTTGTCCCCTTTCCCTAATCTCCTCTGTTCTGTGAAAAAGACTCAGAGTCTCAAAGTGTTTTTGTCTGTTTGTTTGTTTGTTGTTTTAAATGACGACAGCATTGAGGGGTACAAGTCTGGCGTCCTGTACATCCAGTCTGGGTTTGGCTGATGTGTTTCTCATGATTAGCCTGGGGTTTGGAGTTGTGGGGAACAACACTGCAGAAGTGAAATGCTCTTCTCATCATATACCGAGAGCTACACCCCCGATACTGTTCATCATGGTGCCCACTTTGATGGGCTGAGGGGGTGGCTGCCAGCTTCTGCACTGTGAAGTCACTGTGTTTCCCATTCTACGCTGTATTCTTTGTTACTAAGTTAGCAAGTTATGGTGCTAAGAAAGTTACTAGGCCTAGGCCCCTCTCACCTTCTCCTCCATTTTTGCAGAACCATGGACAATGGTTTAACTGAAAATGGGAATGAGTGTTCCTTAAATGAGACAGCTGCTTTCTCTTGGGGCAGAAATGATTGGCATAAAAGCTTCCAGTTAAAACTCCCTTACCTGTCTGAGGCGAGCTCCAAGGATGCCCCTGCTCGCCCGGTTCTTGCAGTAAGAGTAAACCCCAGCACGTTTCTGGAATGGAGGATTTTTTCCTGATCTGATAAACGTGAGAGGTATCATTTGTTGCAGTGATGTGAAATGTATGTTTCTGGGAATGAATGGGAGACTCAGATTGTAGTGTAGCCCTCTTGACAACCATAGCCAGCAGTCAAAATTTGTTATTTTGTCATTTCCTTCTTTTTATCTCAAGAGAGGAAACATTCATTCAATGTGATTAGTGACTGTTGAGGGGCTTAACACCATAATAACTAATTCACTGAGCATTTATTATGTGATGTGAGGATAGTTTATATGTATTGCCCTCATGTAATCTTTACATTCTCTCAGTTAAGTTTCACCATGTAGAAATTAAAATGCAGCTGGCTGGGCATGGTGGCTCAGGCCTCTAATCTCAGCACTTTGGGAGTACGACGCAGATGGATTGCGAGGTCAAGAGATCAAGACCATCCTGGTCAACATGGTGAAACCCCATCTCTACTAAAAATACAAAAATTAGCCAGGCGTGGTGGTGTGTGCCTGTAGTCCCAGCTGCTCAGGAGGCTGAGTTAGGAGAATCGCTTGAACCCTGGAGGCAGAGGTTGCAGTGAGCCGAGATCGTACCACTGCACTCCAGCCTGGCAACAGAGTGAGACCCTGACTCAAAGAAAGAAAGAAATTAAAATGTATTTAAGGGGCAGGAGGTTAAATTACTTCCCCGTGGTCACTCACACAGGTAGCACGTGGCAGAGCTGGGATTTGAAGCCAGACAGTCTGACACCAGAGTCCAGACTCTTGCCTGCAGAAACTGCTGTGCTAGGGAATTTGATCAAAGGGTTCCTGAAAAGTCTTCCAGTCAGCTCCACCCTCCTCCCTCTCTCTAGGAACTTAGTCTCCTTTCTGCCAACAGCCTTTCTCTGGAAGGCAGGAAACTGCAATCCTAGCTATCATAAACAATTCTGTTTATTTAGCTTGGGGCATAAAGGTCAAGTGTTAGGATGCTTTAATGTCTCCTACCACTGTTTGCACCTCCCTTGGCTAAGTGATTGCCATCTCCAAATCGACTCCTTCCTTCCAGCAGGATCTTGTGACCAGGCCACAGCTTGCAGAGAGAGCAGGAAGCGGCAGAAAGGTGCAGATGGTAATGACCTCCCAGGCAGGTAGGACTGGTCGTGGTGAGTTCGGCGGGGGGAAAGTGCAGATAGCATCAGTGGGATGGGAAGCTTCAGGGTGTCTCCGGATCCTGCAGGAGGCCGAATTCTCTCACTCTGGCCCCGGGCAGACAGCAGACCTGAGAGCTGTTCACAGTTTTTATCGGCTCCCTGTGGGACAATGAGATCCTCCGCATTCTCAGAAGTTAAGTAGAGAAAATTGGACTTCTTGAGTATTTCCCAGAGTTGAGGGGTCTGCTTGGTGACTTTGGAAGGGGTTTGTGATAATTTTAGGTAAGACACAGACCAGGCATTAGACAACATTAATTAATATCATGAGGAGGTTTCATTCCCTCTTAGTGCTTCTGGTGGCCTGAAAGAGGAAATAGCAGGTAGGTGTGTGTGTGCCTGTGAATGTGTGTGTTTAATGCCTCTTAAATCTTTCTAATGTCCCCTCTTAGCCCCAGAGGGAGTAGACCTCAGGCTCAGACGCTCTGTCGGGCAACCCTGTGGCCCTGCAATTTCACATGGGTTTGTTTACACTAGGCTTGCTTTTTATAACTACCTTCTATGTGCCACAAATAGGGTTTCCATTTCTGGAAGTGATGTGGAGTTTCAGAAGGCGGAGTGTGATCTGCAGACCCGGAGCCTGCCTCCCTGGGAGCTCATTGGAAATGCGAATCAGACTCCACCCCAGGCTACATTCCTGTTGACAGGATGCTCAGTGTTTCCTATACCTTTGATATCAGTTTGGGAAGTACTGATACAGATTTCCCTTTTTAGCATCAATAATTAACTAAAAGAAATTGGCTGATTTAGGGAAATATATGATTAAATAATAGAACAGGCTCTGCGCCTTGGCAGCAGCAATGTGAAGGGTCAACAGGAAAGACAGGGGTTGGAGACAGGCTGGGCTGGATCTTTGGGGTATTATGGAGAGCTGGCATCTACAAAGTTTCTGGAGCCCTAGCCCCTGGGGACACAGGCTCTGCAGGTCTGGGGTGATGGTCTAGAATCTGTATTTGGAAAAACAAACTTCCCAGATAATGCTAATGTTTAATGAGGCATGGAAACTATTGGATTAGATTATTTATTTCCTCCTGAAGTTGTATGATGTTTTATTTTATTTTACTTTATTGTTTTATTTTTGAGATGGAGTCTCATTCTGTCACCCAGGCTGGACTGAAGTGACGCCATCTCAGCTCACTGCAGCTTCCGCCTCCCAGGCTCAGGTGATTCTCCTGCTTCACCCTCATGAGTAGCTGGGATTATAGGTGCCGACTATCAGGCTGGGCTAATTTTTATATTTTTGGTAGAGATGGGGTTTCACCATGTTGGCCAGTCTGGTCTCGAACTCCTGACCTCAAGTAATCCATGCACCTCACCCTCCCAAATTACTGGGATAATAGGTGTGAGCCCCTGCGCCCGGCCTTGTGATGTTTTAAAACAGTGGTCCTCAACTAGATTCCCCTGAACGGACGTTTGACAATGTGCATGGGATGTTTTTGGTTGTCAAAATAGGGGAGCTGCTATTTGTGTTTAGCGGGTGGAGGTCAGGAAGGCCGGTAAACATCCCATAGTGCACCCCCTCACCACAAAGAACTTTGCAGTCCCAAAGGTCAGTGGTGCCAAGAACGAAAAACCCTTATCTAAAGGGTGTTTCTGTTATCCAAGGAGTCTGTGTGCAGATTGAGGAGTCTGTCAAAAGGCCACACATATCTGCTCCAGACTCGGCAGTTGCCATCTCATGGGGCGCAGAGCCAGAAGCCTTATAATGGCCTGTCAGCTTCTGTGGCATGTGGTCCCATTGACCCTCTGACTGCGTCACACCCTACTGCCTTCACCCAAGCATGCTTAGAAACAGCTACATTGCCACCAAGTTGTTTCTGGAATAGTCCAGGGATGTTCCCACCATAGGGCCTTTGCACATGAATTTTTTTTTTTTTTGAGATGGAGTCTCGCTCTGTTGCCCAGGCTGGAGTGCAGTGGCGCGATCTTGGCTCACTGCAACCTCTGTCTTCTGTGTTCAAGCAGTTCTCCCTTCCTCAGCCTCCCAAGTAGCTGGGATTACAGGCACCCACCACTGCACCCAGCTAATTTTTGTATTTTTTGGTAGAGAAGGGGTTTCACCATGTTGGTCGGGCTGGTCTTGAACTCCTGACCTCAGGTGATCCGCATTCCCCAGCTTCCCAAAGTGCTGGAATTACAGGCATGAGCCACTGCGCCCAGCCTGCACATGATTTTTTAAAAGCCCTCTCATACCTAGAATGCTCATCCATATGGGCTCTATCCATTTTCTTCAAGTGGGCTCTTGCTGAAATCTCATCTCACCACTGAGGACGTCTGACCATCTTGACTAATAAGCAGCCCCCTTTTCATCTCTCTTTCTCCTTACTGTGCTGTGTTTTCCTTACAGAACTTACTAGAAATAGATGTTTACTTCCCATTTCTCTCTACTAGAATGTAAATACCAGGAATGTGGAGACTTTGCTGTGTTCACTATTATATCTGTTATGTCTCAAGATGTAGTAGTGTCTGGCAGACGAATGCTTTAATGAATCATGAGTGAATGAATGGGTGAGTACATGAACACCTAAGTTATAGTCCCAGATGTACCATTGTCCAGTAGCCACTCCCTCTTTGCCTCAGTTTCCTCCTCTGTCAGATAAGAGGGTCACACAGACCACCTGTAAGTCATCCCAGCTCTGATGTCTGCAACTGTGATTCAAGAGTGAGTGCGACTTCGCTTCTCACCTGCATCCCTGTCTCTCCAATTAACTCCCTGCATTATCCCAGCTCTGCGTCCCTGCCCCCCATTACCCCAGATGCCTCCTGTCAGAGCTGAGAGGCCACAGGGAATTAGGGATGTCAGAAATCCTCAGAAAGTGGCAGATCCATTGTGTGCACCACTGAATTGGGTAATTAGGGAGGGTGGCATTTTAGTCGTTTTAAAAGCTTAGTGGGTGGGGAGAAAAAATATTCCCTGACAGCTCCTGCACATCCACTTAGACGTGGAGCTTCTCCGCGGACAAATCTAGTTTTGTCACTGAATGGTGCTTTATCAGTCTCCCAAGGAATCTGTGAAGGAAAGGAGATAAGGGCTGGGGCCCTGGCACTGACTCATGGATGCTTCCAGTGAAGAGAGGGGTACGGTGGGGTAGGCGGGGAAAAGCCCCACAGCCCAGTTTGGGGATCACCACTCTATGGTGCAGGAAATGCTAGCACCCTGGGCAGGAGGATGGCTCCATAAGCTAAGGTGCTCAGAAAGCGTGGTCCTTGTTCTTCGAAACCAACTTCGTTTCTGACCGTCATTGTTTTTCTGTAACTCAACCTGCATCCTGCTTGGGGCTTCCTCATACCCAAGAGAGCATCGAGTTGGAATTAGATTGGATTTGATTGTTTCTTCCACTCCTGGAGTCATGAGTATCCTGAACAGTGATTCTTAACAGGGCCAGGCTGTCGGGGGTGTCAGGTCTGGCTGTACAGGCATTCCTTCCTTCCTTCCTTCCTTCCTTCCGTCCTTCCTTCCTTCCTTCCTTCCTTCTTTCCTCCTCCTTCCCTTCCCCCTCCCCTCCTCCTCGTCTTCCTCCTCTCCATCCTCCTGTTTCTCCTCCCCCTCCTCTCCCTACCTCTCCTCCTCCCCCTCCTCCTCTTCCTCCTCTTCTTCTTCTCCTTCCTCTTCCTCCTTCTTCTTCCTCTTCTTCCTCCTCTGCCTCCTCCTGCTCCCTCCCACTCCCCCTCCTCCTCCTCCCTCCCACTCCTCCTCCTCCTCCTCCTCCTCCTCTCCTTCCCCTCCCCCTTCTTCTTCTCCTCCTCTTCCTCCTCATGGAACCAGGGGCAATAAAAGTCCCTATTTCTTTTCTGCTGCCTAAATACACATTACCTCTCTCCATATTGGGGCTTGTGCTTTTAGAGACAAAGGACAGGTGAGAAAGTCTTTGCAGTAACCGACTTTTCCAAAGCAATGAACTACTTCAGTAGAGGAAGCAAAGAAGGAAAAGTGCAGGGAGAAGAGGAATGCATCAATTAATTTACCAAATCGTTATCCAGCCATAGTTATCCCAGTAAACTGTCATGTCCTGAGCATTCTCTGTGTGGCAGCTGCCATGCAAAAGGTTTCATTGGCAGGAATTACTTACCTAACCGTTGGAACAATCTTATGAGAGAATAATAACTGCACATTTTGGTATTATCTTACTATGGGTCTGCACGGGGTTAAGTGCTTTACCTGTACAGGCATAGCTCTCTTAACAATGGGGACACATTCTGAGAAGTGCATCGTTGGGGAATTTTGCCATTATGGGAACATCACAGAGGGCACTTAACACATACCTGGTTGGTATAACCTTCTACACACCTAGGCAGTATGTTCTGGCCTTTTGTTCCTAGGCTACAAACTTATATGGCGTTTTTCTGTACTGAATACTGTAGGCCGTTGGAACACAGTGGTCACATTTGTGAATCAAAACACACCTAAACATAGAAAAGTTACAGTAAAAAGACAGAATAAAAATGGTACACCTGTATAGGGCAACTCCATTATAATCTTTTTTTTTTTTTTTTCTTTTTTAGATACAGAGTCTCACTCTGTTGCCCAGGCTGGAGTGCAGTGGCGTGATCTTGGCTCACTGCAACCTCCGCCTCCCAGGTTCTCACCCTTCTCCTGCCTCAGCCTCCCAAGTAGCCGGGACTACAGGCGCCTGCCACCATCCCCAGCTAATATATATATATATTTATTTATTTTTAGTAGAGATGGGGTTTCACCATGTTAGCCAGGATGGTCTCGATCTCCTGACCTCGTGATCCATCTGCCTCGGCCTCCCTAAGTGCTGGGATTACAGGCGTGAGTCACCATACCCAGCCAACTCCATTATAATCTTATGGGGCCATTGTCATGGATGCCATCCATCCTTGGCGAGAAACTCATTCTGCAGTTCAGGACTGTATTAATTCAGTCCCTTCTCTCCACAATCCTGTAAGGTATAATAGTTGCTATTATGATTCCCATTTTACAGATGAAGAAATGGGGCACAGAGGAATTAAGTGATGGGCCCAAAGCCACAGAAGCTGGTATTAGGTTGGGGCAAGAGTAATTGGAGCTTTTGCAAACATAAAGGCAAAAACTGGAATTACTTTTGCGCCCATCTAATGGCAGAGGGAAAGTTCAAACCCAGGCAGCCAGCTCCAAGGCTAGAAGCCAGGACTGCCCCAGCAGCCCCCAGGGGAGGGAGAGCACCTGCCTTTTTTGGGACATTCCTAGTAGTACTCTCCCTCCATCTTGCCATTTGGGAAGCTGTGACTTTTAGGCAGTTGCACACGCATGGTACCTGGAGGCAGGCTGCCCCCAAAGACAAGAATCCAGTGCATCCTCAGTGCCCTGCAGTGGTGTGATGGAGAAAATAAAACATCTGGCTGCCTCGGGGCCGGGGGGGGCGGTGGTGGTGCACGGAAAGGCCAGGTGCTCAAGCAATAATGGCTTGGCCATCACACTTACGTTTGAGAAGAATGAGGCCAAGGCAAACCAGTGCTACTTTTCGTCTTTTCATATGGACTTAGGAATTCATTAGTGTCCACTAGTATACCATCTAGAGAGACATTTATTTTATAGAAACAATAGCACCTTTTTGAGTACCCAAAATTCCTCTTTATTTTCTATTGATTTTTTTTCTTTGCTTTTTTTTTTGAGAAAGGGTCTCGCTCTTGTTACCCAGGCTGGGTGCAATGGTGTAATCTTGGCTCACTGCAATCTCTGCCTCCCAGGTTCAAGCGATTCTCCTGCCTCAGCCTCCCAGGTAGCTGGGTTTACAGGCATGCACCACCCCACCCGGCTAATTTTTGTATTTTTAGTAGAGATGGGGTTTCACCAAGTTGCTCAGGCTCGTCTCAAACTCCTGACCTCAGGCGATCTACCCACCCCAGCCTCCCAAAGTGCTGGGATTAGAGGCGTGAGCCATCGCGCCCAGACTGTTGAAATTTTTATTGAGACAATTGTACATTGACATGCAGTTCTAATCAGAAACTATGTACACTTTACCCAGTTTCTTCCAATGTCAACATTTTGCAAAACTATAGTACAATATCTTAAGATATCTAGTCATTCCATTACTGTAAGTGTCCCTTTCATACGCACATTCACCTCCCTCTCACCCCTGCCTCCTGTTACCCGTGTTACCACTGATGCATTGCCTGTATCTAAAATGTTGTCATTTCTAAAATGTTATATACATAGAATCACATAGTAGGCAGTCTTTTAGGATGGGCTTTTTTTCACTTAGCATAATTCCCTGAAGATTCTCCCAAGTTGTATGTATCAATATTTCACTCTCTTTCATTGCTGAATAGTATCTCGTGGTCTGAATATACACAGTTGCACCGTTCACTTGTTGAAGGACAACTGGGTTTGTTTTGGGGTACTGTGGGCGAAGTTGCTGTAAACATTGGTGTACAGGGTTTTGTGTGAACATAAAGTTTTAATTTCTTTAGGACAGATGCCGAAGCGTACAACTGCCGGATCGTATGGTAATTGGATGTTTAGTTTGTGAGTCACTGATACACTGTTTCCTAGAGTGGCTATGAGGTTTTCCATTCCTAGTGGCATTGTATGAACATTCCAGTTTATTTGCATCCTCACCAGCTTTTGGGATTGTCATTATGGTTTTTAATTTTTTTTTTTTTTTTTTGAGATGGAGTCTTGCTCTGTCGCCCAGGCTGGAGTGCAGTGGCGCGATCTCGGCTCACTGCAACCTCCGCCTCCCGGGTTGACGCCATTCTCCTGCCTCAGCCTCTCCGAGTAGCTGGGACTACAGGCGCCCGCCACCACGCCCGGCTAATTTTTTGTATTTTTGGTAGAGACGGGGTTTCACCGTGGTCTCGATCTCCTGACCTCGTGATCCGCCCGCCTCGGCCTCCCAAAGTGCTGGGATTACAAGCGTGAGCCACCACGCCCGGCCTGGTTTTTAATTTTTTGCTATTCTTACAGGTTGTAGTGATATTGCCTTTTGAATTTATAGTTCATTCCCTGATGGCTAATGATGTTGAATACCTTCTTATGTTCTCATTTACCACCTGCATCTACTTTTTGTTGAATTGTTTGTTCACGTATTTTGCCTCCTGTCTAATTGGACTGTTTTTTTTCTTTGTTTATTACTGAGTTTTGAAAGTTATTTATATATCCTGGATATTATTCATTCGTTATTGTGGGGTATGTGGTTTACAGATATTTTCCCCCAGCTGTAGCTTGTCTCCTCATCTTCTTTCCGGGATCTTCTGCAGAGCAAAGGTTTTTAGTTTTGATGAGGTCCAATTTACGAATTTTTAAAAATGGATCATGTTTTGGCCTGAAAGCTCTTTGCCTAGCCCTAGATCTATCATTTTCTTTTATATTTTTCAAAACATTTTATAGTTTTACGTTTTACGCTTAAGGTTGTGATCTATTCTGTTATAAAAGTCATATGTGGGGCACAGGGGCATGTGGGCATGTGTCTGTTTTTCTAGGTACTCGGGAAGCAGAGGCAGGGGAATCACTTGAGGCCAGGAGTTCGAGGCTGTAGTGCACTATCATCATTCCTATGAGTAGCCACCGTACTGCAGCCCAGGCAACATAGCAAGACCCCATCTCCAGCTCTCTTTTTTAAATGTAATGTTTAGTTTGAGGTTTATCTTTTTTCTTTTTGGCTTATAAATGTCCAGTTTTAACAGCACCATTTACTGAAAACTATAGCTAATTTTTTAACTCTTACTCTATCCCTGACACCCAGCTAAGCACTTTTCGATAGCATTTTATATAATCCCTGAAGTTACACTGACGTGGGAACTGTATTCCAAGTTTTCTAGATGCAGAGAGTGAAGATCAGAGAGGTCGCTTGATTTTCCTGAGGCCACACAGCCAGAGGCAAGCTGCAAATCTCTGCCTGGCTCTAGCCCACTGTCCTTCACCAGCTCTAGTTTGATTTCTGAGTGACTGTCTCTGCATACATGTGCTCCCCACATCATGGCAGAAAATTCAGACCGAATTCAATTCGCATTCTGTCTTGGGACTTCTCTTTGGGCTGTAACTAAATCAGATTTTCAGGAGGTGCAAGTGTAATATAATATGAAATATCTGTTCATCATTTAACTCAGGGAAGTCTTTTCCCCCTCACTAATATCCATGATAAAGCATATGCAAATGTCTGTAATTGAACATAATTAAAATAATGAGAGTTGAAAGAATGTGATATTCAAAATAAATGCAATAAGGAGTTGGACACAGCCATTATCCTAATTCAAAGTGATTACTTTATGATTACATTATCAGAGCCTCTAATATTTCTGTCTTTAATATAATTTTATTTACTTTTGGGAGGCAGGTGCTCTCTGATTGGGATGAATTCCTGTCTTAGGTCTGGTTACCACTACTTCGTCTAAGTTCCCAGAGGAAGGAGGGTTAGATTTTGATCAGAGCCATCTGCTGTTACCCCCTTCCTGCCACCAGCCTCCACTGGGACGATTGAGTGCTGTGACATGGACAGCCTCGCATCCTGTGAGCACGTCCAAGACCTGCCTGATCATGAGTGAGCTGGAGGAATTAAAGGCCAGGGGTTGCATCCCAGAAAGTGCCTGTCAGGGTGATATCTTTGTGGATCAATAATCTGAGTGATTCAGAGAGATTTTCTTTCCCTGCCCTTTCTCAATTTTGTTTTTTAAATATAAAGTTCAGCTTAAATGCATAGTCATAGTTAACCGAGACTCAGAGAGTATGAAACACAGCTCCTTGGCAGGTAGGAAAGTATATGTAGTGCAATATAGAGAACATTGCTCTGGCTTTAGGTGAGCGTGGTTCAAACCCTCCCTCTGCCCTGCATCTGCTGTGTGACCTTGGGTGAATTGCTTACCCTCTCTGGATTCCAAATTGCTTTTCTTTAAATGGTAAGATAAAAAATTACAAGCCAGGCGCGGTGGCTCATGCCTGTAATCCCAGCACTTTGGGAGGCTGAGGAGGGCGGATCACGAGGTCATGAGATGGAGACCATCGTGGCTAACACGGTGAAGCCCCGTCTCTACTAAAAAAAAAATACAAAAAATTAGCCGGGTGTGGTGGCAGGAGCCTGTAGTCCCAGCTACTCGGGAGGCTGAGCCAGGAGAATGGCGTGAACCCGGGAGGTGGAGTTTGCAGTGAGTCAAGATGGTGCCACTGTGCTCCAGCCTGGGTGACAGAGCAAGACTCTGTCTCAAAAAACAAAACAAAACAAAAAAACAGAAAATTACAGGGGGTTTCCCTATAAAATGAGAAAATATGCAGGAAGAACTTAGCATGAAAAGATGCTCAACAATGTTGAATGTGGAATGTCACAGGAAGTGGAGGCAATTTTTAATGTGTTCAAAGTTAGTTGCTATAAGAGATAGGATTTAGGGGCAAGAACCTGAGAGTGTGGGCTGTGGATTCAGCAAGGGCTTGCCGACCTAGAATGGGTGCTGGTGATGTGGGTGGGGACAGAAGACCTCTGCCATGCTTTTCTGCCCTTCACCTCCAATCAATAAAGGGAGGTGGCTTCCAGAGTTGACCTTAAATTTCTCTGGGGGTGGGGAAGATGATCTCACTCATTTGTCTGGCTTCTGGGCTCTGTAGCTTATCTTGGTCATGAGAATGATCCTGTTCTAAGTCGTCCAGGTAGAGGTTGACACCCACCGAACTCTTTATAAGAAATGAGGAACTAGTAACACCCCCCAACACACACACATACACACACACACACACCCCACCCCTGCTTTATAACAAGAGCAACCACCCAGGATGGTCGGAGGCTAAATCCAGAGGAAGCCAGTGAGATTTTGTGTTACCTTCCTTGGAGAATCTCCTCACACCAGCCTTTTTGTTTCTTAGTTAGAGACTGGTTCTCCCTCTGTTGCCCAGGCTGGAGTGGCACTGTCATTGTTCACTGCAGCCTCATACTCCTAGGTTCAAGCAATCCTTGCTCCTCAGCCTCTGGAGTAGCTGGGACTGTAGGCATGTGCCACCATACCTGGGTAATTTTTTAACTTTTTTATGGAGATAGGGTCTCACTTTGTGGCTCAGGCTGGTTTGGAACTCCTGGGCTCTTCAAGTGATCCTCCCTCTTTGGCCTCCCAAATTGCTGGGGTTACAGGCATGAGCCCACTGTACCCAGCCCATAAAGGCATATATGAAGATTTCCACTGGCCATAATGGAAAGAATCAGCTGGCCTTGGGCAATGAATGATAACAACATTATATACCATAGGCTGAGCACTGGACAAAGTATTTCAATTACGTGTTATGACCAAACTTATTCACGTTCGAGGATCCCCAGCCTCTATACTTAATACCTAGATTCTGGCTGGACCTATTCCATTTCTTTCTCTTTTCTGCCCTCCCAAGGGATTTCTGCTACAGCCTGACTGGTTCTGTGGGCTATAAAAATAGGAGGACAAGGAGAAGGACAAGCACATGGACTGCAGCTTTTTCAGAGAGAGGCCTGGAAAAATAGTTGCAGTGTATGGGGAAAGTGGGTGGGAGGGAGGCTCGTAAAGAGGGAGTGAATTTGGGCCAGGCACGGTGGCTCACGCCTGTAATCCCAACACTTCAGGAAGCTGAGGCAGGCAGATCACTGGTGGTCAGGAGTTCGAGACCAGCCCCAGCCTGGCCAACTTGAGGAAAATCCATCTCTACTAAAAATACAAAAATTAGCTGGGTGTGGTGGTGCATGCCTGTAGTTCCATCTACGTGGGAGGCTGAGGCAGGAGACTCACTTGAACCCGGGAGGCAGAGGCTGCGGTGAGATGAGATCACACCACTGAACTCAAGCCTGGGCCACAAGGGTGAGAATCTGTCAGAGGAAAAAAAAAAAAAAAGGAGTACATTTGGTTATGCCTCCCATCAAGATTCTCATGAAATAAAAAATTTTTTTAAATGGGAAATTCTCATGAAACAAAGAAACCGAGTTTATTTTGAAAGCATTCTTTGTGTGCTTGGCTCCCCTTGCCTCTGTTATTAAAGTTGGACCGTTTGGGGGATGACTGTAGGGTTATATACAATGCACTGTATTCAGTTGACCCTCGTGGCAATCCCACTAGGTGGATTTTCATATTTCCCATTTGCAGAGGAGCACCAAAGCTCTAGAACAAGACCACACAGGCAGGAAATGGAAGCCCATGACTGTAATATAAGTATCCCAGGTCTAATTGCACCCCTTCCCTTCCTTTCCCTTGCAAACGGGTAGCTACAGCTCACAGTTAGTGAGCAGAACAGAGCGCCATGGGCTGTGAGCACGTAGAAAGAATTAAAGAATCCTCATCACTGCAGCTTTGTGCTGGGAAATGGCAATTAGCCTCTAGTTTGTTTGGATTAATATCTCTGGAGACCTTTACTGAAGTATTATTTATTGATAAGGAACATGCATCGTGGCTGGATAGGAGCTGGGAGATCTGTACTCAATGATTGCAGTGGAGCAGTTGCACAAGGAGAAACTCTCTCCTCATCCAAAAGATGCCATTTGGTTTGGGAAATTATTAGATAGTTTCTGTTTTTTTTTTTTTTTCTTTTTTTGGAAGTTCTATAACTTCTGTGGGGAAGTTTGCTCTGTGAGTTGAGCCTGCCTGAGGTGCTAAACAGACCTGGGAAAATCCCAGCCCTGCCAATAATCAACAATGTTGCCTGGGGTTGATAAGACTTCTAACCTCCTTCAGCCTTAGCATGTAGCTGGGTGCAGGGCTGGGAAATTGGATATGGTGTATCTGATGCTCTAGCACCTGAGCAATGGAAGGCATTTAAAAGCAACCATTCTCACCATCACAGTTTTAAAACATTTGAACACTTGTTAACTTGAATTGCTGTGCACACACAGGCTAGAGAGAATCAGGTAGTTGAGAAAAAAATACAGAGATTTGTAAAACTGCACATACATTTTACACAAAGTTATGGGTTGAGCATTAATGTAAGGAGAGATGAACTGTAAAAATCCTTCACCAAACTGTGATCTTTAGGAATTGAATCAGACTACATTTACCTTGACATAAAATATCAAAAATTCTTAAGGAAAAAAAAGAGAAAAGAAGTAAAATAAAAAATGAGGAAAATAACTTCCTTCTTCAAAGAACAAAGAGTTTTTAAGTTCTTTAGAAGATTGTTTATGTGAGAATGATGCAGCTGCAGTGTGGATTGCAATGGATAGGAAAAAAAAGGTTAACATTGCTTAGGCAACTCTGTTCAACAAAAGCTACTTCAGTAACTGACTCAAATTTTATCTTTTTGTTAAAGCGAGGCCAATGGATAACCGTTTCTTAGCCATCACTCAGTACTGTGTAGAATGAAAATGCATAAGACTGAATTCCTTTCGACGGGATCCCCCAACTTAGATCTTGCAGGTTTTACCTGCGACTGGTGTGAGTCACCGAGCCTTCGTGTGTGTGTGTGTGTGCGTGTATGTGTGTGTGCTTTTGTGTGTGTTGGGGAGTTTGTGGTTGCTTCTCTAGGAATCCAATGAGAAACTAATATTTTGTGACAGGAGACACTATTAAGATTTGTGGCCAGGCGTGGTGGCTCATTTCTGTAATCCCAGCACTTTGGGATGCCAAGGTGGGTGGATCACCTGAGGTCAGTAGTTTAAGACCAGCCTGGCCAACATGGTGAAACCTCGTCTCTGCTTAAAATACAAAAATTAGCTGGGCATGGTGGCAGGCACTTATAATCCCAGCTATTGTGGAGGCTGATACATGAGAATTGCTTGAACCTGGGAGGTGGAAGAGGTTGCAGTGAGCCAAGATCATGCCATTGCACTCCAGCCTGGGCGTCAGAGTAAGACTCTGTCTCAAAAAAAAGAAAAAAATGATTTGCATGACAGTGGCAGACATCTGCTGACTTGAGTCAGTAGTAGGACATGGCAGCTCCAGGCTGGGGGACCCTGGGGTTCAGCCTGATCTTCCTCTTTGCTTACCCAAAGGCCCTCTCAAATCCACACCGTCCTGTCTAAGACTGAAACAGATACGGAACATGCCATGCCCTCAAGGTTGAACCAGTGACCTTCTGTCTTCTGTCTACTTACACATGATAAGTAAGTAGCAGCACGTGGATGCAGGGACCTCAGAGTAACTGTTACTCGCTGAGCTCTGAGCCATATAAACCCATTAATTTCTCTTTCTTTTTGTAGCATGTGTATGAAAACCGCAAGAGAGAATGTGCCTGTTTGCCTGCCTATTTGATAATGCTGTGTGTGTGTGTGTGTGTGTGTGTGTGTGTGTGTGTGAGAGAGAGAGAGAGAGAGAGAGAAGGAGACAGAGAGAGACAGAGACTTTCAAGCCTGTTTTGTATGAAGCTCTCAGTAAACACATCTGGTGAAGGAGGCGGAAAATACAGCCAAGTCTGTAGAATTCGCCTTCTTACCCAGCAAGCATGAGTCTGTGTTCATTGAAATGTTGGCCATTATTCTATTTGACTTCTCTGATGTTCTCAGGTTGATATGTTTAAGATTAATGAGGCATTAGTTCTCCATCAAGGAGCCATAATCAAGATTACCCATTTAGCTGCAGCGAGTTGTGTCGCTGCATTAATTAATATCATTTGACCTTTGTATTTTGGGTGGGATGATGTATCGCTGCATTTTTCTGAGCAGTGCCGTAAAATTGATGGCTTGAATATTGCCGCTCATATGGCCGAATGGTTCGTTTAAGTTAAATACCGTGCTTGTAATTAATATAGGATAGGTAAGTCTGGGAAGATGATGTATATTAATTCTTATTTAGTGAGCAGGTCCTGCTGGGTGGGAGATTCAGCGCTTGATTTGGATGCCTTATTGGAAGCACTTTGCTGCTGGGGATGTTGGCACATATGGGAAGGTTCCTCTGAAAGTACAACTTGAGGAGTCCTTTCCTAACTCAGAGATCATGTCTGCACAAAGAGTTAAATGATGCAGGATGGGAACGGAGCTTTGGGGGCTCATTCGACTCTCTCTGTTCCTGTTTTTCCAGCTGTAATGGGTGTATTGCTAACGCAGATGCCAATTCATTGGGTTTTTTCTTTTTGTTTTTGAGACAGAGTCTTGCTTTGTCACCCAGGTTGAAGTACAGTGGTGCAATCTTGGCTCACTGCAACCTCTGTCTCCTGGGTTTAAGCAATTCTCATGCTTCAACCTCCTGAGTAGCTGGGATTATAGGCATATGCCAGCATGCCTGGCTAATATTTGTATTTTTAGTAGAGACTGGGTTTTGCCATATTGGCCAGGCTGGTCTCGAACTCCTGGCCTTGGGTGATCTCCCTGCCTTGGCTTCCCAAAGTGCTGGGATTACAGGCATGAGCCACCACTCCTGGGCATTAGGTCTTGAGGAAACTGGAAGTTTCAGATTTTTCCACGTGGTCCTGGTACCACAATTTTAGCAGCAGATTTCAGTACCAGGTATATTTCTACACGAGCTTGGCAAGGTTCAGAGAATAAATATCTCTGGCTATGTAGGTCCTACAGTCTCCCTTGTAGCTACTCAACTCTGCTCTGCAGTGGGAAAACAGCCACAGATAATATGGCAATGAGTGTGCGTGGCTGTGTTCCAATAAAACTTTATTTGAGAAACCAGGTGGCATGCTGGATTTGGCCCATGGGCAGTAGTTTGGTGAGCCCTGCTCTACACCACAAATTCCTCCTGGGCAAGGCTGTTTTCTTCTCCACTATATTTCAGGGCCTAGCAAAGGGCCAAGTGCCTAATGAGAAATGCATACATACCTACGAATTGAGTGATCAGTTTCCACTCTTCTTCAGTGTGAAGAACAGATCAGCTGGCCCACAGCAAAAGTGACATCCATCAATGCAGGAACCAAAAGCCCCAGCTTCAGTCTCCTCTCACTAGCTGTGAGACAGGAGAAAAGGATGGGAGATATTTTTTCCCCTTTCCTGCAACCATGCATTGATCTTAAATGAGTTCCGAATAGATGAGTTCTGCCCAGTCTTCTTGAAGTACATTTCTGTTAATGTACCTTACACTGTAACCTGCTTCGAAATGTTAAGTGTTTTAAAAACATCTTTCCACATCATTAAATATTCCTTACCATTATTTTTATTTATTGACTGCTCAATATTTCACATTTTAAGCAATATTCTGTATGAAAGCATTTGTGTTGCTTTCTTTTTGCAAACTGCTAAACATTGTTGCACATATATCTTAGAGCCCGAATCCACATATTGTCTTGAAATAAATACCTGAATAGGGCAATTTCTGTGTAGAAAGGCAAGCTCATTAAGATAGATTGCCCGCCATGAATTTTAGAGTCCTACCAGAAAAGCATGATGGTAAGTGCTTTTATCAAAGGGTTTTTGAAGAGGAATTTAGAGAGAGAGGGAGAAAAAAATAAATCTGTTTAAGGATGATTATTATGCCAAGTGGAATAAGGATACAGAAATGTGAGAGGGGACAAAGGAAATCTTTGTGCATCTAACTGTTGCTGTGAGGACTTAGCTGTAGAATTCAATATTCTAAAATAGAATGGACAGACAGAAATCCTGGATGCTACAAGTCAACCCTTTGCTTCATTGCAAGTCCAGATTATGTTCAAGCTTGGTAGAAAATCTTTGATATAAACAGAAGAAGAGTTCCTGGGGCTCTTAGATCAAATTGATTTACACAGTACCATAAATAGGGTAGAGAGGGAGCTTGGTCATTCTCACCATTTCATTATGAGGAAAGTGTTTTAACCCATTTGGGCTACTGTAACAAAATAGCATCAATGTGTAGTTTATAAACAACAGAGATTTATTTCTCACAGTTCTGAGGGCTGGGAAGTCCAAGATCGAGGCAGTGTCCAAGATTGATTTGGTATCTGGTGAGGACCCACGTTCTGGTTCCTAGATGACATCTTTTGCTTTGTCTTCACATGGTGGAAGGAGAAAAGGAGCTCTCTGGGACCTCTTTTACAAGAGTACTAATTCCAAGCATGAGGGTTCCATCCCTGTGACATAATCACCTCTGAAGGATCTCACCTCCTAACACCATCACCTTGGGTGTTAGGATTTCAACATATTAATTTTGGGGGCACATAAACATTCAGACCATAACAGAAAGGGATACTGAACTGCAAACAGTGGTCGTTTTCCACAAGCTCTAACCTCTGCAGCAGGGAGAACTTTCTCTACATCCGCACCATGGCATTCATTTCACCAGACGATGTAGACCCCACAGAAGGCATGCCTCTGATTTGAAACCCATGAGAACCTGGGTCATGACAATGATTTGGGACAAGCATTGGGTTCCCCTTAATGACATATTCAGAACTGGCTTTGCAGTCTGGTTGGAAGAGTTCACGGAGGTGTGAGGGTGATATTTTTTTTTTTCTCCCAATAGACAGTGAGAGGTTTTGTGTGTAGATTAGTGGAGGTCCTAGCAGGGCACAGGCAGCATACTCAAATTAAGTAACTTGTAAATGAGGGGCTATTTGCAAAACATGGCCAGGGAATGGGGAAATCCCAAGGGCTAATTCTGTACCCTAGGGCTAATTGCAGCGTAGGCAGTTACCACCTCAGGGCTTGAAGGGCTAAGAGAGAGAGCAGTTAAGGGACCTTCAGGTAGAGAGAACTGTGGGATCTAACTGACGGTCACAGCAAGCTCACAGCTCCGCTGCAGGGAATCTGGGGAATAAATATTCCAACGTCACCCTCTTTCCTTTCTCCATCTCTGCTGGTGCTCTCCATCGTCCAAACCCACCAGGAAGCACCTCCATCTCTGCTGGTGCTCTCCACTGTCCAAACCCACCAGGAAGCCCATAGCTGTTGTTGGTCCAGGTCAGCCTCCTGCCTGGGGCACAGAACAGAATGGAGATGTTGGAGCCTGGACCTCTACAGTTAAGTAGAAGGTAAACAGCCCAGTGTGGCTGCATGGATTATTTAATTGTACTCTGTTGTCTAGGGCAAGGTACTTTGGTTTAGACTTGAGTCTGAAAGCATCATGAATTTGTAGCTACATGATAGGATTGATGGTATAATTAAAAAGAAAAACCAGAGCTTAACCACATGCTAGCTCTGTGACACGAAGATGGGGCTTGTGTGACTATGTGGAAGATAGTATGGCACACACCTGCACTTTATCTGACATAGTTCTTCTTGGTAGCTTCAAGAACTCCATGAAGAATCACCAAATGTCTAGAGCGATTCTGCACTCACATTGTGCCTCCTGGGTTGCAGGTGATAAATGAATTATGCCAAGGAAAACAAAATATTGATTTCAGCTTTAAAGATGGAAGAGAAATGGTTTTCACATTTTCCCAAGGCAACCCGTCCAAGAGCAAAATAAGCCTCATTCCCGTAAAGGTTTCTGTTAAATCTCACTCAACTAGGAGATCATTAAATCCAATATGTGAACCTGTTTGCTTGATTCTCATGTAGTTTAATGCCTGTACATTTAGTTTACTTTTTTTTTTTGCTGATAGTCAATCATATGCTGATTTTCAAGATATTAGAATATATAACATGAAATTTGAATTGTGACATCTCTTGAACAATATAAAAATGTGGCTGTTATTCTCACATAGGAAAAGCAGTCACATTGGAGTTAAGGATTTCCCACTTCATTTGGTGCCTCACCAGTTCCTCCTGGTCGTTGTTAATGTGCCTAAGTGAGAAGATTTTTGAGTTTCAAGACTTTATAAACCTACCAAGTCCCTGTACAGCAGAGTTTCAAGTCTGTATAAACCTACCAAGTCCCTGTACAGAAGTCCGCGTTCATTCTGGTTTCATTTGTTTTGTTCTGGGGAAGGCTCATGAACATACACTAGATTCCTCTGATGTGGAAGGTTTATCCTGGATCTCTCCCTTAGATCTCTTTGATAGTCTCTGATATTCTCAACAGCTGGATCTATTGCAATTCATTAAATTTGAGGAAAACTAAAGTAGATTACACTGACATTTACATTTGCGTCATCTATAACAAAAGAAATACAGTGAGGAATTATCAACAAATAATCAGTAGTTTAAATCGGATATTGGGGGAAGGCGGGCAAGCGAACTTGTATGTTGAGTGTTTAGAGCTAGAAGAGGCTTCGGACATTTCTAAGGCTAGGGTCTTTTCAACAAGATGATATAGTTCTTTTTCTCTGAGTGAAATGTATGTGGATGCCCAGCATATAAAATGGATCAAAGCTGAGGGCCTTTCACTGAAGCAAGGTTGTGGGAGGGTGCAGAGCTGCCTCCCTCACCCTTTTCCAAATCCTGAGTGCGCCGGTTTGTTGTCCTCCCATCCGAATGTCCTTTCTGCTTACAGAACATGAGAACTTCTCCGAGTCTCTGATTGTCCACAATTAAAGTGCAAATGGCATTTTTTGCATACTCCTTCTGGTCTGTCAGCATCTTCTCGGCACCCACCTCAGATGTTACTACGCATATAAATTCATGTGTCATATTGCAGTCAGATTTTAATCCATTTAATTCCAAATGGCATCTCCTTGTGTTCATCTGGATTTTTTCTAATTTTTTCATCTATGGAACATCTCCCTATGGAAGATACTGGACTATCTGCATTTCCCAGTCCAAAAAAACCTATGTGGATAAACTGTTATGGGAAACATTTATCCTGAATCATCTAAACACTCCATTAATCACAGACTGCCTGAGACCTCTGTTCAAGGAGCATGACGGAGTTGTTGAGTGAAGAAGGAGGCTCAGGAGTCATTAGCAATTCATTAGTGGAACCTTTCTGAATAGTCCTGTCTGTCTTCACTCCTTAGAATTCAGGCTCAGCCTCCTGCCAACAGTGCCTTTCCATTATTTACTCACCTCTTCCCTTCTCCCACCTTAGCTCTGCCACAGGGCTTTTGAACATACTTTTCTCACTGCCTAGAATTCCCCCTCATGTTTCTTCCCCAAACTAACTTTGGCTTTGTCTCTCAGCTCAGACTTCGCTTCTGCAAATAAAGCCTTCCTGAAGTCTTCAGACCAGGTCAAACTCTTCCCCCATTGAAACCTTTCATAGCATCTTGTAAATACTTACTTATTTGCAGGATTATTTGATTCATTTTTTTAACCTCAAATTTCCTTAAAAACAGATCATGAGACAAAACTTACACACTAAGGCTTTATAAAGAGGTGTAATGCCAGGGCAGCAAGAGTGAAGGAAGAAGCGTCGGCCGGGCGTGGCCGGGTGTGGTGGCTCACGCCTGTAATCCCAGCACTTTGGGAGGCTGAGGCAGGCAGATCACAAGGTCAGGAGATTGAGACCATCCTGGCTAACACGGTGAAACCCCGTCTCTACTAAACATACAAAAAATTAGCTGGGAGCAGTGGCCGGTGCCTGTAGTCCCAGCTACTTGGGAGGCTGAGGCAGGAGAATGGCATGAATCCGGGAGGCGGAGCTTGCAGTGAGCAGAGATCGCACCACTGCACTGCAGCCTGGGTGACAGAGCAAGACTCCACCTCAAAAAAAAAAAAAAAAAAAAGAGTGAAAGAATAAGGGAAGTCAGACAAGGAAAGAGAGCAAGCATATATAAGGTGGTATGTTACTGAGCGCACCACAGCTTTATAAGGAACAATGGTAAGTTGCTCCGTTATAGGGGATATTTTTTAGACAGGCTGTATAGGATGACTGTACCTTGCAGTGGTTTGTCGGAAGAGAGAAGGATGTGTCTGCAAAAGCCTTCCCTCCTCCTATTATCTCATAGGACACATTCACTCAGTGAGAGAATTAACTCATCTACATTTACAGGATGTGTTTTCCGGCCTCTCAGGGCAGCACCTGGACAAGATAGATCCCATGCCCTGGTGGTGTGATGCTTCCTCTGAACCTGGAAGCAGTGGGAGGAACCGTAGACTTCCTGAGTCTGGTTGGATTGGACTTGGGTTATGAAGTCGCAGCAGGCATGATGAAGATCATGCCATAGCTCAGCCCTGACCAGGGAGAGGCAGTAACAGCTGGGTTATGTTAAGATAGGAGGCACTGTGAGGGAATTTCCTTTGCCAGAATTTCCTTTGAGGAAAGGGGCAGGTGGTGCTGAACACATCTGGAGAGTATAAAAACTGGGTCCCATGCATGCCTGTCTTGTGTCTCCCACTCTCTTGCAAGCAAAATAAGGGTGAAAACTCTATGTTTTACTTTGCTGAATACTGTATAACTAGCCAGCCTCTAGAACAGTGCCAGGAAATAGAGTTACTTAAATATTTGTTGAATGGATGGATAGGTGGATGGATGAATGAGTAGGTGGATGGGTAGATGGATGGATGACTAGGTGGATGGATGGGTTGGTAGATGGGTATATGAGTGGGTTGGTGGATGGGTAGATGGGTGGATGAGTGCATGGGTAGATGGATGGATGAGTGGGTAGGTGGATAGGTAGATGGATAGGTGAATAGGTAGATGGTTAGGTGGGTGGATGCTTGAGTGGGTGGATAGACAGTTAGTTGGGCGGGTGGATGGATGAGTGGGTAGGTGGGTGGACAGGTAGGTGAGTGGATGAATGGGTGGGTGGATAGGTAGGTAGGTGGGTGGGCGTGTAGGTAGTTAGATGGATGGGTGGGTGGATGGGTAGATGAATGGGTGGGTAGATGAGTGGATGGGTGGATGGATAGCTGGGTGGATTGATGGATGAGTAGATGAGTGGGTGAGTGGATTGGTGGATCGATGGATGGGTAGGTGGGTGGATGAATAAGTGAGTGGACTGGTGGATGGGTAGGTGGGTCGATAGGTGATGGGTATGTGGGTGGATGGACAGATGGGTAGATATTTAAATTAAAATCTCTTAGCCTCTGTCCCCTTCTTTAAAATTGCTGGTAAGTTGTTGTTAGTTAGTAGTAACAATATTTGACCAACGGGAGAATCATCTTTGCACAGCATGCTCTGCCACATTTTAGCCTGGAGTCCTCCAGTGGCTGAGTTGGTCCTGGAATTCTGATAATTTCCAATGAGATTATTTTCTCTAGATTTTCACTTGTAGGACTTGTGTAAGAGTTATTGGCATAAAGACACGAGGATCAAGTGTCTTTATGCCAATAAAGAAACCACCAGTGGTGTGTGGCTTGTGGAGCTCTGCAATGTAATATTTTACAAGTGCCTTCCATGGGCCACACATAGTGTGAAGGACTTTCCACGAATTACAGAAGGCAAATCCTCTGGAGCAGCAGAATTGGGAGCTTGAACCCCATCATGTCTAACTCCAGAGTCCATGCTTTTAGCAATGTTTTCCTGAGATAAGTGTGTTATTAAAAATATACAAGATGCATTTTAGATACTACAGAGACAAGATTATTAACATTAGTGCTTATGTATTTGCTTAAATACATGGTAATAATGCTAGTTTTTAATTAGGATATTAATGTTTTCATTTCAAAATACATTAATTTAAATAAGGAAATAATTTTAAGAAAAAATATCAAGTCTATAAGAGTGCAGCTGGTACAAATATATGACAAAAGCCATGAGGGTGGTACACAAATGACTAAAGCCTTGGAAACACTGCAGTAAGCCAAACTGGAATATCCAATGGGACTCAGAACCGTCTGAGGCCCTTCTCATTCTCTCTTCTTCCCCTATTCTTTACTCCCACAATTACTGTAGGGCTTGAAATTTTCCCTTCAAGCATGAATAATCTATAGCTCTTAAACCTTTTTATTTATTTATTTATTTATTTATTTATTGAGACTAGGTCTTGCTCTGTCACCCAGGCTGGAGTGCCATGGCATGATTTCAGCCCCTGGACTGAAATCTTCAAACTATTGGGCTCAAGCAATTGTCCCTCCTCAGCCTCCGCAGTAGCTGGGACTACAGGCATGCACCACCTGCCTGGCTAATTAAAAGGAATTTTTTTCTTTATAGAGACGAGGTCTTGATATGTTGCCCAGGCTGGTCTCAAACTCCTGGACTCAAATGATCCTCCCGCCCCAGCCTCCCAAAGTGCTTGTTTTATAGGCATGAGCCACCGCTCCTGGCTACCATTTTCAACTTACAGTTGTGTCTCTTTTGTCCTAGATTAACAGGCTAATTCACTCTCCAGAACTGAGGGAGTGGTACAGAGGAATTAGAGTTTTGACATGGAGACCCACAGGAAGGAGCAGCTCTGGCTGTGTGTACTAGTTAACAAGACTCACTGTCCACATGGCATGCACCTTTGCATTTTGAACTCATTTTGGTGCCCTGTTGTTTAAAACAGGAAATCTTCTTTGCCCATGAGTTTGAATGAAAGGTTGAAGTAGGTGGAGATAATTGAGAGAAGTGAATCCATAATTGAGAGAAGAGAACTCATAATTGAGAGAAGAGAATCACTAAGATCTCTGTCACTCTTTATTCTCCTGCCCTTCTGTGTTTCCAGAAAGGACACAGCTTCTAGCACATGATAGGCACTTGGAAAAGTGAGGAAATCAATACAAAGTTCTTAAAATAGTGGCTGACACATTTTAAGCACCACATTTATGTTTGCTAATTACTTCAATATGATTACAATAGTAAATTGATTGAGTTAGAGCAAATGAAGTGGGAAGAGCATGGTTTGTGGACTCCCATAGGGGTTGTATGTTAAATATCCTCTGTGGTATCTGAGATATGCACTCTACGCATCCTTCCATCCTGTTCTCTACCCTTCATCAACAAGGTTGTAGATCCTCTGACAGCCATTTCAATTTTCCTTGGTGGGGGACACAAGAAATGGGAGGGAAGACTGGGCGCGGTGGCTCACGCCTGAAATCCCAACACTTTGGGAGGCTGAAGCGGGTGGATCACGAGGTCAGGAGATCGAGACCATCCTGGCTAACACGGTGAAAACCCGTCTCTACTAAAAATACAAAAAATTAGCTGGGCATGGTGGCGGGTGTCTGTAGTCCCAGCTACTTGGGAAGCTGACACAGGAGGATGGTGTGAAACTGGGAGGTGGAGCTTGCAGTGAGCAGAGATCGCACCACTGCACTCCAACCTGGGCGACAGAGAGTGAGACTCTGTATCAAAAAATAAATAAATAAATAAAAATAAAAAATAAAAGCAATTGGAGGGAAAGAGAAAAATGAGATCAAGGTGTTTGTTTCCCTGGTTCCCTCCTTCTAAGATCTCCTGTGCTCCTTACCTGAAGGTAGCTCTTCCTCCTGTCAATGCACCTGCTCCAGTTTCTCCTCCTGCATTTTGGTGACTACTTCTTGCCGCCGCCCATCACCACCCCTCCCCCCCCGCCCATTCTTTGAGACCTAGGCGCAAGGATGACTTCATTGACAGGAGTCTAGGGTCATTGCTCCACCCCTGCGACACCTTTGTAACTAGTGTCTTTTTAAATACAGCAGCAGCTTCCCGATCACCTACATTGGAATGTGCCAGGTCTTTTCTTTCCTACTGGGGTCCTGCCAAGTGCAAATCTAGCCTCTGCTATTCCCTAGCTCTGGGGCCTTGGCCAAGTTCTTTAACATCTCTTGGGTTCAGCATCTTCGTCTGCAAAACAGGTAAGCCAGGATCTCAATCTCAAATGCCTCAAGAGCCACACAAGTGGTCAAATGAGGGAGGAGGGTCTGTGCCCCCCAACTGAGGCCTCTTGTCGAAGGCCTTCAAGAGAGCAGGCCTAGGTGGCCCGATGTTTTGATTTGTTAAGAGAGTCCACAAATCCGGCTTTTCTATGAAGTCTCCTGACTTTGAAATGCTAGTTTTGGAAATATTGAGCAGGCCAAACTTTAGGTTTATTGGGAGTTTATTGAGAGGACTAGAAGGCAATGCATACAAGGTCGTGTTGCACGGTGGTTAAGAATATCTGCTCTAGGGTAAATAGCTAATGCATGTGGGGTTTAATACCAAGGTGATGGGTTGATAGGTGCAGCAAACCACCATAGCACGTGTTTGCCTGTGTAACAAACCTGCAAATCCTACACATGTGTCCTGAAACTTAAGATAAAATAGAAATTTTTTAAAAGAAAATAAAAAAGAATACCTGCTCTAGAGCCTGACTACCTGGCTTTGCCTGCAGGCTCTGCTGCTTACTACCTGGGTGACCTTGGACATTTCACTTAGCTTCTCTAAGCCTCAGTCTTCTTATCTGCAAAATGGAGATAATGTTTTATCCATTGCATAGAGTCGTAATGAGGGTTTACATAGTTAATATTTGTAAAGATTTAGGAAAGTGTACATAGAAAGCATTACTGAAGCATTTGTTAACTTAAAAAATGGGTCAATGTGATATGTCTGATGCAATACTTGGCATATCAGAGACTTTCAGTCTATGGACAGTCAATGAATGTCCAGAAGGTTTTAATGATGGCAATATATACATAGATTTCTCCAGCTTCTTATACGCTATTCAGTTAACATGCACTCTGAAAATAATGGAAGCCTTTAATTTTATTTCTCTCTCCAGAATGGCCTATTTAATGCCACTTGCCTTGAGATAGTGTCTGACTTCAGAGGTGCTCATCAGGGTATATTGATACTTGGCCCTAAGATTGTTCTAATAAGCTTTATTGACTTGGTGAACCTCGGAATACTTTTTATTGACATGCAGTGTAAATCATTCCATCTGACATTTGAATGTCCTTTCTGAGAAACGTGTTAGACCTTACATGGAATACTGAGCTGCTGGTGATATGTGCATTTCTTAGTCAAGCATGCAGTGTGTTAGATGAAGATGTCACATGCACAGCCTTGTCTTAAACCAAAATTGGATGAGGGAAAGGGTCATGGAATTTGTTTTGTTGTTAAAAAACAAAATAAAACAAAAAAACAAAACAAAACAAAAAAAACTTGGGGGAACTCTAAGAAGAGACTGTGTTTTAATGGGAATGTAAATATTTCTTCTGTCTTTAGAAATTATAAAAAGCCAAGAGTCTATTTCTTAATACCAGGAGCATGAGACGCACAGACAGTAATAGATTTGCTGAGAAAGTCACATGACTTCAAATGTGGAAGTTTACATTTTGTTCAAATGTATTCGTGGAAAGAGGGGAAAAACACCCTGCAGCTGAAATTTTCTAATACAATAGCCATTTAAGGAATGATCATGCCTTCCAGGAACTCCATTTCTTGGATAATGTTTCATAAGCCCATCTGGACAGTCATTCCCTTACGCAGTCATTGTGCCAATGTTTGTTGAGCATCTGCTATGGGCCAGGCACCTGCTAGAGCTGGGAGCACATTGACAAATGCAACAGTGTCCCTGCCCCCAAGGAGCTCATGGTCTAGCTGGGAAGATACAGAATTGATTATTATAATACAAGGCATGAAGTGTTATGGGTTTTCGACTTTGGCAGTGTTGACGTTCTGAGCTGGGTCATTCTTTGTTGTGGGGCACTGTCTGTATGTTGCAGGATATTAAACAGCCTCCCTGGCCTCTACCCACTGGATACCACAAGCATCCCTTCTCCAGTCATGACAACCAAAAATGTCTCTAGACATTGCCAAATGCCCCTGGGGGAAAAACTTTGCCCCTGTTGAGACTGCTCAGTAGAGATATTTACACAATTTCTTAGGAAAAGAGCAGTTGATTGAGCCAGGAGGAGTTGGGTGGATTTTTAAAAAAGGCTAATGGCATTTGAGCTGGGTCTTGAGTCAGGTATATGGCTCAACAGGTGAAGTAGAAGTTCAGCATGCCAGGCAAATGGGTGCAGTGGGATGACAGAAGAGACTATTTAGAGATGAATATGTCATTCTTTGTGGGTGAAATCAGACTGTATAGCAGACAAGGCTAGGAAGGCAGGCTTGGGCCAATTCATGGAGAGTCTTGTATGGTAAGCAAAGATGTTAGAACTAGATCCTATAGGTGGTGGTGAGGTTGAGAGGCAATTAGGTTATCCATTAGATAAGTGGTGTGCTAACATTTGTGTTGTATCGCCTAATTACTTGGCTGTTTAGCATCTGGATAACTTTGCTGGTAATAGAACCCCGTTTCCTATGGGGAAATCACCTCTCCTCCATTCTCAGACCAGATAGTTCAGGTGGGGTTGAATCTGCACTCTGGTTCCACAGACGTGGCTGGTCAGAGGGCTGCATCCACCAAGTCACAGTGATGGTTCAGCCCCGGGCGTGTGATCCCATCTGGACCAGTGAGTGCACACACAACGATTTGTTTGAGCCCTACTGTAGGAAAAAAAAAGAAAAAAATGTTCTCCTTCTGCTGGAGTTAGTAGTCGATAGAATATTACATGCCAGTCTGTGCCTATTGGAGGCATTTTGATGCATTAACCAAAGAACCTGCCAACGTGGACGATGACACAGAAGAAAGAAAGAAGAGATGGAGACAGAAGGGTCCTCACCGATGACGCATTTGGCTCCAGCATTGCCTAAAGCCAGTGTTCCTTATAATTATTACACATATGTGTCCATAAATCCCATTTTCAGCTTCAACTAGTTTGAGTTGAGTTTCTGTCACTCAGAAGGGGAAGAGAGAGACCTGACAAATGGAGTATTTTAAAATATTGGTCTTGGATATGTGGAGAGCGGGTTTTCATAATACCAGCTAAAGCTGTTGTTCAAGGCCAGATGAGAGGCGATAAGATACAACGAGTGGAAATGAGGGGAACCTAAGAGGATTGTAGGAGGGAATGAGAGTTTAATTGGGCATATGTTGAATTGCATGCTCAGCACAGAAGCTCTTTCGTCACATGGGTCCACCTTCTGTCCCCATATTTTCCTCCCATATCTCTGCCATCCATGTAGGATTATATCTCACTGGAACCAAGCTTTCTGGGAATGGGGATGTGACAATACGCATTTACCCTCTGTCCCCATCGTTTCCTTCCCTATCTCTGCCATCCATGTAGGATTATATCTCAGTGGAACCAAACTTTCTGGGAATGAGGATATGACAGTCACCCTCCAAGATGGCACTAAGTGATCCCTCTCTCCTGGTATCCGCAATCTGTGTAATCTCCCTTTCAGCTTGGCCTGAATGTATTGATTCGCCTCCAATAAGTGGAATAGGACAAAAATGATGAGATACCACTTCCAAGACTGAGTCATAAGAAGAAGTAAGTTTCCCTCTTGGGTGCTTGCTCTCCTGCTTTAAGGGGATCCAGCTACCACATCCTGAGCTGACCACTGGAGATACTAACATGACAAGGCACTGAGGGTGACCAGTAGCCCAAAGCCCCCGAGGAACTGAATCCTGCCAGCAGTCACACAACTGAGCAGGCAGCTGGATCCTTCTTCAGTTAGGTCTTGAGATGAAACTGCAGCCACAGTTGACATGTTGATTCCAGCCTTGCCAGAGACCTTGGACGAGAGGTACCCAGTAGATCCATGCTACATACTGACCCATAGGCACTGCGAGTTAATGTTTCTTGTTTCCAGCTGCTAAGTTTTGGAGTAAACACTTAACAATAGCAAGAGATAACTAATACAGTGGATATTTTGTTTCCACTTTAGTTTGCATAAGTAGTAGGCAGTCAATAAATACTTGTGGGATGAATGAATAGATTGGTTATAAACAGCAGCCCCAGATGCCTGGCAGATAGCCAGGCAATGACGATGTGCTTTGAGCTGGAGATATGGGTATAGGAACTTAGCCAAGAGGTGAGGGGTGCACAGAACTTTGATATCTGGCAGCCATGGGGACATCGATGACATCTGTAGGAAGTGATTTAGGGTAACTTATGGAGAACGAGATGGAGAGGAGCATCATTTAAGAAAGGTGGTGTGGGCCAGGTGCAGTGACTCACATCTGTAATCCCAACACTTTAGGAGGTTGATGTGGGCAGACCACTTGAGGTCAGGAGTTTAAGACCAGATCACTTGAGGTCAGGAGTTTCTCACCAACATGGTGAAACCCCATCTCTACTGAAAACACAAAACATTAGACAGGCATGGTGGCATGCACCTGTAGTCCCAGCTACTCAGGAGGCTGAAGTGGGAGGATCACTTGAACCTGGCAGGCAGAGGTTACAGTGAGCCGAGATGGTGCCACTGTACTCTAGCCTGGGTGGCATAGTGAGGCTGTATCCCCCCACCCAAAAAAAAAAAGTTAGTGTGTAGGCAGAGTGAATAAAGAGACAAGAAGGATGGAGCAGTTCAGAAGCAGGAAGGTGGCTAGGAGTGTGGTGTTCCTGAAGCCACAGAGAGCTGCCAGGAGATTGTTAATACATCCTATGATGAAGAAATAGCAGCTGGGATCCAGGAATGCACATGGGCATGGCATGAAGAAGATGCTAAGACAGTAGCTTCAGTGGAGTGGTGTGAATGGGAAATGGCAGGGGGTCACCAGATGGTGGAGAAGCTGGAGGTGATAAATGTGGATTACCATTTTCAAAAAGCTTGCTGGTTAGAGGCACATCCAAATCAAGAGTGTGGTTAAGGTTGAGGAAGAGTTGAAGGAGCTGGAGTCATATCCCGGGGCTTCAGCATGTGTATATCCTGACAACCACGGGAGTTTGAAGATAGAGCGGAGGAAAGGATTAACTGTTGGAAAAAAGACCCCACAGGAAAGATGGACACAGCACCCTGGCAAAGCGTTTAGCCTTGGCACAAAGAAGCGTGTTCAGATAAGTACCTACGTTTTGGTTCAACATCTGTCCTGTGCTGTTCTGTGTTCTCCGTGAACTACTCCAGGAAAAATGTGGTTGCTTTTATTGCCAAGTTGCTTAATTGCCTTACGGAATAATGGCAAGCAAGCTCGACTTAGAACTTTTGAACACAGAGACGAATCAAAGCAGGAAGAGGTAGAGAAATCAAATAGACGGATGGCCTTCTCATTGACAGCCTCTCGAGTTGGCTACCCCTTCTTTTATTCGTCTACTAATGGCTGCTGACATCTGTGAAATGCCTTTTCGACTAAAAATAGAGAGGGATGCAGGAAAATTCTACTGCTATCATAAGGCATATGGTTTGTCTTTTCCTTTTTTTTTTCCCCATCTTGTCCGTTGTAAAACAGCCTCTTGTGCAAACGGGTTCACAACATTCTTCAACAGTGATTCCAGGTCCAGGATGACTGCCACTTTGTGCTCTGTAAAAAACGCCTACCAAAAAGCCATGATGGTACCTCATTCCATTTGTCTACCACCTAAAACTGCCAACTCATTTTCACCTGGTTGCACTTTGCTCTCACACTTGTGAGTCAAGTGGGGCTTTGATGCAAAGAAGCAGTTTCCACAGGGCTTGACTGCCTCCAGTTGCCAGTCTGGGACAAGAATTTCTGATGCCTAATTTGTTTAGTTTTCCTATTACATTACATCAGTGTTTCTTAGTCCTACTTATGGCTCCAGGGACTTAGAAATGGCACTTCCTGAGTGTTCCCATGGGTTCCCTGCAAAATACCTGTATATTTTAATATATTCATGGTGCGTAATCAGTGCTTCAGAGAGAGCCCTGCTAACAATTACCTCCTTTCTGAGAGTTTGAGAGCACAGCAAGCAATCATGTTTTCAAAGAGAAGGGAAATATCCATGCACAAAGCCCTCAGATCTTAAAATCACTTTAAATCCCTCCTCCCCCCACCTCCAACCCTATCCACAAGTTATTCTGTTGTTGGACAAAATGCACTGATATTCCTTATCAGGCATTTGGAACATCTGTGACATGGGGCAGTGCGTGTATGTGTGTGTGTGTGTGTGTGTGTGTGTGTGTATAGGGGGATTTGAAAATTCAGATTCCCATTCTCATCCATATTTCCTGAATCAGAATCTCCAGCATGGAGCCCAGCATCTGGATTTTGGTAAGCATTACAGATGATTCTTACATACACTGCAGTTGGACAGCCACAGGACAATTTGACATTCCGTCAGTGGAGTTCCATGGGTGAGGAGAGATACTGGGGTTTTTCTTTCTTATCAGGCACATGGCTGCTGCTGCAAAGCTAACAGTTTCCCTTATTTCTTCCTGGGGACACTGAGAATACTGAGGGTGCTGTGTTGCCCCACACCTCCTATCCCCAGGTGTTTTCCATTAACATGCATGCAGGCTGGACTTCCAAATCTCAGCACCTGACAGCTCTCTTTCTTGGCTGAATTCTGCTCACTCCATGTCCAAGGAAGGCTGTAAGTGGTTTGGGATTAACACCTCCCCTCCCCAGGATAACCAACCCTTACCAATGGGTGATGGAAACTGGTGAATGTATATTCCAGCTCCCTTGCCCTGGGGTGGGGGTGGGTGATAACTCTGGGGAGTATGTTTTATACTCGCTCCAAGAATTCTTTATTGGGAATAATTTCCAGGTACCCACAGTGGTAACTTGCTTGAGGACACACTTTTTTTTTTTTTTTTTTTTTTTTTGAGACGGAGTCTCGCTCTGTCGCCCAGGCTGGAGTGCAGTGGCGCAATCTCGGCTCACTGCAAGCTCCGCCTCCCAGGTTCAAGCCATTCTCCTGCCTCAGCCTCTCCGAGTAGCTGGGACTACAGACGCCCGCCACCACGCCCGGCTAATTTTTTGTATTTTTTAGTAGAGACGGGGTTTCACCGTGGTCTCGATCTCCTGACCTCGTGATCCGCCCGCCTCGGCCTCCCAAAGTGCTGGGATTACAAGCGTGAGCCACCGCGCCCGGCCGAGGACACACTTTTTGTTGGCTTCTGTCTCTTCTCCATTTACTTCCCCACTCCTGGCCATTGGGCCATTGTTTCCTGGATTCACCTCCCCAGTTCACTACTGACATTCAAATACTTGTCTCATGGTCGGCTTCTGGAGGAAGCAAACAGAGTGTGTGCTGATTAATGAGCAGAGCTTGTTGAGCCACCCCTAAAGCAATGGTGTAGAAGAACCCTATCAGAGAAGGCTGAAGTAGATGGAAACATGCTTCATGGAAGGGAGTTCACTTTTGACTAACTGCCCAAACGGTATCTGTTAGATGTTTATGTTCACCTTCCAGAATCCAAAATTTTAGCCATTTATTTATATTGCCCTCATGTTATCTACTCTATAGTCCTAAAAGATATTCCCAGGGATTGTGATTTTTTTTTTGTTTTGTGGTTCATGTGTCTTAATCGAAGTATAAGGAATAAATAGAAATAATAAATGTACAAGTGGAAGTACAGTAATGTATACTGTGACCATAATTTACAGATATATTACTGCTTGGAGCATCTATAACCCACCAGTAACCACTGCAAATGCATACTCCTCTTTGTAAGGTTGCATATTTCATCCTAAATGGCTTAAATATCTTTACTTATCCATTTGTAATAAAAAGACTAGGACTTAAAATAAAGTTAAGTGCATTTGAAAGAAATCGATTGTCAATACTCTGTGCTGCTAATAGAGGGAACATTTTCGCCCCTGAGGTGTTGGTACATTAAGGCAAAACTATGTTTGTTCTGATTATAAATTCATTAACTATTTACACCTCATTGACTCGCAACTATTTTTCCCTCTTGATAAGTCTCATTTTTAACCTTCATGGTTGACTTTAGATGGAGCTATTTAAAGCAGCCTTTGTTTTTACAAAATGATTTTTAGTGGAACTTTAGAAAATTTACAGAGTGTTTTTTTTTTTTTTTATTGGCCTTTGGATCCCCTGTACATAAACAGAGGTTTTGGGTATATCAGACTGTTACAGATTTAAAAACGAAGTCTTCAGCTTAAGTTTGTAAGCTTTGAAAATTTACTTATTTTCCTCTGAGCCTCAGTCTTCCTTATCTGTAAAATGGGAATAGTACTACAGCTGCCTCGTAGGCTTCTCTGTAGTTAAAGGTCATGTCTCAGGCTTGGCGTAGAGTATGTTCTCAAAAATATTTTTATTTTTACTCTTCTGCACAAGTCCTAAATGGGCATGTAATGACTTCTTGCTGCTCCACACAGCAGCAGTATGAAGCTTGCATGTGTCTCCCAAATTACCGTCCATTAGTGGGTGAGCAAAGCTGCTGACCACTTTTTGCTGATGACCACCCACACTCAGGACTTGCACTTACTCTCCAAGTTGGAGACGAGGAGGTTGTGATCAGCTCTGGATTATCATGGACAGTGGTGATCTTGTCATGTTTGTTAGTTTGAGGTAAAGCGGTGTTGGCTGGAACACTCAGCCCAGTATGAAGCATGAGAGGAGTGAACTACAATATTTGTAAGGTGGCATCACCCACACCATCTTGTGTTTCTTCAAGATGACCCTGTTGTATGGCTGTTCTGAGGAAGTCACCACTCACTTCCACAGAGCAGTTACCATGTGCCAGGCACAACGGTGAGAAATTTCTCGTGGATTCTGTCATTTAATTCTCCCGACAATGCTGGATGAGAAGAATCATCACTGAGCCGGATTTGGATCCTAAATTAATTGCTTACTAGCTTGGGGACTGTGAGCAAATGTCTTCATTTCTCTAGACCTCATCTGTAGAATGAGGATGGTAATCTGGTTTATAGTGTTGTTACGAGGGCTCAGTGAGAATCTGAATGGAGGTATAGACCTAGTGCCTAGTGCATACTAAGGCTAAATATATGCTAATTGCTATTCATATGTTACTATTAGTAGTTCTGTTACCACCACCACTGTCGCCATATTGGTGAGGGTGCTTTAGACCAGTGGTTCCCACCTGGGGAGATTTTGCCCCCTGGGGAGCACAAGGAAATATTTGTACACATTTGGGAGGAGTACTGGCGCCTAAAGGGTAGAAGCCAAGAATACTGCTGAACATCCCACAGTGCCCAGGGGGTCCCTCCACAGCAAAGGGTTATCTGGCTCAAAATGTCAGTAGTGCTAAGTTTGAGAAACCCTGCTATAGGCAATATGTCATCTTCAACAAGCTAATGCAAAAAGGGGATGTGTCATCTCGTGGAACAGGGAATGCAGCGGTATGGTAGTTTTGGAAGGCAGTTGATTTAGCAGCTTCACAATTTCCTGGATGTTACTGGTCCTTTATTCTTCCCTGCCCTGCCATCTTCAGTATTAATTTGTCCTCAGGCTGGTTGCAAGGTACCTGCGGGGGAGTCCAGAGGTCAAAATCCCATGAGAAAACATCTGGAAGTAAAGAAAAAAATGTATTTTCCTGTGGCTTTCACTTGGATAAAGGAAATGTTTTCTAAAATATGGTAACAATCTTTTAGATCAGGTGACTGGGAGCCTATGACAGTCCCTGAAGCAATCACCTACAAGGAGAATAGTTAAGATATTTGGAGATGGGAATCAACTGCACTGTCCATTGTATTAATAGTAACTATTAATATGTTAATTATATCATCATCATCATTGTTGTCATTGTCCCCATTTTATGTACAGGGAAGTGAATAGTGATGTTTTTTTAAAAATCTTGTTTAGCTCACATTGTTATTAAGTAGTAGACATGGGATATGAACGCAGGCTGTCCTACTCATGAGCTCCATTCTCTTATTTTTAAAAGATGAATGATAGTATGTTTCATAAAGTTATACTAAATAGCATATAAACTAGCCTGCCCTAAATCAAAGACACAGCTTAGTTTCTACTTATTATTGGCCAAGAAATCAGGAGTTTTTATTTGAATCTGATGAACCTCAAAATATTTGTTTCCAAAGTGTTCTTTATATAGGCAGGCTCCCATTTGGTGCCACAGATTACTGAACCTCCCTTTGTATTTTTGTTACCCTAAGACCAATTGGTTAGGAATCTGCACTCTCATGATCACGAATCATTGATGTGATTCTAAGCCTGGCTACATGGAGATGAGTCCTAGTAAACAGAAAGACAAGCTGCATCATTATTTATGTCTCATGAACCTGGCTCTGACACAAAACAGACTAAGTTTTGAGTCCCGCTGTAACCACTAGCCAGCTCTGTGAGGTTGGGCAAGACACTGAATTTCCTCCTTCTTTTAAGCTTTGGTTTGCTCGTCTATTTAAAACGGAAATCATTTTTTATGGCTGCATAGTATTCCATGGTGTATATGTGCCACATTTTCTTAATCTGGGCTATCATTGTTGGACATTTGGGTTGGTTCCAAGTCTTTGCTATTGTGAATAGTGCCGCATGGATGAAGCTGGAAACCATCATTCTCAGCAAACTATCGCAAGGACAAAAAACCAAACACCGCATATTCTCACTCATAGGTGGTTATTGAACAATGAGAACACATGGACACAGGAAGGGGAACATCACACACTGGGGCCTGTTGTGGGGTGCGGGGAGGGGCGAGGGATAGCATTAGGAGATATACCTAATGTTAAATGACGAGTTAATGGGTGCAGCACACCAACATGGCACATGTATACATATGTAACAAACCTGCACGTTGTGCACATGTACCCTAAAACTTAAAGTATAATAAAAAAATAAATTAAAAAATGAAAAGGAAATCATAATGGTACTTACACCTAGAGTTACACTGTGAGGACTAAATGAGATGATACAATCAAAGAGCTTATATAGTAAATACCACATGCTTGTTACTTTTGTAACTGTTTTTGTTATCATCATGAATATTGCTTAAGGTGCTATCTTTGTTACCATTACTGTTTTCTCCATCTTATTAAGGGGATGTAGGCAGGAGAGGAAAAGGAATGAGCCCAAGTAGAAGAGGAAAAACTATCATGTTTACTATTTCAAAGACACTTTGAAACAGAGTGTGAAAGTTGGTGTCTTTTCAGAAAAAAGAGACCTCATCTGTGGATACTGGATAGCTCATTCTCAGTATTAAATGCCTTGGTTAATATCAAAACCCTGACCTACACGATAGATGGTGAGTTAGTTCAAGCAATCAATAACTATATATTGAGTATCTGCCGTGTGCCGAAGGACTGAGGGGGGGAACAGAGAATATAAGGTGCAGTCCATTCCCCTGTGGTCCTCAGACTGTTTTAATTAGTTCATTAGTTGACTCTGTCTGTGAGAAAGCCTTCAGGTAAGCCTGAAGACTGAGAACTTGTGGGCAAAGTAGGTCTTATATAATATTTAAATTGTGCAAATTATGTTATTGAACCCAGAGTCATTTATGGATACATTTGAGTATTGTATCAACTCTTCTGTGACCGCTATTGAAAGGTATCCTTGGGAGGAGGAATAAAAGTATGCTTGGCTACTTGATTTTTTTTTTTTCTGAGACCAAGTCTCACTCTGTTGCCCAGGCTGGAGAACAGTGGTGTGGTTGCAGCTTACTGTAGCCTCAAGCTCCCAGGCTTAAGCAATGCCCCCACCTCAAGCTCCCAGGCTTAAGCAATCCCCCCACCTCAGCCTCCCAAGTAGCTGAGACTACAGGTGCACACACCACCACGCCTGGCTAATATTTTAAGTTTCTTGTAGAGATGGGGTTTCACTATGTTTCCCAGGCTGGTCTCGAACTCCTAGGCTCAAGCAATCTGCCCACTTCAGCCTCCCAGACTGATGGGATTACAGGTATGAGCAAGAGCCACCACTCCTGGCCTTCTTAGATTTTCAGATCTTAGATTTTTTTAGCTTGCTTTTTTCATCCTTTTCCTATTCTGTTTAATATTTCGCTGATAATCTCTTAAAAATCCTAGAGTACTTTGAAGTAATCTACAAATCCCTAGAATTCACTGGATGTTTACACTGACCTTCTGGAAAAGTTCTTAAACAAATATAAGATAATAATGGAGAAAATGGTCATTGAAACATCGGTGAAGGCAGAGTGAAGCCCACAGCACTGGCAGTGGAAATCATTATGGTAATGGTGCATATTGAAAAGCTAACTGGTCATTCTCCACTGCCTGTGGTAAAGCAAATATGCCTTACAAATCATTTCCGAGCCTGCCTTGAGCCTTCTCTAGCCCATATCTTTAGTTCCAGTTTCTACTCTCTTGGCTCTTTCACCACTGTCCAGCCCCTTTACTTCAACATGACTCTATTTATATTGAACAGATTTGCTGTTCCTAGAAGGAGCTGTGCTGTTTTGCTTCAGGCACTTTCGTAAGTTGTATTCTCCTTCGGGAATGTCCATCACCCAACTCTCTGGGGAATTCCTATTTATCTTCTCTATTTAGACATGATCTTCTCTAGAATGCTTTGCCTGCCCTTCTGCCATATCTGGCTATAGGCTCCTGTTCAGTATTGGCCAAATCTTTCAAGACAGTTGCAATCACTTATTTATGTGTTTGCATATGCTATTGGACTGTAAGCTTCTTGAGTGAAGAAATGGAGTCTAGTTTATATACGAAATGGTTTACCTGGGGGACTAGCCTCAAGAAGGATGCATGTTTGATGACTGAAAGAACAAAGGACTACATAAATGGATGAGCAGGTTGACTTCTCAGTTCATTCCAAAGTGGTTAGCCCATTTAGACAGCAATCTACTGCAGGGCAGAAGGAAGGTTCACCAAATATTTATTGAGCTTATTATGTGGCTGGTGCTGTGCATCAGGGCACAAATCTTTGACATGAAGCCCTTTTAGTTTAATAGAAGAGAACAACATTTACAGTAAGCTGAGACAAATGACAGGGTAAAGGTAAATGGAGGTGTTAGAGGAGTTCACAAGAAGACCTTATCTGTGCGCATGGGAGGCTGGGTAGGGAGGTGAGGGATTGGCAGGGAGAAAGTGATATCGAAATGGAGATCTAAAAACTAAACAGAAGCTATCCAGGAAAAGAGAGTATGTAAGGGTATTCCTGGTTGGAGGAACAACATATACAAAAGATTGGATACAGCAAGAGAAAAGCCCTCCTGGGTCACAGAGTCAACTTAAAAAGAGCCAGGAGCTGGTAAACCACATGGACAACTTTAGACCTTATCCTGGGGAATAATGAAGAGCTATAGGAAGATCCTAAGTTTTAAGTAAGATGATGAAATTTACACTTTAGATAGCTCTCAGCCAAGTACGAGGCTACAAAGTCCTTGTTCTGTTTAAACCAGCTTTATGGAAGGTTCCATTTTTGACATTTGCTTAGATCACAAATTGGAAAGTATTTTTCATGTCCAGTAGGAGGAGCCAAAGTCTCCAGGTTCTTTCTAACCATAGCAGGGCGATTCTTGGCCCTAGGTTGTCCTGGGAGCTGTCAACTTCAGCACCTCTCATTTGTCTTCCAGTGGCTCAACATGGAGAAATGACAGGAAAAACTATACTTGGAATGCCAAAGGTCATTGTGAGAAAGAAACTAATACTTTCCAAATGAATAGCATAATGGCATGCCATATTGATCTTTACTCTAATTTTGTTTTAAATTGTAATGGATGCCTCCCACACTCATATTTTTAAGCCATGTAGCAATACAGGTACCAGTGAGTCATGCCTCACACTCATCACTAATCTATCCAAGCCTATTTCTACTCTACAATAAATAAATCAGAGCAGACTGAAGCTGACCTTGATTTTCAGATAGATGAATATGTTTTATTTCATTTCCAATGGTAAACATCTATATATATATTAAAAATAATCAAAGGGCCCAGCAATTACCCATTTTAATGAAACAACAGCTGATGTTATTGCCTTGAATGATTGCATTCATTTGTTCCTTTCTGGAATAAAAAATAAAGGAGAATAGAGAAACAATTCCTGTTGGTGAATTTGCACAAAACAGTATATTTCAACAGAATTTCTCATTAACTGCCATTTATTTCTTCTATCATTATTGATAATTTGCTTTTAAATTGAGAATACCTCTTTTACAACCCATCTCATCTCCCTGCATGGCTAGACAATTACATTTAAATTCGGTGGTTTTCCCATTGTGAACAGTTTCTGGGGGAGATGATTATGATGTTACCAACACAGATTTATGGTTTCATTTTGCTATCACTGAAGGATGAGACTAGTATAAAGAAAAAAAAAACTTGCTTACATACAAATATATTATTATCAAAGAGAATCCTAAGGAAACATATGGTAAAAGTCAACCCAAATTGCAAAATCGCTGGGGCTAATGATAAAGATGTCTTTCTGGATTTTGCAAACTTACTTTTTCAAATGATGATTAAATATTGCATGCTTTAAAAAGTAATCCAGTTATAGGCAGAAGTTCCCTTTCTTTTAATCTGAGGTTGAAAGAAACCCCAACCCGATAGGATTGCAAGAGGAGCCCTTAATGAATGCGCTCCTTGATGGGCGCTAGGAAATACACGTACATCTTGTACAAAGGAATGCACATCATATGGCCCCCTGTTTTGGAAAGCTTACAGCATTTCTTAGAAGAGGACCCATGGTATAAGTGCAAACACAATCACATCACAGGATGGGAAAATGAACAGGAGCCTCAGATCAAGCGCTCAAGGCTGGAATCTGGCCTTGTTCAATCCCATCTGCCCTTCAGAAGGCAGGGTGGTGCCACATAAAATTAGGTAGACTGCCTGGGGAATCCTGGTTCCTTGCCAGCTATGTGACCTTGAACAAATTACAACTCACTGAACCTCAGACTGACTTGATTGTACAACAAAACCCCCTGGAATATTTGTGGAAAAAAAGAGGAAGGGAGGAAGGAAGGAAGGGAGGAAAGGAGGAAGGGAGGAAGGAAGGAAGGGAGGAAAGGAGGAAGGAAGAAAGGGAGGGATGGAGGGAGGGAGGAAGGAAGGGAAGGAGGGAGGGAAAGGAAAAGGTGAGGAAAGAGCAGAGTTTCTCACTCCAGTCCAGAGTGGGACCCAGGAAGGGAGAAATACTGCTTTAATCTCTCTAAGCATCTGTGAAATGGATAAACCTCCAATATCTACTTCCAGTTGTTGAAAAGACTCCACGTAAAGTGCTTGAAACAGCATCTGGTGGAAAGTAAATGCTTATTAAGTGCTAGTGTGTATTAAGGCGTCATGGGGCTTCTGGCTGTAAGACATCTGCTAGGAGGACAATCCCTAGACCCCTTCAGCGTCCATTGCAGGAGTAGGTGGCCAGGAAGGGGGCAGGACAGGAGAGGCCCAGCTGTGAAGGCTGGGGGCGTCCCAGGCCAGCCGCACTCACCCCAGCCCTGCATCGCATCCAGCCTGAAGAACTTTTTGAATCTTGAATAGGGCTCGATCTCTGCCTGGCCGCGAGATTTGAAGACTTGCCAGAAAACTTCCTCAGAGAAGAAATGGACTGGGGCAGGAAGCTGCCTCCACTTGGCGTCTCTAGGGGGGATTTGTCTACTTTGATTGGGGTCGGGAGGAGGGCGCTGGTGCTCAATGAGTGAGCCCACCTGGGGACCACCAGGACGAGGACGGGCGCAGGTGAAAGTCCTGGGCTCATTGCGCCAGCATCCAACTTTCACCCTCTTTCCCCTTTAGGCCAGGAGACCAAGGCACCGGGTCGCGTGTCCGCCGCCGCCCGCTGGAATCCAGGGCTGCACGCGTGACCGCGGCGGCGGCGGCGGCGCTGGCGAGGGGAAGGGGGAGGGGGCGCTCCCTCGCGCACCGGATTATTTTTGGCTCCGCAGCCGGGGCTGCTCGCTGCTTGTCGCGCGCTCACACACACACACAGACACACACGCACACACACACATGCACACATTTTCTCGCGCTCTCTCCGGCTCTCCTTTGTTTATTTTCTAATCTATATTTTTGTTGGAAGATTTCCTCTTGATTCTCTCCCGCCCTCCGTCAAGCGCTCTTGCTGGCCGTCTGGGTGCACACACCGCTCCCTCGATCACCCCAGCCCCCCTCCTGGTCTCCGGAGCGCGGGGTTTGAAGGTCACCTCCTTTCCAGTCCCCGTGCGAGCCGCGCCGCCGCCGCCTCCTCCAGCCGGAGTCGGTGGGACTGGCTGCGCTGCCCTGAAGTGGTTCTCCAAGCGGCGCGGCGGGCGGGCGGTGAGCGGCAGACGGCGGACGGAGCCCAGGGTCCGCGTCGGGTGGGGGAAACCCGAAGTCGCGGAGGGGAATCCCTCCCCCTTCGCCCCAGCCCCCCAGCAGCACCCGCGGTGGGGCGGGGGCGCTCTGCCAGCCCCGGGAACTGCAGAGGCGGCGGCACTGGCTGGACCCACGCGCACGCCTCCGGGGCTGAAGAAGGAAGGAGTGAGCCCAGCCGAGCACCCCGCATCTGGAGGGGACAGCCAGCCGTGGGCCCCGCCCCGGCGTCCGGAGCAGGAGAACTCCGAGCTTCTTGCCCAGGTAGAGAGAGCAGGAGCGGACCGCGCGCCCGGGATTGAGAGTCCTTGCGCTCCAGACCCCCACCCAGTGGCTGCCGGGGTCCCCGCCTGTCCGGACCCTCGCCGCGCCCAGGCAGGCGCGCCAGGGCGGGGCTGACCTGCCCGCGAAGTTGCGGACAGTGCGTGAGAATCCAGCACCCCCTTCCGCCGCCTTCAGCTTATGGTGAGTGTGGCTGGGGGTGCAGAGAGCGCACGGGAATTCGGGGGTCTGGGACCGAGAACGTGACCGCAGCCGGGCTCGCCGGGAGTTCTAGGTAAGTCCAGGCGGAGTCATCGCCTCTGCACCCACCCTGACCTGGTGGATCAGGTCCACAGGGTCCCACGGAGGGAAGCGCTAGGTCCCCGAGAACTGGCCTCTTCCTAGCGCCAGTCTGGGCGCTCTGGACGGGAACTTTTTCAGGGTGTGTGGAAAGATCTCGAGGTGTGTCCCCCCCTACCCCCAGGGGGCCGAGACCCTGAGCCCCCTTGTGCGTCGCTTCCAGAAGCACGTCCTTTGTTGCCCCAGAGCGCCCCTCCGAAGCATCCAGGCTACCTCCTCCGTCCTCCTGGGAGCGAGTCCTAGGTGCCAGGAGCAGCGGGAGCCTGCCTGCGCACTTTGATTAGTCTCCCTGGCCGGCTGCACGCGTGCACTCAGCGCGCCCCCGGGTCGCTGCCTCCGCCCGCAGGGTGTGCAGAAGGAGGCATCTTAGTGACCCGGGAGGGCGTTTAGGTGCCCCGAACCCCTTGTGGGAGGAGGGGAAGAGAAGCCTCACTTATCTGGAGAGAGCGCCGTTGTGTTTACTGGCACTGGGATCAATGCCCCGCGGTGCCATCTCGACCCCAGGGGAGGGGGCCAGCCGGGAAACCCGCGAATGGGAAACTCCTGCTGTGCCCTGGTTCCTGGGAGCCTTAGAGAACCTTCACCCCAGAGAAGGAAACCCAGGGGTAGCAGATCTTAGCCCTGCGTTGTCGTGCAGGCCAGAGGGGGCTTGTCAGCTCCGTTCAACCAATTGTCCAGCGATGGAGGCGAGGCGGGGCTAGTGGGGCGCCGCTCCCATCTCCCCACCGCCCAGGAGGCCCCTTGGCTGTGAGCTCCTGGAGCCTCCCTGGCGCCAGCTGCGGGGACCAGGTGTCACGCGGAGCCCGGAAGCTGCCCACTCAGCAAGGGAGGGGAAGACCCCGATCTAACCTTGTCCTGGAGCCCCCAACTCCATTCCTTGCTGCCAGGGAATGGTCAGGGGGCTGGGGGAGCTCATCGCTCTTGTGTAGGCCAGAGCTGGGGTGCACCTGCTGGCACCGGAACATCTGGGGTGCGGCTACTGAAGAGCTTGGAAATCCTGGTCAGGCAGTCCGGACAGTTGGTACCCCAAAGGCGGGTCTTTTCAGTTGAACTTGAAAAGAAGTGGGGGACGTGTGGTGGAATAGCTTTGTTTGAGTTGAAACATCATGTCTCCTAACTTGGGTTTTCCTTTATTAGAATAATGGTTGTTTATTTTTATTTCTAAACTCCATTGTGCAGAGAGGCCTGGCCTTGACAGCCCAAGTTTAGGACATGCCTCAGCCTGCGATCCCTTCCCTGCCCCCTGTCCTAGTTCATCTCCCCTCCATTTGTCATTTATCTTTGTTACAAAAGAGAAAAAAAAAAAGATGAGAAGGCCTGGATTCTTTCAATTTTTAAGTGACCACAGAGGCCCTGGCTGGAGCTACTGGCAGATTTATTTTTAGCTAAGATCTTTTATGTTCAGAAGCAAAGGACCTGGGGCCTATGAAGGGTAAAGGTGGTGCTGGCAGTAGCTGTACTGGTAAAAAGTGGGGCTGAGTCAAAACCTGTGTCCTCTTTGAGCTTGTCAGGGAGGCCCTCCGTTTGGAAGAATCCCCAGGGCTTTCCTTAAGTTAGCTTATGGTTGCCTCGGGGTTAGGAAGAAAAGTCATCATTCCTCGCAGTAGTGGAAGTGACACCTTAGGGGTCCAGAGAGTGGAGCTTTATGGCCCAGAAGAGCACAGGGCTTCTGGCTCCGTTATCTGCCAGCTGTGTGACCTTGGGCAAGTTACTTTACCTCTCTGAGCTTCTGGTTGTCACCTGTAAAATCAGAGTTTCAGTCATAGTTCTGTCCTCAGAGGGTTTGTGGGTAAATTACATAAAGCACTAAACATTTAGAACAGTTTGGCGCATGGTAAGTTCCTGAATTATATGAGTTTTCTTTCTTTATTCTTACAAGTACATTACTCTAATTTTTGAGCCTTGTAGTACCAAGTGGGATAGGAGAGGCAGGTGGCTTGCCTTATACACACACATTTTCTTTTAAATAAGCAACAGAAGCCTCAAGCTCTCCCATTCTGCTCTCTGCATGTTCCAAGGAGGGTCACGGACAAGCTGCCCACCCACTGGCCGAGATATAGGTTGGTGGCATTTGACTTGCTGTGTTGACAAGCACCTGAAATTAAGTTTTTGCAGCAGTGGTACATTTCTTCTGGCCCACTGGAAGGACTTGATCTCTTTGGCCCCCGGGATGAAAGTATTGCCATAGCAAATCTGTGGTTTTTTTTTTTAATTAGAACATCATTTATTTAATACATAGGATATTTTGAAAACACAAGAATTGAAGAATATTAGAAGTGGCTTTATCATTCATCCTGGGATTCACACATTGCAATTATTGTGTTTAGATATAAAATTCTGTGGCCAGGTACAGTGGCTCATGCCTGTAATCCCATCACTCTGGAAGGCTGAGGTGGGCGTATTGCTTGAGTCCAGGAGTTCAAGACCAGCCTGGACAACTTAGCAAAACCCTGTCTGTACTAAAAATACAAACAATTAGATGGGTGTAGTGGTGCACACCTGTAATCCCAGCTACCCTGGAGGCTGAAGTGGGAGAATCATCTGAGCCTGGGAAGGTTGAGGCTGCAGTGAGCCGATATCACGCCACTGCACTCCAGCCTGTGTGACCAGAATGAGACCCTGCCTCAAAAAAAAAAAAAAAAGAAAAAAAAATTTGTGATAGTATTTAAACAATTCGTGATAGTATTTAATTGTATAAACATATAAACATCTGTGGCACACATTTGCCCATAAACAAACTGAATGCACAAATACCTTGATCCAGTTTTTAGAAAGAATTTTAGTTTTGTCGTGGCAAGAACACAACATGGGCTGTACCCTATGAAAAGATTTCTAAGTATATCACACATGATTGTTTTAAGGATAGTGTTGTATAGATCTCCAGGAGTTATTTGCCTTTACTGTGTGAGGGACTCGGGGATCTAAAATCATCAAACTCATAGAAGCAGAGAGTAGAAGGTTGTGGCCAGGGTCTCAGGGGCCAGGGAAATGAGGATTTGCTGATCTAATCAACAGGTATAAAGTTTCAGTAATGTTGTAATAAATCTTGCTGTCCGTAGAACGTACAGTTTTTTACATCACCCTGAAGCTACAGAGTTTTCCGCTCAGAAATGAAGCCGAAACATGGGTCTGAGCGGGTTTCTCCTCCTGGAATTGACCCACTCTGCTCTATTTTTCTCCTCATTATAATTGAAGCCATATATATATTTTTTAACCTGCTCCTTTAAGGTTTGAGCACAGGTCTTCTGGACATTCTCATGTCTCTGATGATTTAGAAAAAAAATAAGCTTAGTCCTTTTAGCTTGAACGATCCCAAGCTATTATATTTTATCAAAGTCCTTTCTGATAATATATATTTTTTGTATCCAGAAAACTGGGTCTGCCCTGTATAGGAATCTGACATTTCACCTTTCCAAAAATTAGACCGTTTTGTTTGCATCCTTTAAGCTGATGTGTGGAGTAATGAACACATTCCAAGAGGGAAATCGTATTTGACACAGAAAATACTTTGGAGACGCAGCGATTTCCCAGTGGCGTGTAAGGAGACTATTGAAATCCTAGCACATTTGCTCTGAAGGACAGAGGGCAGCTCGTCCTGCCTTTGCCACCCAGCATGGGAGTTACACAGTAAGCATCATCCACAAATTAATACTGGCTGACTTTCCTAAAATCTTCCCTTAATCCATCGCTTTCACATTTACCCACAGTGTCGTGCCAGAGACCTCAAACACCGAGGCGATGTTTTTAAAGAAGCCGCAGGGATCTTCCCAATGTCTACCTCCTTTATTTAAAATACTGCCTCGAGGCACAAGTATAAATATTAAAACTTTAATTAAAGAATCAATCAGTGATGGAGCTTCAAAACAAGGGGACCCAGCAGTTTCAGATGATGTCAACTGTGAACACAGTTAGACTCAGTCATAGGGCTAGGAGTTTTTTTGAAAAATGATGCGTGGAGTTATATACACAGGCAACTGTCCTCATTTTTTGAATCTGTAGTCATTCTGAGCACTGTCACTCATTACCACTGGTTTGTCATTGTTCGCTAGTCAAAGAGACGTGGGTGACTGTGGCCTGCTGCTATAGAAGAGTGTGTTGCCTTAGGGGAAGGAGTGGCTAATACAGTAATAATTTATTTGGAACGTACCACATGTTAGACCCTGTGCTTGGTGAATAAGACAGACGAGAACTTTGCTTTCTTGGAGACTTATATTGTCATGGGGGACGCCACGTCATAAGGAAGACGTTGAAATATATTTTCAAAAGGGTAATGACAAGGGTTCCAAAAATTATAATGTGATCGTGACTTGGGGGGACATTCCAGAGAGGAGAGATTTCACCTGAGAAGTACATGAAAAGAAGTAGCTGATCTGTACGGATCCATACATTTATCCAATGAGTATTCTACGCATCTCCACTTTTTTTTTTTTTGAAACAGAGTCTCACCTTGTCTCCCAGGCTGTAGTACAATGGTGTGATCTCAGCTCACTGCCACCTCCACCTCCTGGGTACAAGAGATTATCATGCTTCAGCCTCCTGAGTAGCTGGGATTATAGGTGTGCTCTGCCACGCCTGGCTAGTGTTTGTATTTTTAGTGGGGATGGAGTTTCCCCATGACTGGTCTTGAATGCCTGACCTCAAGTGATCCACCTGCCTCCTCGGCCTCCCAAAGTGCTAGGATTACAGGCGTGAGCCACCACGCCCAGCCTCATTCACCCCTACTTTCTGTGAATTCATGAGTGTTCATCATGCACCCACTGTGTGCCAAGCACTATTGAAAGCACTTCAAGTGCAGAGTGATCAATACATGCAGACACCTTTTCCTGACAGACTTCCATTCTAGGATTGTTGTCTGCATGGAGGGCGTTTCAGAGAAGGGGACCAGCAAGCACAAAGATCCAGAGGCTGGAACAGTGACAAAATCATACAGTTGAAGGTTGGTCCTATAGGCCCTTGAGGCCTGGGAAGGGAGCCTGGCTATTACTCTAATGGGAAACCATTGGGGGATTTCATGCAGAGAGATACCAGGATACATCGATGCCTTAAACATTACAGGAAAGTTGTTAGGTGTTTTTGAGATGAGTAAATAAACAAGCATGCCTTCCTGGCCAGCCAGCTCTTTTTTTTCAAAGTTTCAATTCATTTCTATAACCAAATTTGGTCTGTAGATGTAGTGACATCTGAAAAGGTAAGCCTTGCAACGTCTGAGAAATTAAACTCGATTCCCCACCACCACCTACTTTTTAGGGCTTACACTAAAATGTTTCCTTCGAGAAGAGGGATTACTTTATAGGGAAAAAGAACCTCATTTTCTTTGTGTGAGGGTGGAAGACCCTGGGAGGATACATCTGTATACATTAGCCTACTTAGCTTTTCTTTCTCTGGGGCCTCCCTTCAAAGAGGCAACATCATGTATGCGTGTATGCCGGTGTGAGCAGCCGCACCCTCCCACCACCACATGCTTTTGATGGCTTGGCTGACATCTCTCCTGGGAGTACCCTGAGAACAGTTGCACACAGACGCCCTTTATTGATCATCTGTCCGGGTAGGTTCCCTTTCAGAGTATGGCCACAGATTCTCCCATTGGTGGGTGTCGGCCAGGGTAATAACAGATATTGACAGTGCAAAGTGCTGTGAGTGCAGCTGACGTTGTCCATTTTCAGAGGCTACCCTGCCCTTGGAAGGTGGAGGTGCAATTTGATGGAGGGTTTGGACAGCTGGACAATCCAGTTTTCCTCCCATATTGACTGTCTCTTTATCCACAATAGTGGAACTCCATTATTGCCTATAATATGTGCCATGAACATCAGAATAAGTGTACATGGATTGAACTCTTCCTACATAGCACAAGCTGAGCCAAGCAGTCTACCTTCATGGCTGTGTGTTGTGCTATGTGTTTCTGGCATGTGATCACCTCCCCCACCCTCCCAGCATTTCAACTTGTTCGCTTCCGCTTCCTGCTCATCCTTCAGGTTACAACTCTAAAGCCCCAGGCTTAGAGAGACTGTCCCTGTTTCCCTGTGTGGATTCTCCTTTTTTACAGCCATCCCAGGGGCATCTTATATTTTACTGAGTGACTCTGTTTTATCCTTTTTCTCTTACTCCACTGCATGGTCAACTGCAGGTGGGCCATGCATACACCTGTTTGGACATCACCATCCCCTTAGCATCTAGTGTGGTACGAGGCACAGAGCCGAAGCCACATATGGAAATGATGAATTATTCTATTTGATGCTTCTCACACACTTTGAGGTTAGTGCTTTTCAGATCCCCATTTTGCAGATAGAGAGTGGGGTGTAGGCAGGCGTTAGGCAATTTGTCCAAGGGCACAACAGCAGGTAAGAGACACTTCCAAGATTTTGAACCTAACAGTCTGAGTCCACAGCCCCTGATGCTTATCACTGTGCTCATGGCCTCTTTTGCGGCCTTTGTAAGACACAAGGGAGGGTGGGAGGCAATGTGTGCAGTGGTTAGGGAGCTCTTGATGCATAGCTTGAGTTGCTCTGAGAAGTGATGCTGAGCCCATTAGAGCCACAAAATGAAAACAAGGGACTTGTTTCTATTTATTGCAATGTTACTTTATCGTTGTGTAAGAGCCTCGCTTGATTTCTGCGCTGGTGCAATCTGGCTATTTTTTTGTTGTTTGTCTCCTTGGAGCCTCAAGGCCCTGGGTTGCCCAGGGCATCTCTGGCCTCTTTATCTAGGCTCACGCTCTGAGTATGATTTTGAGGGAGCGGTTGGACCACCTGCCTGGTTACAGGCAGTCCTTGGGCATCATGCAGTCACAGCTGGAGCTGCTCTGATAGCCACTCAAAATGTGGTGTGCAAACCACTGCTCACTCCTTCTAATCACCGTCATCTGAATCAGCTTCCCTCTTCATTTCTTCTGAGAACAAAATTAGATCTTTGCCAGCATAATAGATGAACTTGTGCAATCACCTTGTTCATTGCTAGTTCTGCATTTCCCCAAGATGTTGATGTCTCTTTTCTGTGAATTTTAGAATATAGAGTGTCAGAGACGAGGGCGAGGACTTGAGGTTTTCAAAATTGTCTTCTTTGCGCCATGGTTGGGACCCTAATAGCTATAACACTTACTGGAAGCTCCTTCTGTGCTAGGGCTTCCTGTGCATCTTTTCATTAACTCTTCATGGCAAACCTTTTATTATACCCACTCGACAGATGAAGGAACTGAGGCCCAGTGACTAAATGGCAAACCGAGGTTGCAGACTCAAGCAGTTCTCTCCCCTGCCGTGTGTGGAGAGGGCATGCTTGGGATGCAGGGAATAGCAGAGGCACCATGATAAGGTACTAGGAAGGAGGCAGTGCAGGTATTTCACAGAGATTTCAGAATCAGTGTGTCTGGCTTGAGATCCTAGCTCCATCAGTTTCCAGCTCCATCCCTTTCTAGCTCCATCCCTTTCTAGCTCCATCCCTTTCTAGCTCCATCAGTTTCCAGCTCCATCACTTTCCAGCTCCATCCCTTTCTAGCTCCATCACTTTCCAGCTCCATCACTTTCCAGCTCCATCACTTTCTAGCTCCATCACTTTCTAGCTCCATCACTTTCTAGCTCCATCACTTTCTAGCTCCATCAGTTTCCAGTTCCATCACTTTCTAGCTCCATCACTTTCTAGCTCCATCACTTTGCAGCTCCATCACTTTCTAGCTCCATCACTTTCTAGCTCCATCAGTTTCCAGCTCCATCACTTTCTAGCTCCATCACTTTCTAGCTCCATCACTTTCTAGCTCCATCACTTTCTAGCTCCATCACTTTCTAGCTCCATCACTTTCCAGCTCCATCACTTTGCAGCTCCATCACTTTCCAGCTCCATCAGTTTCCAGCTCCATCACTTTCCAGCTCCATCACTTTGCAGCTCCATCACTTTCCAGCTCCATCAGTTTCCAGCTCCATCACTTTCCAGCTCCATCACTTTCCAGCTCCATCACTTTCCAGCTCCATCACTTTCCAGCTCCATCACTTTCCAGCTCCATCACTTTCCAGCTCCATCACTTTCCAGCTCCATCACTTTCCAGCTCCATCAGTTTCTAGCTCCATCAGTTTCTAGCTCCATCACTTTCTAGCTCCATCACTTTCCAGCTCCATCACTTTCCAGCTCCATCACTTTCTAGCTCCATCACTTTCCAGCTCCATCACTTTCTAGCTCCATCACTTTCTAGCTCCATAACCTTTCACTTTCTTCAATTGCTCTGAATCTCAGTCCATCCCTACAAATGAAGATAATAATTGTCACTACATTGTACAGTCCGTCTGAGGATTAATCAGCCTCGTAAATTATTTTCGCAAAGCGCCTGGCACCTAGTGTGTGTTTAGTGCAAGTAGGAGTCATGGGGCTGACTATGATAATCATGAGAATTATTATTATCCATTGATAATAATGATATCATTATTAACCTTGTTTTTGCTGCTAGAATTTCACAATCCCTTTGGGCAGCAAATTGGTCCCAGAATGTGCTTCCGACATTTTCCTCTTGACTGTAACTGAGGTGACAAATTGAGAGTGAAGGGGGAAGAACCCAGCATAGCTGCAAATTTACGGTTGAGATCGGTGACAGGCTTGAGGCCCTGTGTGGAGTTCTGCCTGCAGAGGATGCTGACAGCAGCCATATGCACGGGCTGTGATTGATTGGCAGAGAGAAACACTAATTTATTAGACTCGTTATGAAAAGTGACGGAGCAGGGGATTGAGAGGGCTGATTCAGCATCCGTAGTCCTGGCCAGATCCCAGGGGTATTGGCTTGGTGTCTGTTTCCCTTGGGACCAGCCCCCTGTCTTGATTCTGGGTCACTGCCTGTATTCTCGAGTGAGTCTCTTAAAGATGTCCATGCCGTGGCTCACTGTTACCACGTTGTAAATATCATACCTATTTCTTCAGCATCCTTAGAAAGCTGAGTCCAGTTCAGGTTGCATTTGATTGCAAAGGCCGATAAGAGGAGGGAGGGAGTGTGTGCATGCAGAAGTTCCCCAGTGGAGGGAAAATAGTCCTTTTCACAGGTTAGAGAAAGTGCAGGAGTTTCCTTGGGGGAGAATAAAGGGCATAGTTGATACCTCTCTTTAAGAACATGATGGCCAGGCATGGTGGCTCGTGCCTGCAATCCCAACACTTTAGGAGGCTGAGGCAGGAAGATTGCTTGAGCCAGGAGTTCGAGACCAGCCTAGGCAACATAATGAGACCCCATCTCTATTAAAAAAAAAATTAGCTGGGTGTGGTAGTTCATGGCTGTAGTCCCAGCTATTCAGGAGTCTGGGACAGGATTGCTTGGCTCTGGGAGTTTAAGGCTGCTATGAGCTGTAGTTGTGCCACTGCACTCCAGCCTTGGCATCAGAGCAAGACCCTGTCTGTAAAAAAAAGAACATGAGGCTCTTTGTAGAAAGATTTCTCATTTCTGATTTGGAGAGGTGGTTCAGTCTGAATTACAGCAGGTAGGATGCTGGTTAAATAAGTGTCTTGCCTTCAAGGTGATCAGGCACTGAATGGGGCTATTTTTGAGTCAGAAAAGCTTTGAGAAGACTGAATTCCCTGAGCGCCAAGGTGTGAAAGGACAAAGTCATGGCAGCCAGGTACACCTAACTTGTGGATCCAGATTCTGCCACTTCCTGGCTGTGTGACCTTGGGCCAGTTACTGCACCTCTCTGAGTCTCCATTTACTTGTCTATTAAAAGGCAAATGATTCTATCTCCAAGAATGGCTACCTGGGAGTGAGTTAAGTCAAGCAGCAATCACACAGACTTCCGAGCTAGTCACTTATTTTTTTTTACCTTGTGGTATTCAGACAATAGCCTCTCAGTCCATGACTCTTTGATACAAAAGTTTCCCTAGTTAGTGTGCTGTGGTTTGTGGAAAGGTATTTTGTTTCCTAGTGAATTTCATTCATTTTGCTCAGGAAACTTTATTGGTTTTGTCTGTGTAAACTTACAATAATCTTCAAAAGTTCATAACAAGGACAAGGAACCATCCACCCCTTTCTATAAACGTACTTCTACTGAATTGTGCTTCGCTGGTGTCAGCTTATAATGAGAAATAGTCTAAGAAAGCCAATTAGCCCCAAATTTTAAAAACTAGACATTATGTATGCACACAGAAAAAGGATACATCATTTAAAGTTTAAGAATTTTTACAGTTTAATCTAGCATTTGAAAGAAAAACATGGCCGGGCACGGTGACTCACACCTGTAATCCCAGCACTTTAGGAGGCCGAGGCGGGCGGATCACGAGGTCAGGAGATCGAGACCATCCTGGCTAACACGGTGAAACCCCGTCTCTACTAAAAATACAAAAAATTAGTCGGGCGTGGTGGCGGGCGCCTGTAGTCCCAGCTACTCGCAAGGCTGAGGCAGGAGAATGGCGTGAACGCGGGGGGCGGAGTTTGCAGTGAGTAGAGATCGCACCACTGCACTCCAGCCTGGGCGACAGAACGAGACTCTGTCTGAAAAAAAGGGAAGAAAAACATGTTATTGAATATAAGTGAGGGGTAAGAACCAAGAACTTCTTGGTAAGAACCCAGCAGGACAAGCAAGCTATGAAGAATTCAACTCTCTAATGTTATTTGCTGTGATTATTATTGTTATTTATTTTTTTTTGAGGCCAGAGAGTCTCATTCTGTTGCCCAGGCTGGAGTGCAGTGGTGCAATCATGGCTCACTTCAACCTCTGCCTCCTGGACTCAAGTGATCCCACCTCAGCCTCTTGAGTAGCCAGGACCACAGGCATGTGCCACCATGCCTGGCTAATTTTTGTGTTTTTAAATTTTTGTATTTTTTTGTAGAGTTGTGGTTTCACCATGTTGCCCAAGCTGGTCTTGAACTCCTGGGCTCAAGCAATCTTCCCTTACAAAGTGCTGGGATTACAGGCATGAGCCACCAAGCCCAGCCCTATGTTGATATTTTTGAGGACTCTGTTGGCTATTACTGTGTTAGCTTCGGTTTCAGGATCAGAAAGAGTTTGTCCTTTCTTCAGGTTCTGATTGGTATTTATGTACCAGACACTTCCAAGTGGAATAGCTGTCCATGTTCTCTTTTCACAAAGCCTGCTAAGCAGCTCAGAGCTGATTTTATAATAAAATCACAGCAGTAAATACAATTTGATAGCGTGGATTTTGTGTATTAACCTCACTTTTGACTCAGTTTTATTTCTCTACCCTTATTTTAATTTTCACTTTTTATTGTGATGTATGTTACTGTATCAAAAGGATACCTTTGTGAGGTACCTAACGTGAACATATTCAAATATTGAATAAGAAAGCAATATAAAGGCATATAAGGTAGGTGAATATTGAAAGGTATACATAAACTACAGCCCTTTAAAACACCAGGAACCCTGTAAAATAGGACCATATAGGGTAGTGCTTGGTATCTTGAGCTAGACCTGAAGTTAGAGAAATGCAATTTTGAGTCCCAACAGTGCAAATGGTTACTCTTTCTTATTTTCTCCTTTTAAAAAACATTTTACTGGAGCACTATTTATGCTACATCATTTCACTTTTAGTGGGCCATTTATTGCCTTTTTCATGCGCTCAGCAAACATTTTTGAGCCCATGCTCTGGGCCAGGCACTGTTAGGCACTGGGCATATTGTATGGGGTGGGTATATTGACCAATTTCGACATCATCTCAGCCTAGTGAAACTTACTCTGTAGTGAGAGAGACTGACACGAAACACGAATGCAGGTAAAAAGACAATAGAATTACCCATTATCATGCGTATTAAAACGGCAACAGAATGCGGCATTCATGTAATAAAAGGGTGAGTGACCCAGTTCGGTAGGAACATCAGCGAAAGGTCTCCAAGGAGAGGTATTAGGCAACATTTAAGCTACGGCCTGAAGAATGAGAAGGGACAAGCTGTGACCAGTGGGGAGAAGAGAAGAGAGGAGACCATGGTGAGCAGAGGTGGCAGTGTGCTCAGAAGCCCGCGGGAGGAAGGAGAGGGCTCTGCACATCCTGAGAACAGCAAGATGGCCAGCGTGCCTGGGGTAGTGCGACCAAGGGAAGAGATGTGGTTGGCAAAGCCTGCAGAGGCCAGAACAGGCAGCCTTGCTCTCAGGAGCCTGTGCCCTGTGTTCTTTTTGAGGTGGGCAAGATCTTAACTAGTACCATTCTTTATAAGCATATTCAAGAGTGGTGCGAGAATAAGGTACAAGGAGCACCCTGGAAGAAAGGCAATGTGTGTGCCTCTGTGTGTGCATGTGTAGATGTGTACACTTGTATGTGCACGTGAGAGGATGTGCACACACATCTCTGCATGTGTGCAAACATGCATTTTTGTGCTTATCTGCACGTGTGTGTATGTACATGCATGTATGTGGCATGCACATACGTGCATGTATTGCAGAAGGAAGAGAAGGAGCCACGAACAGTATGACAGTGGGGAGATTGCTGACTTCAGAGCCCATCAGAATGAGGGGCAGTGTTGCTGGCCATGCTGCTTACAGTGTGTGCAGAGCATAGCTCTGTTTTGCCTCACATCCTCCCTCCTGGACTGATTCCCTTCTGTTTGTATGGTACATTCAGTGAGTGACAGCATCATAGGAGGCAGACCCCAGCCTTATGAACATATCTTCATAACACCATACAGTCTCATGAGAAACGGGAGGTCATTTGTTCACCTTAGTCCACCCCTGAATTGTTCCCTCAGTGGCTCTGTGTCACTGTCAGAGATTTTTTAAATTCTGGGAAATGCTTTGGGGACTTCAGCATTTTGGAGTCTGTGTTCAAGGATTCTATTAGCACCACAGAGACCCTTTGCCTCTTTCTTAACTGTTCTGTTTTTAGCCGTCCTCCTCTTTTATCCATGCTTTCAATTCTGCTGCTTCCTTCCTTCTGAGATTCCTTCTTCCTTGCTGCTCTTGGAAGAAGAAACATTTAGCTTTATTTTCCTCGTTCTTGCCTAGGTAGGGTGTGGTCCCCCTGTGTCCTCATTTGTTCAACATTTTGAGACAAAGATTGGTGGAGTTGCCACTTACAAAAATAAAACCAGGGAAAGCAGCTCACAGAATTTAATTTGCTTCTAACCCAACTCTTCTACTTATTAAAAAAATATACAATTATTCATTCCATAGCACTCCAGATTGCTTCACTGAAAGAAACAAAGGGACCTACTCCAGGGAGAAAGAGGCTTTTGAGCTTTTTGTTCCTTGATGATCCTGTCTTTACGTAATTTGGGGGAGCCTATTGGGAAATCATAATTTTGGGAGATCATGGATGTGCCTCATTGCAGAAGAATAAATAGAGAGCAGTGTCTGAAACAAATGCTTGTCTTAAAAAAAGTTTATGAAATGCCAGCAGATGTCAGTGTGCCCTTGCCATTTGATTTTTTTTTCCTTTTAACTTTTTTAAAGCAACATTAATTATTTTCGGTAGTAACAACAACACAAGTATATTCTGCTAGAGTTATAAATTAAGAGATCATGAGGCAACATTTTTTAGGTTTGGAGAAAGACCAACAGAATTTGTGTCATAAGGTAAATCCTCTAAATTATCTGTGTAATATAATTTGTCTTTTCCCAGAAAACTGGTTTCAAAACCCAAAACCTAGTGTAATTTTTTTTTCTTTCTTCTCTCCCAGCCATTGTTCAGGTGCCAATAATAGCTTAGGATCCAGCTTAGCTTCTGAGAACCTACTGGCTCTGCTAATTGATAACAGCTCTTTATTTCAAAGCTGGAGTTTGCAAAGGAAGGTAGTGTAGGGTTGGGTGTGGCCTTGTGATTTGTCATCTGAGTTGTGATGAAAACCTCTTGCAGTTTCCGTTGTTACCGTGAGCACAACGAATTGCGTGCTAATAGCTCCTCCGCAGACATTGTTTGGATAAAAAATGAGGGCATCTATAAAGGAAAAAGATTCACTCAAAGAGTTAAAAACTATTCATTTTAAGCAAGGGATAATTTGCCAGCATGTAGTGCAAAAGAAGTAGGGTAGTTTCTAGGCAGGGACTGATGTATGTAACAGGGCATATTTGATGCTTTGCTTTATTTATTTAATAGTTGTGATTAAATGGTACAATATTCAAAAATGCAAGAGTATGCAGAGAAAAATAAATCTTGCACTTGCCTTGCAGTTTATTAGAGACAACTATTATTAGAGTTTCTCATGCACCCTTTCATAGATGTTTTATGCAAATACAAACATGTACACAGATATTTATACCAACAAAAGATAGCATATGAAATGCATAGTTCCACTGTTTGCTCTTTTTAAAAAAATTAGCACATCTTTTAAGGATTATTCCGTCTCATTGTGTGTGTGTGTGCACATGCACCTGTATTTTTTCTGCTCCACCTTTGTTAATGGATATATAGTATTCCATTGTACATGTTTACATTATTTAATTGGCCTCCTTTTGATGGATATTTATGTTGTTTCCATTATTGAAGTGCTACATGGAATATCTTCAACCACCACCACTTCCCACACGTGTCTGTAGGATACATTCTTAGAGATAAAATTGTTAGGTCAAAGGAAACATTTTGACCACTGCCAAACTTGATGCTCTGGCTGAGCTGCACCCTTACATGTTGGTGGATGAATGGGGTTTAGAACCAAATGAAGCCATGTGGTGATTCTGGTCTGACTTGCCTACCGTGATAACTGTCATGAATTTTGTCCCTATTGGAAGTGTCTTAGTCTAGTTGTACTGCTATAACAAAATGCTTATTCAGGATGATTTAGAAAGAATAGAAATTGTTGGCCAGGTGCAGTGGCTCATGCCTGTAATCCCAGACCTTTGCGAGGCCGAGGCGGGTGGATCACCTGAGGTCAGGAGTTCAAGACCAGCCTGGCCAACTTAGTGAAACCCTGTCTCTACTACAAATACAAAAATTAGCTGGGGGTGGTGGCGGGTGCCTGTAATCCCAACTACTTTGGAGGCTGAGGCAGAAGCATCACTTGAATGGAGTCGGAGGTTGCAGTGAGCTGAGATTGCGCCACTGCACTCCAGCCTGGGTGACACAGCGAGACGCTGTCGCGTGCAAAAAAAAAAAAAAAAAAAAGGAAAGAATAGAAGAGAAGTTGTTTTGGAGGCTGGGAAGTCCATGATCAAGGTGTGGCAAGTTCAATGTCTAGTGAGGGATGCCCGCTCTGCATCCAAGATGGTGCTTCCTGGCTGCATCTTCATATGGTGGAAGGTAGAAGCGCTAAAGAGTCTGACTAGTTTTCTCCAACCTTTGTGTAAGGTTCCCATCTAATGCATGAAGGCAGAGTCCTCATGGTCTAAACGGTCCTTAATAGTGTTGCATTGGAGAATAAGTTTCAACGTGAATTTTGGCGGGGACACAAACATTCAAACCGTAACAGAATGTTTTGCAGTTCTTGTCATTGCTGTTTTTTTGCTAACAGTTTCCATCTGCCAAGTAGTTTGTTAAGATCTTTAATTCCACTTTCACATCTTTGTCCTCATAGCAACCCTGTGGAGTAGACCCTGCTCTCATCCTGTTTCAGGATGGGGATGTGGGGGCTGAGAGACCTCAGGTGCTTTGCTTAGGGTTACAGGGTGGATGGTCGGCTCAGGATTCACACTCAGGGCCTCCAGGCTTAACCATTGAGCTGGGAAGCTGTGGTGGGTTTTAAGCAGCAGAGAGCATACTGTTGAGTTACAATGAGTTTAATGTCAACCCGATTGTACTGTTGACCTTTTGGATTGCATAATTATCTGTTGTGCAGGCTGTCCTGTACACTATAGGATGTTTAACAGCATCCCTGGCCTCTACCTGCTAGATGTTAGTAGCACGCCCTTCACCCATCCATGACAACCAAAGACATCTCCAGATTTTGCCAAACGTTCCTGGGGTAGAAGGTTGCCCCACTAACTCAGACAAAGAGCAAATATGCTGTGGGCATCCGTAGCATAACACCAGAGACGTGTTTGAGGACAACATGGTGGCTGATGTCAGGGCATCTTCCATTCAGCCGTCTCAGCCAAGGGACACTCATTTAGTTCTTCCCCAAGGATGGAACAGATGGGCTGCCCCTTGCGGCAGACACCGGTCTAGGAAGAAACAAGATGGTATTACTCAAACCATTTCATCCTCCATTCGATCACAGTAGCACCCAACAAGATTTTGTCTTTTAAAATGTAGTTTAGAAACGTCCTTGAAAAATTGCCCGGTAAAATAGACTTATAAAAAATTATGTTCCCAGCTATAGCCCAGCTTATATATTATACAGCTTTTCTATTCCTGCATTTTCCTTTGGTGCTCAGTAATGCCCTACATCAAAATGGCAAGCGGGAGGGATCAGCCCTCCCAGGTCCCTGCACGTGGCAGACATTGATAATCAATTCTTTTCCCCCCTCATCAGCGTCACCTTCTTAGAATCCTCAGTGCATCTCTCAAGGCACAGACTGTCAACCAGTTGGAATTACTATGTGAAATGAAATGTATTTGCCACCCCTATTACATGGTGCCTTTTTGGCTGAGAAGAAGGATTACACTTTCCAAAGAGGCGAGCTTATCATGAGGTATTAGCTTATTTTTCAGTTACTCTGAGAAAAGTGCTTGATAGATGGGAAGAAATGTCTATTCTTAAAGCATTTGGAATTAAGATCTTATTTTGTAACAGTAATTGGGTGCCTGAAGAATACTCCTCTTTCCCGATGTGCTTTACATATACTGTCGTCCTGTGTATTATTGTTTTCCTGTAGTAACATCTCTCTCCCCTCCACCACCAAAAATTAATCCCCTCCCTTCAAAGCCTGGTGGAGGCAGCCACCTGAGGGTGACAAAAAACGCTTTGTGTACAATGGGAAATGAGACAATTCCCTCAGCAAAGAACATTGAGAAGCTGCAGGACGTTACTGGAACTGTGTCACTTCTCAGCACAGGGCATGTGAGGGAGCTTTAAAGAGACGGGGAACTGAACCATCCAAGATTTCCAGAAGTAACTTCTGATGTATAAAGGCACGGAGGCCAGGCTGCTGTGGGAAGGCAACACAGGTTTCAGAGTTGAAAATACTTTTAGGTGGCACCATAGAACCATCCATTCCAGCATAATGTTTTATTTATTTATTTTTTTGTCATTGCTTTTTTGGGGAGGGGTGGGAAAACTCCCATGGAATTGTGTGGTAACTTGGTAATTTGGTTTAGTAACTTGATGAACCTATATGCAAATACCTATCGCTTAGATAATTTTTAACTCATCTCCTGTTTCTGATTCTAAGAAAATAGGGAAAAATAATCTTGGAAAGAAAAGGCCTTGGGTCAGACAGTGTCTGTCTTATTTTTTTTTTTTCAGACTGGTGGGAATGTTTTCCTTTCTCCACTTTTAGATGATTTAGTCTATGAGAGATAGGGACAAATAAAACACGTCTCCTATTTCCTCTTCTGAGAAAGGAATTTTTAACTTAGATGGGAGGCACCAGTGAACTTCAAGGGCTTGAAATTGCATTTAAAATTTAAAGAATAAACGTTTTTATCTGGGCAGAAGGCTCATACCTTTTTAAAAATCACATTCTCAAAGTGCTATATGGGACACACAAAAAAGTAAGAACGCATCTTTTTTAGAACAATAACTTTCAGACTCTTTTTACCATGACCCTAGTAGGCAAGGAAAAAGGATACTACAGCCCAACCGCTTCACCTGTTTTAACCTTCTGGTGGGAATCTGTGTGTCGGAGGTGGGGGGAGACAGGGAGGTCACAGAATGCTCAGTAGTGATGAAGCATTGGGGTGCAACTGTATTTGGTGGGAGAGATACTTACCTCTTACCTAGCAGTAGGAATATGCGTTTATTTGAGTCACAATCTCTGTATGTCTTAAAGTCCAATTGTTTAGAAATTATCAGAAAAAAGTGCAGTTAATGCTAAAGTGTTAGAGTTAACCAAACCCCATAAAACAGCACAATAATGTTTTCTTCAAACATCGAATTGAGTCCCGCTTAACAACTTTGATAATGGCATGAGATCAGAAAGTCCTTCCTGAAAATTCCAAGAATGAAAGCTATGTGCATGAGTTTTTGCAGGAGAATATTTGCAACATTTCTGTGAAGTTCTTGATAGCTAGACTTCTTGGTACAACATTTAATTATAGTCCTTAGTAAACTTTTGTAATAATTTATGTTGATTTTTCAATAATATTTTCAAGTTTTCAATTTTACTAACTCAGTGGAATACTACTGTTGGTATCTATTGGTCATTTACAAAAAAAAGAAAAAGAAAGAAAGAAAGTCTGTTGAATGCATTTTCTTTCTTTCTTTCTTTCTTTTTTTTGGAAACGGAATCTCGCTCTGTTGCCCAAGCTGGAGTGCAGTGGTGCAATCTCGGCTCACTGCAATCTCCACCTCCCGGGTTCAATCGATTCTCCTGCCTCAGCATCCTGTGTAGCTGGGACTAGAGGTGCCCGCCACCATGCCAGGCTAATTTTTTATATTTTAGTAGAGACAGGGTTTCATCATGTTGCCCAGGCTGGTCTCAAACTCCTGAACTCAGACAATCTGCCCGCCTCGGCCTCCCAAAATGCTGGGATTACAGGTGTGAGCCACCGCACCTGGCCTGTAGAATGCATTTCAATGTGCATAACGCTAATGAAAAGACTTGGAGTTTTGGTTCAGTTAATGACCCATTGTGAGGACTCTCTAGCCTGTATACTTAGGCATGATACATTATTGCTATAGGAAGTTAGGGAAGATGGGAAGCCCAGGGCTTCCATTCTACAGATATCCCTATTTTTTTTGGTGGGAGAATGACTCTGCAAACCGTATTTTCTAAACTTTTTCATATATACTTGCTTATGAATATATTGGAAGCAAGCCTGTATTTATTATTTTATTTTATTATTTATTTTTTTGAGATGGCATCTCACTCACCCTATCACCCAGGCTGGAGTGCAGTGGTGCAATCTTGGCCCACTGCAGCCTCCGCCTGCTGGACTCAAGTGATTCTCCTGCCTCAGCCTCCTGAGTAGGTGGGATTACAGGTGTGCACCATCACACCCAGCTAATTTTTGTATTTTTGGTAGAGACAGGGTTTTACCATGTTGGTCAAGCTGGTCTCGAACTCCTGACCTCAAGGGATCTGCCCACCTCAGCCTGCCAAAGTGCTGGAATTACAGGTGTGAGTCACTGCAGCCTGCCCCAAGCTATATTTATGTACACTGTATGTCAACGTCCATATGTATATATGGATATATATATATCCATATATATATATATATATATATCTCCATGGATTTGTATGTATCTATCCATGGATATATATATGTATATATGGATTATATATATATATATGTATATATATCCGTGGAGATATATATATATATGGATATATCATCCATATATATATGGATATATCATCCATATATATATATATATGAATGAAGCACTTAGTAGGAGCTTTTGTGACCTATTATTAAGCAAAATGAACAAAGTTCATTAAAATGCAACTGTATTTGATTGCTTTAGAGCTTTGATTTTTTTGTTGTTGTTGTTGAACAAATTCTGCAGAAAAGCTAAGTGGAATTATTTACCACTTGGGTTGGACTTTTGGTTATCCTTCCTATTTAAGGCTACACTCAGCAATCCTAATAGAGTTGAATGGCTGTGTTTTTAAATATACAGTGATTCTATTAGACTCATGCCAAGTGGCATCCTGGATTTTCTGTGCATTAGTGTCTATGTGTGGATTAACACTGACATATTGCATACCAGCCAATGTCCTCCACTCTCTTCATGCATCCTGGTTTGCAAAAAAAAAAAAAAAAAAAAAAAAAAACAGTAGAAAAATTAAAAATGCTGAATCCCACAGAAAGTTTCCACTCCCCAGACCAAACTGTGTGCATAGCGGGGAGAAGAGACCAGATGGCCAGTGGGTTGAAATCAGCAGAGAACCAGCTGGGATGCATGAGAGGGCATTTCCTCTTCCAGTTCCCTGGAAGCCTGGTTGGGGCAAGTCCTGGAGGTCTGAGCAGGACAAGAGGTGTCAATGTCATGGCCTCTGTCTGGCTTTCTGGATCCTTAGATGAATTGGAGTTGGATTGGAATTTGGCACAAAAATCTGAGGATAAGCTGTTAGTTTTCTGCTTTCTGGAAAAAACAACAACAAAAAAAAACAGAAAAAAACATGCCAGCTTGACAGAAGGTTGGAGGGTAAAATGCTGATGAACAGGAAAGAACCGTATTTCCCTGCATTAGCACCAGCTTGGAGACCGAAGTTCTATGAGGAGGGCACATGATTTGGGTAGTTTTGAATCCTAAAGGCAGGATTTTTTTCCCCTCTCATTTAAAGCAAAACCTTTCATTGCCACTGAATAATTATGCATTTCTTAGACTGCCAGCTTCTGCAACAGTGATTCCTAGGCCCCAGTATGACACTGTGTTCAGTTATTTTGAGGAAAGCTACAAACATTTCAAATTCTTTCACCTCTAATAAAGGTTTAAAATCTGCCTTTTATGGTGCCTTTTTCTGGGTTAACGTATTAGTTATCTATGGTTGCATAACAAATTAATGCAAAACATACCAATGAAAACAGCTATCTTTTGAGGTCTCTCCTGATGTTGCGGCTGAGATGTTGTATGGCGCTGTGTCATCTGAAGGCTCAGCCGGGGCTGGAGGATGTCTCCAGGCTCAACTGTGTGTGTTGGCAGGCCTGAGCCCTTCAGTGGTTACTGATCAGAAGCTTCAATTCCCTGCCACATGTGCCACTATAGAGAGGTGCTTACAGCATGACAGCTTTTGTCCTTTAGAGCAAGAGATAGGGAGAGAGAGAGAGTCCATGACTTTTTTGAGACAGCTTCTCCTATTAACATCTGATCTCAGTGTGGTGTATTTGTTACAATTCATGAACACACATTATTACATTACATTTTCATTACAGTCTATAGTTTATATATTAATTCACTCTGTTGCATGATTCTATATTTTTAATGTTTTATTGTAAAATACACATAAAATAAATGTTACTGTCTTAACCATTTTGAAGCTTAAGGTTCAGTAGTATTGAATACATTCATATTGTTGCACAAAGAACACTATCACCCATCTCCAGAACTCCTTTCATCTTGCAAAACTGAAACTCTGTGCCCATTAAAAAGTAACTCCTCATTTCTTCCTTCCCTAGGCCCTGGCAACCAACATTCTATTTTCCGTGTTTATGATTTTAACTACTCTTAAGTATCTCAAATAAGTGGAATCATACAGCATATGTCCTTTTGTGGCTGGTTTATTTTGCTTAGCATCATGTCCTCAAGGTTTATCTGCATTGAAGCAAGTGTGAGGGTGTGAATTAATCTTTCTTTCTTTCTTTCTTTCTTTCTTTCTTTCTTTCTTTCTTTCTTTCTTTCTTTCTTCCTTCCTTCCTTCCTTCCTTCCTTCCTTTTTCTTTCTTTCTTTCTTTCTTTCTTTCTTTCTTTCTTTCTTTCTTTCTTTCTTTCTTTCTTTCTTTCTCTCTCTGTTTCTCTGTCTCTCTCTTTCTGTCTTTCTTTTTTATTTATTTGTTTATTTATTTTGAGACAGTCTTACCCTGTTGCCTAGCTGGAGTGCCGTGGTGCAGTCTTGACTCATTGTAAACTCTGCCTCCTGAGTTCAAGTGATTCTCCTGCCTTAGCCTCCTGAGTAGCTGGGATTACAGGCACCCACCATCATGCCTGGCAAATTTTTGTATTTTCAGTAGAGACTGGGTTTCCTCATGTGGCAGGCTGGTCTCAAACTCCTGACCTCAATTGATCTGTGCACCTTGGCCTCCCAAAGTGATGGGATTACAGGCTTGAGCCACCACACCCCACCCCTTTTTAAGGCTGAATGCTATTCCATTGTATGTATATACCACAGCTGGCATGTCCATTCACCTTTTGATGGGCCCTTGTGGGGTTGCTTCCGTGTTTTAGCTATTATGACAGTTTTGTGGGTCTGGACAAATGCATAATGTTACCCGTCCACCATTACAATATCATAGAGAATAGTTTCCCTGCTGTAAAAATCTCCTGTACTTCACTTATTCTTCCCTCCCTGCTCTCCTCCTGCAGGTTCCTGGCAACCACTCGTCTTTTTCCTGTTTTGCCTTTTCCAGAATGTTATACAGTTGGAATCACATGATATGCAGCCCCATTAGGTTTTATGACCTAGTCTCAGAGTCAAACACTATTATTTCTACCTTATTCTGTTTGTTAGAAGCAATTTCAGCCTTCTTTCAGGGGGAGGGTAATTGTGCTTCACTACTTAAAAAGCTGGGGTGGTGGGGAGAGGAGTTATCAAAGAATTTTCAGACGTGTTTTAAACAACCATAGTTAAGATGACAAGACTAGAAGTCCAAGCATTCATTGGGCATCTGTCTGTGTTGGGCACTGTTCTTTGTTAGTGTTTTATATGTACTATTCATTTAACCCTTACACTAATGCCATGAGGTCACTCTCATATTTATCATCCACATTTTATGGATGAGGAAACTGTGACTCCCTGAAGCCACATACCTCATAAGTGGCAGAGCCAGGATGCAAACTCAGGTCAGCCCGAAACCAAAGCCCAAGTCTTGAAATTATATCACACTGTTCCCTTTTAGTGTTGGGGGAAGTCTTAGTCTAAGGCTTAGATTCAGGGGACAAGGTCTGACCAAATACGTCAGAAGACATCACTGGGGGATGATGCTAAACATCTTCCAGTTGCCTCTCCAAAGACATTCTTCGTCCTTCTTCAATGTGTAGTTTCCATTGCTGCTGGAACAAATAATCACAAACTTAATATAGATTTCCTGTTTTAAAGTTCTATAGCTCAAGAGCCCAATGTGTTCTCACTGTACAATCATCAGGGTGTCGGCAGAGCTTTTTACCTTCTGGAGGCCCTGGGGAAGAATCCCTTTCCTTGCTTGTTCCAGCTTCCTGAGACTGTCAGCATTCCTTGGCTTGTGGCCCTTCCTCCATCTTCAAAGCCAGCAATATGGTCATCTCTGGTCATCTCCACAGTCTCATCTCCCGGACTCTCTCCTACTTTTTTTTTTTTTTTTTGAGACAACGTGTCCCACTGTCGCCAGAGCTGGAATGCACTGGTGCAGTCTCAGCTGACTGCAACTTCCACCTCCCAAGTTCAAGTGGTTCTCCTGCCTCAGCCTCCTGAGTAGCTGGGACTACAGGCACACACCAGCATGCCCAGCTAATTTTTGTATTTTTAATAGAGACAGGGTTTCACCGTGTTGGCCAGGGATGGTCTCGATCTCTAGACCTTGGGATTTGTCCACCTCGGCCTCCCAAAGTGCTGGGATTGCAGGCATGAGCCACTGTGCCTGGCCCTTTCTGTCCCATTTCTAAGGATCTCTGTGATTATACGGGACCTATCCAGATAGTTCGGAATCGTCTCCCTATCTTTAGGTCAGCTGCTTAGCAACTGCAATCTATCTTCAAACTTAATTTGCACATTTAATTTACAGATATTTACAGGTTTCTAGGAACAGGAGGTAGAGATCTTTGGGAATGTTGATTAAAAAAAGAAACTCTGGAAGATATTTAAAGAGGTTTGTTCTGTGCCGATATGAGTGACCATGGCCTGGGAAACAGTCTCTGGTGATCCTAAGAAAGCGTGTCTGAGATGACTGGGTTATAGTTTCGTTTTGTACGTTTTAGGGAGACAGGAGTTACAGGCAAAGACAGATCAGTACATGGAAGGTATACATTGGTTCAGCAAAGAAAGGCAGGACATCTTGAAATGGCTTACAGATCATAGTTGGATTCAAAGATTTTCTGATTGACGATTGATTGAAAGAGTTAAGCTTTGTCTAAAGACTTGAAGCTGGTAGAAAGAAATGCTTGTGTTAAGATAAGAGGGGTTGTGAAAAATAAAATGCTTAGCCAGGCTTGGTGGTGTGCACCTGTAGTCCCAGGTACTTGGGAGGCTAAGGCACCAAGAATTGCTTGAACCTGGGAGGCGGAGGTTGCAGTGAGCCGAGATCACACCATTATATGGCAGCCTGGGTGACAGAGCAAGATTCTGTTTCCAAAAAAAAAAAAAAAAAAAAAGATAAGGGGCGTTGTGGAAACCAACATCTTGTTATGGAGGTTAAGCTTTCAGGTAGTAGGCTTCAGAGGGAGTAGATGGTAGATGTCTTGTTTTCAGATCTTAAAAGGTGTCCGTCTCCTACCAAATCTATGCTAGATCCACGGAAGTCCTGGCTGCATTCATGGAGATTCTTCGTAGATTCAGAAAAGACAGCTTTGCCAGGGTCATTTCAAAATATGTCAAAGAAACATTTTGGGATACAATATTTTGATTTCCTTCAGAGTCTGCTATCTGTCATGCGATGCTCTATCAGAGTCAGGTTGGAATTGGGTATCTTATTCCCAAAGAGTCTGTTTTATCAGTGTAATGATTTCTATTGGAATGTTAATGCTGAAGTCAATTGTGCCTGAACTCAAAAAAGGAAAGGGTATAAGGAGGTGTGTCTGACCTCCCTTTTGGCGATGGCCAGAAATTTCATTTTTCAGGTTTCCCTTGGCCCGGGGGGAGTTCATTCAGTCAGTCGAAGAGATGTAGGATTTTATTTTAGGTTTCCTGCCTTTCGTGCTCTTTTCCCAGGAAGCCAGTGTGGAAGGACAACCCCAGGGGCTCTTCTGCCCTTTGATTGTCAGCTGAATTATGCTTATGGGGAGTTTTGGTGGGAGATTGGAAGGAGGAGGTTAAAAAATACCCAGATTTCTATTGTCGTATGTCCTTCCTGAGTGGCAGAGAGGACCGGCCTCTGCTTGCTGTCACTAAGCAGCCAGCCTCCTTTCCTTCTGGGCCCCTCTAACTTTTCCTTCCCCTCAGCCATTTTGGCCCAGGGAAAATAATTTTGCTGCTACTAATTCTAGGTTGCTGCATAGCCTGTGTGGTTTCCCGGTGCTCTGCCTACACCTTTGGAAACAGTGCTTGTGTAAGTAAGATCTCCTTAACTAATCCTAATTTGAGTATGCCATCTGTTTCTTATCGAGACCTTGAGTGATACAGTGACTAAGGGTAGTCATATTTGAAGTTAAAACAGAAAAAGCAAAACAAAACATGTATGTCTTGAATTAGGCTAAGCTAAATCTTTCAAAGCATGGGACTTAACCCCTTGACAGAGATGTTGACGTGAACCCAGAATCCTAAGGTGCTATGTTGTTTTCAGAAGCCAAGTGAAATTTCCATATGAAAGCAAAGCTTTTTGCCTTCCTAACCAAGAAGGTCCTTAGGATGTATACAGTGTGCTGTCTTTGAGTTCCTCCTGGTGTCTGTTACAACAGATGAGGAATTCAAGAACACTGCCCCCTCCATATTCTCAAGATGTGACAGGCTATTGCCCTTGTCTTAGAAGACCTGATTTAGGTAAAAAATAAATAAATAAATAAAATAAAATAAAATAAAATAAAAAATTCAAACAATTCCGCAGGTGAGCTAATGAGCTAATTACAGAGAGTGGTTTCAAAACATTGGCATTCCACAAGTAAACAGCATCTGCCTTTGATTAAGGTGTGAAATTTTAAAAAGGTATGGAAAGATGGGTAGTATCTTCAGGTGGCTTCCTTTTTATTTTTTATTTTTTGATTGTGCAGAAACTATTACATAATGGCCTTCTGTGCATTCTCCTGTGAGAACCAGGAAAACCAAATAACACATACCAAGATCCTACAGTGACATGAAGCGTGAACTCTGAACTGCCTGTCTGGGACACAGCCTGGTCTATTGTCTGCAGAGCTAGGGCTTTCTCATTGTTCCCTCGCGTTTCTGTACTGTTTGCTGTTTTACCTTTAGAATGAGAGTCCCCTCTGCATACATGTAGGCCAACTTTGTAAAATGTTGAGCTGTTTGTGCTATGTCAGTGGCTCTCACTATTGACTGCTCATTAGAATATGGGAAGAAGTTTTAAAAATAGCCATGATGCCTGGGCTGTGGCCCTAGGGACGCTGATTTAATTGGTCTTGGATGGGGCTTTTCTTAAGCATCCAGGGTTCAGACCAACTGAACTAAAGCAGGGCTTCTCAAATTTTAATGTGCATGCAAATCACCCAAGACTCTTGTTAAAATGCAGATGTTCATTCAGTAAGTCTAGAGTGGGACCTGAGATTCTGAATTTATTATAAACTCCCGAGCGATGCTACTGCTGCTGACCTGTGGAACACACATTGAGTAGTAAGGAGATAGAACATTTGGGTGGCTACAGATAGCTTTTCAGGATGGGTGAATGTTAATGCTTGGGTGTTTGGTGATTTGAATCATGGCTCCGAGAGTTGAGAGTTCCCTAGGAAGTAGGAAATTTGTAGTCTAATTTGGACGATCGAATTACAGACTCAGTGGGGTCTTGAGTAGCAAAACACAGCCAGACCTCTTCATATGCCATCATTGCCACATTAATGATGAGTCTGTTTATTCATTCACGCAGTCATTCATTCATTTGTTCATTCATTCTTTCAGTGAATATGTATTGAATACCTGTCAGACACCAGGCATCTTTTCAGTGCTGAGAATAAATCAATGACAAAGGTAAATGAGGTTCTTGACCTTGGGTATTCCAGTGAATGGAGTAGAAATAGATTAACTCAACTAAATAAATATGAGTCAACAAGAGCCATACTGATGGTGATATATACCATGAATGAAATCAAGTACACTGTGTTTCCTTAGGTGGAAGGTATGGCTACAGAGTTTAATTTGCTATGTCAATGGAGCGGCCAACGGAAGTTTCTTGGAAGAAATTATGTTTTAGCTAAGACATGCACACATACACAAAACCCCAGGGAAAGACCATTCCAGGAAAACAGAAAAGCAGGGCAAAGGCCCTGAAGTAGGAAAAAGATTGATTTGTTGGGGAACAGAGAAGGGATCAGTGTAGCCTTGGTGTCATGAGTGAGGAGATGAGTTGTGTGGAGAGGTAGGAAGGGAACATGTTATGCAGAAGATAAGGACTTTGAGTGCTTTTCTAAGCACCATAGGAAGCTGTCTGATGGTTTTACACAAGGAAGAGGAACATTCTGATTTATGTGTTAAAATGATTACTTTGGCTGCTATGTGGCAGATATATTAGAGATGAAGATGTCAAAAGTGGACGCAGGGAAACTGGTTAGTAAACTCACAGAGTAACCTAACTGAATGATGATGATGCGTGGTCCCAGAAAAGTGGCAGTGGAATGGATATAATTTTTGTGATAACACTGACAGATAGGGGGATCAGGAAAAGGGAGGAAGCATGAATGAGTTCTAGCAAATGAAGAAATAGTAATGATTCACTCATATGGGGAGGATAGCTGAAGATCTAATTTGTAGGGTTTGACAAGACCCCAGGGCTCCATTTCAGACAAGTTTGAGATGCCTGTTAAACTTTCAAGTGCAGATTTAAGAATATAGTGTATACTCGAGTCTAGGGCTTAGGGAAGAATTCCTAAAAGTAGGATTTGAGGGGCGATTCCTATATTCATATTAAACATTACCATATTAAATGAGTTCTCAAGGACAGAGAAAAGTAGATACCAAGGGAATATTGGGGTTTTGAAGAAAAATTGGCCCAAGGTTAGGGAGGAAACTTTGGATCCTTCTTGAGATCCATCTTGGCTTTGGATTCTCGGATCTTAGACTCAAGGTAACCTTTGGAGAGATTTCAATAATAATTAGTATGTAAACTTTCAGTTAACATTATTTCCCAGACATGGAACATCTGGCCAAAGTCAATGTGATTTGAAATGATGTCGGGTTTATCTCGATGTCTCTCCCAGAGGGACACATTGTGAGGAAACAGATATTACATTGGGTGATTATGGAGGGTGGGGAAATAAGCTTGTTGGTTCCTTGGCCAGATGTCTAAGTATATGGTAACGGAGTTAATGGATGTTGGGGAAGAAAGACACGTGCAGAGTTGGCGTCATTTCAGCAAAGCCAGGCAAGGTTGCTGATGAAGGACACCTGCTGCTGCCATGGAGCTGAAGATATATTCTCGGACCCAAGGAAGAAACACAGAGGGCACATTATCATATGGAATGATTAGTTGGCTAATGAGCCTTGAGGGGCAGGGAAAAATGGACTACAAAACAAATTAAACCAGTACCTGACATCCTAATGTTCTTTGTAAACACATGATGATGTCAGTGTGTGTGTATGTGTGTGTGTTTCCTCCTGCCAGCCCATGAGGTTATGTTAGCCAACCCCACACAAATAGTCAGAATTAGGCTGACCATCTCCCCCTTCCCCAAGTCTGATTCCTAGGCAGGATACCATGCACGAGGAAGGTGATTTGGCTTTTAGAGCGATCCTTTCCCTGTGGTTGTTCTTGGTAGAAGATGAAAGATGAGATTTCTCTGAAAAGCTCATCCCTTTGAATTGTGTTCCCGAGGAAAGAGGACAGATGCCACGTGACCAAAGCTTTAGAAAACTCCAGGATTTTGGGTGATGAGCATGCAATGCCTGGCTGTCTTCCATCTGCAGCAAGGGCAGAGCCAGCAGGGAATGGACAACAATACAGAGAAGAAAAGGAAGCAGGGGGTGAGGGATGACTTGCTCACAGAGCAGATTATTTCATCCCCAAATGGAATGGTTCAGAGTGAGTGAAATCACCCTGATGGAGAGCAGGGGACGCTGATGTAGCTATCATGACAGTGCCATAGCCACTCTTCCTGTATTGAATACTTACTACGTTCAGAATTGTTTTAAAGGTTTTTCACTCATTGACTAGTTCCACACCAATCAGAGCAGCATGGAGGGTATACCATGGCTGTGCCTATTTTATGCATGAGAAAAATAAGTGTTTAGAGAGATAAAGTGATTTTCATATGGTTTCACAGACCGTAAAACTTGGACTCTAGGATTGGAACGCAGGCAGTGACATGTCTGCATGTTGGAGGCACATTTTGCTACGTGATCAAGGAAATACTCACTTATTAAAAAGAGAGAAGGAAATGACTCATGGGAACAAAGGCCAGGATCTCAAATGGTTTTAATTTAAAATAAATACAGCCATTTGTGTTATGTTTAATATGTGTCCAGTATTTTACGGTAAAATTGCCATATGTGATTTGATTTAACCTATATAACAGCTCCATGGGGTAGGTATTATGATCCTCATTGTACATTTGTTGAAGCTGGCTCAGGAAGGATCCTTGGCCAGGGTCAGGCAGTTCAGCTTGGCTGAGTGATAGGATTTGAGTTCAGACCTTTGTCTATTACACATGCCCTTCAACTAGTATTCTAGTCAGATTTCTTTCCAATTATCAGTGCTTCTGCATTGTCTATAGTCTGGGATGTTTATTTTTCTTTAAGAATCTCTCATAAAGGTTGGATACCAGAAACCTTCCAAATTGTGATTTCTCCTGTTCTGCCCCTGAAACTTCATTATTTAATGTTCCCGGTAATAATACTGGACACACATTTCTGGATTAAAGTATGTGCCTTCTCAAATGATGCATCGTGGAAAGGTTATTATTAATAAAGGTAGCATTAAAACACCACAAATAACTCTGTAACCTTGCTTGGGCTTAATAAATTCCCTGCAGAAAATTTTATTTGCAGCAAACCCTTAAAATTCAGCTCGCTTTTAATATACTGTGACCTTCAGTGGCCCTTATCATTCATTATATACGAGTGACCTTTCCAAAGTTGAGAAGGGTAGTTGCAACAGCTTTTGGGTATTAAAACCTATAAGAGGTAGGTACGGTTTTCATTCATTCCTACCGGTAATTAATTCATGTACTTTAAAGACATAGCATTATTCCTTTTATGACACAGGTGGCGATGGTTTCATAAGGGCATGGAATGTAAGTGGTTATCTTGGCTAAAGTGGGTTTCTGTCCTTTTTAGATGCTGAGTTCTAGCTATAGCATGACTCAGACTGGGGCTTCCCTTGGAAGGAGCAATGTCAAGCTGTTGGAGACTTGATCATCATTTTGATGATTATCCTTGTACCATTTTGACGATCAACCCCTTACATCTTCTGACAACTTTTTTTTTTTTGAGACAGAGTCTCACTCTGTTGCCCAGGCTGGAGTACAATGGCATGATCTCGGCTCACTGCAACCTCGGCTTCCTGGGTTCAAGTGATTCTCCTGCCTCAGACTCCCAAGTAGCTGGAATTACAGGTGCCCACCACCACGCCTGGCTAAGTTTTGTAGTTTTAGTAGAGATGGGGTTTCACCATGTTGGTCAGGCTGGTCTCAAACTCCTGATCTCAGGTGATCCACCCACCTCAGTCTCCTTTAAAAAAAAAAAATTATTCATTAAATAAAACTTAAAGCATATATAAAAGCAGAGAGAATAGCCTGAAGAATCACCTTCTTTGAATCATCCAGATTCAATAATTATCAAGGTATTGCTAATCTTACTTTACATATGCCCTGGCCACTCTCCCTCTCTAGTCTCATGCTACTAGTCTTAAGCAAATATCAGGCATCATATCATTGTTTTCTTAAATATTTCAGGTTGCATCTCTAAAGGATAAGAAGTTTTTTTTCCTAACATACCTGTAATATCTACTAACAATGAACAGTGATTTTATGAATCTCACCACTATTAAATAATGGTTTAATTTTCCAATTTTTTCAAAAATGTCATTGTTTTCTTATTTCCGATTCTAAAAATAGTCTTTATTTTTTTAGAGCAGTTTTAGGTTCGCAGCAAAATTGAGCAGAAGGCACCAAGAATTTGCATTTCCCCTTGCCCCACATTTGCATAGCTTCCTCCTTTAGGAACACCCCTCCCAGTGGTACACTTGCTGTGATTGATTTTATGATAGTTTGTTTATTTGAAACAGGATCCAAATAAAGGCAGTACACTGTGATTGACTGATATATCGTTAAAAGGTCATTTTACTCTGTTTTAAGCTTTCTTTTTTTTTTTTTTGAGAGAGGAAGTCTTGCTCTGTCATTCAGGCTGGAGTACAGCGGTATGATCTCGAAGGCTCATGGCAACCTCTGATTCCTGGATTCAAGCAATTCTCCTCCCTCAGCTTCCTGAGTAGCTGGGACTGCAGGTGTGTGCCACCATGGCTGACTAATTTTTGTACTTTTCAATAGAGATGGGGTTTCACCACAATGGCCAGGCTGGTTTCGAACTGCTGACCTCTAGTGATCCACCCACCTTGGCCTTCCAAAGTGCTAGGATTACAGGTGTGAGCCACCATGCCCAGCCTGTATGAAGCATCTTTTAATCAGTCTTTCTCCCATATTTTTGTTTGTTTGTTTAACATTTTTCTTTGTGGTGATTGTTGACCTTGTTGAAGAAAACAGATTGTTTGTCCTGCAGTATTTCTCACAGTCTGGTGTTTGCTGATTGCATCCCTGTGCTGTCATTTCACATGTTCCTGTGTCCTTTGTATTGTTTTAAATTAGTCTAGGTTAGATGCAAGTTCCATTTCTTTGGTCATTTCTTCTTCCAAGAAGAGGTACGTTATATCAGATTGTCTCCCTTTTTGTGGTGCTATTTAATCTCCATGGGCTAGGTATTATTAGCTTTATTCTACATTTGATGAAGCCTCCATTGACCATGGATGCTCAATGCATTTTTCAGGGGTTGCAAGTTGGTGACACTGCAGTTTTACCCTTCCTTCTTCATGGCGTTACTGGAATACTTCTTAAAGAGAAATTTCCCAGTCTGCTATTACAATAGTCAGGGGGTATAGTTTATACAGGAAATACAGGAAGAATGCTTGATTTCCCTTTGTGATTTCAAATATATGAGCTTGTTTATCTGCATACTGTAGTGACTGGAATTTTTGGTTTTACTACAAATGCAGGGATGGAAGTTATTATCTTTGTTGATGCTCAGATTATTCAATCATCAACCAGTGACGGCTTCCTCAAGTTTCTGCAGAAGTCATTTTGACATGACTCTGCTTGCCTTTGGTGGCTTTCTTACTATCTAGTATGACTTCGTATTCTAGATTCATCTTGTACATTTGCTACCCCACACCTGAAATAATCCATTTCCCCAAGGAGGTCTGTTAGGTTGGTGCAAAAGTAATTGCAGTTTTTTCCCATTAAAAGTAATGACAAAACTGCAATTACTTTTGCACTAACCTAATAGTTCCTAAGGGTATTTCAGGATCATAGCTGGGTACTAGAGCTGTTCCATGAATCTTAAAAGAATCTTATCATCTTTTCCCCCAAAAACCACCTCCTCCAGTTACCATCATCTTGATCATCAGCCTCTCCATCCATCCTGGTACTCAGGCAAGAGAGTCCAGAGTTTTCTTTCTTTCCTTTTTCTTGAGACAGAGTCCTGCTCTGTTGACCAGTCTAGAGTGCAGCAGCATGATATTGGCTTACTGCAACCTCTGCCTCCTGGGTTCAAGCCATTCTCATGCCTCCGCCTTATAAGTAGCTGGAATTACAGGCATCTGCCACCACACCCGGGTAATTTTTGTATTTTTTAGTAGAGGTGGGGTTTTGTCATGTTGGCCAGGCTGGTCTTGAACTCATGACCTCAGGTGATCTAGGCCTCCCAAAGTGCTGAGTCTCTCTCTGTCTGTCACCCAGGCTGCTGGGGTGCAATGGCACAATCTTGGCTCATGGCAACCTCCGCCTCTCAGGTTCAAGCGATGTTCCTGCCTCAGCCTCCCAAATAGCTGGGATTATAGGCGCCTGCCACTATGCCCAGCTAATTTTTGTATCTTTAGTAGATTCAGGGTTTCATCATATTAGTCAGGCTGATCTTGAGCTCGTGACCTCAGGTGATCCACCCATCCCGGCCTCCCAAACTGCTGGGATTACAGGCATGAGCCACCATACCTAACCAGCGAGTTTTCTTTTATTTATCTTTCTTCCTTCCAATCCGTCCTTTCATTTTTCTTTCCAGTTCCACTGCCAGAGTCAGAGCCCTACACTCCCTCACCTGGACCGACAAGTTTGACACCTAATAAAATGGACTTCTAGTCTGGCTCTCTCTAGTCCCGTCCCCATCATGCCAAACAAGACTGTTTTATGAAAAACAAAACAGAACAGGAAAGCAAAATTAAACAAAAACTGGCCCTGCCATGCCCTTGCTTAGAAACGTTCTGTGGCTTTCTGCTCCCTAGAGAACAATTCCATGCTGCCCCGGTTCTTGGTGTCCCTCCGTTTCCAGTCCCATAACCTGCTTCTTCCTTCCATTTCCTTCATAGTAGGAATTTATCCATAACTCTCCTTACTTTGTTCCTGCTGCTCCCATGCCTGATGTATCTGTGTTCCTCTTCTCCCATTTTGCCCAAGGTCACTCAGAAATTTATGCCAATGCTCTCTTCAGATTATTCTTTTCTGTGATGACTTCCATTGACCTTCTTTTGGCCAGAACTGCTTATTCCCTTAATTTCGTTCCTTTAACGCACACTTTGCTTAGTCAACCTCTATATGCCTTGGTACCCTAATCTGTAAAGTGGGGAACATAATTATAATAATGCCTAGGCCGGGCGCAGTGGCTCACGCTTGTACTCCCAGCACTCTGGGAGGCCGAGGCGGGCGGATCACGAGGTCAGGAGATCGAGACCGTACTGGCTAACATGGTGAAACCCCGTCTCTACTACAAATACAAAAAATTAGCCGGGTGCGGTGGTGGACGCCTGTAGTCCCAGCTACTCGGGAGGCTGAGGCAGGAGAATGGCGTGAACCCGGAAGGCGGAGCTTGCAGTGAGCCGAGATCGCGCCATTGCATTCCAGCCTGGGCGACAGAGCGAGACTCCATCTCAAATAATAATGATGATAGTAATAATAATAATAATAATAATAATAATAATAATAATAATAATAATGCCTATAGCCTGGGGTTGTGCAGGCATTAGATGAGATCACTCAAGTAAAATCCTTAGAAATGGGGTTGGGCTCTTCGTGAGCTCTTCATAAATATTAGTTCATCACCTTATTGTTGTTAGCAGTAATAATGTGTGCAACAGTAACGTTTCTTTACATCTCTATTGAAATCACCACATCTCAGTAATTGTACCTGGGTCTTGCATTTTCTTTAAATTGGGAAATTTTTCAGGGGCAGGGTCTCATCTTAGCAATTCTTCCTTTTAACCCTTGGGGCTGAGCGGTACCTTACACACAGTGAGGCCTCCGCTATTATCTGCAAATTTTTGTGCCATGGATGTAGCAGAAATTATCCGAGGGCTCCTGACGTAACTCCTGCCCCGAATCTTGCGTCTTACCTGGAAACAATAAATAATAGAATAATATTGTCTGGTGCCAAAGGGTGTCCCAGAGCAGGAAGTGCACAGAGAGCTTGATGAAGCAGAAAGAAGCAAGTTAGTGCTTTCACTCACCGTTAGCGAGTGTCTGGCCCTGAAGAATGGATTGATTGTATTGGACAGAGAGGAGAAAGGGGATTGTTCTAGTAGGAGAAAGAGTAATAAGGTAAGTATAGAAGTAAGAGGCAGCTGTCACTGCAGTGGCTGAATGTAGACAAAGAAAATCCTTTAGTTGAATATTAGTGAGTCAAATCAAGAAAATTCCCATGTAATATAACAAGTTTTAGGAAACAAGACTATTAGTCACAGTTTTATCTAATGGGGAAAAATATTGTGTTGCATAAACAGTCATAATCACCACTATCCCAGGTAAAGTTAGATAAATAAAACATTATTCTGCTTGTAATCTTTCCCTATGTATATAAGAGATCTTCCGGTCTTAAATGGAGTTTCCAGTGCCTTAGTCTGTGCCTCACTTGTACAGTCTAAATGGCAGTCCTTAGGCTGGGCACAGTAGCCTGCCTCATGCCTGTAATTCCAGCACTTTGGGAGGCTGAGGCAGGAGGATCGCTTGAGCACAGGAGTTCAAGACCAGCCTGGGCAACATGGTGAAACCCTGTCTCTGCACAAATCGCCCAAAAATTAAGCATGGTGGCATGTACCTGTAGTTCCAGCTACTCAGGAAGCTGAGGTGGGAGGATCGCTTGAGCCCAGGAGGTTGAGGTTGCAGTGATGGTGCCACTGTACTCCAGCCTGGGCAACAGAATGAGACCCTGTCTCAAAAAAGAGAAAAGAAATTAAATTAAAAGAAGTAAATAAATGACACCCCTTGAGTGATGGCTGTAATTGAGGAAACTGTCAGTTTGAAGCAGTGGAGGAAGCTAAAGTTTTAGTATCTTTCCTAGTAGGGTAAATTTGTGTTTCATATTTTGTTTCATCCTGATCTGCTTATTAGGAAACACAATATAAAGTGTTTGTTTGGGGAGGCAGGGAATAATTATAATAATTATGGATAATATATCAATTTATGTAAATAGTATTTCAACATAAATAATATACGAGTAATATTCTAATTATGTAATTACAGTAGTGAGTGGTATGTTTCAAGGTTTTATTAAGTATCAACCACTGATTTAAACACATTTTGTTGAATCCCCTAAGATCTCTAGCATCAGATTTCCTGTCTTTCCCACTTGACAGAGTAACTCCGGCTTTGAGAGTAAAAGCAAAGTATTTCAGGTCAAATTAAGTCTCAGCTGAGATCTGTCTCCTGAAAGATAAACACTGGGTTGACACCCTGACCATGATTCATATTGGGTCTATGGAGGTGCAAACTGGAGAAAAACATCATAAGTTTGTTCTTGTTGTCGTTGGTTTAGAATAAGTCACTGTAATGAAAATTCTTCTTCAAATTTTGTGTTTCTGTATGCTGTTGAAGGGAAACTCACAGACTTACACACATCTTCACATAAGATTCATTGGTGGATGTTATGCTATATTGGCTACTATTTATTTTATTATTATTATTATTTTTGAGACAGAGTCTCACTCTGTTGCCTGGGCTGGAGTGCAGTGACACAATCTTGGTTCACTGCAACCTCTGCCTTTTGGGTTCATGTGATTCTCCTGCCTCAGCCTCCCAAGTAGCTGGGACTACAGGTGTGCGCCACTATGCTCTGCTAATTTTTTGTATTTTTAATAGAGACGGGGTTTCACCATATTGGCCACGATTGTTTCGATTTAATTTTTAGTAAATATTGACAGGTGTCCAATGCAGAATCATGTCATGTGAGGTTGTTCCTTTGAAGGGGACTTCATTTGAGGATAGAGTGTTTCTTGTGGCATCTTTTTTGGAATGCAAAACTTATCCTACAGGTCCTTTATAGTATTTCAGAATGAGTAAAGGCTTTCTGCTATCCAATGGAATTATTAAGAGGCACTTATTATCTTTCTCATTAAATAAGTGATCTCTTCTACTTTCAGTGCACTTGTGTATGACATGCAAGGATTTGGAGATACAGAAGTGAACAGGCATTGCTGGGCCAAGTGGCTCACACCTGTAATCCCAGCACTTTGGGAGGCTGAGGAGGGAAGATCACTTGAGGTCAGGAGTTCTAGACCAGCCTGGCCAACATGGTGAGACCCCGTCTCTACTAAAAATACAAAAATTAGCCAGGTGTGGTGGTGTGTGCCTGTAATCCCAGCTACTCGGGAGGCTGAGGCGGGAGAATGGCATGAATCCGGGAGGCATAGGTTGCCCTGAGCCAAGATTGCACCACTGCACTCCAGCTTGGGCAACAGAGTGAGACTCTGTCTCAAAAAAAAAAAAAAAAAAAGACGATGGTTTGGACAGGCACAGTTCTACTCTCATGGAAGTTTGCAGTCTGAGAAGGGAGACAAAAAAAAAAGTGAAATGATTGTGACAAGGAAGTGTGAAGACTCCAGAAGGAGCGATCACCCAGCACAAAGCCGGAATGAGGGAATGACCAAAGTAAGATGAGCACAGTAAAATAAATCTAATTTTAGTTTATTATAGAACACTTGGCCAACACAGAAAAGTACAAGGATGCACATTCCTCAGAATCCCATGGTTACAGTCACCTTGAGCATTTTACTGGATGTTTGATTTTACTAATCCCCTCTTGATGAGCACTTAGGTTATTTCTTTCCCAATATATGAAATATCTCCTAATTTTGAAATTGTTTCCTCTGTCTACTATGTGATAGAATTTGTTTCATTTCTTTGCACTCAATGAGGGTTCTTGGGGTGGGATAGAAGGGCAAAGCGGGTAGTTTGGGTGGAGCTAAACAAATCTAAGTGATGCCAGTATAAACTGCAGGAAAATACCTGTCCATTGCTGCTTGTCATTTTTGTGTCAGCTCCCCAAGGTGTTTGTCAGTGTCTCTAATCTCCTTACACTGTGGTCTCACCTGAGGGTTTGCATATTATGGACAAAGTGAATGTAGGGGAGTGTAGGGATAAAGCAAGGAAATTTGACATTTATCTATCAATGATATTGTCTTTCAAGTGAAGTTTTGGAATGTGGTAAGCAAAAGATTCTAATGAGTTTGAATGAACCGAAAAATGTAATACCTGTTTTCCTTTCTCTTTTCCTCCCTCCCTCCTTCTGTCTCCTCTCTTTGTTCCCCCACCCCTTTCTCTTTCTCTTTTACCCATTTGTATTTGAATACTGGATCTTTATCAAGGTCACATTCATATATCTCAAGCAAGGGAAAATAAAAATCTTTTAATTTATTTATGCATGTAATTGCCTGGCCTCATTCCTTTTTTATTTCACCTCCGCTTCCTCCCTAATTCCTGGTGGGTCTATAGCTATTACCAGGAGAGGAGACTGGCGCAGTCACTGACCAAATCAATGAAGATGCCCCTTTAGAGACAAAGTTTACAGTTCTAGGTCGCGATAAGTGTTATGAAAATCTAAATAAAATTATCTAGGAGAGGCACATTATGAAATCACACTCCCTTTTGAGTGTTAATATGGATCAACAGTGATAAATATTTGAGACACTGGTTGACTGGACATGTGATGAAGAATTAAGACTTTTTTTTTTTTTTTTTTTTTACTCTGGGAGTGAGCTGCATACAGAAAGAACAAAGACAGAGTGCAGATTAATAACCAAAGTCCTGATGTGGCAATTGATTAAACTCTGTTTTTATGATACCTTTCCTCTAGAGTGAAAAGTGAGTTTGTGTTTGTGAATGCCCTGGTGACAAGAGTCTCTTTTTCCCCAAAGAAAGAGATTCAGGTATGGCTGAAATTTCCTGGAGAACACAGGAGGGGGGAAACATTGCAATAAATCAAGTGGGTTTTTATGATCCCTATAAGCAAAAACATACTTCAGTTATGATGGATTGTGTTAGAGAGTAAATTAGATTGCATGGAGGCTGAGTACTAATGTTGATATTTACAGTGCTTAAATATATTGTCTGCCTCCTCTAAATGCAGCTCATTCATTGGCTTTATGTTGCGGAGGAAATATCGGAATAATGAGCTGGGTTTTTCTTCTCTGTCTTTATAGTTTAATATCATGCAACTGTTTATTAATAAGTTCCAAACCCCAAAGGATTTTTCTAATCCTATTCTAATATCAAACTAAATTTAATAAGATGCATTCTTCTCCCCACTGCCTGTGCCTCATTCATTCATTTATTCAACCAATATTTATTGAGGGCTTCCCAAAGTGACAGGCCTGGGTTAGGCTTTGGGAATACGATGTTGAAACAAGAAAGGCTTGGTCTCTGCCAACAAATGGGGACAGACCAAAAGGGAAAAAGAAAAAAAAGACCAAAGGCACTGAGCCAAGAATGCCGCCAGGCGTTTAAGGATGTATATTGTTTCTCTAATGTAATGACTTCGAGATTTTGGGAGAGATGAGAGTTTCGAATGCTTGAAGATGTTGGTGTCCTTGGAGTGCAAGGATTATTTCCTGGGATAATGGAGGAGAAATTTCTTGTAATTTTCTCATTTTGCCAAGCCCCCTCCCCTGGCACTGTTGAAATTTTATGAGGGTTTGCTATGGTTTTTAATTTTTTTTATTTTTTATTTTTTATTTTTTTTGAGGCAAACGTAACTTTGTTCAGATTACCAGAAGTAGGCAACCGCTCAATTGAATTCCAGATTCAGGACAAGATGTCTTGCTGATGGTGAGGTCAAAGATGAGGGGAAATCTTCAGAGAGAAAGAAAGCCTGAAGGCTGCACTTCAGACAAAGGCCTGACCCGGGTTCTTCACACTTGAAAGGATGGCAGAGTTCAAAGGAGGCAGTGCCAAAGGAGCAAACGCAGACACACAGGAAGGCTTGTGAAAAGGGTTTTTATTTGAAGTAGAGTTTTTGAGGACTTGATGGGGTCGGGGGTGGAATGGAGAAATGCAAGTAACATGCTTCTTCATCACAGAAATTCTCATCAAGTCATTTCTTATCAGAAATATGAGTGTTTCTTGGTTTTCATTAGTCCCTGCCCCTATTCTCTTTCTAGCCTTCCTTTCCTCCTTCTTTCCCAACCTTCCTCCCTCCTCTCCTTCCTCGCTCTCCTTCTCCCGTCTCCTCAAATCTGAATGTGTTAAAGATCCAACCTTTGCTAATTTCTTGCACTGGCCTAGAACCATCTCTTAGACTGTGTCATTGTTTATGCTGATTTAGATCTTTAAAGATACATCTTTATAAAAAGTTATAACATTCTTGATGACATCAAAGCATTTCCAGAAAATACCGATATCCATCTTATATAGCTGTTTATTCATCCATCCATCTACCATGCATGTATTCATCCATCTATCTACCCACCCATCCACCCATCCGTCTACCTATCCATCCATCCACCCACCATCCACCAATCCATCCACCCGTCCATTCACTTATCCATCCATTCACCCACCCATCCACCCATCCATCCACCCACCATCCACCAATCCATCCACTCATCCATCCATTCTCCCACCCACCCACTAATTATTTACCCATCCACCCACCCACTTACCCACTCATTTATTCATCCATCCATCCATCCATCCATCCATCCATCCATCCAGCCAGCTATCATGTATAAAGTAATTAAAACAGCACCGTTTTGCGTAGTTGCTTTGCTCTAGCTTTCTTATCTGTGAATCTGGAACAACTAACTCAGACTCTGTAGCTGGATAACCAAGAAAAATGAATGCGAAAGAATGCCACATCTTTGCAAAAGCAAACACCACCACATGCACTACTATTAATAGACTGCTTTCTCTTTTCATATTCTTCCTGTGACAGTCATAATTTGCATATATAGGGTTAGGTTTGACAGAAGGGAAGGTAGAAGAGGTGAATAATTCTTCTGGACTTGGAGTAAAGGTTTTAATTTTCTCTTGAATTCGAGATGTCTTTTGGAAATGAAGGTGGCTCTGAAGGAAGATCAAAATAAAAGGTGAGCAATTCTGATTTCTTCCCTAAGCAGCGGCCCTTATAAAAATAAATTAAACCTGAAGAACTGAACAGGAGTGCGTGGTATCTCTTGTGCAAGAGACTAGGATAGGGTGATTTATGTAGAGATGACCTAATCAAAATCTCTTTAATATTATTGCATGCAATATAAACATTTATATAATAATTTATACTAAAGAAATTACATATAACATATATCTCATTTTGTTTCACTTTAACATTCTATTTACTCTGTATATTTAAATGTATTTTTAAGTGAAAGTTAGTGTTTTAAAGAGAACTATTCAAAGTTCATTTTCATCTATAGGGAGGAATGTATGTGTTTAAATGGGTTCTCTGAGTAAATATATTTTTGACACTTGAGGTTATTCAAACTGAGCATCTCTCAGTTTTAGGTCTTATGTTTCTTCCTTCTTCTATCTTTTAGAAGCTGAAACAGGGCCTCTACCATCTGTTTATCTATTTCAGCCAAATTCACCATTCAGATAATGTACATTTCACAACTTAAGCCCACTCAGAGATCACTTTTCACCACTTAAAGAGCATTTAGCCATGATTCCAGGAACAGAAAATGTATCCTGAGACCCATAATGACTTGATGAGAGAATAAAGGATCATTTGTTATGCAGCAAGTATAAAATTATAACAACATCCCCCTATGTTTACAGATGAAGGACCTTCTGGCTCAGGAAGTGGGGAGGATTCTCCAACTTTCCAACAGAAATGATTGGATGCTGTTCTTTCCCACTCTATTTGTTGTCTTGGAAACAAATATAGGATACATTGTTTAAAAAAATAGGTAACTGGAATCATTTGGCCCTAAAATTAGGATTGGGTTTTTTTTTTTTTTTTTTTTTTTTTTTTTTTTTTTTTTTTTTACATATAACAAGAATGGAGAAACATCTTGCTTACTAATTGGAAGGAATAAGTTTGTTGCTACAACATACTGAGTTTTCACTCTCAAATTCTCCTCTTCTTAGCCACAATTTGGCTCAGAGGATTAGCACCATTTGTTCATCTGTAAAATGGTGATAATAATAGCAGATACTGCCTCGTCTCACAGTGAGAATTAAATGAGTTAATAGATATAAAACACTTAGAGCAATGCCTATCACATAGTAAATGTTCTAGAAGGGTTAGCTGTAATTTTTGTCATGCTTTTGGTTGACCTTTCACAGAGTGTATTTTCAGGTTCGACCTCTAAGTTAGCAGTTCCATATACTTTGATGCTTGCTTCATGCTTTGCCTATGGTGTTGTAAACAGGAGTTCTCCACATGGATGAGTTGCTAAGCAACACAGAATCATTTGGCTGCAAGTAACTTCAAACCACTCTTACTACCTTAAGACAAGAAAATATCCTAGAAAGACTCAGAGGTGTTTCCCAGGATTCAAGGGTAGAGAGTTCAGTCATAGAACCCAAGGGGAGAAAGTTCACACAGTTACTCCAGAAGAGCTGAAACCAGGAAGGGAACATCTATAGGAGCAGAGATTACACTGTCTTTCCAGGGCTGCCTGGAGTTGGTGTCTCCTTCTGTCTGTGCCATTACCTTCCTCTTCTCTCTGTAGATTTCTTTCACACATATGGCACATGGACACATGGGGCTGCCCTGAACCCAGCCCTGCCTACTGCACTGATTACAATCCATGCATTCATTTACAGTTACTGAAGACAGAACCTGGTTGGTCCAGCCCTGCCCACCACACTGATTACAGTCCATGCATTAATTTACAGTTACTGATGACAGAACCTGGTTGGTCCAGCCCTGCCCACCACACTGATTACAACCCATGTATTCATTTATAGTTACTGAAGACAGAACCTCGTTGGCCCAGGTCTTTTCAGAAGTCACCCCTAGTCCAATCCGCTGGACCAGAGGGGGAGGGTCATGGTTACTAACCCACCTGGCAGCAGATATAGGGGAGGATTCTATGAGAAAGACAGGGACCCACTATAGCAGTTGATTAATAGATCAAGAAACTAGTATGCCAAGTTACCAAACATATATGCCCAAATAACTAGGCTATAATAAGCATGTTCATCACTTCAGAAGATACAACTACAACCAATGGATGTAAGTGACATGTGGTCAGATTTCAAGTCTCAAAGAATAAATATCTGAAAATAGATAATTTTCATTATATGTCTATATAATGTTTTGTTATATATCTATATTATATATGTATACATCTATTTTCATTGTATAACATATGGTAATAGTATATTGTTACAAATATCTGAAAATGTATAATGTAATTATTAAATTATATGATTATATGATACACTATAGTATATATGCTATATTTACTATAATAAAATTAAGTATAGAAAATGGAAATTATTTTCGGAAATTTATTCTTAGCAATATAAATAAATCTCTATGGATACATCTATGTACATAGATTTAAGATATACTATGATACATAGAAAAAAACAGTTTTTTCACTTTACACTCACACTCATACAGCACAGAATACTTCTGTGACCAGATGTGCGGGGTTTTCCCCATCAACAACCAGTTCTCCAGCAGATACCAATGGGGTGTCCTATAATTCAGTGCCATTCTGACATTATCTACCTGGAGATAGCATCAGATCCCACAGATTAAGGATTTGGACCCCAAGACTGCCGCCACTTTGGACGCCATTTGCAAGCCCCAGGTTGTGACCTGTGCTTCTGAAGGACTGGTTGTAAGTTAAGATTCCCGTGTCCCTTCCTTGGGTTTAAGTTGCTCAAGTGGCTTATAGAACTCAGGAAAACACTGACTTGCGTTTACTGGTTATTATAAAGGATATTACAATGGATAGAGATGAACAGCCAAATGAGATGCATGGGGCTGGGCATGTGGATAGGCGTGGAGAGCTTCCTTGCCGTCTCTGGGTGCATCACCCTCTGGGTATCCTCACTAGTTAAGAAGCTCTCTGAACTTTCCTTTCAGGTTTTTATGGAGGCTTCATTAAATAGGTTTGATTGATTCCATCATTGGCCATTGGTGATCAACTCCATCTTTAGCCCTCTTGCCCTCTCAAGCGGTTAAGAGGTAGGACAGAAAATTCCTACCCTCTCACTACAAGGTAGGTCCCCCTGGCAACCATCCCCCATCCCGAGGCTATCCAAGGGTCCCAGCCATCAGTCATCTCATTAACATACAAAAGATACCGCTATCACTTTGGAGATCCCAATGGTTTTAGAAGCTGTGCTCCAAGAACGAGGTTCAGCAACCACATACATATTTCTTACAAATCATAATATCAAATTATATATTTGTATCTATATATGTATCTATAACATACATATCTATATAGATATGTGTATATGTATATGTTATATATGTATACATATGGCTATATATACATATGTATATATGTATGTATATATATTTGTATCTATGTATATATATTTACATTTATATCAATATCTCAAGACATCTATCTCTTTGACTATAAGTGTGTGGAGATACTTGCTTTTAGGAATTGTCTTATGTGCTTGTGCTTGTGGGGATTGGCAAATATGAAATTTGTAGAGCAGATTAGCAGGCTGGAAATTCAGATGAGAGTTGATGTTGTAGTCTTGAGTCTGAAATCTGTAGGCCAGCTGGCTGGAAACTCAGGCAGAATTTCTGTGTTACAGTCTTAAGGCACAATTCCTTCTTCTCCAGAAAACCCATGTTTGCTCTGAAGAACTTCAATGGATTCAGTGAATCCCACCCATATTTTTCAAGGTAATCCCTGACGTACAGTCAGCTGTGATGATAGATGTCATTCACATCTGTAAAATACTTTCACAGAAACATCTAGATGAATGTTTGAGCAAACAATGGGGCACCACCACCTAGACTAGTTAACACATATGCTAACCATCCCAGCATCCTTTATCATCTTGATGAGCCTGATCACTGTGGAGCAGCAAGAGAGAAAGAAAACTATCAAGGCAGAGGCTGCCATGATCACCACATGATATGCCAACTTGCTAAGACATTGAGTTTCATTTGAGTCTCCCAGGCCAGGCTACCTTCCTCGTGATGAGGGGAACAGGGAAATCAATATGGGTTGATTAACACTTAATTTAGGTTTTCCAGTCTGGAGCATGTCAGGAAGAGAAATGGCAGACATATTACTTGTCTCAAGCGTTATCCATCATTAGCATCTGTTCTCTTTCTCTGACACACATACACACACACACAGACACACACACACACACACACCCCCTTATATTTTTCCCCTAATACCTTCCTCACTGATTATATTGTTCTCTTAACACCCACCACCAAAACTCCATCCTGGGTCCTCTCCACACTGCAGCTTTCAAGATGATCGTTTACTCTATTATCAAGCTTACCATTTATTTTATTTTCAAGCGGTTGTATTCATTATAATGCCATTAGCATGAGGAGTGGGGTCTTGTCACCAGGGCAACCAGGAGCACAGAGTGCACATTCCCTCCTTAGCTGATGTCTTGTTTCCTCTTGGGTGGACTCCAACTGGGTCTTTGATTCATTCCATTAGGTGGTCACCGGGATGTAGATGCTTGACAGCCTCCTTGTCCTTAACTTGTCTGTCTTTATATCGTTTACTGGCCAAGATTTCTCTCTCCAGAATTGGCTAATTTATTACCTTTTATTTCTGTAAGCATAACACATATAATATTTCCAAGCATATTTAACCACATGATTATGTCTTTACAATTCCTATAACCTCTAACCCTCTAATGTATTATTTTCTATTACATAACTTGGTGCATTTCCCTACGTACTGTACATATTGTATGAGAGCACAATACATCCCCCTTTTTGATCGATACTACCCATGAATAACAAGCTCCTTACCACTGAAGGTATTTCAGCTACATGATCATCTGTCTAGGATATTATAGAGCCTATTCTTGCATTATGAAAGGGGTTGAAAGAGATGACCTATACGTTCTTTAAAAATCTTAAGCCCTAGTTTTATCCCATATCTATAACTGTCCTCCATGAATACAATTTTAGCTACAGTGGATCTATCTAAATGAAGACATCTGGAGCATTCCAAATGCAAGCATGAGTGCAAAATGTCTGCTTGTAGTTTTCTATACCATGCTTCCTACCTCCACATAATTACTTAGAATTTGTGAATAATTTCATTAAATTTCTCTTTAGGGGGATACTTGATGAAGTAGTACTGCAAGTGGGCAATGGAGTAAGCAAATCCGTTCCCACATTTTCTTTTCACATAGGCAGAATACACACAATTCTCAGCAGGTCTTTTTTGTGTATGTTTTTGAATAATATGCCCTTGGATCTTGCCCCTCCATCAGTGATTTCCAAACCTGACATTGTATTTGAATTGCACACACACACTAACTTGGACCTAGAAAAATTTCAGGCCTCAAGATACGGAGAAGCTGAATCAACAGGTCTTGAGTAAGACCCAGTATCTGTAATTAAAAATTAAAAAAAAACCTCCCTACATGATTATATTTCTATATATTTCTTTTCTTTTCTCTTTTCTTTCTTTCTTTCTTTCTTTCTTTCTTTCTTTCTTTCTTTCTTTCTTTCCTTTCTTTTTTCTTTCTTTTCTTTCTTTTATTTTTTTCTTGAGACAGGGTCTTGTTCTGTCACCCCAGCTAGAGTGTAATGGTGTGATACTGGCTCACTGCAGCCTCGACCTCCCAGGCTCATGTGATCCTCCCACCTCATCCCCTAGAGTAGCTGAGACTATAGGTGTGGGCCACCATGACCGGCTATTTTTTTTTTTTTTTTTTTCTGTAGAGACTGGATCTTGCTATGTTGCGAAGGCTAGTCTCAAACTCCTAGTCTCAAGCAATCCTCCCATCTTGGCCTCCCAAAGTGCTGGGATTATAGGTGTGAGCCACGGCACGTGGCCCTGTGATTCTTATGGATGCCTAGGAACACTGGGGATATCTGTTTTCCTACAGCTGGTGGTCACAGTTTCAGTGCTATTGTGTGTTCTTAGGTGGTTTGCTTTTCTTGCCGGCTTTCTTCATGGTCATAGATCATTTCAAAGCCTCTGATATATCATTGTGGTTTCCACTCAGTCGCCTGTCTGTTTCATTCCTAATTAATCACTTTGACATGCCCATAACCTGCTCAGAAATCACTGGGGGTTTGTTAGCAGATACAGAAACAAATCTTCATCCTTCAAACTGGATTTCACGAACCTCCAAAGTTTCATTTCTCCTCGTCTTTGAGATGTGATGTAATGTGGTTAGAAGACTTGGCTTTGAATTCTGCCCCTTCCTCTGTAGACCTACTAAGTTCCAGACAGGGTTTCTGTATCATCTCATGTAATGCTTATAACAGCCCCATGGGATGAATATCCTCATTTTATAGATGAGAAGACAGAGGCTCAGTTAGCTAAAATCACTTAAAGCCTCAGTAGTACTTGGGGTCTGGATTTTGCCTCCGAGGACTAGGGTTGCTCTCATATGAAGTGATTGCCTGCCAGTGTCAACAGAAGGATTCCTAGTCTTGATAATTTGGAAAGTGTGCTAGGCATGAGATATTGAGATATGTTTCCGACTTAAACACTTTAATGGTAGTATTAAGAGGTATAATTGCTCATGCCTGTAATCCCAGCACTTTGGGAGGCCGAGGAGGGTGGATCATGAGGTTAGGTGACTGAGACCTTGCTGGCCAACATGGTGAAACCCCGTCTCTACTAAAAATACAAAAATTAGCTGGGTGTGGTGGCACGTGCCTGTAGTCCCAGCTACTTGGGAGGCTGCGGCAGGAGAATTGCTTGAACCTGGGGGCTGGAGGTTGCAGTGAGCCAAGATTGCGCCACTGCACTCCAGCCTGACTACAGAGCAAGACTCCTTCTCAAAAAAAAAAAAAAAAAAAAAAAAGGCATAATTTGGACGTGGCAGTTGAGAGGGTACATAGAAAGCACTAATTAAAAAAAAAATCCAGTTTCTAAGACCGCAGAGCATCAGCTATTATTGAAAATGTAGACATCAGAAGGGAAAAGCCTTTGTTCAGATACAATGCTGGTGAGTTAGATGCAGCTGAGAAATGGGAATACATGCAGTAAGGTGGTTATTCAGTATTTTTCGATAGTAGTCCACGGTTGAGCATGGATGCCATTTAAATACATTATTTGGAAAAATGTAAATAGAACGTATGATTTTCCACAGCAGGAACTCATTATGCCAGAATTTGGATTCTCAGGATAGCCGAGCAGAAAGGGCAGGTAGAAGTCTCCCGAAATAGATGAGTGTTTGGACAAAAATGGCAGCGGGTGTACTGTGCCAAGCATTGGCCTTTGCCCAGGTGCCGGGTGCGATGTCAAGGATGCAAGCTGAAGCTGGCCATATGCTTCTCAGAGTCTTTCTGCTCATTCTGCCCTCCACTCAGAGGTGGAGACACGGGCTTTTCTTTATTTGCAGGAGGAGGTAATTGCTTTAGACTTAACAGGCTGCATTTGACTGTTGACTCACCATTACGGTGTATTATGAAATGAAGCCTCAGCATTGGTCTCCCAGAGTAGGGGGCAGGGGAGGGCCGCAGGGAGAAAGGGTGGTGCCTGAACGATCAACATGGCACAGTTTAAATGTCACGCTCTGCAGTTTACAAGTGATCTGAGATTCATGGGAAATGCAATGGAAAAGTCACCGCCAAGTCCCTGTCCCTCATGTTATAAGATTGAGTGTGTCATAAATTTTGCGCGTTGCTAAGTTCGTGGTGCTTCTGTAAGGAGACATTAAAAATAGAACTCCTTACGTCCTCGGTTCTTACCTACAGTGCATCCAGGCCAAAAGTTTACACACAGAAGTTAAGCTGGTTTTTAATCCGTTTTTCATTCTGGGGCTGTACTGTTAAAAGCCAAACACTGTTTCAGAGACATTCTGTGCCTGATATAGCTTCATTTCATTAACAGCAGAAGCGAATAGAGACAAAAAAAAAACCAAAAACAAACAAACACAAACAAACAAAAAACCTGAAAATACAAGCAAATGCCTGGATAGGAATTCAAACTTTCATTGAAAATAAGATAGAAATAAATCACTAACCGTACTTGTCTTACCTGTGTGATGTGGATATTACATAACTTAATATTAGGTACAATATCCAAACTATTTTGATGAAATATGTTGGGAGAGAGAGATTTTTCTGTTTCATCAGAGAGAAGTTTCGCTTTTCCCTGAAGCTACAGCCTCAGCTTCCCTAGAGAAATCTTTCTCCATAGAAGGAATTGTCTGCAAAGGGTGGGTTGCTCAGGGCTAAATCCATTAAAACCAATTTGAGGAAGAGCTGTTACTTGCTGAGGATGGGAAAAAAATAAATAAAAAGCTCATTACCTAGAGCAAAATGATTGCTTTAGGATTAAGAAATTGACAGTTACTGTTTAATTATACCAGCCCACTGAAAACTCACAGACTAAGCTTTCTAGACACTTAAACGTGTGCATTTATTATTTTAGCAATTGGGGTAAATTTATGATCATAAATGCCAATAACTTGAACAGTATCCAACTAGCCTTTGTGTGAATAGGTTTATTGTGTTCATTTTACAGGGAAAACACAGTCTTTCTATCAATATGACCAAGATTTCCTCGATTTTCTTTTATTCTCAGAGTTCTGTTTAATTGCCTGCAATCTTTTTGATATTAGGCTCTTCATTCATTTTTTTGTCCATTAGTAGTTTCACTAAGGGAACATGGTTCTGTAGGGATGCGAGGCTGTTTTTCTTACGCGTCTGCTCCCCTTTGGGTCTAAGATCATACATACCTGGCATGTGGTCCAGTGCAAGCTCCCTGGCAGCTTTGGAAATGCGTCTTCAGCAGACTTCAGCCTTACTTTGTTTTCAGGAATGTGGCAGGCCAGGTCTCACTAACACAGGCTTCTGTAACAACTGTCTCAGTACTGACTGAGTAGTTCAGGTAAATATTAAAAGCTGAGCGAGCCAGTGCCCTTAGACAAAGGCTGGAATGTATCAAAAGCCCACCCAGAGTTGTGCCTAGGCCTTTCCTGGGCCTTGAAGCATGGCAAAATCACAAAGGAATTCTTAACAGGATCTGTTTAGGATTAAACAAGTTTTACTGGGGTGTGAGGAAACTCCCCAGGTGTCCACAAACAAGTTTATTCGGGGTTTGAAGGGACTCCCCAAACCTCCATGATTTAGCAGGAGACAAGATAAGGGTAATCATCCCAGCACCTGGACCCATTTAGGTTCAGTAAATTAACTGAGGCTGCAGAGGAAGGTCTTCAGGAGTCAGACCTTAGTTATAGATGAGAAGTTAATCACTTATATCTTTAGACGAATGCACTGTTACGTGTAGACATATAGCTTAGAAGCTATATAAGGTCTGGAAAACTTTGTAATTTAGAGTTGGTCTGATGATATTTCCCAGGCCTTCTCCCTGTACTCAGTTACAGAAATAAACTCCCTTCTCTCCCAGTTCACCTCATCTTGTTTTGGGGCAGCCAGAATAAGCATTCCGACACTCAGTTTGGTCCAGGAACAGGAGGGCAAGACAGCTTTTCTTTTGTTTATTGCTTTGTTGTGTGCTACAAAGTAGGCGTTTAATAAACGTATTTATAAAAAAAGAATGAAGGAAGGGAGAAAGGAAAGGAAGGAGAGAAGGAAGGAAGGAAGCAGGAAGAGAGGAAGGAAGGAGCGAGAGAACAAAAAAAGAAGAGAGAGGCCGGGCACGGTGGCTCACGCATGTAATCCCAGCACTTTGGGAGGCAGAGGTGGGAGGATCACCTGCGGTCAGGAGTTCGAGACCAGCCTGACCCATATGGAGAAACCCCGTTTCTACTAAAAATACAAAATTAGCTGGGCGCAGGGGCGCATGCCTGTAATTCCAGCTACTCTGGAGGCTGAGGCAGGAGAATCACTTGAACCTGGAAGGCGGAGGTTGCAGTGAGCCGAGATCGTGCCAGTGCACTCCAGCCTGGGCAACAAGAGCGAAACTCCACCTCAAAGAAAAAAAAAAGGGGAGGGGAAAAAGGGGGAGAGGGAGAGAAGAACCACCCTACTAAGTTGAAGAAAGCAGACGCCTGCCTTCCCCAGGTCATGCCAGCAGATTGTGTCTCTCAAAAGAAATAAACAAGAATAATTTTGGCATTCTTTATTCAAAAGGACCTTTAGACTCTTCTTTCTGGAGAATTTCAAGGTCATATAAACCTTCCGCAAACTTAGTTATTTTAGGAAGTTATGGAACATTTCAGTGCAATAATGAAGTGATTATAATCTTACATTAAGTAACTAAGCAGAAGAAAATTGGCTGGGTGAGGTGGCTCACACCTGTCATCCCAACACTTTGGGAGGCTGAGGTGGGCAGATCACTTGAGTTCAGGAGTTTGAGACCAGCCTGGCCAACATGGAGAAACCCCATCTCTAGTAAAAATACAGTAATTAGGCGAGTGTAGTGGTGCATGCCTGTAATCCCAGCTATTCGGGAGGCTGAGGCAGGAGAATCACTTGAACCCAGGAGGCAGAAGTTGCAGTGAGCCGAGATCGTACCGCTGCACTCCAGCCTGGGTGACAGAGGGAGACTCGGTCTCAACAAATAAACAATCCCCCCAAAAACAAACAAAAGGTAAGTAGAGTAAAATCTACTTTCATAATTCAAATTCGATAGAATGGTTTTGGTTTTTTTTAAATTCCGTTGTTTTAGAAAACTATACATTTTTTTAAAGTATGATTTGACTAGTAACATAAGAAGTTTGTACAACTAAACTTTTCAGAAACAAAGCTGTTGTACAAAGATATGCCATCATCCCTGGGGAGATTTTGAGTATGTATTCTGTATGTGGTTCCCCCAAAGTGTCTAAATTCATCCTAAAAACAATTTCAAGGAAGACGTCATGGGAGTTAATAATTAGGGTTGTTATTAGCTCTTAGCGTTGAGCGTTTTGAAAATCCAGTGACTGCCTGCATTATTTCATACACTTCAGATTATCGGCCTTTTGCAAACACAGCTGAATGTAGTTCATCAAATTTGGGTATTTATAAGGATGAGCATAGCCCAAACTTTCATGGTTGCTAGGGCACATTCAAATATCCCATTACAATAAAGTGTGAGCAGAATTCACTCTTCTTTTTAGATTAACTCTGGTCACAGAAATTATCACAGAATGATACCAATCAGCACGAAGAAGCAGCTGGCTATGGAGAGGCAAATTCATAGGTACCTTTTTTTTCCTTGTTAAACTGAGTAATCAAAGTTTAGTTTTTCTAAAAAAAAAATCCTGGAAATATTTGGTCATTTGCTGTATAACACAGTTTTGACCCTTTATCATTGCAATTCATAATAAATTTATTTTCTGCCATCTAGTTCCCCTAAGAAGTTAGCTCCTAGGTAATAAAATCATACACACACACACTTGCCCCCCCACACATTTGCACTAAACTTCTTTACAAAGAATCATTTGACAGTAGCCATATAATTTAATGTTTTTCACCTAATGCTCAGAATGAAGCACAATATCAAATTATTTTTGAGGTTTTCATCTTGTTCCTTTGATTTTGATTAGTGAGCATTTTCTGTACCCTAGTCACTAAATTGAAAGGGACCACCAAATTTTATACATGCTAAATGGAAATTGGCTGGGCGCGGTGGTTCATGCCTGTAATCCCAGCATTTTGGGAGGCTGAGGCGGGCGGATTGCCTGAGCTCAGGAGTTTGCGACCAGCCTGGGTAACACGGTGAAACCTCATCTCTACAAAAATACAAAAATTAGCTGGGCGTGTGGCACATGCCTGTAGGACCAGCTGCTTGGGAGGGTGAGATGGAAGGATCGTTGGAGCCCAGGAGGTTGAGGCTGCACTGAGCTGAGATTGCACCACTGCACTCCAGCCTGGATGACAGAGAGAGACCCTGTCTCCTAAACCAGCAGGAAACAAACAAGCGAATGGAAATGTAACCTTGACATGTAAGGGGCAGAAAAGAATTTTTACAAAAGATATTTTATTTTAAATAAAAATGGGTACTAGGCCTAATACTTGGGTGACAAAATAATCTGTACAACAAACCCCAATGACATGAGTTTACCGATAAAACAAACCTGCATGTGTAGTCCTGAACTGAAAAAACTGTTTTAAAAATTAATGCTTCATTTGATAAATCAACCAAAATAGCTGCAAATTAGTCTAGAGTGAAAAATTGATAAACTTAAAAATCGATTAACACATTTTAAGAGCATAATACGATATTGTTGACTATAAGCACTACATCGTATAGTAGATCTCTAGAACTAATTCATTTCACACAGTGTAACTTCAAGCTAATTGAACAACCTCCCATTGTCACCTCCCCGTGGCTCCTGGTTACCACCATTCTCCCCTCAGCTTCTATGAGCTTGTCTATTGCAGACAGTTCATATAAGTAGAATCATGCAATGTTTATCCTTCTGTGACTGGCTTGTTTCACTAGAATAATGTCCTCCAGGTTCATAAATGTACAAATGTCAGGATTTCCTTCTTCTTTAAGGCTGAATAATATTCCATTGTATGTATTTACTACATTTTCTTCATTCATTTGTTTTAGTCAGTTCTCACATTGCTAATAAAGACATACCCAAGACTGGGTAACTTACAAAGGAAAAGAGATTTATGGACTCACAGCTCCACATGGCTGGAGAGACCTCACAATCATGGCTGAAGGTGAAGGAGGAGCAAAGGCACATCTTACATGGCGGCAGGCAAGAGAGGCTGTTGAGGGGAACTGCCCTTTATAACATCATCATCTCATGAGTCTTATTCACTATCAGAGAACAGCATGGGGCAAAAACCCACCCCCCCTTGATCCAATTACCTCCCACTGGGTCCCTCCCAATACCTGTGGGGATAATGGGAGCTACAATTTAAGGTGAAATTTAGGTGGGGACACAGCCAAACCATATCACCCTTCATTTGTCAGCGGACACTTATGTGGCTTCCATATTTTGGCTGTTGTGGTTAAAACAATAGGAGTGCAAAAAACACAGGAGTGCAGATATTTCTTTGCTATCATGGCTTCATTTCTTTGTGTATGTACCCAGAAGTGGGATTGCTGGATCATCTGGTAATTACATTTTTAAATTTTTTTGAGAAACATATATACTCTTTTTCCATAGTGGCTACACATCTACATTCCATTCAGCAATGGCAAAAGAGTTCCAGTTTTTCCACTTCCAGGCCAACAATTTTTTTTTTAATTTTTCATTTTTTTGATAATAGGCATTGTAACAGGTAGGGGGTGGTATTTCATTTTGGTTTTGATTTGCATTTCCCTATGTTTAGTGAGCTGTATTATGCACTTGAAATTTGCTACGGTTTCCCTTTGTTAAGTGTTCTTAACCACCTCCATGTTAAGATCTCATATTAAATGTTCTTAAACACCCTCTACCCCACTCCACGTGTCCAAACAAAGGGAAATTTTTGGATGTGAAAGATAGGTCTATTGCTGTGACTGTGGGGATGGTTTCACAGGCCTATGCATATGCCCAAGCTCATCAAATTGTATATGCTAAATATGTGCAGTATTTTGTATGTCAATTTTACTTCCATAAAACCATAAAAATCTACAATATTATGTGAAAGGCTAGCGTATTTATGGACATATCTCAGACACATTTTCTGACTAGTTATGATGAGTCAGAATTTGCATCTAATGAATTCCTTTACCAGTGTTGTAAAATCTAAGAATTAGTTACAAACCCTAATATCTAAGGAGGGTTGGCCACAGGTTGATAACTAAGCCTTCATCCCTTAATATCATCTACTCCACTTGATTCCAGGGCTGAGATGAACTACTCACAGCATGCATATTTAAGACAAAAATGACTCTGATGAGCAGGTATTTGGTTGGTGCAAAAGGAATTGAGGTTTTTGCCAAATCTTTTTGCACCAACCTAATAAAATTTTCTCTAGTATCTGAGATGGGTCATGGGCCCCAGAGACACTATAGGTACTTCTATCTCTTAACTTTGAATTAGTTTAATCTAATGTGGCATTTGGGAACTGAAAAACCAAGGAAATTCATTACTTCTGTTATTATTGTTTTCAAGTGTATGCTAATAGGAAAAACTGCTTAGCCCAAAATACGTGTAGCGTGTTGAATTAGCTGAAGCATTTCCCCCGTGTTTGCTTTAGAACATAATACACTTCAGTTTTGGAACTAAAAGGACAAATTTTTGGTGCACAAACGTGTTAAAAGCTATTACAGAAAATACTCAGAATGCATAATCTTCCTGGATTCTGATTTTATTCTAAATGTATAAATTTTTAATAGAGTTTTTATATTAGTTGTTCCTCCCAACTAATTATTTTTAAATTGCTGGAATGTTTTGAAGTAGAACCATAAAAGGTATATTGTTTTTTATTTGATAGGGCTCTTTCAATTGCAGCTGATAGAAACTCAATTCAACAAGGTTGAATGAAATAGAAATTGGTGGAGGGTCTGGAGGTGTTACACTATGGACACTGGCTTCAGGCACAGCATGATCCAGGAATCCAGGAGCTCACATCAGTGTAGTGAAGGTTCTTTTTTTTTTTTTTTGAGACAGAGTCTTGCTCTTTCGCCCAGGCTGGAGTGCAGTGGCGCAATCTCAGCTCACTGCAAGCTCTGCCTCCTGGGTTCACGCCATTCTTCTGCCTCAGCCTCCCGAGTAGCTGGGACTACAGACGCCCGCCACCACATCTGGCTTATTTTCTGTAGTTTTAGTAGAGATGGGATTTCACCATGTTAGCCATCATGGTCTCGATCTTCTGACCTTGTGATCCACCTGCCTCAGCCTCCCAAAGTGCTGGGATTACAGGCGTGAGCCACTGTGCCCGGCCATCAAGGTTCTTTCTCTCTCTCCCTCTCTGTTTCTTGTACAGCTGTACAGACTTTTTGTATGTAGAAAGCATGTTTACCTGTGACTAGTAATTCCACCACAAGCATGTCACCCCCTTATAGCTCTGCAGATATTTTCTAGAATGACTGGAGGTGGCCTGTCTTCAGTAATGATCCATCCCTGAACCAATCACGATAAAATCTGTTTAGTTGGTTCTACCACATGCATTAATTTCTGCTAGAGCATGGGGGTCCTGTGAAGGAAAAAAAAATCCATGGTGCTTGTTAAAGACAGTATGAAAGACTTTATTCAAGAGGGACTATCGTGATAGGTGAAATAGGGTCTTGCAGCGGGGGAGAAAGATTGGGCTCAATTCTGAACGCAGCAAGCAAAAGTGGTGATTTATAGCCAGGAGGCCAAGTGAGGGTCAGTGGATGGAGACGGCAGAGGTAAGGGAGGATTCTGGCTAAATGAACTAACAAGGTTCTTGCTAACAGTGGACAATGCAGAGGCAGCACAGAAGCTCAAGCATCAGTCCTCAGCTGGAAAAGGATTCAGATGAGTCTGAAATGTGCTGAGTTCGGTGGCTCACATCTGTAATTTCAGTGACTCGGAAGGTTGAGGTGGTAGGACTGCTTGAGGCCAGGACTTAGAGACCAGCCTAGGCAACATAGCAAGACACCATCTCTAAAAAAAATAATTAAAAAAAATAAAAGAAGGGTCTGATTGGCGTCTGGTTAAGGAGAAAATCTTTGTCAGTGCCCACTATGAATATGTGGAACATGAACCTCCAGAACAGAGAAGGGGGTTCTTTTACTAGAGAAGCTGGATGGTCAGTAATAAAGACTATCCCTGCTTCTGGTACTCCCATTTATCACATGCAGAGAATGAAATTTGCAGAAGTGACGTGACTTGAACAACGTCAGATAATAAGCATGGGGGTGAAATTAACCAAAAGGTTGAAGTTAAAATTAGTACTTTGCAATGTCATTACCGATGCATAAACTTTGATGAGCTTTGAGAAATACGATCACCACATTTTCATCTACTTTTCCAGGGAGGTGCAAAATAAATACAGAAATATTTATTCATCTGTTTAACAAATATCCATTGATATTCTTTATGTGCTAGGTGCTGTGATAAACACTACAGAAATAGCACAGAACAATATAGAGAAAAAGCCATGTCTTATCAATCTTATTCTTATACACCATCAGAATAAAGTACTGCTTTAGAAAATATACTGTGTATCTTATAATAATAGAACACAATTTGTTGTTTCTGAGATGTGGAAAGTCAATTGTAAGATTTACGCCATAGAACAAACTTGTAATTCTTGTTACACACACACACACACACACAAACACACACATTTAATCAGGACATAAATCAAGATTTTTGTGATATTAGTCCAGTGCATTCAACACAGAGTTGAATAATCTGTTGCTATTTTAGATGTAGTTCCTCCCTCCTTAAAATGATTAAATCAAAGTCCCAGAAGGAACTTGGGGAACTTCTAATCGGTCTCCATGTTGTGGACAAAAATAACTGCATTAACTGCAAGTATCTCAAACCAAGACACACAGTGTTTATTCTGTGCCTGCCAGGCACTGTGCAGATAATTTATTGTGCACTGTCTCATTTAATGCTTGTGGCAACCCAGTGAGGCAGGTACATTTGATTATTAGTCCCATTTTATAGTAGATGAAACAGAGGCTTATGTTCTGTAAAGAAAATTGCTCTTAAAACACACCTCTTGGCCGGACGTGGTGGCTCGCGCCTGTAATCTCAGCACTTTGGGAGGCTGAGGAGGGCGAATCACCGGAGTTTGGGAGTTCAAAACCAGCCTGACCAGCATGGAGAAATCCCATCTCTAATAAAAATACAAAATTAGCCAGGTGTGGTGGTGCATGCTCTATCATCCCAGCTACTTGGGAGGTTGAGGCAGGAGAATTGCTTGAACCCGGGAGGCAGAAGTTGTAGTGAGCCGAGATTGTGCCATTGCACTCCAGCCTGGGCAACAAGAGCAAAACTCTGTCTCAAAACAAACAAACACACACACACACACACACACACACACACACACACACCACCTCTTTCAGTTCCGTATACTTTTTAACTGTGTGACCTTCAGTAGGTCGGTGGGTTAGCAAGTGCCCATGCAGTGGTTGCCTGAGCTTTTGCATCAGCCTTGCCTGTTTTTTGTTTTTTGAGTTTGGGTCTTCCTCTGTCACCCAGGCTGGAGGACAGTGGTGCGATCATAGCTCACTGCAGCCTCGATCTCCTGGCCTCAAGTGATCCTCCCACGTCTGCCTCCCAGACTTGTCTTTTAAGAGCCTTAGGAGTCTTAGGCTGGGTAATCTATATAATTTTTCTGTTATGTGTAAGGAAGAACACAACTTTTCTTCTGTGAGTACTGCTTCAAAGACACAGAATCCAATGTACATAGGCAGCTGGATAGACAAGCTCGCTGTCCAACTTGTTACGTGGATGAAATGGGACAGATGGGGTCATCTAAAAGGTTCTTGGTAAAGGTACAAAAAGCAAAACCATGAGACCAAAAACAGGGGAGCAGAAACAGCTGCCACTCAGTGAGTAGGCTCCAAAGCTCTGGCTCAAGGTGGGAACGTGGAAGCCGACGGTCAAGTTCGTTGCTCAGTGCACTCAATAAGATGAACAGCAATGCTACAATCTGGAGGATCATCACCCCTGGAGCTTGACAGCCAATATCTAGCCTGCTTGAGCGTGCAGATGAAGCACTCAGCAAATTTAGTTTTATTTACAGCTTCGTAAGACTAGGTGGGTAATCCTCTGTGGTGTCCTTTAGTGGGAAACGTGAAATGGGGATGACGACTTTAAATACCTTCCAGAGTTAGACGGCTTTTAGACACCAAAGTTCAGCCTTTTGCAACATATTGCATTTCAGCCCCTGCCACGGTTCTCTGCTGACATTTCAGAGATGGGCAGACACCATGGCATTGCAGTTGACATGGCAGCTTGGCCACGTAGGGGCTCGTATATAGAGCATTTCTTGCTTTAGGTGTTAAAAAACAAATCATATCTTTAAAAGGTCACCGTGCTTTGTACTAACTCTATGACTACCGAAAAGCACAGTTTGGGGCAAGCCTGTTTATTATTTTCCAAATTAGAGAAGTGATATTGCCTCATTGCTGAGAACCAGGAAAGGAGAATGAGAAAGAAAATCACCCGTGACCACCGCCATCCCTCTAGGAATGGTGTCGTGCTCTCCACCCTCCTTCGTTTAAGATGATGGTTTCTATGGAAAATTGCTGTTAAAACAAACCTCCTTACGTTATATATCCTTTTCAACTACACGGCCTTGGGTAGGTCAAAAAGTGCTCATGCACTGTTCCCCTGAGCTCTTGCGTCAACCTTGCCTTCTTTTTCTTTCATTGATTGATTGATTGATTGATTGATTGAGTTTGGGTCTTGCTATGTCACCCAGGCTGGAGTACAGTGGTGCAGTCATAGCTCACTGCAGCCTCGACCTCCTGGCCTTGAGTGACCTCCCACCTCTGCCTCCCAGCCCTGCCTTTTGGGAGCATGCATGATATGATGGTTGTGACTAATGCTAGGAATATCCAAGGAGTAGACATGGGAAGGACTCCTCTCATGCCCCCATGAGATGTTGCCCCCAGGAAATGAGTGATGTCTCAGTAAAATGGAGAGAACTTTAATCCCAGGCTAGATGTATCTGAATGTGAGATTGAAGATTTTGTTGGTAACACACCAGTCATCAGGAGTGTCTTGATCATGCTCATCTTTGTCTAATCTTTAGATTTCTCATCTTTCTGGGGAGGCTAAGAGCTGCTGTGTTCTTTCTCAGTCCCACCACTTGAACATGTGGTATCATGTATGACGAAATGCCTTGCACATAACAAATCATGTGAAAGTAAAGGATTGTTGTCATTGTTGCCATTGCTATTGATACTATTAGACGGGGTTTCTAGTATGTTGTGTGGGTTAAGAGCAAGGCTCTGAGCAAGCTTCTCCAACCCATGGCCCCCACAGGCTGCATGTGGCGCAGGATGGCTTTGAATGTTGACCAATAATAATTCATAAATTTTCTTAAAACCTTATGAGATTTTTTGGGGGGATTTTTTTTTTAGCTCATCAGCTATCATTAGTATTAATATATTTTATGTGTGACCCAAGACAATTCTTTCTTCTTCCACTGTGGCCACAGCCAAAAGACTGGACACCCCTGCTCTAGAGCCAGTCCTAACTCTGCTAGTTTCTACCTAGCTGTGTGACCTTGGGCAAGTTACTTAACCTCTCTGATGATCATTGGTTTCTCCTTTAGATGCTGCTGCATTTTTACCTCTCTCATAAGACTGCTGTGAGGTGGCTGAGACAAGGCAGGCCATCGTGCTTGCAGCAACCCCCTGCATGTAACAAGAGTACCACAAATGGTAGCTGTCAGTGTTGTTATTTGATGATCCAGAACATGTATTGCTTTTGTCATCCTTTCCCTAGTCTTTCATCATTCTGGATTTTCCATGTCTTTTAGTTTGCTGCTGTCTTAGAATTAGTATATTTTCATGGTTCTAAGACTCTATCAAAAACTGTGCATGGTGGATCATGTTAATATGGTAAAAATGTCATCTATCACAGCATCCCAGTTCATGATTTAATTTATCCTTCCACAGATGGCCTTTATTATATAAGATTGTAGTATATATTTAATGAAGTAGTGTAAAAGTCCTTTTTCTCTGGCTGGGTGCAGTGGCTTACAGCTGTAATCCCAGCACTTTGGGAGGCTGAGGCAGGCAGATCACTTGAGGTCAGGAGTTCGAGACTAGCCTGGCCAACATGGTGAAACCTCATCTCTACTGAAAATAAAGAAAATTAGCCAGGTGCATTACATGCCTGTAATCCCAGCTACTCGGGAGGCTGAGGCAGGATAATTGCTTGAACTGGGGCGGTGGAGGTTGTAGTCAGCCAAGATTGTGCCACTGCACTCCAGCCTGGGCGACAAAGCGAGACTCTGTCTCGAAATAAAAAATAAATAGGGAGATAGGGTCTTGCTCTGTTGCCCAGGCTGGTGTGCGGCAGCATGAATATGGCTCACTGCAGCCTTGACCTCCTGGCCTCAAGTGATCTTCTTACTTCAGCCTCCCTAGTAGCTGGGACCACAGGTGTGTACCACCATGCCTGGCTAATTTTTTTTTTTTTAACTTTTTGTAGAGATGAGGTCTTGCTGTGTTGTCCAGGCTGGTGTCAAACTCCTGGGCTCAACTGATCCACCAGCCTCCCAAAATAAGCCAGGACTCCTGGCTGTAAAAGTCCTTTTCAAATGGTACAGGAGTTCAAGACCAGCCTGAACAACACAGGGAGACCCCATTTGTACAAAAAATTAAGTTAGCCAGGTGTGATGGCACACACTTGTGATCCTCGCTACTCAGAAGGCTGAGATGGAAGGATGGCCTGGGCCCAGCAGTTGCAGGCTCATTGGAGCTGTGATTGTGTTACTGCACTCCAGCCTGGGCAACAAAGCAAGACCCTGTTTCAAGAAAAAAAGAAAAAGCATTTTTCTTGTAATTTTTAAAGAATTCCTTCCAATACAAAATAATAAGTGTCTAGTCCATTGAGAATTAATTTAGAATAATCATGTGTCTTGGATTGACTTTTAAAACCCTGATTCTTAAACCATTTGTGATTGAGGCTTACAACCATATAACAGTCTTCCTAAGGTCTGGGAGTGAATTTAAGTCTGGTAATGCTATTAAGGAAAGAGAGAAGTGTATGTTTTCTAACGTATAGAGGATATCTTGAAGGGAGCCACGTGGGCGTATTTCCACCTTGGTGTGTGCTTGATGGAGCGAGGCAAGGAGGGCATGGCAGTTTCAGGGTTTGCCATCCCAATCTCCCCTTGACGCTGATCCATGATTTCCCTCCCTGATCACAGAATAAGCAATGTTGATCTCGTGTTCATCTGTTGTGTAAAGGTGGTTGATACCACGATTTTCTGCTTCACATGAATCAGAGAACCTGGGTGTCTCTGACCTGCAGGGTTCCAGCTCTCCCCTAAGTTCAGCCAGTGTGTGAATCCTCTACTGACCTACTGGGACCACTTGGTAGATTGACCACAGCTCCTGTTATGCACCAAGCATTGGCCTGTGTGCTCTTGCCAGCAAAACAGTGTGATCCTCAGGGAGCCTCAAGTCTGGAGGGGGAGGCAAACATTGATTGAAGAAACTTACAATGCATGCATAATTAAGACAGGGACATTTACTGCAAAGGAAAAATAAAAAGATTGTTTAAATCAAATGACACATAGCACTGACTTGGGCTGAGTTGGAAATGACTCGTTTATGAACAGGGGTATATTTTTTAAAAGATGTACTCTCCTCTGAATGAATAATTTATTAAATATGAAAAGCAAGAGAAATACTATTAAAAGAATGCCACATTTTTAGGGAAACTGTTGTTGAGGGTTTCAAACAGACTTTTGGTAACCGGCCAATTCCACAGGCTGGTGCCACATTTTCAGTGCCCTTTGATGTGTGTACATAAAAAAGCTGCTTGTTTTCCTGTTTAATATCAATCTATTAATATTAAAGTATGTGAAGAGAAAATCAAAGACATCGTCTGCATTTGGAGACACCCAGAACCACAAATCTAAATCCTAGCACCATCCATTTGAAGACTGCTTGTCATGGCTTGAAGCCTCCTGAGAGGGGAATTTTATTTACTTGCCGGAGTCATGCGAGGTTGATTGGTCTAATAAAACTGGATTTTAAATGAATGTGGAGCATGGTGTCCCTTTGCCCTGGGTATTTAAAAATAGACCAATAATTTCTCATAGGGCATCTTTCAGATACACTTTAGCGGACTGATGAAGGCTGTTCCCGGGACACATTTAAATCTGAAACAAAATGAGAGTTTAACAAGGTGTGTTGGTTCAGGTTAAAAGCGTCTACCCCTTTCAGCTGTGCCAAGATCATCTCTCATTGGACAAGGTTTCCCCAAGGCTGGCTGGGCTCGTCCCCTGGGTGCTGAAATGTTCAGTAGAACATTCTGGAGTTCAGGTCTCTGTTATCTTCCTTCTCTGTCAGATACCTGGAAATGTGAATTTGCCTACACATTCTGAGACATTTTTACACTAGGATGCTTCTGGGCTGAAGACGAAGGTGGTTGGTTTTCTTCCCCTTCTTCCCCTTTTCTATATTGTAGGGACCAAGCGGTTTGTTGCTCTCTGCTGCCCCCTGTTGCTCATAAATGGGAACAGCTGGTTTTCCGCTGAACGTGATTCTTAACCATTACAAAGAGCTTACCGTGAGGTTGAACTTGGGGTTCCTAGCTTCATGTGAGGTTGGCTGATTTTATTTATTTATTTTTATTTATTTTTTGAAACTGACTTTTAAATGAAAGTTGAGCTAAATCGGGAAGAAGGTATCTAGCAATAGCAGGTGTCCCAAAGTTAATGGAATACCCAAAGAGCAAAGTGAACAGCTGTGAGTCTGTCTTTCCATTGTTGGTAGATTCCAGCTACCTGCAGCTACGCTTGGTTCCTTGAGAGTCCTAGTCCTTGTCATTGAGCCCTGGAGTTAAGACCATTTGAACAAACATCCTCCTAGTCCCAATTTATTCCAGGTCCTGCATGAGTGGCTGGGATTTCTAGGATGAAGGGATTATAGCCACATGGTGTGTGGTTAATATTTTGCGTTTGGAGTCCAACCATAGTTTTGAATATAAGTTTCAACTGTTTTCAACCGTATGGCTCTGAGTCTTGCTGTCTGTGTCTGTATAATGAGGATTTTGGTGGTATCTGATTCAGAGGTTGTTGTGGGAACCAAAGAGAAATTTAAACAACTTATGATTTGTTGGTCACTTAGAAATACCAGTGCATTTTTTTTTTTTTTTTTTTTTGAGATGGAGCCTTACTCTGTCACCCAGGCTGGAGTGTAGTGGTGCAATCTCAGCTCATGGCAAACTCTGCCTCCCAGATTCAAGCGATTCTCCTGCCTCAGCCTCCCAAGTAGCTGGGATTACATGTGCCTGTCACCAAACCTGGCTAATTTTTTTTTTATTATTATTTTCAGTAGACATGGGGTCTCACCAGGCTGATCTTGAACTCCTGACCTCAGAGTGCTGGGATTACAGGTGTGAGCCACTGTGCCCAGCCGCCAGTGCATTTTAGGCACTATGCTTTAGTTAGCTTTTTAATCCTCACAAAGACAGCAAAGATGCTTGTCTTTTCCCTTTCAAATAGGGCTAAGGGCTAACAGCCCTTAGCAGACCTTCTCTCCACCTCCTTGACCAGGTTTGTATCACATGCCTATGTGTAAACCAAACTGCTGGCAATAGGGACGGAATGATAAGCTTTGCTTAGATTAGACAGAAAGATTCCCAAGTAAGGGACAATGTTCTCTGAGCACACAGAGAATGATCAATCAAATAGAATTGGGGATGAGGCAGGAAGAGAGAATACACCGAGGATGTCGGTTTGGCTTGCAACTAGCAGGGTCTACCTTACATAGATGCAAGATGATGCACTTGGACCCAATAGCCCAGATCCCACAGGTGTCATAGGAAGTGCTTATCACAGAGCCTAGCCCATAGCACCCCTGCTCTACAGACTCACCCAATCACTGCTCTGAAGAGGGTCATGCTGTAACAGGTAAGAGAGATCCATCAGCAAATTTTTGTTTGTGTGTTTGTTTGTTTGTTTTTGAGACGGAGTCTTGCTCTGTCACCCACGCTGGAGTGTGGTGGCATGGTCTCGGCTCGCTGCAACCTCCTCCTCCCAGATTCGAGCGATTCTCCTGCCTCAGCCTCCTGAGTAGCTGGGATTACAGGCATGCGCCACCATGCCCAGCTAATTTTTTGTATTTTTAGTGGAGTTGGGTTTTCACCATGATGGCCAAGCTGGTTTTGAACTCCTGACCTGAAGTGATCTGCCTGCCTCGGCCTCCCAAAGTTCTAGGATTACAGGCATGAGCTACCGCTCCCAGCCCAAATGTTTTTATACTAAGGTGGAACATGCTTTGTTAGCTGTAGTCACAGACATTTATGGAGACTCAGAAGATCCCTTATATTTAAAAAAACATGTGTTTCTAGATATGCTGTTGAAATTTATTTCTTTCAACTGTGTGTCATTACTTGCTTTCATCCCCTCTTTGGTCCATTTTTGGTTTTGGTTTTGTTTTTTGAGATAGGGTCTTGCTGTCTTGCCCAGGCTGGAGGGCAGTGGCATAGTCACAGCTCACTGCAGCCCCAACCTCTTAGGCTCAGATGATCCTCCAGCCTCAGCCTCCCAAGTAGCTTGGACCACAGACGTGTGCCACCAAGCCCAGCTAATTTTTAAATTATTTGTAGACACGGGGTCTCACTGTGTTGCCCATGCTGGACTCAAACTCCCAGGCTCATGCGATCCTCCTACCTTGGCCTCCCAAAGTGCTGAGATTATTTGTGTGAGCCACCGGACCTGCCACCCCCCCGCCTTTGGTCTGAATCCCTCAACTCCAAAATAGCCCTTTTCACCCACCTTCCCATCTTCTCTTACCCCAGGGGACACTGGCAATCTTTAAGCAGAAGAATTGGATGCTGAACGCCTGTAGATTTATTTGGAGGATGAGTTAAGAAGAAATCTCCCAAAGGGGCTTGGGGGCATTCTCCTTTTGATTTCATTATTCAAAAATGATGTCAACTTTTAGAAAATGAGAGAAAATTCAGTAGAGTATAATGGTTAAAGAGTCTCCGCTTTGCTACTCAACACTTTTTGACCCTGAGCAACTTGCGCTTAGGGGCCTGAGCTTTTCCATCTGTAAATACGGCCAATAATAATACCTCCCTCTTGGGGCACTCTGAGCAGTCATTGAGAGAGCATTTGTAAAGTGTTTTTGCACAGTGCCCGGAACTTTACGGTATTTAATGGTCCTTCCTCCTTATTTATTTTTATTATTTGTTTTTGTTTTTTTGAGACAGGGTCTTGCTCTGTCACCCAGGCTGAAGAGCAGTGATATTATCATGACTCACTGCAGCCTCGACCTCCCAGACTCAGGTGATCCCCTCGTCTCAGCCTTCCAGGCAGCTGGGACCATAGCTAGGAACAAACACCTCCGGCTATGTTTTGTATTTTTTGTAAAGACGGGGTCTCACCATGTTGCCCAGGCTGATCTCCAACTCCTAGGCTCAAGCAATTCTTCCGCCTCTTCCTCCCAAAATGCTGAGATTACAGACAAGAACCACTGCACCTCGCCCGTTCCTCATTCTTTTTTAAGTATTTTAGCTTTCAAAAGTTCAAGGACCCTTTATAATGGTTTGCTAGTTTAGAAAGAAAAATGCCATTAGTGACATGGTGGAATAATAAGCCTGCTCTCTCTCTCTCATTTTCTGTGATTATCTATCGGGATTCCTTGGTTAGCAGATAAGGTCAGGCATTCTAGGGTATTCAGAGGGCCCACCTCTTCATGGGGGAAGCCCAGGCTTGCTTGTGCTTATGTTTTGCAGGACAAACGTCTTAGAACTCCACAGATGGGGAGTGTGAGACCCTGAGTGATTAAGTAATTTTGACCTTGAGCTATCTATTTGACTTGAAGTGGCTAATGGCCAGATAAGTGCTCTGAGATGATATCTCAGTTTCTGCTATCTTTCTTGTGAGGAAAAGGAAAAAAAGAGCTTGATAGGGATCAGAATTCATTTGCAGCAGGGATTTCCTTTTCCCCAATCAACTTGTGAGAATTCACTTCTGTCCTCAGCGTGCATGCTTCATTCATTCACTCATCCAAAGCTGTCTCAGGCAGAGTGCTGGGGACCGGGTGAGGGCGGGGAGTCCTTCCTTCAGGGGCTTATTTCTGCTACTTCCTCCACATATTCTTCCTCCACAACTTGCAGATCCAGATCTCTCCTACTGGCAAGACCTGCTTGTTTCTTTCACGTGACTCTTTTGGTCAGAAACATTGGCCTGACTTTGAGGCTTACACCCAGGTTGGTTGGTTGGTTTTGTTTTTTTTTTTTTTTGAAACGCAGTTTTGGTCTTGTTGCCCAGGCTTGAGTGCAGTGTTACGATCTTGGCTCACCGCAACCTCTGCCTAGCGGGTTCCAGCGATTCTCCTGCCTCAGCCTCCCCAGTAGCTGGGAGTACGGGTATGCGCCACTACACCCAGCTAATTTTGTATTTTTGTAGAGAGGGGGTTTCACCATGTTCGTCAGGCTGGTCTCGAACTCCCGACTTCAGGTGATCCGCCTGCCTCGGCCTCCCAGTGTTGGGATTACAGGCGTGAGTCACTGTGCCCAGCTCTCACACCCAGGTTTTTAGGACGCCCTTGGTTCTATGCCTTTGATGACCTGAAGGCAGGCAGAGGAAGTAGCAGTGTGTGTGTGTACGTGTGTGTGTGTGTGTGTACGTGTGTGTGTGTGTGTGCGTGCACGCACATGCACATGCACGTAAAGGGATGGTGCAGCCCATGGGGCTTAAATTTTACCCTCCTCTAGAGGGTAAAAAAATTCACCAAACATTAATTTTCTCCGAACTCCATCTTATCTCTGTAAGATAGAAGTGCTGATTCTTTGTTTTTTTTTTTATTTTTTTAAGTTCTGGGATACATGTGCCAAACATGCAGGTTTGTTACATAGGTTAGCATGTGCCGTGGTGGTTTGCTGCACCTATCAACCTGTCACCCAGGCATTAAGCCCCACATGCATCAGCCATTTATCCTGATGCTCTCCCTCCCCCCAGCCCCCTACAGACCACACTGTGTGATGTTCCCCTCCCTCTGTCCATGTTTTCTCATTGTTCAGCTCCCACTTACGAGTGAGAACATGTGGTGTTTGGTTTTCTGTTCCTGTATTAGTTTGCTGAGGATGATGGCTTCCAGCTTCATCCATATCCCTGCAAAGGACATAATTTCATTCCTGTTTATGGCTGCATAGTATTCCATGGTGTATCTGTACCACTTACCTAATAATAGACAAGCACAGGCATTGGGTTTGAATTTTGAAAGTGAGTTGTTGGAAGGGAACCCCTAGGTGTCATTTGCATGCTAAGTGCCTTCCCTGACCGTGTTATTTGCTGTTCACCCAGCCCCGTGCATTCTGTGTCTCACATTTTTCATGCGAGTGTTCTGTTGCCCAGAGTTACTCTGTATAGTGTTTAATCAACTCTGATCAGTTCTGCAGAGCAGTTGGTGGTAAACTCCTTTTACCAGCACTGTCTGAGAGTTCCTTTAACAACGGCATCCCCATTCATTGAGGTCTGAGTGTTCTTTTAGATTCCTGCTTAAACATAAACCAGCAGTGAACGAAGAATCTTTAGTACCTGATGTGATATGGAGCCCAAGTCTATGCTGCTGATTGGGCTGGGGGTACATGCTCGGTTGGGGTTCATTTTATCTGAACTCATATCAGGGAGATGATTTACTGTTTCTCAATAAAAGACGGAGTTTTGAAGAATACCGTCTTTTGTGTGGGATCGAAAGATGTGGCTAAGCCTATTGCATCACTTTGCACAAAAGAGATATTCAGCAGGTATTTATTAAGCTAAACTGAATCATGCTCAAAGGCGCTCCTCTTCCCTAAGCACCATTCAGTTGAATGTAACATGAAAGAGACGATGCATCATGTTCATTCTGGTTTAGGGTCTTTCCTTGTTGAAGGCTTTCTGCTGTTTAGAGAAAGACCAGGTATAGCAGCCAGAAAAACACACAGTTGGCAACTGAGTCACAAAGCTGTAGCAACACATCACTCAAGAGGAACCCTTCTCACAATAGGTAGATATACATTGAGTGGTGATGTGGAGTGAGATGGACTGATATCCACAACGTCTGAAAAGCAGGAGAGACAAATTTGACAGAAATCCAGTTTTCGTCACCAAATTTAGGTGATGAGATGAAAAGTTAGATTTATGAGGATAGATTCACTCTCACTAGGTATTATGACGTTAGAATGGCTGCCAGGTGAAAAGTAGCACATTTTTAGGGGAATTTCGGTCCAACAAAAAGGTGCTTACTTAGGCAGAAATTGAAACATGATCTACCTGTCCATGTTTTTGTGCCTTCGAGCACACATGTGCATGCAAGCTTTTAATTAACCAAGAAGTTCTTCTTTAAGGTTTATATATATACATGTATATGTATATATAGAAACAGGATAAAAAGAAGCTCAAAATTCAACTGTGATTCCAATATCCATAGATAACTATTGCTAACACTTTCTAGCCTTTTTTCTCTATGTGTATAAACATATTTGGAAATTTGGAATCACTGTAACCTGCTTTGTCTTTAGATAGCATGAGTATTTCTTCATGCTATAAATGTCCTTCCAAAATGTAATATTTTAAATAACTATATAATGTTCCACTGTATGGATGCAGCATAGGAAACTCATTCCCCTTGGCTGGATATTTATCTTATTTCTATTTTTCTTTTTTTTTTTTTTGAGACGGAGTCTCACTCTGTCACCAGGCTAGGTGCAGTGGCGTGATCTCGGCTCACTGCAACCTCTGTCTCCTGGGTTCAAGCAATTCTCCTGCCTCGGCTGAGGAGCTGGGGCTATAGGCGAGTGCCACCATGCCCAGCTAATTTTTGTACTTTTAGTAGAGACGGGATTTCACCATGGTGGCCAGAATGGTCTCGATCTTTTGACCTCATGATCCGCCTGCGTTGGCCTCCGGAAGTGCTGGGATTACAGGTGTGAGCCACCACGGCCGGCCTTATCTTATTTCTTATATAAAAACTCCTGTGTGTGTGTGTGTGTGTGTGTGTGTAACTTTTATTCTAATCAAGGATATTTTCACAATTTCTACAGCAGCCACAACAAACTTTCTACAAGGTGAATTTCAGAGAGAAGAGGTTCACAGTGTCATTATTTCAATGTCATCATCTGTAACAGTGGTCGTAGAACCTATTCTGATTTACTCTACCAGAAAACTTACCCTGTTACTTTTTTTTTTTTCATTTTCAGCTGTATTGCATCAGTTGGATCATATCTGTTTTTCCTCAGGAATGTTTCTGAAACTACTGAACAATATGGAACATGTTGTCAATAAGGGTATTTTCACAGATGCCTTTTTGTCACACAAGTGTTTATTAGCCAGAGAAGTATGATTAATCATGTTCTCTGATGTGGTTTAGTAATTGTCGTTGTCTATTATTAGGTGAAATTTTCTAGCTGAATTTTCCCAAGGATGAATAAACAAATGAATCATTCACTTTCCTATCCACCATTTAACCATCCATGCATCCTCCCTCCCTTCCTCCCTCCCCCCTTCCCTTTCCTTTTCCTTTTCTCCTTCCTTCCTTCCTTCCTTTCTTCCTTCCTTCCTTCCTTCTTTCCTTCCGCCTTTATTAAATACCAGCTCTGTGTTAGGCAGTATGTTGCATGCCAAAGATAAATGTATAAACTAGATAGAGTGGTTGAATGCTTTTCTTCTGAGCACTCACATTTTAATGCTGGGGGTTTTATGCTGAGGTTCAGTGCTTTTCAGGGAGCCATGAACCCCCTGTCTCAAAAAAAAAAGATATATGATCCTACAAAGCCATTGATATTAAAGAGTAATGATGGGGAGAGAGCACCAAGTGATCATTTGTAAGATGCTGCGAGAATTGCTAAAGTTGAGCGGTGTATTCTGCATTCCAGGAGAACAAAGGAGGTAGATCCCGATTAACTGAGTAGCAGGATATCGAGGGAAGCTTCTTGTAACAATTCAGCTGAGTCTTACACAATGAATGAGACTTGGATAGATGAACACGCATTAGGAGACATCAGTTCTGGTTAGAGGAAACAGCAAATGCAAAGGCCCAGAGCCACAGAGATTCAGATGCACTAAAGAAATATCCCATCATTTAGAATGGTTGGCATCTACTCAGAGGGCCTATGAGGAAGGAGAAGAAACTGAGGTTGTAGAAGCTGGTAGGGACTGGATGCTGAAAGGCATTGTAAATCTTAGACTAAAATCTATGGGAGACTTTGAACAACATAAACATTTTAAGCAGAGTGATGCAATGCATTTGTCTTTTGAATGCAAATATTGCTGGGGCGGGTCTTTTGTGTTATCAGCTAATGATTTAGTTGGTGGTTACCTGAGGACTGGGTCAGGTGTATGTTCTTAGCTGGTGGAGCCCTTGGGGATATAGAAGCACCAATGGGTAAGTCACTAGAAAGGTAGGTGAAAGATTGGCCAGTATTAGAGTTGGGTGTTTATAGAAATCAATGACAATGACCACTGAGTAGTTCCTAAGACACCATCCACTTTGCATAAATCATGTCATTGAATCCTCTTAAGAACACACAAATGCAAATATTGTGTATTAGTTTCCCATGGCTGCTGTAATAAATGACCATTGTCTTAGTGGCTTGAAAGAATATGGATTTAGTATCTTACAGTTCTGGAGGTCAGAAGTCCTAAGTGGGTCTAACTGGGCTAAAATCAAGAGGTAGGCAGCAATAAGAAACCAATTTGTTGGTGGGTTTGGGTACAGTCCCTTTCCTTGCCTTTTTCAGCCACTAGAGGCCGCCTGGATGCCTTGGCTTTTGGCCCCTTCTTCCATCTTCAAAGCCAGCATTGGTGGGTTGAATCATTTTTCACATCACGTCACTCCATTCTTCTGCCTCCCTCTTCCACGTTTTAAGGAGACTTGTGACTACATTGGGCCCACATAGATAATCCAGAATAATCTCCCTATTTTGAGGCCAGATGATTAGTAACTTTAATTCCACCTATTCCCTTAATTCACTGTTGCACTCTAAGGTAAAATATATTCACAGGTTCCAGGGATCATGTCGTGCACATCTTTAAGAGGCTGCTATTCTGCAGATCACAGATTATCATCTCCACTCTTCTGAGTGTAGCAGCAAGCAGTCTTTTAGGTTAATGTGTTACAGCTATAGAAAGCTGAAACCAAGATTTGAACCATGTTTTTGGCTCCAAAGTCAGCAGGTGCTAAAAGGTAAACCTTGGTCCCCAATTAATGATCAAAGGCAGTGGAAAAAATCTAACATTCTGATGACTTCATCAATCAATGAGTTTTGTTTCACAAGTCTAATGCATTAGGTTACCATATTGATCTTTACTCTTCAGATTCTGAGCACACCTCTGAAAGCAGGGTTTACTGTTCTTTTGACAACCTGCCATCTCTAATTAGCTTCAGGGCCCCTTAGTGCAGTAAACAAATCCACTGAATGACTCAGTCCTTTTTCTCTCTTTTCTTATTGTTGGATCCCTTAAGCTCTACAAATGTAGTCTATGGTGGAGGGAGGCGTGAGAGCAGAGGGGAAGAGAAGAGAAGGGGTGCACAGTTGGTCACCTCATTATCCTGCTTCTGCTCCAAGAATAAAAGCGAAACTTAAAAAAAGTATTGATGCATATTATTTGTTCATATGTATGGGAAGCATGTGATATTTTGGTACATCCTATGCATGTGCAATGATCAAGTTAAGGTATTTAAGATATCCATCGCTTTGAACATTGACCAATTCTTTATGTTGGCAACTTTTCAAATCTTCTCTTCTAGCTATTCTTAAATATATAATACATTATTGTTAACCATTGTCACCTTACTGTGCTGTGGAACATTAAAACTCACTTCTCCTATCTAACTGTAGGCTTGCACCCATTAAGCCATCTCTCTTCATTTCCCCCTCCACCCCTACACCCTTCCCAGCCTTAGTCACCATAACCCTGTTCTCTTACAGCTATGATATCCACTTCTGAGCTCCTTTTTCCTGGTCCATGAAGTCTTTAAAAGCTATTTCATCGGAAGATTTGTCTGACCCCCTTCCCTATGTAAATGCAGCACATTGTCATACTCTCTCAACATTTCTCTTTATAGAGGTCACCAGATATTTAATTCCTTTACAAGATTTTCTACTCTTTTATAGGGTGAGGGGTCTATATCTATTTTATTGCCACTTTATCCTTTCACTACTCAACTGAGTACATGGTAGGTATTCAAAAAAACATTTGTAGAGGCCGGGTGTCATGGCTCACGCCTGTAATCCCGGGACTTTTGAAGTCTGAGGCAGACGGATCACCTGAGGTCATGAGTTCGAGACCAGCCTAACCAACATGGCGAAACCCATCTCTACTAAAAATATAAAAATTAGCCAGGTGTGGTGTCAGGAGCCTGGAATCCTAGCTACCTGGGAGGCCGAGCCTGGGAGAATTGCTTGAACCTGGGAGTTGGAGGTTGCAGAGAGCCAAGATTGTGCCACTGAACTCCAGCTTGGATGACACAGTGAGACTCCATCTCAAAAAAACAAAACAAAACAAAATTTGTGGAATAAATGGTCCTCTAGTATTTTAATGGCTTTTACTTTTGCTTCTGCTACTGGTCCTTATTCATCCATCTACCTACCCATCTATCTGTCCATCTACCCATGCATCTATGTGTCTGTCCATTCATCCACTCATTCATCCATCTATCTACCTATCTATTCACACATCCACATATCCATCCATCCTCCTTGAAGACATACTGAAGAGTACTTAGCAATCCTTCTGGGGTTCCACATTCTCCTTTCTGTTTTCTTCAGCCTGAAGTCCGAAGTGGTACATGGGCTTGGTGTTAAGGAACTAATAAATGCTTATCATTAGAATAATAAAAGCTAAGATTTATTTACTGAGTGCTAGCCACATGGCAGCCAAGCTCTAAATGCTTCACATGCATTAAGTTAGTAAGTGTAAGAAGCCCTCTGAAGTAGGCATTTGGAATATCCCCACCTTGAGGATGGTAAAACTGAGAGACAGCAGACATGGGAACACAGGGAGTAAGGCTGGGATGAATCCCTGGCAAGTGAACTCTTAATTCTATATCTCCTACCTTCTTGTTTTCCTGAGCCTGCTACAAGTCCAGCCTAAAGGAAGGAAAGGTCTAATAAATTTAAAATGTTAACTCTCTGGACTAGACATTTTCACATGCCTCATGTTCAACATCTTATAACTTCACCATAATACAAATTACCATCATGAGTTTATTTTTGTATGTGGTGTAAGGAAGAGGTCCAGTTGCAATCTTCCACATATGGCTAGTCAGTTATCCCAGCACCATTTATTGAATAGGGAATCCTTTCCCCATTGCTTATTTTTGTCAACTTTGTTGAAGATCAGATGGTTGTTGGTGTGTGGCATTATTTCTGGGCCCTCTATTCTGTTCCATTGGTCTTTGTGTCTGTTTTTGTATCAGTAGTGCCATGCTGTTTTGGTTACTGTAGCCTTGTAGTATAGTTTGAAGTTGGGTAACATGATGCTTAGAATGTTCTATTTGCTTAGGATTGCCTTGGCTATTCAGGCTCTTTTTTGGTTCTATATGAATTGTAAAATAGTGTTTTTTAATTCCTATGGTGGGAAGAAAGTGTGGTTAAAAAAACTACCTATCAGATGCTATGTTTATTACCCGGGTGACAGAATAATCTATACACCAAACCCACATGAGAAACAATTTACCTGTATGAAAAACCTGCACGTGTACCACTGACCCTAAAATAAAAGTTTAAAAATATTACCCTTTTGTTTGCTTCATTTTGCAAGAAAACTGGTTGGCTATCCCTAAAAAGATGCTATTACTGTCATCTTCACCGAGTGGTCTGTAGGTAAACAAGCATCCGGAGATGAGTTTAAGTCCTCATGGTTTAGGATTTTAATATAAACTAATTAAAATGAGCAACATGTTATTATTCAGTAAAGAATAGAAGCAATTGATTTTAAATCATAGCCAGGTGCAGTGGCTCACACCTGTAGTCCCATCGACTTGGAAGGCTGAGATGGGAAGATCTCCTGAGACCAAGAATTCAAGGTCAGCCTAGGTATAGTGAGATGCCATCTCTTAAAAAATTAATAATAATAAAATCATAATATGTAATCATGCTTAGAGTAAAGATCTGGAAGGATACTCAATATCCTGGGATTTCCAGGTTAGAGGGGCAATGGGAGTTAAGGATAGTGATCAAATGGAACTTTAATCTTGTCTACAATTTTTCTAACAAAAGGTTTTTAGGGATTGTGTAATTAAAGACATGGGACAGTCTGTGAATTCTGTAATCTTTTCCTTTTCTTTTCTTGCAGCACAGTCTCACTCTGTCACCCAGGCTGGAGTGCAGTGGCTCAATTGTGGCTCACTGCAGCCTCAACCTCCCAGGCTCAAGTGATCCTTTCTCCTCAGCCTCCCAAATAGCTGGAAACACAGGTGCATTCCAGCATGTCCCACTCATTTTTTTTTCAAAGATGGGGATCTCACTATGTTGCCCAGGCTGATCTCAAACTCCTAGGCTCAAGCAATTCTCCCTCCTCCGCCTCCCAAAGTGCTGTGATTACAGACTGGAGCCACTGTGCCCTGCCTGTATATTGTTTGAGAAGTCATTTTCTTCCTCCTCTGCCCGCCCCCACTGGCTTTTGCAAAAGAGAAATCATGCCGCTCTCTTAGGTAATCTGTGTTCTGTGGAGGGTTTCTAATTTACTTTTAAAATTAGTGGTCCTCGAGATGACTCGTCCCAGTTTTGCCACTGAAAAGGCCGCAAACGTGCATGAGAAACCTACTGTGAAATAGATTTCCAGTTTCAACCTGAGCTTTGTCCCAGTGACTTATCTGTGTCAGAGGAGAGATCCTCCCAAAATGTGCTTTCCATGGATGAGGAAGACCAGCCATTTCCCTTCGATGGCCTCCTTGCATTTTATCATTCCCTGAGCCACCGTTCCAAAGGAAGAGACACCATTGGGGAAATGATTTTGAGAAGAGGTCTATCAACTATTCCATTTCTTTTGAACCCCAGGTGGCACTTCTCAGCAACAAGGAGGCATTTAGGCAAAGAGCGAACAGTTTCTATGTAAAACCTGAAACGCTTGGACTCACAGAGAAAGGCAGAATTAATCACTCCCTAAAGTCACCAAGGGAGAAACTGACATGCTCGCTAGACACTAGAATACCAACAGTAGCAAGCATTACACTGGAAGCTTGAAAGGAGTTATTTTAGGACAAATAAGAGAAAGGGCTAGTTTTGAAGCAGGTAGGTCATAGCTAAGAGCTGTGGAATTCAGCTCCTTCTAATTTTATTCCAAGTTCTCCAGTGCTGGCAGTTTAAGATCACAGGCATTGCATCTTATCCTATGACTCAGTTTCCTCATGTGCACATTGGAAATAATGACAGTATCAACCTCATAGTGTTGTTGCGAGCATTAAATTAAATTATACATATAGGAGGGGCTCGCCGAAGTGGCTCACGCCTGTAATCCCAGCACCTTGGGAGGCTGAAGTGGATCACCTGAGGTCAGAAGTTCGAGACCAGCCTGGCCAACATGATGAAACCCTGTCTCTACTAAAAATACGAAAGTTAGCAAGGGATCGTGGTGCATGCCTGTAGTCTCAGCTACTCGAGAGGCTGAGGCAGGAGAATCGCTGGAACCCGGGAGGCAAAGTTTGCAGTGACTCGAGATGGCACCACTGCACTCCAGCCTGGGCAACAGAGCAAGACTCCATCTCAAGAAAAACAAAACAAATAAAATGAAACACACATGGAACCCAGTGGATTCCTTAGTACCTAATAAGTAAGGGCCCATGCATATATCATCATCCTCACCATTACTGGAGGTTATCAACAGAAAATGGTGTTAATAAAGTTTAAATAAACAAGTAGATTTGGAATTCCTTTCCAAGTAAAACATTTAAAATAACTTTGAGGGTGAATATACAAATAAGTGAAGTCAAGATGCTGAATCCTTCATGGGTTTGTAAGTCACCAGGGGATATTTAGGACATCTCCCTTATTTCTAAGGGTAGGAGCTCATGAAACTCCAACACTTCAGTCTTTTTACAGCCTGTGTCTGTGCACTTTCTATGGAGCTGATTGGACCCTTGGGGGATGGCCTTGCAGGTCAGACAGTCCCAGCATCTTCTTTTCACTCTTTCTCTCTCAGTTTCTGGGTTTTCACAGCCAAGGGAAAGGCGGGCAGAACTGGAAGCAAGTGGAAATGCTTGGTCTGCCATTCATCTAGGAAGTCAGACACCTCTAACAAGTTTGAACCTTATAAAGCCTCTGCCTGTGCAAAGAACTTGGGAAGCAGCCAGCACCGTGCTTTTTAAATCTCTGATTAGTTCTTCTTCCATTCTCTCTTCTGAGATGGAAAGAAAAAGAAAAAAGAAAAAGACATGGAGTTGAGACAGCAGAGAAAGTCCAAAACTGGGTGATTCAGAGGGGCAGGCTAATGACCCGCCTAAGTCTGGGATCGTTACCAACACTGCCTGGTTTTCACTGTGACAAATATGAAGGTGGGCCCATGATTAGCGAGAGAGTTGCCTTTTCTAGCTCCTGGCGTGCCCTCCCACGGGTTCCCAGTGGAGTTTGGTCATCAGTCTTCTGCCTTTGGAGCTTGGGCCCAGATCTCAGCCACCCAGGCCATGGCGGGGAAGAGCCTGGCCTGCCCCAAAGGTGGCCCTTTCAGATTTTAAGGCAATGGAGATACAATGGAAGTCTCATCATGTGTCACTTTGCCTTTGACTCCTTGTTGCCATGGAAACAGAACGTGGCTTGTTCATGGTAAACGACCTTCTCATTGATTTTTGTATATGCTCTTAATTATTGTGGCATAGTTATTTATAACCTGATGGGGAAGGAAATCCCAGGAGAGGAGCATTGTTCTGCTGAATTATTCCATAGAGGGAAGGAGAAAAGTTCTGTCCCAAAGAAAAGAGGAGAAAAGGAAAGGAAACAAAGATGAAATTTTTAAACATAAATAAGTCCTTCTGGAAAATCGTTCCCCAGATGCATTATTGCATTATTTAGGACCATGTACACCCCACTGTGTTTGCTCTCGACATTTATTTTGGGGGTTTTGTGTAGCCGTGACAGCATTTCCCCACATCTCTTTAGGACTACTGATGCCCTGCATATCCCCTGTAGAACTTTGCAGATAGTTCATATTTTAGCAATGATTTTGGAATTTCCAGCTGAAGTGAGAGGCTTTGTGAATTCTCTACTCCTATGATGGCCTTTGGGGAAATTCTGGATCTTTGGTTTGCAAGTTTTGGGGTTCTGTGAACCGACACTTTCTTTTCATTGGATTTGATACAGTCGCATCAACCTTACAGTTTGTCATGTATGGATGTTTAAAACCCTAACGATTGGTTATCTGTTTACCATCATTGTCACTGTGAAATAAAGGATTAGAGCTATAAAAATACTAAAATAGATAATACCCTTAAACATCTACCCTGTGTCAAATACGTGAACCTAACTGCTCAAACTGTCGTTCGTTGGCCAGGACATCAGCTTCCGCTGGGAAGGACTTGACACTGCCGAGTCCCAGACCCTTCCTCAGACCTACTGAACCAGCTCTTGCATTTTAATGAGGGCTCACCCCTCTGCACTCCTGGTATGGTTTGGCTGTGTCCCCACCCAAATCTCATCTTAAATTTTAGCTCCCATAATTCCCATGTGTTGTGGGAGGGTCCTGGAGGGAGATAATTGAATCATGGGGGTGGTTTCCCCCATACTGTTCCTATGGTGGTGAGTAAGTCTCACTAGATCTGATGGTTTGATAAGGGGAAATCCCTTTCACTTCGTTCTTACATTCTTTCCTGTCTGCTGCCATGTAAGACGTGACTTTTGCCTTCTGCCATGATTGCGAGGCCTCCCTAGCCATGTGGAACTGTGAGTCCATTAAAACTCTTTTTGTTTATAAATTACTCAGTCTCGTGTATGTCTTTATCAGCAGCATAAAAACAAACTAATATAACCCCCCTTTCTTCCTGCTCCTGTGATTTGGGTGGATATTAAAATTTTGGAAGCCCCCACTCTAGAGAAATGCCACTCAAACCATGGTCTGCAGACCACCAGCATTAGCAAGGCCTGGGAGTTTGTTAGAGATGCAAATTCTTGGTGCCCATCCAAACCTAAAGAAGCAGAATATCTGGTGGCAGGAACCAGCAATCTGTGCTTTTAACAAACTCTCTGAGTGGTTCTTATGAATGTCAAAGTATAAGAACCTCTGCTCTAGAGGGAGACCTCATTTTCATTATTCTCATTTCACAGATGAGAAAAATGAGTCAGTAGGAGGAAAAGTGATTGGCTCAAGTGCTTAATAAGTGGCTAAGCTAGGATGTGACCCTAGGGCTTGTGAATCTGGAGCCCATAGACCTAACTCCTGTGCTATACTGCCTCTGTGTCTTTGGTCTGTGTTCTCCTTTTTTTTTTTTCTTACCACCGTCCAAAATTCTTATCTATTTTCTATCACCCTACTTACTGGTGGAGTGGAAGTCCCTTGGAAGTTGGGCTCGTGTCTGACTTGTGCATGGCTATTTTGCGATTTGCCGTTGCTGGAATGTTTAGCAAGCATTAATGAGTCCTGGAGGGCTGTTAAACCACAGATGATCAGGGCCCCTGCTTGGTCTAGGGTGGAGCCTGTGATTTTGCATTTGTGACAAGCTCCCAGGGATGCTGGTGCTCGCTTGGCATAGCAAGGGGTTATGCTGTTTTTCAAAGGCGAGGGAAGTGTGCATGTGCTTGAGAGGAGAAGGGGTCAGTCACCATTTACTTTGTGCCTCTTGCTGCCCTTCGTTGCCTAGAGTTCTACACACTTTGCAAACTTTACCTCATTAATCTTCCCCACCCTGGGAGGGCCTGTGTGACGGACACTGGTACCTTTATTTCACAGATGGAGACGCAGCAGCGCCGAGGGGCTGTGACAGGCCCAAGGTCACCTGGCGAGTCCCTTGCATGGGCCCAGAATAGAAACACGACCACCTGCCACAATCCCCTCTCCTTTGGCTCCTGTGAACCTTTGAGCCCCTAAAGCCTGTGAAGCCTGTTCATGTCCTCTCTATCAATGCCCACTTGCATTGCCTCCAAAATTAGCTTTGTGTCTTTAACCCCAGCCTCAGGAGGCCCAGGTTCAAGGTTAGCACTAAGCACCTTTTGAGTTCCTTGTAATTTGGACGCTGGAATAATTCTAAGTCAAGAGCAATTAATTATAGAAGCATTAGACCTGCAGAAATGCTGCTTCAGTCTTTTCTTTCTGGCTGCTGCCAAGGGCCATGCACATTCTCTATATTATCTTTCTCTGCATGCCTTCAGAGTTTATACATTCATTTCCACCAACAAGCTCATCATCTGAGACACTTACTACAGGTACAGATGTCCAGACACCGCATCCAGCTAAAAAGCCAGAATCAAGCACTGTTTTACTAACAAGTTCCTCAGGGAATTCTGAGACATATCCATCCTGGAAAATTCCTAAGTGGAGCCAGGTGCATCAGTTTGCAGGAGCACTAACAGTGTCCAACCCTGATTGGCTGGTAAATAATTGGGAGGGATGTGGCTTGGTTGAAGGATGGCCTGGACTGCACTTCGTAAGCCACCTTCTGTACTTCTGATAGTATTAATTCATGATTTAAATCAACAGAGGATGGGCTGGGTAGGCGAGTTCCTGGTTCTTCATTAGGCAGAGAATCTTTCTCCATCTGGTTGAGAGTCTGTCATGTTGTACAAGTCTAGTGAGCGACGCATTTTAGAATTTGAAAATAGGTCGAACCCGATTTGCTTTCTTCATTAGGCAGCACTCACCTGGGGGAATGGAAAACTCCATTTGGTTCAGTCAAAATGAAAATTGGCCAGAGAAAGTGTTAAGAGGGCCTGCCATTTGTTTGAGTTGAGCCATAAATGCTGGCCTGCTTTTTAGCTTGTGGTTCATTGGCGTATAGATGATTTCATGATGATGTCAGTAAAGGGTCTATGAGAACACAGGCTACACAGAAATTGACATGTGATAGGGTCCTGTTACCTGTGTAGCCACGGGAGGTTAGTTCTGAGTGTCTCCATGGTTAATGAAGAATTCAGTCAATTGATTGTATGATTCTATTTTTATAAAATATCCAGAGGAATTAAATCCATAGAGGCAGAATGCTGACTGCTGGTTGCCAGGGTCTGAGGGGATGGGGAAGTGGAGAGCAATTGCCTAACGGGTTGTGGGATTTTCTTTTGGAGTGATGAAAATATTTTGGAACTTGATAGAGGTAGTGGCTATACAACAAGCTGTCACTGAAGTATTCACTTTAGCATAGTAAATTTTGTGGCTATCACTTCACAAACAGAGTCACAAACAAAATACGCAACTCTCCTCGATTCTGAGAGGAGACTGTATACAGGAAAATGCCCCGTGACTTTTACAAAACAAAACAAATGAAATAAACCCTAAACCAACTCCGGGCATCCTTCCCTTTTCTCAAAGATCTCACCCTAATTTAAGAGAACATGAATAACAAATATTTTACTTCCATGTTAAAGGAGTTCTTTTCTCTGTACGTCATTTATCATAGCAAACAATAAAATGGGTATGAATCATCATCTTTACAAGAAGGTGGTGTAACAGCCTCATTCTGAATCCAGGAGCCGTCTCTAGATAAAACAAGATGCATGGAAGATATAACTTAGGAATGTTGAACACATATTATTCTTTTTATAAAATGGCAGAGTTGAATGTTGGGGATGCTCTAAAGTAGTCAACTTCGGCTTAATTGAAATGTGATGCAGGCTTATTGCTTTATTCTTTTTTTTTTTTTTTTTTTTTTTTGAGACGGAGTCCTCCTCTGTCACCCAGGCTGGAGTGCAGTGGCCCAATCTCTGCTCACTGCAAGCTCTGCCTCCTGGGTTCATACCATTCTCCTGCCTCAGCCTCCAGAGGAGCTGGGACTATAGGCGCCCACCACCACTCCTGGCTAATTGTTTGTATTTTTAGTAGAGACGGGGTTTCACCACGTTAGCCAGGATGGTCTCGATCACCTAACCTCGTGATCCGCTCGCCTTGGCCTCCCAAAGTGCTGGGATTACCGGTGTGAGCCACCACGCCTGGCTGGCTTATTGCTTTATTCTAATGTGATGCTTTGGTAGACCTGAGCTTCCTCCACACACTACACACACACCTTGCACTTAATATACTTTGATTGAAGTTGCATTAAGTTCAAGATGATGAGTTTGGATTCTTTTTTTTCTCACATAATAACGAATATTTATTGAGTTGCTATTGTAGGGTCCATGCTTTCCATACATTGACATCTAAAGGCTGGAGTCTCCGGACCCACTCTTTCACTTTCCCCTTCTCTGTCCTCAAAACAGCATGCACCTTCAGTGGGCGTAGGCCTCTGGGTCTCCACCCTTTCCCCACTGAATAATCACGTGCAGACAATTGTAAAAACCACAGAGCATTTTCTTGTACACGATGTCCTCATTCTCAACCAAGTTGTTAGCATCCACGTGTGGCTTTATTTTTTCTCACAAGGCAGCCTGGAAAAAACGAATTTATTTGGGTGCGATGGTTTTTGTATCTTCTACTTTTTAAATTATTATTATTATTTGATTATTTTTATTTTTCTGAGACAAAGTTTTGTTCTTGTTGCCCAGGCTAGAGTGCGGTGACGTGATCTCGGCTCACTGCAACCTCCACCTCCCAGGTTCAAGTGATTCTCCTGCCTCACCCTCCGGAGTAGCTGGGATTACAGGCACTGGCCACCAGGCGCAGCTTGGCTCGCACCTGTAATCCCAGCACTTTGGGAAGGTGAGGCGGGTGGATCACCTGAGATCAGGAATTTGAGACCAGCCTGGCCAACGTGGTGAAACCTGTCTGTATTAAATATATAAATTGTTTTTATTGTCCTGGAACACTCCTACCCCTGCCCAAATCCTGCACATATCCACAGTTGCCTTTGCCCTCATCTGCCAGGGCAGCTGCAGTGGAAATCTGTGGGGCCAGACTGTCCATTCCTGGAAGGTGATTATTCGGCCCATCCAGGAATAAGCGCACTGCAGTAGGCCTGGCTCTCGGAGGCCCAGGGTGGGAGCTGATTGCTTTGGCTTGATCACATTTCTTGAGAGTTTCACATTCTAATAATTAAAACCCAAAATACTGTGACTGTTGCATTGGCTGCATTTTGTTCCCTATGTGTGTAGCAGAATGGTCTGATTTCCTTCCTTATAATTCAGGTGTTCTGAACATCAGTATGAGTTTCAGCCTGAAGGAATTCATTAGGGTAATCTTCCCTCTTTCAGCTAAAAACAAAAAAAATGCACCCAGAAATGCATTTAGTGGAAACCTCCAGTGACAAGCAATATTCTTTCTTCCTTTCTCCTTTCTTCCCTCTGTCTTTCCTTCTTAGAAGGAATGTTGTGACATCATTAGGTCTGTAGTAAGAGTTTGTTAATTTTTCCAAGAAATTATCTTTAACACTGTATAAACCCAGTTTTTATTTCATATGATCAGATTTAAGTTGGTGCTTCAGTCTCTGTAAGTCTTACAGGGGTATCATTTGCAACAACGTAAATCATTGAATTGCATGTCAGCTGCTGAGGACATTTTTCTCTGCACAGGAAAAGTTTCCTTTCAGGCAGGTGGATCTGGCTGTTACTTTCAGGATAATCCTCTCTCTCTCTCCACCCTCCCACCCCTTCCACCAGCTCACCCCACGTCTTCCCTCTCCGTCTCTTTTTCTGTACCTCTCATTTTAATGTAAAACATTGACTTTCAGATAATATTGTTCCCTTGTGAATTTTATAGAACAGTTATTGAATCATTTTCGCCTTGATTTTCAAGTGTGTTACCTTTACCTTGACTTGGTGAATCACAGCTGTTAAACTGTGTCTCACGATTTTCATTTCCGAGTAGACCCTGGTTTTTATTATAGAACATGTTCATCTTTTCTGAGCCTTGTGTCCTGGCTTGTAGGACAGTGTTGGGGTTGGAAGTGACTTGGGGTCATTTGGGTTTTTTTTAGAAGAAAGTGATGGAGTCTGGGAATTTCTTTGCAGGCTTCTTAGAATGTTCAGGACCGTTCTAATGCTTTCTCTTGGTTCGGTCTTGCAAGACTTACATAATTGTGAGCAACCACAGTGTCTTCCCCTCTTTTGGACAATGAAAGGATTTAAAATATAGATCGAAGTTGGACACTTGTTGCTGATTTAGGAGATGAACGGTGCCACTGTGTGTCAGATATCTGAGAACATGCAATATTTGCTCAGTGGGTAGTGGGATAAGCCAGTTCCATCCAAGTCATGCAGCCTAAGAATGAAGAGGAGGCTTGGGGTCTGAACCCTGTGGGTTTAATTCTGTCTTTGACAGTTACCAGTTTTGTGACTGTGAGCTGTTACTTTCACTCTGCAGTACTCATATGACAAAAGATGGGAGAAGTGATAATGGTATTCCCCTCATAAGTATTTTTGTGAAAGTTAAATGAGATGGCATATGTAAGAGATCTAACATATGTCTGATGTATCATGGTCGCACAATAATAATATTATAACTTAATAAATTTATTATTACTGTTGTTGTCAGTCAGGCTAGGTTGATGCTGTAACAAACATCCCCCAACTTTTCAGGTACTTAACAGCATCAAAGTTGATGCCTTATTCATACAAAGCCATAACAAGTTTTCTAGATCAAGTAATAACAAGCAGACTGAGGCTCCTTCCATCTTCTGACTCTGCTGTCTCCTGGATTCAGTCACCCTTGAATCATCCAGCCAACAGACAGAAGCAAGAGCCACTGAGCTAAGGATCTGGGGGTGGGAAATGTGGAAGTCAAGTCTGGAGGAGACGTTCCTCACTTCCACCTGCGTGCCATTGGCCAGAACCAGTCATGTGACCTCCATTTCACCACAGAGGGGCATGGGAAAGAGTCTCCCTGGGGCCCCAGAAAGAGGAAACAGGATTGGTCAGGTCCACCTGCCACAGGGTTACTTTTTGGTAACTGAACTTCCCTTTTTTTGCTCTGTTCCAATTGGGAAGAAACTTTTCTTTTGACTCTGGGCTGTTACTTTGCCCTAGCCATTGCGGCTCAGCCTCTGTGGTCTCAGCTCATTGTCCTCTTCCTCTGTTCCCAGTTCTTGCCTTTACCCTAGAGAATTTCAACACTCTAGTCCTTGGCCTAGCAGGATTGTCCACTCTATCCTGACTAGCAACAGCCACAGCCTTCTAATTAGGGACATCATAGGTTTCCCCCAGTTGAAACACACACACACACCCCCCCCCCTACACACACACACAATGTTATTTTTAATTGACAGACAATAATTGTATATGTTTCTAGGGTACAATGTGATGTTTTGCTATCTGTATGCAATGGGGAGTGATTAATGGTTCCATTTAAAACCCCCTTCTTAAGTATAAGGAGAATATACTTCATCTGTACTCTTTATATTGCAATATTAAGGGAAACCTTTAGAACTTAAAGTATAAATGCCTTCTTCCAAGAGTCAAGTGACACTATCTTGGAAATAAGGTAATATTCAAAGTAGGTTTTTAAAATGGTTTTATAGGGGTATAATTTATATAACATAAAATCCACCTTTTTCAATTTTACAATTCAATTATCTTTAGAAAATTTACAGTCTAATTTTAGACCACTGTCGTCTCCTTAAAGAGAGCCTGCCTCCAAGCCCATCTGCAGTCAATCTCTGTTCCCACCCTCAGCCCCAGGCATCGACTAATCTATTGTGTTCCTAGCAGGATAATTCAAAATAGCCCAGAAGTGTAAGCAGTCAAAATGTCCATCAACTGGTGAGTCAACAAAACTTGCTATATTCATACACTATAATAGACTTCAGCCAAAACAAACAGAGAGATAAAACAAAAAAACAGAATACAAATACAAGCTACACCACGTAGATGAACCTCAGAAAACATTATGCACATATTATGCAAAGTGAAGGAAGTCAGATGCAAAAGACCATTTATTATGAGATTCCTGTTTATGAAATGTCCAGAAAAGGCAAACCTAATGTTGATTTTGATTGCAATTTTCCATTAGGCAAATACCTAGAACTTTCTGTTCTAGGTGCCTGAACTACTCCCATGCCTTGGGCCTTTGGGGCTAATTCTTTTTAATATAAGAATGGCTAATTTGTCGCTTCTTAGATTTGCTTTGTCATTTTGTCTACCAAGGGAAGAAATTCAGAAGACAGGAAGGAGATCGTGGCTTTGCCAGAGCCATATTGAAAAGGAAACCATCTTACAGCTCATCATTCCTCTCTCACCTAAATCTTGTTTGATTTCTCAAAGCCCTCATGGGGCCACCCTCCATTTTTAAGTTACTGTTTTGGAGAATATGTACAATGTCTACTGGGACCTGGTGGCAGGCAGGAATGTTTAAGCTGATCATTTGTTTTAAAGATAATCCATTTGTAACGCGTGATTCTTCTGTTGCTTGAAGGTACTTGTCATCCTTTGCATATACCGTGACTCAAACTGTGACAATGTTTATAGCTCAGAAGGTAAAAAAATAATCAGAGTTTTGTTCGCCAGAATTATCACAAATTCCACATTTTTGGAATTGAAGATAATGCCATCTTAGCCTATTTAAGATTGGCATTCTAGAAAGAGGTGTGCTGATGCAAGCAAAGCAAAGATAATCCCAAAAATTAACCTGTTTTAGAAATGAGCAGCCAAATGTCTCCTAAACTTCTACGGTTATTTTCATGGACACTACGTTTTATTTTATTTTTTGTTTTTCTGTTTATAAAATATTATGTAGTAACTGAGAAAAACTTGGAAAGTAGAAAAAAAAAATATATATATATATATATAAATTCCCTTGTCATTCCTTTGTCTAGAATACTTAATATCATCATTCTGGTGGATTTACCTTTTATTTATTTTTTCCTGTATGTATGTGAGAACTCAGGCACTTAACTGGGCTCAAACTGTATATGTTACTATACCCTGCTATTGTTGCTTGACATTTTATTATGGACATTTTCCTCCATGTCATTAAATATTCTTCAAAAAGATAATGGTCATAGTAACCCAATATTTTTGGACACACCATCCCACTTGCCACCCGCCACCTGTTTACACTAGTATTGCTTTAGTCTTTTTTTTTCCATCCTAGTTAAAAGCTGAGATGAAAATTTGCAAGTGGAGATGGCTGAGCGCTTCTCTATGTTCCTTCAATGGCTCTTAAAAGTAAAATAATTGGCTCCAGGTATAGACAATATAAAGGATTGAAATTATCACTATTGACTTCTTTATCAAGAATCAGGTAGTTTTGGCTGGGCCCAGTAGCTCATGCCTGTAATCCCAGCACTTTGGGAGGTCTAGGCAGGCCAGATCACCTGAGGTCAGGCATTCCAGACCAGCCTGGCCAACATGGTGAAACCCCATCTCTACTAAAAATACAAAAAAAGTTAGTCAGGCTTGATGGCTGGTGCCTGTAATACCAGCTACTCTACTAGAGAGGCTGAGGCAGGAGAATCACTTGACCCCTGGATTGGGAGGTTGTAGTGAGCCAAGATCGTGCCACTGCACTCCAGCCTGGGCAAAAAGAGCGAGTCTCTGTCTGAAAAAAAAAAAAAAAAAAAGAGAGAAGAAAGAAAGTCAGGTAGTTCCATGCTCTTATAAATAAAGAATAGTACTGCCTTAGCACATAAAAATGGGTTGACCTTCAATGAGGCGGTCATGGACTTTCGTTCAGAAAGACTTTAGGAAAGTCTGTTCATTGCCAAGGAATATGGTCCATCTCTTATGGAAATATGCATATCATACGGAATTAAAATGCCCCTCCTTCTTTTCTTTTCTTTTCTTTTTTTTTTTTTTTTTTGAGACGGAGTGTCGCTCTGTTGCCCAGGCTGGAGTGCAGTGACCTGATCTCAGCTCAGTGCAAGCTCTGCCTCCTGGGTTCTTGCCATCCTTCTGCCTCAGCCTCCCAAGTAGCTGGGACCACAGGCACCCGCCACCATGCCCGGCTAATTGTTTTTTGGATTTTTAGTAGAGACGGGGTTTCACTATGTTAGCCAGGGTGGTCTCCATCTCCTGACCTCGTGATCTGCCCACCTTGGCCTCCCAAAGGGCTGGGATTACAGGCGTGAGCCACCATGCCCGGCCGTCCCTCCTTCTTTTAAAAAATTCCTGCTGTCACTCTGAAGAATGCCATTTAGAACAATTTGAGTGAACCAAACATAATCAGCGGCCTGGAGAAGACCTGTTTTACCTGCCTCCTCTCATGTTGCTGCTGAAATGAACACAGTCCTTGGAAAGTGGTGGTTGTGCCTTTGCTTTTTTGTTTTTTTAGTCATGGGCCTTGCCATTGGTTTCTTCTGGGTCCCCATCTGTGACCTCTTTGCTTATCGTGGCCTGGTGGCCTCCTAGTACCTGATGATATCTGTAGTGGGTCTGCTAGGAAAGCCTTGGAGTCTTCCTTCTCACTACCCATGAAATGACGCTCCAGGCAAGTCACTTTCCTAACACAGCATTAATAGGTGTTGCTTCTTTGAGATAAGCTCTTTCTTGTCCACATGCTCAGGGTACATATCTTTGTGTTTTTGTTTAGTAAGACACACTCCTCTGAAGCTAAACTTAATGTACAGAGATGTCAGATGATAAACTTGTTCCCTAGTATAGTGTCATAATATATCCTCTATGTATTAATTAAAATGAAGTTAGGTGTTGCTTTTCAGACAACATTAGTTCAAGTTGCTTTCAGTACAGGATTAATAGATGTATGGATGCATGGATGGATGGATAAATAGATGAATGGGTGAATGAATTGGTGGACGGATAAAAGGATGAGTAGATGCATGGGTGGGTGGGTGGATGGATGGATGGATGGGTGGGTGGATGGATGGATGGATGGATGGATGGGTGGATGGATGGATGGATGGGTGTTTGGATGGGTGGGTGGATGGATGGATGGGTGGATGAATAGCACTTTCTATATCTTATTGTCTATACCTTACTTTGAGCACTGAGAAGGAAATAATTAATAGTTGATTCTATTAATTTATGCTGCCACCAGTTCCCTGGAAATTGAATTTCAGAGTTTTAGCCATGTTTCCTCCAAAAAACATCATGCCTTTCTTGCCTTATCAATTAAGATTAGGCTTGAAAAAAATCCCACCTGTGATGTCACACACAGCTGTTAATTCTGGTGAAAATATTAGGCTCACTATTAATATCAATACTTAATGGATCATAAGATTCAAATATCAAATGAAGAGACCAACATACATGTATTACTTCTTAAAAAAATCTTTAATGACTAGGAATGTGTTGTAATATTGGTGATCCCTAAATTTAATGCAATATACATGTCTCTGTTGTTTGTTAGACCCAAGCTTTTTCTCCTTGAGATAAAGAATGATGCTTGGGGTAGTGTAGCGGAGTGGTTATAGAAGAGGGCCCTGGAATCAGCTTTCTGAGTTCTGACAGCTCTGTCATTTGGTACTCATGTGACAATGGATCACTGTTTCCTATTCTGTGAAATAGAGATACTAACCCTTGTAAAGTGATTGTGTTATGAGGGTGAAAGAATGCAACACAGCTATGTGTTTAATGGAGTGCCTGTCACACAGCAAATGCTGCTACAGGGTAGGTGGTGCTGTGCTATTATGTGGCATTATCATCATTTCCATTATTATTAAATAGCAGAAGTTGGGATGGATTAGGAAGCAGGCACTCAGAAAATATGGTGAGCTTATAAATGTTTTCTGGTGCAATAAATTGTCACACAGTTGGTGGCTTACCACGACATTTATTCTTTCACAGTTCTAGATGACAGAACTCTGAAGTCACACAGAGGTGCTACTGGGGCCTCGCTCCTTCTCAAGGCCCTGGGGGAGTGTCTCCTCCTTCCTCTTCTAGCTTCTGGTGGGTGCTGCCCTTGACTGGCTTGTGGCCACATCCCTGACTCCTTCCAATCTATGGCCCCATCTTCACATCACCTTTCCCTCTTCTGTACATGTCGGATCTCCCTCTGCTCTCTCTTATAGGGACGCTTGTGATTGTATTAATATTTCAGACCCACCTAGATAATCCAGAATAATCACCCCATCTGAAGATCATTAATTGAATCTCATCTGCAAAGACCCTTTTCTCTCACAAGTTAACATGTAGAGACTACAGGGATTAGGACCTGATATCTTCGGGTGGCGATTATTCAGCTTAATACAGTGGGTTAGAAATAAAACTTGATTTTCCATTGCACAAGAATGGGGGTTTAGTCTTAATGGTTTTATCATGCCGTGTACATAACCACTGTCAGTATCAGCGGGGGCGTTTTCTGAATCGTGCTTTTTGTTTTCTGTGAGCTCATTGCCCCCTTTCCCCTTTAATATTTTAGTAAAGCTTATTTTACAAAAAAAAAAATGCCTGCAGCAAAAAGCATTTCTTGATCATCTTTGGATCAATATGTAATATTTATATTTCACTGAATCTTCATGTCGTATTTCAGGTTTAGCTTCTCTGTCAATTTTGAAATGATCTGTGGTACATTCCATATTGGAAAGACATGGGTCTCCTCTAGTGACTTATTTTCTTCTTATTCCCTGAAAAGCCCTTCTTATCACCCCAGGAATTGTGGAAATATATTTTTTCACTCATGAGGCATAATATAGTTAGTCAATGATATATTTGTTATAAAAAACTCTTTTTCCATTGTAGTCCAAACTTAAATTTCCCTAGTGTTCATTTGCTTTCTCTATTTTCGAGTGCGCTTAAAAATACATTTGCAGTCACGATTGCCTGGGTAAGTTATAAATCCTAGATATTAGAAATTTTATGCTTTGGAAATAATAAATGAGGGCTTACCAATTAAAGATAAAAAATTACTTGACTGGGGATAGTAGAATATTTTATCAGTATTATTAAAATTTAAGGGCAGCTGAAATGCCACAGGAATCTTTGTACAACATTTTAGTTTAAAAAGTTGGCTTAAGGATAAGTTACATTCTTTTCTTCAATTTTACATCAAATAGGATATTATATAAATTTTTTAAAAAAGAGCAGAAATCTTGTTGAACTGAATCAAATACAGAGCTTTTCTCCAGCTGTAGCCCTGTGGTTTTACCTTTTATGTTTGGAATTCACTTTTTTATGTATCTTGGGTCTCTAATAATTACCATTATCACTTTATCAAAATAATGTTAATACCACACATGGAATAAATAACCTCATGTGATTCATTATAAAACCAAGGATTTAAGCAATTAATGTATTTAATCTATCAGCACATCTACTGTCTATGGATAAGGGTATATTTTGTGGATTATCACAACAGGTTTTTCACTCTAATTTGTGGTTTTCTGTATTTTCATTTTTTTTTTTTTTTTTTAGTTCATTATTCTTTCAGCTCTCTGGTACCCTGGCTTTTTCTTTGTAGGTCATTGTGACTTCTTTGCAGCATCATCACAATTCTTTATAGCTTCATAAATAACCTCTCTGGAAATTGATGATTGCTAGAGAATAGCACAGAATTCTAGGTAGGCACTGAAAAAATTATAAAATAAAATAAAAGATTGCCTTTTCAGAAGATGATCCTATTAGGAGAAGCAGAATTCTGTATCCTGCACAAACACAATTGATACCTAAGTAGTGTGCATTTTTAAGCAGTCATTTGTGAAATGATGTGGACTTAATGGCAGATTAAAACAACTACCCGCTGGGCTGTTTCAAAAAACAAAACCCTCCAATTAAGATGGATCCATGAGAATGTGAAATCAATCCGCCATAACATTGAGCACTTTCTGTGTGAAGGACACTCCACGAGTGGCATGAAATAGGAACAGAGGGGTTGAATGTCATCTCCGTCCTCAAGAACTGTATAATGCAGAGCGGTGGTTCTCAATGGGGGACAGTTTTGCCCCCCTCCAGAGGACACTAGGCCGTGCCTTGAGACCTATTTCATTGTTGCAAGCAGGGAGGCAGTGCTGCTGGCATTAGTGGGTAGAGGCCAGAGATGCTGCTAATAATACTCCAATGCACAGCACCAGCGCCCACCACAAAGAATTACCTGGCTCAAAATGTCAATAGTGTTGAGATTGCAAAATGCTAGTGTGGAGTAAAGGGAAAAGCATGTGCAGAAAATGGTATTTCAAGGAAGTCATGATAGGTACCAGCATATTTATAAGGGTTCAGCGGAAGGAAGAGATTCTTATGGGTTATACAGGAGTGGAATGGGGAGGTCAGACCTCATGTTAGACTTAGGAAGTGTGATTTGCCTTGAAGGATGGGCAAGAGAGAGAGCGAGAGCATGAGGGCATTTCACAAAGAAAAATGGCGATACAAGAATGATATTCATAATTCTTAATGAAAAGTACGCCACATACACTGACTTACTGGAACACATGTCTCATCAGTCACGACAGAAATGCAATGTCACCCTATTGTTGGACATACAGGTCTCATATCAGCTTTGGGACAACCACTCTTTCTTAAGACTCAATCAGCTGTCCTGTTAGAACTAGTTTTACGGTGAACGGGGATGGGCTTAATTTCTTGAAGCCCTTCAAAAAGAAAATTGGACTTCCCTGATACACAGAGTGGGCTGTGAAACCACCAAAACCTTTTGAGTTAAGGAGTTTTTAAGAAAGTTTGTCATCCTACTTCCACCCACTTTGTCAGTGAATTTCTTAAAAGGATATTAAGTGTGTGATGGAATCTTCTTATAGGCACGTCCCATTGGAGTTACAGAGCAAAGCCCCAGGACTGTGGCTTTTGACAGATGTCTCATCAAAATAAACTGGGTATTTCTAATGTGAGTCATTGGTGGTGGCAGGACAGGAGAAAACTGTGACAGTGAAGGCAGTATTTTAAGGAGTTTAATTCTGGGGCAAAATGCAGAGTGATTTGGAGTGAGAAGAAACCAAGGAAGACTTTTAAACGTTGTTTGGGTATAGATAGTGGGATCAGAAATTCAGACATACATTAGAGGTGTGATCACTAAATAATCAGTACCATCTAGACTCTCTCATCTTCTTTTAAGTGATTTGACAAAAAGGGATAAGTGTACGGATTTATATAAGTAATTCACATACGATACTTGGCCCAGAGGGTAAGTGGTTTTGGACTTAAGAAACATATGCTAAAGGTGTGATTATTAAAGAATCGTTAAAACCTAATCTTTCTCATTTTCCATTTACTGATCTGACAAAAAAAAGGAGGTGATGTTATAGATTGAATGGAATATTTCACAGAAAACACTCGGCCCAGTGGAAGAGTGATTTTGAAGCCAATAACTGGTATATTCCAGACTAATTAGCTAGCTGGAGCCAATTAACCATTAAGTTCTTCATTGTCGTGAAGAAGGTAATACATTTTGTGGACTTTAAGAACTTCTGCTGTAAGGGTTATAGGATGAAATGCAGGTAAGAATTGAGAACAGTGTCTGGAATCTTGTCAGTGTTAAATAAATGGATATAGTAAATGGTACTTCAAGTGTTTATCCAATACGTGCATTCTAATAGAGAAATCAAATTTTACCTTGACTTGTTGAGTAGTAGTCACTTGAGTAATAAAGGTGCATTAAAGAAGTCAGAAGCCAGGCATGGTGACTCACGCCTGTAATCCCAGCACTTTGGGAGGCCAAGGTGGGTGGATCACCTGAGGTCGGGGGTTCAAGACCAGTCTGGCCAACATGGAGAAACCCCATCGCTACTAAAAATACAAAAATTAGCTGTGCATGGTGGTGCATGCCTGTAATCCCGGCTACTCTGGAAGCTGAGGCAGGAGAATTGTTTGAATCTAGGAGGTGGAGGTTGCGGTGAGCTGAGATCGCACCATTGCACTCCAGCCTGGGGAACAAGAGCAAAAGCTCCGTCTCAAAAAAAAAAAAAAAAAAAAGGACAGGGAGTAAGTTCTGAGGTAAGAGATGGAGTGGAATCGTTTTTACATGCCCAGAGTTTGATATAAAGAAGGGGCGTGTCTGAGTGACATACTTAGCAGGCATTCACAGGATTTTACATCTGAGAGATCAGAGTGGGTTTGACTGGTTTGGAAATCTTTGTAGAGGGGAGTTGGAAAGTGTTGAAAAGTAATTTGCTACATAAGCTTTTAAGTCTCTCCTGTTTATTGTTTGCATTTATCACTTCATTTGGGCCTAGGAGTGGCAAAGAAGCACAACTGAAGCCAAGAAAAATGTATCAGACAGCTATTGCCACCATGGTTCTCTGTAACAAACCATCCCAAAGCGTTGTCCCTCATACTCTTTGCTTACTCACGAGTCTGTGGATGAGCAGGACATGCGAGTGCTATGTGGCTAGTCCGGACTGGACAGCAGACTCCAAGATGCGAGTTGAGTTCACATCTGCCCTGGTGTCTTTCATCCTCCTTGGACCAGAGACGTCTTTGGACATTTTCTTCTCTTGGTGAATTACAGATGGACAAGAGGGTAAGGCCGATTGCAAAAGGACATTTTAAGCTTCTGCTCACATCACTTCCTCTAACCTCGCATTGGCCAAAGCAAGTTATGTGGCCAAACCCAAGGTTAAGCATCAACATAGCCACCATTAGGCTATGATACTGATGTGATTTTTAATACTGTTTCAGGGAAGTAAAGAGCCAGAAGAGCCGCAGCGACATAAAAGGAGATTTTTCTGGGTGATGAAAAGTGCAAGATTTTGTGTGGACTTGTTGATGGTACTGTGGCAGCCATCCTATGGACATGGTGAGATGTCCATAGGATGCCAGGAGCATCACAGAGACACAGCTGTTGAAGCAAAGGCAGAAATTGCCTGTCTCCACATTTGTTGATATTGAAGCCGTGCAGTCATGCTCTCTGTTCCTCACAGTGAAGAGCAAGACTAAGGACACCATAGGAGTATGAGGAGGGAGAAACGAAGAAATTGAAGCTGGACCTTGGGCTTCACCCACATTTGGAGTATGGGAGTGGCAGAATGCCTAGCATGCAACATACACTCTAGAAATGTTTGTTGTCTTGAATTGATTTGAAGAAGTCAGAGAGGCCGTGGTCCCTGCGTCTTTTTACATCTATTATTCCACTGCTAGGCCATTCTCCTTTGCTGCCATCCCAGAGAAACCTGTATCACCACCGGCATAATAATGACATTTCGTTATTATGATCTGACACCCTAGGGCTGGTATCCAGCTGTTCTAAATAGAGCAGGTTTCTGTCAAAGAGATTTCACTTAGGACTAAGCATGACTATTCAAACTACTGCCACCTGGGGAGAAAGTCTTTATTTACCATTCTTCCTAGTTGTCAATCTCTAGATAGGTATGTACTCATTATTTTTTTTTCTCCCTTCATCTTCTCTCACATTCACAAAGAAAAAAGTTTTGTGTTATTACAGAATGATCTGATTTCAGCAATGAACTTCTTCTCTCCTTGGTCATTTTACAGTTAGAGTCTTTGAAGAATATTATTTCCATCTTGTGCAATTAAGAGTGGTATCTCATCTGATTTCAGTGAGGAAATTCTTCTTTCATTGGCCATTTTACAGTTAGAGTCTTTGAAGAATATTATTTCCATCTTATGCAATTAAGAGTAATATCTCATGTGGCATTAAATTGTTGGACTGCCTTTGAAATTGAAGGCAGTGAGAAAATTCTAGCATGAGCATCACCTTTTTGTGTGTATGTAGCTTCTTGGATCTCCTTACTTATAGTATAAAAAAGGCAATAGTTGCTGCAGTTATATTTATAGTTGTTTTTTCCTCATTTTTATAATGGAACTTGCCAATTAGGATTAATGGCATAGGCCAGGCGCGGTGGCTCACGCTTGTAATCCCAGCACATTAGGAGGCCGAGGCGGGCGGATCACGAGGTCAGGAGATCGAGACCACAGTGAAACCCCGTCTCTACTAAAAATACAAAAAATTAGCCGGGCGTGGTGGCGGGCGCCTGTAGTCCCAGCTACTCGAAGAGGCTGAGGCAGGAGAATGAACCCGGGAGGCGGAGCTTGCAGTGAGCCGAGATTGCACCACTGCACTCCAGCCTGGGTGACAGAGCGAGACTCCATCTCAAAAAAAAAAAAAAAAATTAATGGCATAAAAGTTTTCTTGGAGAGGGGCGTAACTTGTTGACTACTAACACTGCCTTTAGTTCAGTCTTTCTGATACTGTTTTTATGAGACAGATAATGATATGCTTGCCTTCTCTGTTGGCACCAAACCCCTTTGAAATGTATGTTAGAATGTATTAAGGTTCAGGATGACTAATGGCTAGTGATGCAGGACAGGCAAGTACAAAAGTTGGGGCTTAGCCTGGGAGGATTCTTGGCTTCACCTAGAAAAGAATTCATGTGCAAGCAGGTGGTGTTAGACAGCAGTCTTCTATTGAATGATATGACTCCTTAAGAGGAGGGCTGACTCATAGGCACTGCACCCAGAGTTGGCAACATACGGGCTATTCACAACTATATTTACACCCACTTATACCATCTTCAGTTACATGCAAATTAAGGGGCAAGTTAATGCAAGCTGAGGGGTGGGTTATTTAGAACTTTCTAGGAAAGGAACAGTAACTTCCAGGTTGTTGTCATGGAAAGGGGTGGTAACTTCCAGGTGATTGCCATGGCATTTGTAAACTGTCATAGCACTAGTGAGTGTCTTCTGCTAATGAGCAGTGAGGGTATCTGGGTATTGTTTTTATCACCATTTACTAGTTCCTGCCATTTTATTTTTACTTCATCCTATCAGGACCTGGAAGTATGTCCTGCAAGTTTCCTACCTAACTAGGATTCTCGTAAGAAATAGTTGGCATAATGTGGAGTATAAACTTTAAGTTTTAGGATTTCACTGCCCCTTAGAATGTAACAAGTACAAATTAAAGGGCTTGCATAGGATTGCATGCTTTAAATTTTTCCAGAGAAAAGGCAAAAAGAGGTCTTTATTATTATGATAACTTTACAAAATAAACTGAATTGAAGCCATATGCCATAGTGAAGATGTCTTAACAGAGCAGCCCTTTTAATAGATTTGTGCATGTTGGCTGGCCCAAGCGGTGGGCTATAGTGAGATCTGTACCTGTCTGCATAACATCTGTTTTTTTTTTCCCCTCTGTCCTTGCATGGCAGCCAGGTGGTATAAGATTGCTGAGATAAATTCCAAGTATAGCATCTCTTTACTGTAAGCTAGTGGTCAGCAAACTTTTTCTATAAAGAGCCAGGATTTTTGTCTTGTGGGCCGAACAGTCTTTCTTTCAAACATTTATTGTTTATTTGCGAAGTTTATTTACCAAGCTACACAGTGGGCTAGGTTTGTCTTGTGGTCGTAATTCCCCAATCCCTGGTCTAGATTACATATGATAATCTCCAGGGTCTCACGCATCTGCTCTCCTGAGCTGTGGTATTCTCCTGACCCACACAGATTTGTTAAGGAATAGGAAAATAATACTATGTGCACTAGTGAGATGTAAATATCTCTAACACCCAAAGAATTATAAATCACTCTACTATAAAGACACATGCACACGTATGTTTATTGTAGCACTGTTCACAATAGCAAAGACTTGGAACCAACACAAATGCCCATCAATGATAGACTTAATAAAGAAAATGTGGCACATATACACCCTAGAATATATGCAGCCATAAAGAACATGAGTTCATGTCTTTGCAGGGACGTGGGTGAAGCTGGAAACCATCATTCTCGGCAAACTAACACAGGAACAGAAAACCGAACACCACATGTTGTCACTCATAAATGGGAGTTGAACAATGAGAACACATGGACACAGGGAGGGGAACATCATACACCAGGGTCTGTTGGGGAGTGGGAGGCGGGGGAGGAATAGCATTAGAAGAGATCCCTAATGTAGATGACAGGTTGATGGGTGCAGCAAACCACCATGGCACTTGTATACCTATCTAACCTGTACATTCTGCACATGTATCCCAGAACTTAAAGTATAATAATAATTTTTAAAAAGCTGTTAAAGTTTTCTTATTACCAAGAAGGTTGTGGGAAGATACTACCATGCATTGCAGTGGAGATTTTCTTGCATGGATATGATAACCACAACTGCTGCAGCCACTTACCCACCTGCTTGGAGATGAAGCCAGTGCAGGTGAGGAGAGGAGCAGAGTGAAGAGGAACTTCTGAAGCTAAAAATATCTGCTAGCTTGTATAAATGCTAGAGTGCCCAGGGTTTCCTGTTATGTGTGACAGCATCTTTCATTGCTGTTTAATCAAGTTTGAGTTGGGCTTCTTGTTACTTGCAAGTACACATACCTCAGCTGATAGGGGAGAAAACAGAACCCCCATGAATAAGATATTACTAGGAATTTAGAGACGTGGGACAGCAGAGAAGAGATGAGATGAAATTGGGAGACAGAGGGAGAGAGAGGCTGGAGGCTGTACAGTAAAGGCATTGAGAAGAGATAAGATGAAATTGAGAGACAGAGGGAGAGAGATGCTGGAGGCTCTACAGTAAAGGTATTGAGATAATCTCTGTTGGCAAATGCTAGAAGTCCTTTCAAGAGCTAGAGTATTAAACATCTAATTCTGAATAGGGTGCGTGTCCAAGATTTAAAATTCCTCTGCAACTCCAAACTTCAGTAAAGTCTGATGCTCTCACCAAAGCCTTCTTGGAGTAGTTGTAGATAAATAAAGGCTGAGATGCTGAGTTCCTTTCTTGGGTAAGCTAGATCCAAATGAAAGGGAGTCCCTATGAGAAGGGTGAGAGTTCAGGGGGTAAAGAATTAAAGCCACAAATTACTGTGAGTGTATAAATTCCTAGGAATTTGTAGATATCTTTGGAAGTATGCTAAACGTACAAAAAAAAAGCATGACAATTACCTTTGAAACTCAGAAGACAGTTTCACCTTCATTTCCAAGTTCATCATGCATTTCAAATGATCAGAAATAATAACAATTATGTTCATGATACAATATTAGATCACCTTTCATGGTTTCAATGGTTCCATGCCAAAATTCTGGTGTTGCCAATGTGATAGGATTAAGAGGTGGGGCCATTCAGATGTGATTAGGCCATAATGGCTCCTCCCTCATAAATGGGATTAAGCTCCTTGTAAAAAGAGACTTCTGGTAGCATTTGGCTCTCTTGGCCTTCTGCCTTTTGCCATGTGAAGACACAGCATTCCTCTCCTCTGGAGGATGTAGCTTTCACTCAACAACTGAGCCTGCTGCCACCTTGGTCTGGAACTTCCCAGCCTCCAGAACTGTGAGAAATACATTTCTGTTCTTTATAAATTATCCATTCTTAGTTATTTTGTTATAGCAGCACAAAATGGAGTAAGACACCATCTAAGAGGAGTTATCTTTACAATATTTGGAGAAAAGACATAGTCAAGTTTTCTTTAAGATTTTTAATGTATTCTACTTCCCTTAATGATCTGGTTTCCTTCCCACCACCATGATTAAATATTTTCTTCTAAACACAGTGAAAGCAGTAATTTTGTTGGTGATAAAGCAAAATATTTCTAATAAGAACACAAGATGGACATCTGTAACTTTTTAAGTAGTAGCTGTAAATAATTTAAAAAATTTTTGAGATAATTTTGCACTTTCAGAAGAGTTGGAAAAGTAGTCCAGAGAATTTCTGTAGTCTTCACCCATCTTCTTTGAATATTAACATTTTATATCACCATAATACAATAATAAAAACTAACAAGTTAGCATTAAGACCATGCTGTTAACTGAAATATATACTTCATTGAGTTTACAAGATTTTACTCCGGTTCTTTTACTCTTTTCCTCTTGCAGGATCCAATCCATTGTTCCATATTGTTTTTACTTGCCGTATCACCTTATGTTTCAGTCCTCTCAGGCTGCTATAACAAAATACCTTACATTGGGTAGATTTTTTTTAAAAGAAATTTATTTCTCATAGTTTTGGAGGATGGAAAGTCCAAAATCAAAGCACTGGCAGATTCAATGTTTGGTGAGTGCTGGTTTCCAGAATCATAGATGGTATCTTCTTGCCATGTCATCACATGGTGTAAGGCTCAAGGTAGCTGTCTTGTATGGTGGCAGTGGCTGCTGCTGCAGCCGCCTCCGCCTCCTTTTCTTCCTTTCTCTCTCTCTCTCCCTCTCTTTCTCTCTTTGTCTGTCTCTGTCCTCCCTCCCTCCCTCTCTCCCTCTCTTTCTTTCTCTTTTTCTTTCCTTCGCTTCTTTCCCTTCCTCCCCTCCCCTCCCCTGCCCTTCCCTTCCCTTCCCTTCCTTCCCTTCCTTTCCTTCCTTTTCTCTTTCTTTCTTTCTCCCTCGCTCTCTCTCTTTCTCTCTTTCTCTCTTTCTCTCTTTTTTTTTCTCTCTCTCTTCTTCCTTCTTTCCTTTCTTCCTTTCTTCCTTTCTCTCTTTCTCTGTGTGTCTGATTTCTTCACTAATCCTACTCATGAGGGCTCTGGTCCCATGACCTTATCACCTCCCAATACCATCACATTAGTGATTAGGTTTCAACATGTGAATATGGGGAGGTCGCTAACATTCAGACCATTGTACCTTAGTTCCCTTCCGTCTGTGAATCTGTGACAATTCCTCAGTTTTTTTTTTTTTTTTTTTTTTTTTTGATCTGCCGTGACTTTGATACGTTTGATCTTGCTTGTCATGGGATGTTGGGTGGGTCACATAATATGTCTGAGTGACAGTTTCCACATAGATTTTATAGATATAATGGTAATACCTATACCATGTTTCTTAGATGGGGATTATATAAAGAAATCATTTTGGCTCAATGAATATTAGCTGTTTATAATAATTATTGTTATTAATGATTAATATTTTGGAATTTTTAAAGGGATATTTCTCAGCTGAGATTACCTGCTGTTTGACCCTGATTAGAATGAATTTATGTATTATTGGAAAGGATGCCACAAAAGTGATGTCTCCTTAGCAGATCACATTGGAGGGTCAATGATGTCTGTATCTTATTACTAGTGATATTAGCCTTGATCACTTAGTTGAGAAGGCGTTTGCCAAGTTTCTTCATGGTAAGATTGTTTTTAACCTTTGAACTTAAACGTATACTAATTTATTACTTTGATGGCCTAATGGTGATTTTCAATTTCCTCTCATGCCCTGTACATGTATTAATTGGAACACTCGTGTAAGGAAGCATTTTTCATTCTCCTCCATTTATTCAGTGTTTATATCATTATTGACTCAATATTTATTTTGAAGGTGACCTATAATCTAATATTGTCATTATTTATTTTTGTGGCTCAAATCATTCCACAGGGTATCCACAGGCTGGTTTCAGACTCCTGACCCTAAGCAGTCCTCCCTCAGCTTCCTAAAACACTAGGATTAGAGGGACAAGTCTCCATGTCTGGCCCCATTAACCTTTTTAAAGTGCACATTTCAGTGGAATTTAGCACATTCGTAATGTTATGCAACTGCTACCTCTATCCAGTTCTAAGACTTTTTTATCACCCCAGAAGGAGACCCTGTATCTACTAAGCAGTCACTGCTATTCCTTCTCCTCTGCCCCAGCCTTTGGCAATCACTAACCTGCTTTCTCTCTATATAGATTTTCCTATTCTGGATATTTCATGTAAATGGAATCATACAGTATGTGGCTGTTTGTGTCCAACTTCTTTCATTTACTATAGTGTTTTTTTGAAGTTAAGTCATGTGGCAGCATGTATCAGTGCTTCATTCCCTTTTATGGCTAAATAACATTCCATTGTATGGATAGACCACATTTTGTTTTTCCATTCATTAGCATTTGTGTTGTTTTCATCATTTCCTTTATGTAAATAACTGCTATGAATATTTATGGAGAAGTATTTGTTTGAGTACATGTTTTCAGTTCTTTTGGGCACATACCTAGGAGTGGAATTGCTGGATCATGCAGTAGCTCTATGTTTAACTTACTGAGGAATCAGCAAGCTGTTTCCCATGGCAGCCACCCCATTTTACATTCCCGTCAGCAATGCCGGAGGATTCCAATCTCTTTGTAAGCAAGTTTCCTGTGTTGTGCTTTCCTAAGGGGGCACTGGAGTGAATGGCATCCTCTCTGCCATCTTGCTCGTCATGGGATCTTGGGTGGGTCATGTAATTTGTCTGAGCCTCAGTTTCCCCATAGGTTTTATAGGTACACTGGAAATACCCTGTGTTTCTTATGTGAGGATTATATAAAGAAATCATCTTGGCTCAGTGAATATATTAGCTGCTTATAATAATTGTTATTAATTATTAATATTAATTTTGCCTTTCCTTCTCAGCCTCTTTTATGTTCTTGTTGTGGCTCTGAACTCGGATAGCTGAGTAACCTTTTAGCAACTCATATCTGTCCCTGTGTTTCTCCTCTATGTAAGACGTCAGTTCTGATGTTGCTAACATTCACTGCAGCCCATCACTCTCTTTTTCATCCAAACATTTCTGGTGTTCAGAACGCATGCTTCTGCATTTATGGTGGGGGCTGGTGAAGAATAGAGAGGACAAGGAAGTCTGGGGCTGTCGTGTGAAACAGCTTGTTCTTCCTGCAGATTTCTTTCTATTATTTCCTAGAGCTTTCACACTTCATCTTACGTGAATGTATTTTGTAATTTTACATTCTACTCTATGATTTATTCATGTGTGTCCTAATATTACAATCAACCATATCTTGATAAAAAATAAATCTTCCTGTCCAACTGGCCTGTTGGGAGTGTGCACCCGGTGTGTCCTGTATGTCCAGGCACAGCCCTGCCAACCTGTCAAAATACATGTACTGCAGGTTTATGGGAACTTCAGGGTGAACGAGATACGCCTGGAGAGCTGGTCAAAACATGAGACTCTAGACTCTGCTTTGAGACAGTGACTTCATGTGTCTGTGAGGGCCTCACGAGTCTGTATTCTTTACAAGGTGCCCCAGTGAGTGTGACACAAGCTGGCCTGTCTACATGGTGGGCCACTTCTAGTGTGCTGAGTGTGCTGTGGACCACCTTTGGAGAAACACCAGGGAAAATGATGATGCTTGAAATCCTGGATCCTACCTGCTTCTCTTCATCTCAGGCCACTGCCCATACCCAGCATCCCCAAATTCTAGCCTCCAGGAATGATCCAGCCACATTAACCTTTTGTTCTTGGTGTGTCTGACTGTGTCACTCCATTTGCTTGTACACTGTGCCTGCCTTGTCCAAGGGAGCATTCCTGCTCATCCTTCTAAGGCTCAACTCGGCGGGAACATCTGTTCCTTTGGGAGCTTAGTGTAGCATGGTGGTTAACAGGTGGGGAGCTCTTAAGGTCAAGGGTGTCAGGGCTAGTCTGCTTTCTACATTTACCAGCTGGGTGAAGGTGAACAAGTTCATTGATCTCTCTCAGACTGTTTCCTCCACTGTAAAGAAGGAGTAACTAATGGTACCTATCTTTAGGGGATGACTGTGGGATTAAGTGAGGCAATACCTGTAAAATGCCTAAGACAGAGTTAGTACTCAATGACTCTTTTTGTTATTTTATTTTATTTTTGAGAGAGAGTCTCATTCACTGCCCCACCCAGGCTGGAGTGCAGTGGCATGATCTCCGCTCACTGCAACCGCTGACTCCTGGGTTCAAGCAATTCTCCTGCCTCAGCTTCCCGAGTAGCTGGGAATACAGGCCTATACCACCATGTCCGGGTAATTTTTGTGTTTTTAGTAGAGATTGCGTTTCACCATGTTGGCAAGGCTGGTCTCTAACTCCTGGCCTCAAATGATCCGCCCACCTTGGTCTTCTAAAGTGCTGGGATTACAGGCGTGAGCCACGGTGACCGGCCCTTTTTGTTATTTTTAAATGTTTTCATTTTCTTTTAATTAACCTCCTGATTGTCTCATCTGCTAGTCTGTGAGCTTCTTGACAGTGGGGAACAGTCCTCAATAATTTGTGTATTTATGTTATTTATAACAGAATCTTGTGTCTAAAAGATACACACACACACACACACACACACACACACACACATTTTTAAAGGAGCTTTCTACCTGCTGGGAATTCTTGAATGAACAAATGCATTTTATGAATTCCCTAATCCTTTTCTTTGCTATTTTCACCACTTTCTCATTCCAGTTAATCTCTGAAGACATAATACCCTGCCATGGAGCCTCATCCCTGCATGGGCTATTTGTCACATCCGAGCTTATATTGTGCTGACTGGGCCTTCCTTGTGACATCCGCTCCCCACTAATGATTGATTGACACTGGGTGGCCAATGTGCTGAGTCAGCACCCTGGGGCTCACTGGCTCTTCCCTTGTTGAAGGGGAAGGGAGTAACTTTATCTTTTCAGTTAATGGGAAGAAAAAGCCACTGGACCTTTGTCATCCGTTCTGCTGGGTTGCAGAATGTGATCTGTGTGACTGTGTGGCTGTGTGTGTGTGTGTGTGTGTGTATAAGATATACTCTCTGATTAAAGCAGCAAAGCTACTGCCAATAAGCTTCAGGAGAAGTAGAAAAGATATTAGTTTAAAAGACTGAAATACCACCAGTAGAAAAATAAAACAATTTTTCAGCAAACCATAAAAAAAAAAAAACTATTGGAAATATGTAAACTGCTGTTCTCTGGAGAATGTTAGCATTTTAACACACATGGCTATCACAAGAAAATCTTTGCATAACTTAGGGAGGCACTTGGGAACATTACACAATTTTAGGAGATCCCTCAAAAGGCTAAACCTAAAATTGCCTTATGATGCAGCATTCCCATTCCTATGAATACACCCAAAGGAATTGAAAACAGAATCTTGGACAGATACTTGTATACCAGTGTTTATTGCAGCATTATTTGCAATAACCAAAAGGTGGAAACAACCCAAATGCCCATCCGTGGATGAATGAATAAATAAGATATGGTACATATATACAGTGGAAAATCATTTGTCCCTTATAACATAATAAAGTTCTGACAGGTGCTATAATATGGATGAACCTTGCAAACATTATGCTAAGTGAAAGAAACCGGATATAAAGGGACAAATATTATATGGTTCTACTTCTAGGGATACTAAATTAGTCAAATACTTAGAAACTGAAAGTAGAATAGAGGTTACCAGGGGCTGAAGTGGGAGGAATAAGGAGTTATTGTTTAGTGAATTCAGAGTCTCAGTATGGGAAGATGATAAAATTATGGAAAAGGGTGGCAGCGATGGTTGTGTAACATTGTGAATGTACTCAATGCCACTGAACTATTCATTTAAAAATAGTTACAAGTAATTCCAGTACTTTGGGAGGCTGAGGTGGGTGGATCACTTGAGCTCAGGAGTTCAAGACCAGCCTGGGCAACATGGCAAAATCCCGTCTTCACAAAATATACAAAAATTAGCCTGGAACGTTGGCACATGCCTGTAATCCCAGCTCCTCAGGAGGCTGAGGTCCAGGGATCTCTTGACACTGGGAAGTGGAGGTTGCAGTGAGTTGAGAATGTACCACTGCCTGGGCAACAGAGCGAGACTCCCTCAGAAAAAGAATAGCTAAAAGGTAAATTTTATGTTAGGCATATTATATCACAAGAAAAAAATACAAGGAAAAAAGAATACACAGCTTCAAAAAATGAACTCTTGCTTGGCCATAAAAGTGCATTCCCTTCATGGGGTGCTCATTGGTTTCTAGCTGCCCTCGAGTGTGAGACAGAGGCTGGAGACTGGTGACTCGCGGGTTGGAACTCACCCTTCTGGGTGTTTCGTTTGCACCACACAGTTTGTATTATTTGTCAACATTTTACTAAGAGGTATTTGGCATCAAAAACTGAAACTGGATTCCCTTTTGTCTTGGATGATTTGTCCATGCTGGGTCCACATTCTCCTGTGCCACCCAGCTCCCTCTAAAGGGAGTCTTCAGTCTCCCTGGGCACCTGGGCCCTACAGAAGTTTGCAGTTATAGCCCCAGTGTGAAAGTTTTCACTCTGTCTCAGAGCTGACCCTCTGCTATTGGAGTCATTGCCTCTGTATTGTAGGATTTGGTTATTGTAATGTAAGTGAGCCTAAGATGACCTCTAGGGATTGACCCCTGTGTTATTTCTTCACTCCAGACTGGGACCTGGTAGCTGGAAAGCCCACTGTTGCCTAACTCAATTTTTTTTTTTTTTTGAGACAGTCTCCCTCTGTTGCCCAGACTGGGGTGCAGTGGCGTGATCTTGGCTCATTGAAACCTCCGCCTCCCAGGTTCAAGCAATCCTCCCACTTCAGCCTTCTGAGTAGCAAGGGTTACAGGCATGTACCACCGTGCCTGGCTAGTTGTTGTTGTTGTTGTTGTTTTGTATTTTTAGTAGAGACAGGGTTTCACCATGTTGGCCAGGCTGATCTCAAACTCCTGACCTCAAGTGATCTGCCCGCCTTGGCCTTCAACAATGCTAGGATTACAGGCATGAGTCACTGTGCCTGGCCCCAATTCAATTTTTTAATACATCCAATTATTTTTTTAAAATAGCCTAAACAAGCAGATTTTTAACCATCTACAACCAGCCTGCTTTGCGTATTTCACAAAGCCTCACCAGCCTTAGCATTTGGTGAAACAGGGCTTTTTAGTTACAAGGCCCCAAGTTGCCCCACCCCTTTGGAGGCCTCCAACCCAGAGACTCCCCAAGGGGCTGCTGAATGACATCACCTAAAGAAGTGATCCCCTCCTCAGAGTTCCCTACCCCCCACATCCACTGCTGGATGATGACTTGCTCACACAAGTCCCTGGATGGTCTCATGCTGTAAGGGACATTGTGCAGCTGCCTGTGCATGTGTTACCTCCTCTTACAGTCATATCTTTTTCTTTGTCCAGCCTCCAAATCCTTAAGCTCCCTACAATAGTTACAATTTTTTTTTCTTATGTGAAGGTATAAATATAAGTCACTAGGTGGAGGTGGATAGAGATGGAAGAGAAGAAGAAGTGGGTTTTCTTAAGAGGGCCTTTGTCTCCCCTGTTGAGATAGGAAAAGCAATAGAATAGGTGTTGGGGATGCTCATGTTTGCCAGGGCCAGGAGAGAGCATCTTGTTTGTCTGCTTTGGGTACATGGCTAGGCCTTCCAAGAGTCAGCCTCATACATATTTGCTCTTTGATGTTTTACAAGGAGCCCTAAACTGAGGATAACCCTTGGAGAGTTAAACAATGTGAATGCCATATGCCTGGAGTGCACTTCTCATTGGTCAAGGATTAAATTCATGGGAAGCGTGTACCCAAAGCAGATGCAGTCTCATTGTAGGTTCTGAGTCCAGGGTGAAAAGGCCATGGGAGCTGATCGCAGTCAGCAGAAATGCGTGCCTAACCTGGATTGATGGTTTTGGTTGATCAGGATTTGCAGGAAATAGAGTAATGCAATTACCATCCGCAGCTCGCTCTCTGTGGGATGTTCTCACAGATCAGTGGCAAAGGGTTGGTAGGCTATTTTCCTCCCCATTGTATTGTGAGATGTACAAACCTTCCTACTGATACTGCTGGGGAGAGATTTTCTGAAGGATTATGAGGCTGCTATTTAAAAAAGTGATTTCCAGTTAAATACCTTTCAGTATTAAAATGGTAAAGCTAAAAGGAATGGGGGGATAGTCTTCCATAATAATTGCTTCTCAAGGAGCTTAGTCTGATTGTCTTATTAACAACTTTAACTTCATCCTTTTCCTATGACAAATGAGAAAATAATTCTGTGATTCATTGAACAGTCAGATTTCCAATATGGTGTTTACTTGCATTTTCGTTTCCACTTCAGCCAGGAAATCAAATCCGAGGGATTAAATACCCCATTTGAAATGTAATGGAGAATTACACCAAAAAAGGAAAATTCACCCACAAATGAGTGCAACTTCATTCAATGTTTCGGATAGTCAAGAGCGCTGGCACATCGAGCAACGGTGACCTCACCTTCGCAGGCCATTGGTGTTAGCCCTCTCTTACCTTCTTACTGGTGCCATGAAATTCACTTTCTGGCAGTCATAATAGCTAAGAGTGGCTATGCATTGAATGTTTACTATGTGCCAAGTCTGGTGATTCTTATTTTTTTTTAATTTAAATTTTACAACTCTGTGAAGTAGATACTTCCAGTATCCCATTTTAGAAGAAGGAATCAGGCAAAGACAGTTATGTAATATGCCCGAGATCACAGACATAGTATATCGTGAAGTCAAGTTCCAAACTATCTTCCATATGGCTTCAGATCATAATCCAAGTCAGCATTTATGTGCATGCTACCAGGTCAGGTATGATGGGATTCCTCTCTTTACTTAATATGTATATTCTAGGGGTCTGGCTCCTCCCCTGGTTTTCACTAGAGCAGGTTTTGTTCTTTTTTACACCAGAATTCTCTAAAACCCAAAGGCATAACATTCACATAATAGTCAACATGTATGTATGTCAAGGGTCTGCTAGAGACCAGGTACTGAGCTAGGAGCTGGAGGAAGGAAAAGACACTAAAAACAATGATCCTGCCTTCATGAGGCTTACACTCTCCTGAGAAGCCAGGTTACAAAGAAGCAAACAACTCAGAAACAGGTTATGCCTTATGCCAGGTACTAGGAAAAAAATCAGTGTGGTTGTGAGATAAAAAACAAGGAGGGGTTCATTGATATAGGATGGTCGGGGAAGGCTCTCTGAAAAGACGGTGTTTCCACTAAGGCTTAGAGAGGGGGAAGGAATCAAGCTGGGCCCACAGCTATGGGAAGAACATCTCAGAGGTAAGTGCAAAGGCCTCAGGTTAGGAACAAATTTGACCTGTTGGAGAAACTGGGAGGATGTCAACGTGGCTTGAATGGAGTAAGAGGGTAATGAGGAGGACTACCCTAGGTGGAGTCAAAGGTTTGGGTTTAAATAGCAGAACAAACCTATTCCATATCTCAGATTATTTTTTCTCTCTCTTTTTTTTCAAAAAATTATTTTCCAGTATTGTTTTTCGCCTGTTTCCCCTTATTCAAGCACCTGCTCCAGTTGCCATTAATTTTTTTAAAAATTGCTCTCTGTTCATGTGGGCCTTTTAATTCAAGAAATGTTTGAGCATTATATGCCAAGCCCTGAGGTAGGCAAGGCAGGGATTTGAAAGATGTGAAGTGATGTGTCTGTGGGCCTTAGAAACACGTAGCTTTGAATTCCGAAAGTGAGAATTAAGTTGACCTTGCAGAAATGAATTGCAGGTTAGGTGGTGGTAAGCCTCTAAAGAAGATTCATGTGGGACCTTTTCAAATAATTCTGTTCTCCAGTCGATTTTAAACCACCCTGCATCCCAGCAAGGACAGTCTATGGCTTTGTTCACATCGTAGATTTAGAAATCAAGACCTAAGAAAGGTCACACCATTAAATAAATGTTCAACACTCAGGGAGAGATGGGATGTTAATAGCAAATTCTCAGTTGAGTGACATTGACTTGCTACTTTTGTAACAGGTACTTTGGTTTGCATTTGTAAAACCTGAAAAAATTTTTTTTCTATATTTTTGATGGAGAAAAGGGAAGTTTTTGACTTGAGCATTTTCTCACTTCAGAGAATTGAATAAGGGAAGTGTGCATTGATTAATATTCTTAGGGGTGCTAGAAATGTATCTGAAAACCTCTCTGGTCTAGTGTTTCTCAAATTTTAACGTGCTTAAAGATATCTGGAGCTGTGCTATGAAGTCACTAGCCACATGTGACTTCTCAGCACTTCTGAATACTTGAAATGTAGCTAGATGAAATTGAGGCATATCTCTAAAATGTGCACATTTGAAGAGTTACTATGAAAATAAATGTAAAATATCTTGATAATTTTTGTACCAATTACACAATAAAATAATCTTTTGATATATTGGGTTAAATTCAATATATTATGTAATCAATTTCTTGTATTTGTTTTCACTTTTTAAATAAAATGCAGCTATTAGAAAATTTAAAATCGTATATACCTTATATATTTTTTTTATTTTACCATATTACTCTAAGAAGACTTCTGTGTCCAGCCATGATGCTACAACTGATACCAGGTTGGTCTTCATACTGAAAGCAATGAAATACATAAGGCTACTCTTTTTAAGCATTGATCAAAAGGCAGCTCTGTGATCCTGGAGAGAAGGGAGACACCTAAGCTGAGCCTCCTGAAAACCCTGGCTTTCTGTCCAGGAGCCCTTTCCTGCTGCAAGGCAGGTAGGTGGTGCCAAGCACAGTGACGTTCTCACTGAGCTGAAGATTTGAAGACTAGAGTTCTGGGATTCTGAAGTGAAATCATTTTGGGGTCAGGTGCTACAAAACAGGAACATGTGCAGGGGGAATGCTCATAAGTCTGCATGGAATTTTACAGCTAGTCCTTGGCTGACTATCCATGCCCAGGATGACAGACTTCACCGGAGATCAGAGATCAGTTGATGCAGGGCTCTGAGCTAGATAGTTAAACAAGAATCTGTGCAGTGCTGGGACACTTGGGATCTAACCAACCCAGAGTTGGAAGACCTTATGCAACACCTTGTGCAATCAAGTTGAAACCCCAGAATGCCCATGCTGAGGACTAAGTTCCAGTTTCACTAGAATAAGACCATGCCTGATGACTAAGTTCAAGATGGAAATAGACCCACCTGACAAAGAATAACACCTAGCACAACAGAATCAAATGACACTCTAGCCATTTAACCACTTGCATGAACAAAACTCAGCACCTTTCAAAAGAAAGCATTATTAGCACAATCTGGATTTCTATAATGCATTAAGCATATTGTTCAACATATCACAAAATTTATTAAACATATGAATAAACAGGATCATGTGACCTATAGCAAGCTATAAAATAAAGCAAACAGAAACAGACCCTGATGTGTCATGGATATTAGAATAATCAGAAATGACTTTAAAACAACGGTTGTTAATATGTTCAAGACTTAAAGAGAAGATTGTGTTATGTAAATGAATAAACAAGGGATCCCAGGAAAAAAAATGGAAATCATAAAAAGGAATCAAATGGAAAGTTTAGAAAGGAAATGTAAAATATTTGAAATAAGCAAGGCACTTGAACAGTTTAACACTAGATTGAAGACTGTAGAAGAAAGGACTGGTGAATCTGAAGACAGAACAAAAAATTATTCAGTCTGAAGAATACAAAAGGTAACAAAGGTAGTAAAATAAACAGAGTCAGAGATCTGTGGGAGAGTATCAAGTAGTCTGATATATCTGTAATTGAAGGCATAGAGGTAGGGAGGAGAGAAAGAATAAGATAGAAAAAACAGTTGAAGAAAATTGTGAAAATTTTCCAAAGTTAATGAAAAACATCCATTTACAGGTCCAAGAAGATCAATAGATCAGGTTAAATACAGGTTGAATTAAAAAAAAATAAGAACTAGATTCAGACATCAGTCATACTGATGAAAAGAAAAACATAGATAATATTGAAAACAGCCAATGAAAAAGGAAATATAAAATGCAGGGGATGATGGCACAAACAGTAACTGATTTCTCATAGGAACTGTGGAGGCCGGAAGACAATCATATGGCATCTTTAAAGTTCAGAAAGAAACAAAACAAAACACTGTCAACACAGAATTGTATGACTGGCAAAAATATTCTTAAAAATTAGGTGAAATAAACACATTTTCCTATAAAGGACAGTGGAGGGAATGTGTCAGCAGCACAAGAAATGCAAGGGACATGATCAAATATGAAAAGAAATGAGAGCAGAAGGAAGCTCTGATATAAAGAACTAAAAATAGTTGAAATGATAGACACATAGGTAACTATTAATGTATATGCTTTCACTTCTCTTAATTTATTTGGAGAAAACAGATAGTTGACAATAAAAATGATACCACTTTATTCTTGGGTTTGTTAAGTATGTAGATGTAAGATTTATGGCTACTATGCAAATGTATTATGCTGAGTAGGAAATACAATTTTATTATATTATAGTTTTTATATTTTAACAGAAGCTACATAATATGAACTCTAAAAAGATTCTGATAAGTTATGGATACATATTGTTTATACTACAGTGCCTAAAAATGAATAGAATATAGCTTTAAAAATAAGTGTATATGTAATGCAAAAGGATTTGCTTAATAAAAAATAAGTCAAGAAATAAGGAATAAAATGAAATATATGGATGTGAAAACTAGAATGCAAAAGCTTGAAACACAACCATAGAAATAATTTCATCAAGTGCAAGTGGACTAAACACTCCGCTTAAAGAGCAGAGATTGCCAGACTGTAATAAAAAGCAAGAACCAGTTATTTGCTGACTACAAGAGACTCGTCTTAAATACGGAGACACTGACTGAGTAAAAGAGTGGAAAACTATATCCCATATGAATAGTAGGGATAAGAAAGCTGGTATGTCTGTATTACTGTCAAAGTTGACTTCAGGACAAGACGTATTACCAAAGAGGAAAAGAGACATTTCATAATGATCAAATGATTAATTCATGAGGAAGATATAACAACCCTAAATATGTATGCTGCGAATAAACAGCTTCGAAATACATCAAGCAGAAGTTGACAAAACTAAAGCCAGTAATAGACAAATCTGCAGTCATAGTTGCAGACAAATTTGCAATCAACAACTCTCTCTGATTGAACAAACATTCATAACCAGATCAGCAGTGATGTATGCACTGATGTGGATGAATCTCATATACATTATAAAGAGCATAAGAGTCCAGACAGGCATGCATACTCTACGTTTCCATTTATATGATGCTCAAGAGTAGAAAAAACAAATGTATGGTGAGAAAGTTCAGAACATTCCTTGCTTTGAGCTTTGGGTTCTGACTAGGAAGGGGCACCAGAGGACTACGTCGTGTGATGGAAATACTCTGTGTTTGATCGGAGTGTTAGTTTTATGTGTGTACACATTTATCAAAAGTTTTTAAATCTTTATGAGCCTAAGCCCCATGTATTGCCACTTGTTTTTGTAAACAAAATGTTATTGGTACTTTGCCGTACTGATTTATCTACATATTGTCAATGGCTGCTTCTCCACTAAGGTAACAGTTGAGTAGTGGAGATAGAGACTGTATGGCAGAAAAAGCCTAAAATATTTATGATCTAGCCCTTTCCAGAAAGCTTACTACCCCTCGCTCTAGAGTCATTTGTTTAAATGCAGCTTCTGAAACTCACCCTCTGAGATTCTGATCCAGAACATCTGGAACAGAGGGAAGCATCCCCAATCTATTCCACTCCCCAGATGACTCTCAAGTATATAAAACTGTGTAGACAGAAGGTGCAGAATTGCTCCTTTCAAGATTCACCATATCAACATAGTAGCTACTCTCTTTGGTCATAAAGGTATTTTACTGACTAATCTAATTGAATCACTCTAGAGTTATAAAATCTCATTTCCTCCCCACCTGCTTTCCTTGGAAAGTGAGAAAAGTTCCTTCTCATCCTAGTTATGTAATCATCCTTCATAAATGTGGAGACGCTCACATGTGCTGGTGTTGTTAACACATTCTCCTGCCACTCTCTGGCTCTCTGTAGGCGGCTGTTTGAGAGGTTAAAGATAGGATGAAGGAAAAATTCACAAAACACTTTGTATGCACGTCTAGCGGATAATGACACTTAAGAAGCTTACTTAGAACTGATCTGCCTTCGTGATGATTTGAGCTTGCTCTTTAATTAGCTTTTAGGAACATATATTGTTTAGTATGATTATTTTATTTTGCCAAATAGAAGCTTAACACGCTTTAGTTCACAAAGGAGCCAGATCTGCTTTATACTGGCTTTTAACCACCAATTGAGAGAGAAGAAAATGTCTTACTGCCCTGGAAACTTTTTCCCCATGGGTGGTATGTGACTTTAAGATTTCACCATCATGGGGGACACTTTTGGCAGCAACATCAATGCTCAGCAAGTATTCCCTTGGCTCTTCTCTATTTCCAGCACCCTGGCAGTTAGGTGGAGCTCTGTGACTAGTTTTGCTCACTGAAATGTATGACTTATCCTTTGTTCCTTCTAGCATAGAATCATGCGAATGCATGATGCAGTTACCACAGCATGCAGATACCACAGATACGGTTACCACGGGGGTGAAATGAAGCAGCTTGAATTCCTGCGCTGGTTTTACTGAGTAGGAAATTGATATTTGTTGCGTTCATTTATCGAAGTCTTGGAGTCACTTGTTAGTATGGCATAGCCTTCTCTCTCCTGACCAGTATGGTACCCACTGCCGTAAGTTCAGTTACTCACTGGGGAATGCCGTCCAGGAGCACATGTGAAGCTAGTAAAAAGGCACCATTTCAAATAAGCAAAAGTGGCATGGACTGTGAGTTAACAGAGGAAGGAAAAGTGACTGTATATTTGGGAGGAAAAAGTGAGAACTCTTTCTTCAACTTATGTAAAAATAAGTTATATCCCAGCACTTTGGGAGGCTGAGGCAGGCGGATCACTAGGTCAGGAGTTCAAGACCAGCCTGACCAACATGGGAAAACCCTGTCTCTACTAAAAATACAAAAATTAGCTGGGCATGGTGGCGCACGCCTGTAGTCTCAGCTACTCGCTTGAACCCAGGAGGCAGAGATTGCAGTGAGCTGAGATCATGCCACTGCACTCCATCCTGGGCAACAGAACGAAACTTGGTCTCAAAAAAAAAAAAAAAAGAAAGAAAAAGAAACGAAAAAAAAGACTACTGCTTTTCAAAAGTTCTCTGCTGTGTATTATGTTGTGTAATTTTTTTTTCTGAGAGACTGCCTCAAAGGATGCAAGTTATTCGTCTCCATGTCATTTTAAAAATGTCTTCTCTGGAGATGTCTGGATGGAAGAGAAAACTTCTGTGATGCTGGGGCTCAGTTCTCTTGGGGCTCTCTATAAGACAGGCCATTATATCAATTGCTACATCTAGCATCTCCTGTGCTGACAAGAGTCCCCTGATTGCTCCCCTGCCCTGCAGAGTTGATTGTGCTATCTTCCTCGCTTGCCTGATACTAGCTTCCACGTTGCTCTCTCTAGCATGTGGACTTCAGAGGCAGAGCCTGCGTTCTTCATTTTTAGTGCCTGTCAGGCATGTGGCTGGCACTGAACACAGGGTTCTGAATGAATAAATAAATGAAATGCTTCTACCACTTACATTCCCTGCCTCTTGGGATGGCACCATGCCCAGTGTACCACCCTGATTTAAGTTAGTATCAGTCAACCCTGCCTTGATTCCCACAATCATGCTGTGTTTACTGTCACCCCTCCCCATTAGTTCTTTCACTGAAGTCAGGGGAGATCTGTTTAAAATCCATATCTTATTTCACTCCCTACCTGAACCCTTTTGGTGGCTTCCCATTGCTCTTTGAATAAAGGCCCAAGTCTTTCATGTGGTACATAGGATGCCATCTCTTCATCCTCACCTGGCTCACACCTTGTAGTCAGGAAAGATTTATTCCTTAGAGTTGCTTTAACACACCCTGGTTTATTCTGCCACAGGGTCTTTGCCTGTGCTGTGCTTCATGCCTCATGTGCCCGAAGCCATAGTACACACACACACACACACACACACACACACACACGTTTGATTACCTAGCCTACTTCTAAATTACTGTTTAGACCCCAGCTCAAATTAGGGGACATTCCTCTTTTATATAATTTATAATTTCTTTCTTTCTTTTTTTCTTTTTTTTTTTTTTTGGAATTGGATTCTCATTCTGTCACCCAGGGTCAAGTGCAGTGGCACAGTCTCGGTTCATTGCAACCTCTGCCTCCTGGGTTCAAGCTATTCTCCTGCCTCAGCCCCCCAAGTAGCTGAGATTACAGGTGTGTGCCACCATGCCCAGCTAATTTTTGTATTTTTAGTAGAGACGGGGTTTCACCTTGTTGGCCAGGCTGGTCTCGAACTCCTGACCTCAGGTGATCCACCCACCTCGGCCTCCCAAAGTGTTGGGATTACAGGCGTGAGCCACCACACCCAGCCTAATTTCTTTCTTATAGTATTCAGCACCCCTTGTTTGCAGTAGATATTGTGGTTGCAGTTTTACGTATATTTTTATGGTTATTGGATTCAGGTCTGCAAGCACCAAAGAGGATTTGTCTGGTTTCAGTGTAATCTTGCAACCCAAGAACCGATTACAGGATCTGATGGATATCCACTCAACAAATAATCTTGTGTAAATGAATGTCTTGTTAGGGGTATTGTACTAGCTCCCTGCCATCCAGGGAGGTATAATAAATCTTCCTGGTCCTGTGAGCTCGGGGAAACCTAAAGCTTTCTGTGGGAGTGGTAGGTACCAAAGACATGACATTAGTTCTGCCCTACTCAGAAGGTATGGGCTGGGACAGGCAGTGAGTGGGTGAAGGAGACTAACAGTGAACTGTCAGCGCCCCCTGTGGCCCAGCAATCTTCGTGCTTGAACTCAGAGTTTTTTGTTATTTATTTATTTACTTTTTTGAGACGAAGTCTCGCTCTGTCACCCAGGCTGGAGTGCAGTGGCGCGATCTCGGCCCACTGCAATCTCGGCCTTCCGGGTTCACACCATGATCTCAGAGTATTTTTTAAGTGAGGGGTCCATTCTCTAGCATCTTACCCCAGGCAGGCCATTTTTTTTTAATTATTATTATACTTTAAGTTCTAGGGTACATGTGCACAACGTCCAGATTTGTTACATATGTATGCATGTGCCATGTTGGTGTGCTGCACCCATTAACTTGTCATTTACATTAGGTATATCTCCTAATGCTGTCCCTCCCCCCTCCCCCGACCCCACAACAGGCCCCGGTGTGTGATGTTCCCCTTCCTGTGTCCATGTGTTCTCATTGTTCAGTTTCCCACGTATGAGTAAGAACGTGCGGTGTTTGGTTTTTTGTCCTTGCGGTAGTTTGCTGAGAATGATGGTTATGGTAGGTTTTTCAGAAGCCATGCTTCAGTTCTGACTGGCTAAGCATTCAGAAATGGGACCTAAACAGCAAAATATTGATGACATTCCAATGCACCCACAGAAGAGGTTTTCACCTGCAGAATGGGCATTCTGAGTTAAAATATCTGGTTGTTTTCTATTGGAAAGCATTGGCTCTACTTTGAAACACTTTAGGCTTCATTCTGAGAAGAGAATGAGATGACAAGGTAACATAGAATTCAGTGCAGGTATTATTATTATTTACATTTTGCATTTAGCTTGTTTCAATCAGGAAGAGTGTTGGGAGTATATAAAATTTTTCCACTTGTCCTGAATCCCATCATCATTTTGAGGCAAATTGGAGGGATCACAGATTCAATAAGGTCAGATGTGAATATGGGGGGTATTCATTGGATATTTGGATGAAAACATTAATCTGTATATTTAGAGTTTAAAAGTACGACTTAAATCATTGCATTTAAGTGTGGGTAAATCAGAATATCTGAAAAAAAAACATGAAGACTAATAGGTAATGGAACAGTGACTAATCATAAGGAATAAAAAGTGGGAGTAGATTTAAACAACAAAAATCTCAAGTGTGGCTGAAGGTGGCAGGGGAACTCCTGGTGATGACACTTGTTTCGATTTTTTCTTTTTTTTTCTGAGACACAGTCTTGCTCTGTCGCCCAGGCTGGAGTGCTGTGGCACAATCTCAGCTCACTGTAACCTCTGCCTCCCAGGCTCAAGTGATTCTCCTGCCTCAGCCTCCCCAGTAGCTGGGACTATAGGTGCCTGCCACCACACCCAGCTAATTTTTGTATTTTTAGTAGAGATGGGTTTTCACCATGTTGGCCAGGCTGTTCTCGAACTCCTGACCTCAAGTGATCTGCTTGCCTTGGCCTCCCAACGTGCTGGGATTACAGGCTTGAGCCACCGTGCCTGGCCTGTTTTGACCTTTTTGACGTTTACTTTAGGTACTGTGTTAGCCCATTGCTAAGCTCATGATGATACACCTGTTAGAGGAAGTCTTCTGAGAGTAAGGCCTGGAGATTGGGAGGGGATGTGTACTTGCTTCCCCAGCAGTCCAAGGTGTATGTCCTGCCCTCCTGTGGCAGGGCCACTACCATACTGGCTCCCCTTGGTTCAGGCTTGACTTTGGCTTTGATACAACCTTCCCCCAAGGCACCCTGTAATCCCAGTTGAGCCCCATTCCAGATAGGTGTGAGCCATATGTCTCAGGTGTTCCAGAGTAGGAAACGAGTTGAGACATTCTGAGGCAATTACAGAAAAAAAGAAAGCATGGAGAATTGCGGTGATAAGGGCTTACGCTTCATTTTTTATGATGTCTCTTTTCTCACCATATTTTAGATTTCCTAGAAACTACCCATTATTATGAATGCCTGAGTTCTGTGCATTTCTTCAGAGCTCAAGTCTAAACTAATTTAATGTAAATTATACATTTGCAAGTAATATTCCAGAAAAACCTTTATGGGGCCCACAAAGACAAAATGCACAAAAGGAAATGATGATGTGTTTTATTCATAAGGAAGCATTTCTCTTCCAAATTCTTCTACAGCCCCCGAAAATACCTAATGCATCACAAGCCGACATTTGTACTGCTGGCTTTCCATACACAGAGACATACTGTTCCTTTTAATCAAGTAAGTTTATTTTGCTGTGAAACCCTTTGTATAATATTGAAAAATAGTTGTGTTCCTTGGAAGCTATTTCAGTTTTCTGAAATGATCATTTTTAATCATTCTCCTAGCAAAACAATTTACCAAGCAGTGGAGGATAACGAACCATAAAGTTTAATTTGCCTTTTTTAATTGAGTTGTTAATTATCACCCCTCCACCGTTGGAAACTCCCAACTTGCTTTTTTGTTTTGCTTCTGATCCCAGACGTTTTCAAGAATCTAATCTATCATATTTCCTCTATCCAGGTACTTTCATGAATCACATCAATAGGTGATTATTTTCTAAATCTGCTAAAGCTTCCACAGTTGCATACAAGTTTTGTCAGTGGTAAATAATTAGATAGAAAATATCCAGTGGTGTTAAGTTGATAAAGATATCTGCCATTTATTGAATTCCTACTATGTGCCAGACGCTGATCTAATTTCTTAACATATATTATTTATCTTTCACAGCATTTTTGTTTGTTTTGTTTTGAGATGGAGTTTTGCTCTGATCACCCAGGGTGGAGTGCAGTGGCGTGATCCTGGCTCACTGCAACTGCTTTCTCCCAAGTTCAAGTGATTCTCCTGCCTCAGTTTCCTGAGTAGCTGGGATTACAGGCACCGGCCACCATGCCTGGGTAATTTTTTGTATTTTTAGTAGAGACGGGGTTTCACCATGTTGGCCAGGCTGGTCTCGAGCTCCTGACTTCAGGTGATCCGCCCACCTCGGCCCCTCAAAGTGCTGGGATTACAGGTGTGAGGCACTGCGCCTGGTCATTTTTTTTTTTTTTTTTTTTTTTATGTGACAAGGTCTGACTTTGTTGCCCAGGCTGGAATGAAGTGGCACAATCATGGCTTACTACAGCCTCAACTTCTGGGGCTCAAGTAATTCTTCCACCTCAGCCTCCCAAGTAGCTGGAGGTATGCATCACCACACCTAGCTAATTTTTAAAATCTTTTGTAGAGAGAGGGTCCCACTATGTTGTCCAGGCTGGTCTTGAAACTCTGGGGCTCCGGTGATCCTCCTGCCTCAATCTCCCAAAGTGTTGGGATTACAGACATGAGCCCCTACACCAGGCCTTCACAGCATTTTGAGGTACAATTATCTCCACTTTATATGTCACTAAACTGAGGTTCAGTTATGTTAACCACCTTTTCCATCATGATCCAGCTTATCAGGACCATCCTAGGTGGTCTGGCTAGTGGCCTCACAGGTTATTTGTTTAACCCTAAGCTATATTTTTGAGATCCCTGATGTCAGACAAACCTGCATTTGAATTCTAGTTCTATCGTTAATATTGATATTAAATTAACAAAATATGACTTAGGGCCCGTTTGATGTATGTGCAGTCTGAGCCCCTGCCCGGCCATGCCCTGCACCTGGTTTATGTTCTGCTGTTGCCTTTCTGGCAACTCTAAATCATTTTGAACAAGGGGGCCCCACGTTTTTGTTTTGTATCGGGTCATATGTAACATAGGTAGCCAGTCCCGAAACGATTATTCTTTTAACATCTTTAGAGGCTCGTACGGCTGAAGTCAACGTGTCAGCCTGGTTGGGTTCACATATGGTGGCTTAACTGGTATAGGTCTACTTCCCTGCTCATATGGCAACATTCACTTCCTCACAGTCATAGGATTTGTGGCATGTTTGTCTCTTTAAAGCCAGGAAGGGGAGAGGGAAGGACCAGGGCAAATCTGCTAGGAAGATGGAATCTTATGTCAGATAACATAATAATAGGAGCACCACGGTGGCTCACACCTGTATTCCCAGCACTTCGGGAGGCTGAGGCAGACAGATCACTAGGTCAGGAGATGGAGACCATCCTGGCTAACATGGTGAAACCCGGTCTGTACTAAAAATACAAAAAATTAGCCAGGTGTGGTGGCAGGCACCTGTACTCCCAGGTGCTTGGGAGGCTGAGGCAAGAGAATCGCTGGAACCCAGGAGACAGACGTTGCAGTGAGCCGAGATTGCACTGCTGCACTCCAGCCTGGGCGACAGAGTGAGGGTCTGTCTCAAATAAATAAATAAATAAATAAATAAATAAATAAGCAGCATCCAGTCACCTTGGCTATATTTTATTGGTTATAAGCAAATTACAGGACTTGCCCACACTGAAGAGGAGGGAGTCATACAAATGTTTGAACATGAGGAGGCAGAGATTGTGGGGGCACTATCTTGAAGTCTGTTATCTGCAATTATTATTGTTATTATATACAGTTATTAGTGTTGTTTTTATTCCCGCTATTGTTATTGATAGCACTTCTATAGAGTACTGTGTCCCAGGCTCTGCTATGTGAGCTTTATGTGAATTAAAGCTTTCTGTGTTCAGCAGGGACCAGGGTCCTGAGGACTGAATCCAAGGACATCCCCTCTCTGCCCACTGAAATCAGTAGCTTTCAGGGCAGCTAAGCATGAGGCAACTGTTATTTTCCCGAGTGATACGATCATTTCAGGAAGTATAAGTGGCTAGAAACACAGAATTCTGCATCATACAGACCAAGGTGAGATCCCAACCCTGCTGCTTTCTGGCTGCGTGGTCTTGCCCAAGTCACTTTCTCCATCTGGGATGTTCCAGGAGACTTTTGACCACCCGCTGCAAGAGTAAGATCTGTTACAACCTGCCAGTTCAGCACAGTTCAGCCTCAAGAGAGTCATGCGTTTGTATTTAAGATACTATTACCCTGCTCAATCCCAAGAGCCCACTGGTCTCAGGCTCTGCATGGTGTTTGAAACAAAAAAACACAATGAAGAAATGCGAAAGTTATCCCCCAAATTGTCAGCACCCATATAACGGCTTTCTCTTTTCCTCTGTGACTGTTCAGGAATATAGATTGGCTTGGCCATGCCACCTTTTCTCCACCAGCCTCTTTCTTGCCCTCTTCCTCACTCTTTCTGTTTCTCGGTCATTTTTTTCTTGATTTCTCCTTATGTATCTATTTTTGTTTCTCCTTCTCCTGTCCTGTTCTCCATTTTTATCCAAATGCCATGTCAATGATTCTCCCTACTCAGGAGGAAGAAAGCAGAAAAGGGCAGACAAAGGAAATAATTGAATAGAATTCGATCATTCTCTCTTAGCAGGTGTATCTGTAAAGCTCTTCAAAGATGGTGTTGACTAGAGCGGAGGAACGAACTGCTCCTCTCAAGACTCAGCTGGAAAAAATACAGAATAGTGTGTTAATTTGTCTTACCAAATGCTTTTCTCCTCCCCACATTTTCCCTTTGATTTCTCTGAATGTTTGGGACGCATGCATTGTGCTGCAGAACAGAATCAATCTTCTTACCCCATCTTTGTTAAAATATTACTGTCTGATAATTCGTAAACTTCTACGGTTATTTTCCACTGGAAATGACTTTTTTTTTTTTTTTTTTTGAGAAGGAGTTTTGCGCTTCTCACCCAGGCTGGAGTGCAGTGACTCAATCTCGGCTCCCTGCAGCCTTCACCTCCTGGGTTCAAGCGATTGTCCTGCTTCAGCCTCCTGAGTAGCTGGGATTACAGGCATGTGCCATCATGCCTAATTTTTTAATATTTTTTTTTTTTTGTAGAGATGAGGTCTTGCTGTGTTGGCCAGGCTAGTCTCGAATTCCTGGATTGAGGTGATCCACCCATCTTGGCCTCCCAAACTGCTGGGGTTACAGGTGTGAGCCACTGGCCCAAGCCAAAAATGCTTCTACTTTCTCCTGTAGGGTGGCCTGTAGTAGGATCATCCATTCGCCTTCTCAAGTATCCTCTGTCCATTCAGTTGGGCAGTGAGAGGAGCAACAATTAAGCCAGAACAGATTGCCTGCCTCCCTATCTTGATCCTAACTCCTTCCCTCCTGTCTGTGTAACTTGGATCTCTTACTTGTCCCCTTTGTCAAGGATAGGGTCAATCCCATTCCTTCTAGTAGATCTTCCCTTCTGGCCCAGGAGCACCTCATCCTATAAGCAAAACATCTTTAGCATCTTTCACTTCTTCAAGCTGTGTTTCCTTCTCACTTCTGAAAAAAGAGCAATCTGTGGTTTGGTTTCTTATCTCCGGTCACCCATTTGCTACCCTTTTAATCTGAGCGCTGTACAAATAACCATCTCACAGGTGACCAAGGGACACTCCAGTGGTCAGTGTGTAGTCTCAGCTCCTATTCTCTCCCACCTCTCCGGAGCGTCAGAGGACACTGACCCACGCTGTGACTTGACTCTCTGTCCTCCCACGTGGTTGTGAGACTGGAGCTCTGCATCATTTCCAACCTCTTCATTCTCTGTGTCCATCCTGATGTCTCCTCTCTCAGGCACAGGCTAAATGGAGGTGGTGGTCCTGAACTTGACCCTCCTTTGTCTTGTTGCATTTCCCTGCAGTACCTTGGCCCATCACCATGGCCACTGCTTTTGGAGCATCTTCTAAATGTCAGCCTCTGTTCTCATTGCCCTCCTTACGTAAACCCTTGTAATCCTCCCGAACGCCTTATCAGATAAAAATGAGGGTTGTTCTTTTACAAGGGGAATGCGGAAGAGCTGAGAGGCTATTCCTTTCTTTCAGATCTCCGGGCATAACCCTGACTGCCCTCTTAGATTGTCTTTGATTTCTACTTGTCGCTTGTCTGCTCCCCCTGGGTTATCTGTTAGGGACCACACTGAAAACCAAACTCACCTCCATTTCTCTTCCATCTATGTTCATCGTCTGCGTCCCGTGGTTTTGTTCATACACTGCTGTAAGTTCCATTCAACACTTCCTGCGTCATTTTTGTGACTTCCTGTCTTTCCCTGCTTGTCCAATTCATCACTAAGCTGTGTTTATTTCACTCCCAAGTATTTTCCCTTCTAATTTCTTCCAAATTCCAAAATATTCTTTTCAGCCCTCTTTAATTCTCTTACTGTAATATTACAATAAGTTCCTTTTAAAATTAATTTCATTTTTCTCCATTGTGTAATTTTTTTTTATTATTATTATACTTTAAGTTTTAGGGTACATGTGCACAACGTACAGGTTTGTTACATATGTATACATGTGCCAGGTTGGTGTGCTGCACCCATTAATTCGTCATTTAGCATTAGATATATCTCCTAATGCTATCCCTCCCCACCCCCCTGACCCCACAACAGTCCCCAGTGTGTGATGTTCCCCTTCCTGTGTCCATGTGTTCTCATTGTTCAATTCCCACCTGTGAGTGAGAACTTGCAGTGTTTGGTTTTTTGTCTTTGCGATAGTTTGCTGAGAATGATGGTTTCCAGCTCCATCCATGTCCCTACAAAGGACATGAACTCATCATTTTTTATGGCTGCATAGTATTCCATGGTGTATATGTGTCACATTTTCTTAATCCAGTCTATCTTTGTTGGACATTTGGGTTGGTTCCAAGTCTTTGCTATTGTGAATAGTGCCGCAATAAACATATGTGTGCATGTGTCTTTACAGCAGCATGATTTATAATCCTTTGGCTATATACCCAGTAATGTATAATTATTGTATGCTGATCTATTTGGAGAAAAGGTGAAAGAACACTTTTTTAAAAATCTGTAATCTCAGCACACTTTGGGAGGGTGAGGCGGGCAGATCACTTGAGGTCAGGAGTTCGAGATCAACCTGGCCAACATGGTGAAACCCCATCTCTACTAAAAATACAAAAATTAGCCAGGTATGGTGGCACATGCCTGTAGTCCGAGCTGCTCAGGAGGCTGAGGCAGAAGAATAGTTTCAACCTGGGAGGTGGAGGTTGCAGTGAGCTGAGATCATGCTACTACAGTCCAGCCTGGGTGAGCTCAAAAGAAAAAAAAAAAATCTATAATCTCATCACCTGGAATACTGCTTGCTTCTGGCCTCTCTTACTTCTCGATCCCTGATTAATTTCTCTAAAAAATCGGCTTTTCTATGTAACCCCGTTTAGAGATCCTTGTTGCTGAAAAAAAAAAAAAAAAAAAAACCAACTCTTCTTGCTCTGTCTCCCAGGCTGGAGTGCGCTGGTGTAATCTCAGCTCACTGCAAGCTCCACCTCCTGAGTTCATGCCATTCTCCTGTCTCAGCCTCCCGAGTAGCTGGGACTACAGGCGCTCGCCCCCGCGGCTGGCTAATTTTTTGTTTTTTTAGTAGAGACAGGGATTCACCATGTTAGCCAGGATGGTCTTGGTCTCCTCACCTTGTGATCCACCCGCCTCGGCCTCCCAAAGTGCTGGGATTACAGGCGTGAGCCACCGCACCTCGCCAAAGAAATCCAACTCTTTAGGAAAACACTCAGAACATTCCGAGTTCCCCTAGAAGATAAGTTTCAGGAAGACAACGGCTCTGCCTTTTGACCAGCACATAGATGAATGCCAGAAACAGAGTGAGTACTCATTGGTTGAATGAATGAGTGAATGAAGGAATGCGTGAATAAGGAATCCATTGAACTAATCTCTGGCTTCTTCTGGACCAAATTACTGCCTTTTCCTAAATTGTTCCATATTTTCCATGTCCTCTCACTTACTGTTAGTAGCTGAGATCTCCTCCTGTCCATCTCCTTTTTGTTTGTAGATCGTCTCTGTCATTCAAGACTCAACTCATTTTTCAGGGCTTCCTCAAAATTCCCCTGATGTTCTCTGACGGCAAGGAGCTCTTCCCTCTCTTCCCTCCTCTGTTACACTTGAAGCAGTTTTTAGTTTTCATTCTAATTCCTTTCTCCCAGCTCCTGAGCATGGTAATAGTATTTTTTCAGCTTGGCTCATGGTAGATATTTATTATTTGTTAAGTGCATGAGTTCATTAAATAAATATTTGGGATAATGGAGCTGAAGTTAAAACCAGTAAGCTCCACTTACTTCTGTGTCTGGGCCACACTTTGTCCAAAGATTTCCCTCTTAAAGTTTTTATTTACAAATGCTCTTCAGGAATAACTTGTAAGAGAAAGGAGCTGTCAGTGAGTGCCTTGAAAAGTGGAATTGCATGTTTCCATGGAAACGGAGTTGAGAGCTGAGTTTTCTGTACATAATATTCTAATGAAAACATATTCTTAGCCATTGTAGATGGGTTTGTGTACCAGATGAGAAGTGCTTTATCTTAATTTACCATTATGTTCATAAGTTAGATTGATGGTCTCAAGTATTATTTCATCAAATCACAATGCATTACTGTGGTTTCCTTTCAGGAGGTGATCCCAACACTCACAAAATGAAGGCTGTCCTTGTTTGTGGGGGAAAAGGTTTCTATAGACTTGCTGTTCTTCCCTTTGCTATTGAGAAGTGTCCTCTTTATTTATAGCCAAAGGACACTTACCATAAGCATCCAAGTGATTCTGTTCTCTCTTGGAGGATGATAATTGCCCCAAATCATGCATGTATCTTAGATAATATGAACAATTGTTTTAAGGACTCCAGGATGGTGGTGGCAGCAGTAGTGGTGGTGGTGATGTGGGCAAGCTCAAAGTTTGCTCCCAAACTCTTAAGTAGAAGTCTACCTGTGCACCTGACACTTTCACTTTTCACTTGTGTGTTTGTTGGTTTTGTTTTTTAGAGACAGGGTCTTGCTCTTCGGCCTAGGCCGGAGTGCAGTGGTGCATTCACTGCTCACTGCAGCCTCACACTCCTGGGCTCAAGCTCTCTTCCCACATCAGCCTCCTCAGTAGCTGGGAATGCAGGTGTGCTCCACCATACTCAGCTATATATATATATATATGTCTACCTATGTTGTTCAGGCTGGTTTCGAACTCCTGGCCTCCAGTGATCCTCTTGCCTCAGCCTCCCAAAATGTTGGGATTACAGGTGTGAGCCACTGTGTGTGGTCACACCTACCATTTTTGGTTTCTGCTAGTTCTGAAGCATGTATTCCTATAGCATAGATCAACAAATTAGACTCTACAGATTATGTCCATTAGAATGCCATGGACTGTAAGTGCTGGGATCGTAATTAGAAAATTATTCTATTTTTAATTTTCTGTTAATGATAATTTATTAGGCATCTTGTTCCTATCAAGAGATGGGCATCCTACTTGTAGTTTGTGGAAAATTTAGGGTACCATTTTGCTTACCTCTTGGAGATCTCTTTTAATACGGAGATCTAACACATCATTCTCCTCAAGTACCTTTTAATAGGAAATTTCCCAATAAACCTATTAAAAGCATAATGAAAACCTCATTCAGTCTTCTGTCAGGCTTCGGAGCTATAAGTGGCTTCTAATTTGCACAAGATCGGAATAGCATTGAAGAATTACAGTAACTAAGTGAAACACTCACTGGATTTTCAATTTTCTGATAGCATCCCATGTAATTTCTTGTAATGCATCTGTAGCCAAGGGAGGTGACACATGTCAAGGCTCATGCTGCAGCTTCTGCCCACATCAGTCTTCCGTGGAGAAGCACGATGCTGTCAGCTTTTCTCATGAGCAGGGGCCAGATAGGTGTCTTTGTTTGGCCTTGATGGATATTCCATTATGCACAGTCCTCTGAACAATAGCCACGTAATTTCTAACAGCTCAGATAGATGTTTTTGATGCTTGACATTTGACTTCACATATTTATTGGAACAAACTGTGAATCATCCCTCCTATGCAAGTGCTTGGCAGAATATACAGTTTGTCCACCTGTGGTCTGTTATACCTGTGGAGTCTATTTGTATTCTCGAAAATGAATTCCCTATAGGAAAATCCAGGAGAAGCCCAGGACATCATGGCTACAATCCAGTGAGATAACACCCTGCATTTTATTTTTTTTTAATCATAGTATCTCTTTTTTTTTAACTTTAAAGTTCACGGGTAAAAGTGCAGGTTTGTTACATAGGTAAACTGTGTCATGGGGGTTTGTTGTAAGGATTATTTCATCCCCTAGGTATTAAGCCTACTGCCCATTAGTTATATTTCCTGATCCTCTCCCATTTCCCACCCTGCACCCTAGGAAAGGCCCTGTGTGTGTATTCCCCTCTGTGTGTCCATGCGTTCTCATCATTTAGGTCCCACTTATAAGTGAGAACATGCAGTATTTGATTTTCTTTTCCTCCATCAGTTTGCTAAGGATAAAGGCCTCCAACTCCATCCATGTCCCCGCAAAGGACACGATCTTGTTTTTTTTGTGGCTGCATAGTATTCCATGGTGTATATGTACCGTATTTTCTTTATTCCATCTGTCATTGTTGGGAATTTAGGTTGATTCCATGTCTTTGCTATTGTGAATAGTGCTACAGTGAACATATGTGTGCATGTGTCTTTATATTATAATGATTTCTTTTTGGGGGAGTATATACCCAGTAATGGGATTGCTGAATGTCCTATATTTACTTTGGCATGTTTCATTTTATCCAGATGAAATTATACACTTTCCCTCTTAGGGAGCCTAAATGTTTGTTTTTAACCTGAAAGACGAAGTGTCTTGTACCTTACCTGTAATATTTTCAAGGTTTGTAGCATAAATCCATTATTTAAAACCTCGGGAGGAGAAAAGCCAGTAATATATTTAAAAATAGACTAATCACAGTTTGCAAAGGAAAAAAAAGAAAAAAGAAGCCAACCAGACTTTGTAATCATTAAAATAATTAATGGTGTTGCTTTGTTTGTATGTGGCCCTGACAAGACTCTCTCACTCCTGGGGCAGGTATTTTGACTTATTTTTCACCTGACTGAGGATGAATTTGCACTAATCCAGCTCTATACTCTCCTGGGATCTCCTTTGTGACCAAAGGCATTTATTTGCAAGGTAGCAGGGTGGAGGTTAAGATGATAATCTAAGGCCAGAGACAGCATCCAGCTAATTGGCTTTACATGGGGATCCAAGCTGTGTTCTAACTATGGTGCTTATGAAGCCTGAAGCACCTTTCTGACCCTTTATTTCACCCCTAAAACAGCAAACATTTGTTGAATTCCCATGGGTTTGGTGCTGTGGGAGGGGGTGGAGGCAGGAGAAGCCAGGAAAGACTCAGCTCGGCACAGCAGGAGCTTCTTGGGTGCTCACAGCAGATAGGCATCCACGCTTCTTTTTAAAACACACTGAAGAAAATATTATTTGAGTCTTTCCATTTTTATCTGTTAAATGGGTGTTAATCGAAAGTAAGTCCAGATTAGCCTCCTAAATTCTAGATCAGCTGTTTTCAACCTCCTATTGACATTTGGGGCTAGATGATTTTCATTGTGTGGGCTGTCTTGTACATTGTAGGATGGTTGGCAGCCGTAGATGCTGGCAAAACCCTCTCCAGTTATGACAACCAAACAGTGCCTTGACTGAGAACCCCTCCTCTGGATGGCTTCCCAGTGGCTACTGATACTGGCATTTTCCGCTTTTAGAGAGAGTAGGTGACTGTTTTCACAAGTATAAAATATAAAGTCCTTAGGACGATGCTGGGCATGGAATAGGATTCAAAAGTAAAAGGGCAAACTTTTCAGTATACTGAATCAAGCTGTTATTTTTATGAAAGTGATATCATCATCTTTGCTGTTCATTATACCTTTACTGAACCTTCCAGAGTGTCCATGTCTTAAGAAAGAAGTGAGCATCCTCTAAGTACTGTTTTGAGCTTTAAGTGGAGATTCAAGCTCCACTTCATTGCAGAAACATGGGCAGGATAACTGTTAGTATCTCAGAGGCATCAAGAAATGGTAGACGATTCTGAAGCATGGCGTCACGTGGCTCTTAATGTTTATCTCGCCACAACATCCTTAGCTCCTCCTCCTCCCACTGGTCATGCATTAAAGCTTCACCACCCCAAGGGCCATCTGTAGACCCACTGCATCAGCATCGCCTTGAGAGCTTGTTAGAGATACAGAGACTCAGGCCCCAGCTTCCACCCACGGAATCAGAATTTGCATGGATAGAGAAGCAGAGAAACACTTACTGAAGGGCCTTTTCCATCCCACTCCAACTGTTACCTAAAAGGACCTCTTCAGAGTCTCCTTTGTAGATATTCCGTCTTGCTGGCTGCATGCTCTCTGTGCGTCCTCTGCTGGCCGCTGTTGGTGGTGGTGATTGTTTTTCATACTTTTCCTTCCTTAATTCTGTGCTCTCATAAGTACAGGCCAGTTTTGCTTTTCTCTGATCCCAAGCTGTGACTTAACACAACTCTTTCCCATACAGATCCAGTCCCAAGCACCCAGGAGCATTCCAGGGTCCCTGGACATGGTTCTGTAAAACTCCTAGCTATTCAGCATGGCAGAATTCTAATTCACTCATGGGTCAAAGACAGAGAGGCTGTGTATCCACCTCTACACATAGGTACCCATGTTGAATTTAAAGGTCCCCAATAGGAGCTACCTCAAAAACACCCAACAATTAAAACTAGAGGGGATGGGGGCAAGAAAGATGAAAATAAATTGCTTTTGAAGACGACTTCAAGGTTGGGAAGAAAAAGAAAAAAAAAAATGTAATGGAAGGGACATCAGACTTAATGCCTCCTTGAACATGTTACGTTCAACTCAAAAGCCTCCCCAGTCCTCGCACCAAAATCTTTCCCAACTTTGTAAATGGTGTCACCATCCACTCAGTTGCTGAAATTGAAACTTAGGCATTATGATTGATTCCTTCTTTCTCCCTTCAATCTATCAACAAATTGTATGTTTCTACCTTCAAAATAAGAATCTCAAATCCCCCCCACTTCTAGTCATCTCCATTGCTATGACCTTGCCTTCAGTCCCAGCTCTCAAGGGTCTCCTACAGCCTTCTCCTAAATTGGTCTTCCTGACCCACTCCTGCCATTCTCACACCCTTCCTTTGGCAGAAGCCAAAGGCTGGTTTCTAAACTGGCAGTGTAGGCTGAGCACAGTGGCTCACGCCTGTAATCCCAGCACTTTGGGAGGCCGAGGCGGGTGGATCACCTGAGGTCAGGAGTCCGACACCAGCCCGGCAAACATGGTGAAACCCATCTCTACTATACAGAAATTAGCCGAGTGTGGTGGCATGTACCTGTAATCCCAGCTACTTGGGAGGCTGAGGCAGGGGAATTGCTTGAACCTGGGAGGCAGAGGTGGCAGTGAGCCAAGATAGCGGCACTGCGCTCCAGCCTGGGCGACACAGTGAGACTCCGTCTCAAAATAAGCAAACAACCAAACTGCCAATGTGCTGGTCATACTTCCTTGTTCATTTTGCTTCACTTTTCTATCTATTTCTCAAACTCCTCAAGCTCATTCTAGTCTTAGAATGTTGTTCTGCTCCCACCTCCTGGAACACTCATCCCCCAGCTACTGGCATGGATGGCTCATTCTTCTTTGAGTCTCAGGTTGAATCTTACCACCCTTAAGGCAGGAAAACCTTATCAAACTAGGGCCAATAAGAGCCCCGTTCCTGGCACCTAGGTGGTAGATGAATGCCTTTTGAATAAGGTTACCTCACCAAGTGACTGTGTTCTCTAAAATGCTGGTAATGCAGAACGGGCAGGAGACAGTTAGCATGGGAGACCCAGCTAGAAAAAGCTGGAGAGATCCAAAGTAAAATTCATTTGCCATGCTTCGCTTTATCTAATAGTGAGAAAGATTGCCTATCAATTAAAACCACAAGAGTTGAGTTGGGATGTTGTCCCTAGAGGTTCAAAGTAGTTTCATCTAATCTGGAGCAGTTTTAGAATTCAATAATGCAATCAGGTTTTAGTATTTCCCCCCCTCCCCGCCACGTAATGATTCATGTGCCATGAAATTTTTTCATTAAAAAATTCCAAGGCTCACAAAGTAGAAAAAAAAAAAAAGAGAAAAGGAGGCCTCACACCTCATTTGTTTAACCATCTCATCGAGGCCCCAAATGTAGATCATTGAAATGGAGCCTTGGAATTTTAAATCAAGTTTTACTTTGCAAATTTAATGAAATGCAAACAAATACTTAGCAGTTCTAAAGGGCATGAAGTCATTAAGGTTTCTCATTTTGTTAGGCGCTTTGGGGGCCTCCTTAATTTTTGGAGTAAAATCAATTAAGTTCTTTGTGTGTGTGTGTGTGTGTGTGTGTGTGTGTGCGCGCGCGCGCGCGGGCGTGCATGTGTGTGGCTACTTGTGTAGCCAGTAAATAGACCAGGTGTACTTTGGATTTGAATGTCTGTTGTTCCCTTTACCAGCTGTGTGTCCTTGGGCAAGTTACTTAATCTTGCCTCCTATGTAACATGAGGAAGATTGAAGTTTTGCTAGGAGGATTCAGTGCAGAGGCACAGGTTTCTATTCTTAGAAGTACCCATGTATGCTTTAATACTTTGCTTTTACCATCTTAAAATTCTTAATAATTATTCAATGATGGGACATGCATTTTCATTCTTACATCAGGCCCCAGAAATTCTGCAGCTGGTGCTGATTGGTTGAAATAATGTGAGTAGGCCGGACGCGGTGGCTCACGCTTGTAATCCCAGCACTTTGGGAGGCCGAGGGGGGCGGATCACGAGGTCAGGAGATCGAGACCACAGTGAAACCCCGTCTCTACTAAAAATACAAAAAATTAGCCGGGCGTGGTGGCGGGCGCCTGTAGTCCCAGCTACTTGGAGAGGCTGAGGCAGGAGAATGGCGTGAACGCAGGAGGCGGAGCTTGCAGTGAGCCGAGATTGTGCCACTGCACTCCAGCCTGGGCGACAGAGCAAGACTCTGTCTCAAAAAAAAAAAAAAAAAAAGAAATAATGTGAGTAAGGTGCCTGTGAGCGTCCCTTAGATGAGGTAGATGCTAGATATGCATTGAGTCTTTTTCTTCCAGGTTTGAATAGCTGTGTCTTGCTGCTTTCTTGGGTTAGGCAACATGTGGAATACTGACACTTTATACAGCCACCCCCATAAGAGAAGCAGGTTACCTGTTGATTACCTTCAAGATTGGAGAAAGATAATGGATTCTCTTACCTGTACTTTAGCAATGTTGGCAGGATAGAACTTATTTGGAGAACATTTGTGGCCTAATAGCTTGGTAAAATGTGAATCTTCATGAAAGTGGTTTGCCAACTATAAATTGCTATACAAATAAGTCCTGATTATGTGCACTGAACAAAAGGCTTATTGAACAGTAACTGATTCAGATGGAGGTAAGAAAATATGTCAAACTCTTAGGGGATCGCGGACATTCAAAATCATAGCTCCTGAAATGTGAGCATTTCTCTGTCAATTCAGCAGATGTAGAGCGCAAGTCTGTGCACTGTGGGGTGAGGTGTTGGAATGGTAGATTATGAAAAATCGTGGCTTTTGGTCATAGGAAATTATGTGATGTTAGCAGCCTAGAGCTCACAGCTGAGGCTGCTGGAGGTGATGCTGAGAGGAAGCATATGGTGGGACCAGAGAGAGTTGGAGAGAGGATCTTGAGGTCTGTGTGCACCTGAGGTCCTCAAGTTTGGATTAACAGAATCCCCAGGAAGTTTACCCAGATGGTTATGACTTTTACCCAGAGTGAGAACCATCATTGATTCACACTTAAAGGGCCTGGCAGAGAACCAGGAGAGAACAGTTGAAGTTGTGAGGATCTTTCTCAAGGCATGTATAAACAACAGTGCCCAGGTGAGAAGTGCAGCTTTATTTCTGGAAATTCTTTCCTTTCTCTTTTCCATTAAAAAAATAAGATAAAATTAGTACCCATATTGACCATTCTCTGTTTGTTCCTTCTCAAATGAACCAAATGAATGCTAGCTCCTGCAAGGCCAACATTACAGAGAGGTGTTACTCCTGTCCCCCTTTATTTTCTCTGCATATTCTGTTTATTTCACTCACAGCATGACACACTCATGGAAATTATCTCATTGCTGGTCCTAATGATCTTTTCTCTTCCTCTTTCCACGGCTGGACTCTAAACCACATGAGAGCTGGAGACTGGGTCTTGTTTCTATATCTCTCTATCCCTAAGAGCTAGATTTGTGCCTGGGACATCAGAAGCCTCCAGATATTTCTTGAATGAATGAATGATCCAGTTTGCCTCACCTGAGACCATTTGCACCATGTCAGGTTGTCTTGACGTGCAGCTGAATTATTTCCATTTTCCGGCAGTTCATTGATTGCCACCTTGGCCTCCCTACATTTGTGCTAGCCTCTTGGTATTTTTTCTCCCAGCTTAGATGTTGCTGCTGTTCTCCAGGACGGGTCCTTCTTCCTCACAGATTCAGAAAGGAGAATCTTCTATGCAATCTACAAGATCCTACTAGAACGTCAGGTCTGAAGGGCAGGACTATTACTATGGTTTCCTTATTCATCATCCCTCCATAAATACATATTCACTGAATCTCTTTTCCTCCCATACTCTTCCTGTATATAGAAGAGGAGGTGGACATCTATTTGGGGTGTTCTTCCCAGTTTGTGGCCAGGCTTAAGGAACCCCGACACCATTTGTTTTCAGGAATTGCATAATTCCTGTTGCATAATTAGTTTTTTGTTTTCTCGAGATGCAGTCTTGCTCTGTCAGCCAGGTTGGAGTGCAGTGGCACGATCTCAGCTCACTGCATCCTCTGCCTCCTGGGGTCAAGCAATTCTGCTGCCTCAGCCTCCCGAGTAGCTGGGATTACAGGCGTGCTCCACCACACCCGGCTAATTTTTGTATTTTTAGTAGAGATGGGGTTTCACCATGTTGGCCAGGCTGGTGTCAAACTCCTGACTTCAGGTTATGCACCTGCCTTGGCCTCCCAAAGTGCTGGGATTACAGGAGAGAGCCACTGCAACCGACCTATAATCAGTCTTTTATGTCATTCTCCGTCTTCATGCATTTAATACGTTACAGCCCAAATATCACAATCGTAATTGAAACAGATTTGTTTGTTAGAAGAGGGGGAGGTATTAATGAGGCTATACAGGCACTGCTGTGAGCCAGGAAAACCACACAGTGTGGGTATGAGGGAGTGAAGAATACATTTGTGTTTTAGGTCTCGCTTCTTTCTTTGCCTGTGTTGAGTAGTAAGGGGGAGAACTAACAAGGTATCTCTGCATTTAATGGTTCTTTTGCAGTTTGGCTGAACTGTATCTTGAAATCCTTGAAGTTCATTGTTAAGATGATATAGAAGTTGCTTGCTTAAAAGGAGGAAAAAAAAGCTTTAATATAGACAACTGAATAGCTGAACACTAATGAACTACTCTGCAATGTGAATAGCCATTCCTTGGGTTTCTAAATGATTTTCACACTTCCTACACTTATTTAAATTTGTAATATCCTTTATGGTTTTCCTTTATTGGCCAGGAAAAAAAAAAAACACCCTGAAGATCTAGGTATCCGTCAAAGCTGATGGAATACACTAATAAAAACCTGTGTCATATTAAAATGTAAAATATATGCTGGCATAATATTGTCTGGGTCAATCCAGTGGAATCACATAATTAATAGAGGCTTTGATAATTAATTTATAGCAGGAAGAAGCTGAGGACAGCTTAGTTCTTTCTCTCTTTGTATTCCTCCCACCCCCTCATCTTTTCTCCTGCTCTCTCTCTTTCACTCTCTCTCTCTCTTCTTAACTAGCTGCTGTTTGCTTCGTCCAAATATGCATAGAAAAGTCTTAAGTGGTTGTTGAAACTCCCAGAGGCCTGTTTACTTCAAGGTAGAAGCAGGAAAGCTGCCATAATTCAGAAAGCAGCTTCTGGCATGAGATGAAAGTCGGATCAGCTCAAGTTTGGGTCAGAATTTAGAGGCCCCACTGGAGTGTTTATGCTTGTATCTGTAGTCCAGGTAAGTTCGTGGAAGAAATTGTTCCCTGTGGCAGGTCATGAATCTAATTACCCTAGAAATATTACTATAAGCGCTTGATTGAAAATTGCTAAGCAATGTATGCTATCTATGGCTTTCCCACCTTCAAATCATGTATGATATGTGGACCACATCTTCCATGTGGGCCCACAGACCCATAACTCAAGGTAAGCCATGTTTTCTCAGCAGAAAACAGACCCCAGAGAGCTCCCGTTCCTGAACATCTGTCCAAAAAAATGCCCTCTTAGAGATGAGAGAAACAGAGACCTTACCTGAACAAAGAGAGAGGAGCACTGAAGTCTCATGAGCTGATAAGGAAACACAGAAAGGATATAAGTGGCTGGTTTTAAGAGCTAGCTCAGTGCCACCCATGTTGCAATTTAGGTTCTGGATCTAGGCCTTTTTCCTGTTTTATGAGTATTGAATATCTCTCTTAAAAGGGGCATAGTTATTTTCTGTTGTTTTTTTTTAATTTTATATATTTTTTATTTCCATAGGTTTTAGGGGAGCAAGTGGTGTTTGGTTACATGAGTGAGTTCTTGAGTGGTGAATTCTGAGGCTTTGGTGCACCCATCACCCAAGCAGTATATCCTGAACCCAATTTGTAGAAACGCTAAACAAAAGAAGTTCCAGAGCAGAATTAAAACTATGCAGCATTCCTATTTCCCCCAATAAAAATTTATATAATTGACCTTTGTTAGCAAAAATTTTCAACAATGGAAACATTGAGAATATTCCGTAAAACAAAAAACAAAACCATTTTGAATATTAAACATAAAATATAGTTGCTTGCTAATTGAATTCTTTTTTAAATATGGAAACACACAATTGCTTTTTATTACCCTTTCATTTTTTTACACTGTTTTGTATTTGTTCTTATATTCAAATGAACAGGCTGTTTTCAAATTAACACGCAGTCCCACTCCTTCCCCCAAGTCCCCAAAGTCCATTTTATCTTTTTTTACCCCCTTGGCATGGAATCTCCCTTTGTTGCCCAGGCTGAAGTACAGTGGTATGATCTCAGCTCACTGCAACCTCTGCCTCCCGGGTTCAAGTGATTCTCCTGTCTCAGCCTTCCTAGTAGCTGGGATTACAGGTGCCCACCACCATGCCTGGCTAATTTTTATATTTTTAGTAGACAGGGTTTTACCATGTTGGCCAGGCTGGTCTCGAACTCCTGACCTCAGGTGATCCACCCACCTCGTTCTCCCAAAGTGCTGGGGTTACAGGTGTGAGCCACCACACCCGGCCCATTATATCATTCTTAGGGCTTCGCATTCTCATAGCTTAGCTCTCACCGATGAGTAAGAACATACAATGTTTGGTTTTCCATTCGTGAGGTAAGGTGACTTCGTTCTAATTTTATCAAATACATCATGTGAAGAAACAACACAACCAAACAAATGGGTCTAGTTATATCTGGTTTGAATAGAGGCTGTGGGTTCAAAATCAGGATAAGTCCAGACCTCATGGAAACCTCTATTGGCATAGCCTGGTGATTCACACAGCAAGGGTTTTGAAATCAGATGTTCCTGCGTCATAATCTCACTCTGACACCTACTAAGCCTGTAACATCATGCAAGCCAGTTATCTCTCAGCCTCGAGTTGGTCATTTGCAAAATGGGTAACTGTCACATTACTTGCCTTACAAGGTTATTAGGTTGGTACAAAAGTAATTACGGTTTTTGCTTTTAAAGGTAATGGCAAAGATTGCAGTTACTTTTGCACCAACCTTTTATGAAGATAATGGTATAAGCAAGGTTACAAATAAGTATTTTCTATGTTGATAAGTCTAGATCAGGGTACTGTATGACACGTAGGCATTGTAACTGTAAAATAACTATGGTGCAGGCAGGGTATCGTATCTGAATAAGCCAGGTAGTGAATCTATTATCCTACAGGTAGATTCTTTTCTTCTGTAAGGTCTTTGAGGTAAGGTAGGAATAGGAGGAGTGGGAGCCAGTGGTGATGAAGATGATACAATGATCTAAATCTTCTACCTCTCATGCATTATTGCTGTTTATTTCCTTGGAGAGAGAATCTACTCTTGGTGTTGGAATCAGAAGCGGGGAAACTAAGGGAATAAATATGAATGTCAAAGAAGAAATGGGATGCGGGGTTGAGCAAAGAAAATGTTAGTTAATGAATGTTTTAGGAAATTTGAAATGTCTGGAAGGTAAACGTCTTTCTCATTATTAATGTGACTTCAGGTCGTACTGCATTTTAATTTGAAAATAGCCTGTTCATTTGAATATAAGAACAAATAGAAAACAAGGTAAAAAAATGAAAGGGTAATAAAAAGCAATTGTGTGTTTCCATATTTAAAAAAGAATTCAATTAGCAAGCAACCATATTTTATATTTAATATTCGAAATGGTTTTGTTTTTTGTTTTACGGAATATTCTCAATGTTTCCATTGTTGACAATTTTTGCTAACAAAGGTCAATTATATAAATTTTTATTGGGGGAAATAGGAATGCTGCATAGTTTTAAATCTGTTCTGGAACTTCTTTTGTTTAGTGTTTCTATATTCATTTTCTATGTAGCATAAAATCCATTGTACATATTTAAAAAAGGAAAAAGTAGTCCGGAGTGAGTCCTGCCCATTGACTGCTTTGGACATTACAATCTGCCACCTGTTCCTCTGGGGCATCCAGGAGACAAGCTCTAGGAGACTGAGACATGGAATGGTGATTTCCTAATAAAACAAGAGACAACAGTGCAGTTCAGTGTTCAGCGCCATGGAGCTGTGCACTATTGAGGAACACATCAGGGCAGCCTGGCCCACAGATTTAGAAACAGAGTGAGACTAGAAGGGCCATCTGCTGAGTAAGTAGAGACCTTAAGATGTACAGCATGTGTTTTATGATCCAGAAGGTAGATTTTCCCCCGTTCATGTAAACCACTTCAAGGACTTGGTAATGAGAGAAGGAGCTTTTAACCTCCAGGTTACTGGTTAAGAAATGTCCCATGTCGATAGTGACCAGAAGGCATTGCCATCTGCTGGCTGCACAGTGGCCTATGTAAATGACATCAAGGTCTCAAAGCAAACCATTATGGGCCGACTTTCTGTCCCACCAACTCTTAACCCCACGTACAGTGACCTGCACTCAGCCTCCTTGAAGTGGTCTCCCCTGGAGCCTGATGGGAGGACGGCAGGTGGCTAACAGCGGAGGCTTCCACGTGGGACTCTGCTGTGCCAATGTTTTCTTTTTGGAACTGACTTATTTTTAAAGCTTAAAAGAACCCACTTTATTTTTCACTCTGGAGAGAGACTTTTTAATTATGTCTTTTGCTGAGCATTTCAAGATGGTATCAGCATCTGACATTTGAAATGCATTCTTTGGCAGGCAGTCTGATAAGTGCTTAACCTGTAGGGTATCATTTAATCCTCCCCACTCTTCGTGAGTTAGGAACTCTGTTTCTTGTTTTATAAAGTAGGAGACTGGGGCAGAGAAAAATGAGGGCGTCTGCCGAAGCCACAGAACCAGGGTGGGATTCAAGCCCAGCCCTTTGTTTATCGAGGATTCGTGTTCATTTCTTGATTCCATCCAACTTTCTAAAACATTTTTAAGAATCAACATCCCTTCATGTTTTTCCTAATAGAGGTTTCTGTGACCTCTTAGCACACATGAACTAATGCAGGAATGCACAGACACTGTCCGTCACCTACCTCACAGTTACCTCTCCCGCTTCCCCCACAGCTAATGGAACACTGATTTCGTTAAAGGATTGGGAAGCCATTTGTTTCATAGGGGATTTTTCTAGCCCCACCCAGTAAATCATGGTTGGCTTTGACTGATCGTAAAATGCTTTGACCAACAATAAAATATTTCCTCGCCAGTGATTTGTCTTAGATGAACATGCCCATGTATGTGAAGAGCTCAGATGGGGCATGCCCTTGAGAAAGTTTCTTGATCTTCGAAGAGCTATAGAAAAGAGAATGCTTAATTTCTTTCTTTTGACACAGTTGTGTGGGGAGCTGTTGAGTCCAACACGTAACAGTGAGAAGAGGTGGCCAGGCACCTGTGGGACAATGCTGAGGGTTGTGGGGGCATCCAAGAGGACTTCCCTCCCCACTTCCCAGTGACCAAGTCTGCCACTGACCTGAGTTGTTGTCCTTCCTTGTGTGGTAGCATGGGTGAAACCAGAGACATGCTTATTTCAGTCCCCTGGGGGCTCTTGTGTTACTGGTAACTGGGCATTCTTGGTGAAATGGGTGGTCTGTATAATAGGTTTATTTAAATATATTTTATTTCTTATTATTTTAAGAGACAGGGTCTCCTTATGTCACCCAGACTGGATGGCAGGGGCATGATTATGGTTCACTGTAGCCCTGAACTCCTGGGCTCAAGTGATCCTCCCATCTTTGTCTCTCAAGTTGCTGGGACTGTAGGTGGACAGGGACTAATTGTGTCATTTTTTTTGTAGAGATGGGGTCTTGCTATGTTGCCTAGGCTGCTCTCTAACTCCTGGCCTCAAGTGATCCTCCCACCATGACCTCCCAAAGTGCTGGGATTAGAGGTGTGAGCCACCACTCCTCTAATATAAATCAATCATTTTATAAATTATTTATAAAAATGTATTTTTATGATTTCATTTATTATGTTCCGTTTAAAGTGTACAAATAAAAGAGACATAAATGTAGAGGTGATGATACAACTTTCAAAGTACACAGCAAACAGGTGGCCGAGGTAAGCTCAGAAACCATTTACCCTACTTATCTGGGCAAATGGTTGCCAGATACAATACAGGATGCCCAGCTAAATTTGATTTCAGAGACTCAATGAATATTTTTCCTTAGTATCAGTACGGTCTAAATATTTCATGAAGGCATACTTACACCAGTCATTTTAGTTGTTTATCTGAAGTGCAAATTTAGCTAGACTTTCTGTATTTTTATTTTATTTTACTTTATTTTATTTATTTATTTTATTTCCTAACTGTGGTAATCCTATTCTGCCAGGACTATATGCTTTTTACCATTTGTCTTCCTATTTTTGGACTCTTATTTGGGCTTCCTATTTTGGACTCTTATTTGAAAATACTAAATACCCAGCCACCACTAACGTAAGCCAAAGAAGTTTATTTGTAAGCTTAATTTCTAGGTTTAATTAATGTGCATATATAAATACATGTTATATATATACCTATATATAAAGTGCATACATAATTATACTGTAATTATATGATGCAAAATTGAATTTATAGGTTTAAATAATTTATAGGCTTATGTAACTCTGCTCTGTTATATTTCTTGCCAAGTGGATTTTGCTAAGATAATTATCAGCAATGTCAGACTTATGTCCGTTCTTTGTGAACTCCAGTGAAAAGAAAGCTACCTTTTTTCCAAGAGTTGAAAGCACCAAGATTAGATCCTATTGGATGGATTTAAGTCGTATGTTGATTCCTAAACTAATTACTATGAGCAGAAAGATGGGAGATACTAATTGGCTGAACCTGGTCATGTGACCACATTTGAAGATGGAGGATAATGATACAGCAAACCATATCCAAACCAGTGGAAACTAGGAGCAGGGAGATTCCCCGAGATAAAACCAGGATGCTTTTACAAAATGAAAGTGGAGTGGCTTCTGGGCAACCAATAATGATGTCCACTTTAGTCACTAGGTATCAGACACGATGCTGATCTGAAGAATGCGATGCTTGCGACTGTCCGGCAGGGCCCTGGATGTGTCTGAATCAGTATTTTGCTGAAAGTGGGTGGATGGGAAGTGAAGGTTCTGCATCACAGGTGATGCACCTACAGCAATCAGATATTTGTTAGCAAGGCTGTTTTGTTCTGTCTCAGAAGTTCAATGGGGTTCAGCTTGTTAGTCAATAGTGACAGAAATAATGGCAGCCAGTAACAGTCTCGCCGTGTGTGTGAGGCCTCCTTTGATTTTCCCTCATAAAGAATCTCATTTGATTTTTATATAAAACTCAGATTTGAATTTTATTGGAATACTTATACATGATTGCCTTTCAGTGAAACTTACTGTCATTTTAGCTGTAATGTTCTAGCAAATGGAGTGGTGTTTTTTAGTTTCTTTTAAATTGTTAGTTTCATTAAGCAAATATTTATTGACCAGCGTGCGTGAGTAACGTATTGTGGATGACAGAGAAAAAGTCAGACAAAAGTCCATGTCTTGGGGAACTTATCTGAAGACATTTTGCTGTGTGTGTGACAGAAGTAAATGGTCCAAGTTTTTGTATTTAAATATCATGTTCTCTACAATTACATTGCTCTGGGAAACTGGGGAAAGGGCATGTGTGGGAATTTGAATTCTAAGAGAATAGACTTAGGCACCTATTAAAAGTTAAGTTGGTTTTCTAGCTTTTTGTGACTAGGTGAAATTTCTCTGTCATAGGTTTTTTTTTTTTTTTTTTTTTTGAGACTCTCTCTGTTGCCAAGGCTGCAGTACGGTAGCTCACTCTCCACTCACTGCAACCTCCACCTCCTGGGTTCAAGCAATTCTCCTGCCTCAGCCTCCTGAGGAGCTGGGATTATAGGCACCGACCACCATGCCTAGCTAATTTTTTATTTTTGAGATGGAGTCTCATTCTGTCACCTAGGCTGGAGTACAGTGGCATGATCTCAGTACACTGCAACCTCCGCCTCCCAGGTTCAAGCGACTCTCCTGCCTCAGCCTCCTGAGTAGATGGGTCTATAGACACGTGCCACCACACCCGGCTAATTTTTGTATTTTTAGTAGAGATGGGGTTTCACCATGTTGGCCAAGTTGGTCTCGAACTCCTGACCTCAGGTGATCTGCCTGCCTCGGCCTCCCACAGTGCTGGGATTACAGGTGTGAGCCACCGCACACGGCCTCTGTCATAGGTTTTTTGGGGGACAGGCTCCTCTCTTCTTAGTGGTTGGAATAGTTGTGATTTTAATTTTACCATGGGCATTCTTTGAGGACATTTGTGTTCACCAGAGGACAGCAAGTGCTTGAAGGCAGAAGCCATCCAGTTCCAGTGCACAGCACAGGGTCTGCCCTAAATGGAGAACCCAATAAAGACTTGTTGAATGGAGGAAAGTTTGCCTTCCCCTCCTGCTTTTTTTCACTCTGTCCATTGACCTTCCCACGTCTCAGACACGTGAGGAAATGCCATGCTAATATCAAGAACTATGTACAGTGAATATGCTCTTAACCTCAATTTCCTGCAGCTTCATTCTATGTTTCCTTAAAGATTTCGCAGGGATGTGATTTGGTTCCACCCACTGCCCACATGTACAAAAATGACAAATAGAAGACTGACTTGAAGTGGGCATACAAAGTAACATTGCTTCTCCAAAGTGCCAAGAAGAGGATATTCGATATTAAGTCATTATCTCCTTAAATTTGTGCTTCTCTTTTCTTTTGCCAGTCTTAAGGTGCTGTAATAACTGTGGGACGTAGTAGCCTGGTGCTTCCTAAGGGAACCTGAGACTTACTTAAATCTCTTCCCACCACAGGTCAATAGAATATACCTGTGATTGTTCTTACCTTCAGTGAAGATGCTTATGCCTTTGAGGCATTTACTGATACATAAAAATGCCAGGCCAGTCTGACATCTTAACCTAAATCTGCAGGGTTTATAAGGTAATGTGTACCTGCAGGAATATTTTTTCCTAACCTTAATTAAATGCAAGGGGAACAACTGTAAAAGGAGTGCCAATTTAGGGAGGAAGTAGGAGGTCTGATTTATGGCTGTCAATTGTTGCCTCTGTTGTTTTCTTAATGTGTATATTTGATGTGTATACAACATGATATTATAGGATACATATAGGTAGTAAAGTGGTTGTGATAGAGAAGCAGATTATTTATCGTCTCACAAACTTTTTTTCTGTGACAAAAGCAGCTAAAATATACTTGCCCAAAATAGGGAAGTCAACCTTGATGCATCACTTCCCTTTTGTGTCTGGAGCTTGCTCACCTCTTGGCCCCTCCAGCACCATCACCCTGGGCAAACACCGTCATCTTTGAGTTATTACCACCAGAGCCTCATACACAGCTCCTGCATCTAGATTCTCCTCCATCCAGCCCCAGTAATGCTTTAAATGCACGCATCTTTTCCTGTCTGTTCCCAGTGGCTTTATCACCGAGTGGTTTTGTAAGAACAAAGCTGGAAGTCCTCATCCTTGTTTGCAAGGCTCTCCATAACCTGGTCCCTGGCATCACTCCCCTCTTGCCTCCTGCAACTACAGTCCTTCCTCTAGGAGCCAACCTTATTCCATCCCGTCTTGGGCCTTTGCACTTGCTGATCTCTCTTGATCCTCTCAAGATCGGCTCTGTTGTCCTATGAATGCCTTAATGTCAAGTGTCTTTTCCTCCGACAGCCTTCTCTGAGATTGCCCTCATCGCTCTCCGCACATGATCCTGCTTTATCATGACTGGAACATTCACCCCTTGTTCATTTGTGTAATCTCTCTCCTTCTGTCTACTGGCAATAGAATGCAAGCTCCATGAGCACAGTGGCGTTTCCCAGCTTTATTCTGCAGCCCTGCCCCTTGATCAGGCTTTAATAAATCATTGTTAAATAACTAAATGGAGAAGTGATTACTGGCTGGGCACAGTGACTCATGCTTGTCATCCCAGCACTTGGGGTGGCCGAGGCAGGCAGATCACTTGAGGTCAGAGTTCGAGACCAGCCTGGCCAACATGGTGAAACCATGTCTCTACTAAAAATACGAAAATTAGCTGGGCATGGTGGTGCATGCCTGTCATCCCAGCTACTCAGGAGGCTGAGGCAGGAGAATCGCTTGAGCCTGGGAGGCAAAGGTTGCAGTGAGCCAAGATCGTGCCACTGCACTCCAGCCTGGGCGACAGAGTGAGACTCTGTTTTTCTTTTTTTTTTTTTAAAAAAAAAAAAAGATTGATTAGTTCTTCAATAAATTATCTTACTCTCTCTCCATCCCATTGGCTGGGGCAGCTGACTACCAAAATAGCCCACACAAGGGAAGCAGGGGTTGTGTCCTGCAGAGAAAACCTCATAGAATTTAACATCCACGTCCAAACATAAACACTCAGGAAATATGTCTGGAAAGGAACTGCATGTCATCTGCTTCCTTCCACGGTGACTTTCAAATGACAAGTGCCCAACATCATTTAGGGCAGTAGAGCCCCTTTGAAAGAGCTGGAGCGGATTGCTTCTATCATGCCCAGAAAAAGTCATTGTCTTCTACACACACCTGGCTTACATTTGGAGAAACTGAGCTTCTGGTTTCTGTCTTGCTCCAAGAGTGAAATTGCCATGCTTTGTGTTACTATTACCAACAGATATTTTTCCTTTGTGAAGCATCTAGCCAGCCCCCTAATCACTGGGAACAAACTTTGAGTAGGTTGAGCCAAAGGAGGTGTCAGAGTACATGCTTTCCAGCCAAATAAACTTTCAGAAGCTGCAGGGGCTGGAGGGCCTCTCAGTCCTTCACAGCCAACTAAGGGTACTTATTTTTGAAAGTTGAACATTTTTTCTTAGTTATTAACCAGCATTAGCTGCAAAAGCATTATAGAAAAGAAAATGCCTTTTCTATGAATGTCAGATTCACACAATGCAGATTTCCAAAGAACAGGATTTCTGTATTTTTGTTTGTTTAGTTTTGGAGACTGGGCCTCACTCTGTCGCCCAGGCTGGAATGCAGTGGCGTGATCTCGGCTCACTGCAACTTCCGCCTTCCAGGTTCAAGCAATTCACCTGTGTCAGCCTCCCTAGTAGCTGGGATTACAGGCACACCACGACATCCACCTAATTCTTGTATTTTTTAGTAGAGGCGGGGTTTCACCATGTTGGCAGGCCAGTCTCAAACTCCTGGCCTCATGTGATCCACCTTCCGCCTTCCAAAGTGCTGGGATTACAGTCGTGAGCCACTGCACCCGGCCTGGATTTCTGTATTTTAACAGGAAGTGCCAGGCATGCTTATGGCTTAATTTTTAAGTGGGTGGTGCATCTATATAAAAAGTGACAACTGTTAATCTGCTTAAGGAAGGAAATGTAGGGCCAGTGAAACAAAGATGACTCCCAGTGTAATGCTGCAGAAGGTTGTTCTTCTTTCACCCAAGGACAGTGTTAACAGTGTTTCCAAGGAAAGAAAAACTCAGGGGAGAAATTCAACCCCCAAAGAGAGTTCACAATGTTATATGTTAGAAGATGTTTGTGAACAACACATGGAGGAGAATGAGCATACAATGTGTTTTTGCCTTTGTGTGTGCGTGTGTTTGAGATGGAGTCTTGCTCTGTCGCCCAGTCTAAACTGCAGTGACGTGATCTCGGCTCACTGCAGCCTCCACCTCTCAGCTTCAAGCAATTATCCTGCCTCAGCCAACCGAGTAGCTGGGATTACAGGCATGCACCACCATGCCAGGCTAATTTTTGTATTTTTAGTAGAGACAGGGTTTCGCCATGTTGGCCAGGCTGGTCTCAAACTCCTGACCTCAGGTGATCCACCTGCCTCACCCTCCCAAAGTGTGAGGATTGCAGGTGTGAACCACTGTGCCCATCCCACAACGTGCTTTTGAGCAACAGCAATAACTCCAGACAAAATGAAACCCAGAGAAGATTAATTCTGAATTACCCTTTAGACACAGCACTGAAGGAAGGGTTGCCGTGTAAGTAGATACCTAGAATGGGATTCATATTGCCTGAAAAGATAATCTCTGGAAGTGATGAGACTGGGACAAGGCCAAGGGGACTCACCTGGCCAAAATATAAATAGAGCGTTTCATACGTTACTTTTGCAGGGAGGTAAAGACCAGCGAATGTGTGTCAAGGCACATATGTTTTGAGAAATGATAAGAGATGAACAGCTTTTGGGAGCATGTTAAAACAAATTTTATCTGGGAATTTCATTTTGCACAAAGGAATCCTGTTTGCGCATAAGCGATTGGTAAGTTCGTTGTTGTTATAGCCCTTGGTTATACTTAATACCCTAGTAGCTGAAAGGTTCCAGGGCTTGACAAATCACATAAATCACGGAGTTTTTCTTTTCTCGTTTTTACTTGATTTTGGATGTTAATTTGTTGTTCATTGACAACGGGATTTTCATGCAAGTGTTGGGTGTTCCGTAAGCCTGAGAAGTCTCTTGGTGTCTTAGCCTCAAGATAGCAGAGACTTTACTGGTTATTGTTATTTGTTCTTTCCAAAATGTTTCCCCAGATCGTATTTTTAAATAAATTGTAAAACGAGTGATTTGTGAAAATGCCAGGTCAGTCTGACATTGTAACCTAAATCTTCAGTATTTATAAGGTGATGTGTACCTATAGGAATTTTTTTTTGCCTAGCCTTAATTAAATGCAAGGAAAACAATTAGGCCCATATAGGGAGGAAATAAGAGGTCCAATTTCTGGTTGTCAGACTTTGCCTCTATGTTTTCTTATTGTGTATATTTGAGGTTTACAACATGATGTTATGGGGTACATATAATAAGGTGGTTATAAGAGAGAAGCAGATTAACATATTTATTGTCACAGAGTTACATTTTTGTGACAAGAGTAGTTGAAATCTACTTATTTAGCAAAAATTGCTGATAGAATTTTATTAACTTTAGTCCTCACACTGTACTCAATGTTGCCTCTTTTGTTGTGTTTTATATTCTGTGACCATACATTTTGTGATATTAATCATCATCGAAAGATTATACACTGCAGAAGAAATTGTTTACTTTGACATTAGTCTACATCTGCAAAATCAGGCAGATATTTGTACTTCTGTATCTTTGAATTATATTTGATGTCAGTTACTAGATTTTTAAAAATATAAGCCTGATAATACTATAAATAATTGTAAATTAAACTATATTTCTGAAAGCTAACTCTTCAAGTGATAGGATTGTTCTTTGCATACCTATTTGTATCCTGAGGAATCTTGCATTTCCAAAATATATATATAAGTTTGAAGTGATGTTTTCCTCAATGTTCCTTTTTGCATTGTTATATTGATTTTTTCTTTTTTTTTTTTTTTGTGATGGAGTCTTGCTTCGTTGCCCAGGCTGGAGTGCAGTGGTGCTATCTTGGCGTGCTGCAACCTCTGCCTCTCAGGTTCAAGCGATTGTCATGCCTCAACCTCCCAAGTAGCTGGGACTATAGGTGTGAACCACCACACCTGGTTAATTTTTTTTTTTTTTTTTTTTTTTTTTTGTTTAGTAGAGACGGAGTTTTGCTATTTGGCCAGGCTGGTCTCGAATTCTTGACCTCTGGTGATCCACCCCCCTCGGCCTCCCAAAGTGCTGGTGTGAGCCACCTTGCCCAGCCTATATGTAAATATTTTAATTGTCTGTAAACACCCTCAGAGGAGCTCATTACAAGAAGACTGTCAATGTACTTGAAAAGCTTGCTTCTGCATAATGCCAAATACCATGTCAGGAATCACAGAGCCCTACGAAGTTGGATTTTTCATTAAAGGATCCTAAGTAAAGTTTGGGGGGAAAGTATACGTTTCAATAGATCTCAGTATGAAACGGCATATTATTGTTATTTATATGTATATTTAATTAATATTATATAAAACACTTTTGTTTTCACTTAGGCATTTGGATTCTGATTCTTTGAGGCATGACTATGGTGTTGTCATTCACAGCTTAGCTATGTCATCTCAGATAAATTAATGAAATGTCCAAGCCTCAGTTTCCACAGTTTTTAAATGGGGATAATAGCATTAATACCCACCTGACAAGATTACCCTGAAGATGGAACAAGATAATGTAAAATGATGAATGAACGGTTTTACATACAGTAAGTGCTTAATAAATGACAGCTCATTATCATTATTGTTTTTATATTTACTTATTTTTGGTTGAAAATATTAACCTTCTGAACTACCCTTACCAGTGCCAAAACAACCATAAAGAAACAATCGTGCAGTCCTGTTATCCACGTGGCGTGAGTTACAGGGTTCATTATACTGAAGACAATAAACAGCAAAAAGAAAACAGCACCTAGGAAGGAGCTGTTTGCAGAAGTCTCACTCAAAAGAGTTCAAAATTGAGAGTTCCAAACCTAATAAAGATAACACGTCTGCCCTCTGGTGGACATTCATTTTGAGTTAGAATTTTCTCTGCTAAGACTAGAGATTTTTCAACCTCCCTAAAAAGTCAGGGTGTTGTAGCTGGGATAGCCAACAGTTCTGCCTGCTTCGTTTGAATTTTATCTGATAAATATGCAGGTGAACGTCTAAACGCACAGCATGCATGGGCAAATGAAATGTTTTATGGCTACAGTGTAATGCTCTCCTCATTTCTGTTCACCTCCTTCAGGAGTTAGCGATTGCTAAGGGTTATTTACAAGAAATCTGAGCTGTCTGATCACTCAACCGTGGAAGGTAAATGAGATTTTTAAGGTGTAGGGAACAGGAGAGGCAAATGGTAAAATGGGCCAATGCATGAAAAAGAAGGAGACGTCAAACTTAGGCACTGGAATTGCCAGGATGTTGTCATCAACCATTTGATTTGATGGGAAAGGAATGCTTAATGTTTCTTGTATGAGGTGTGTGCCCGCGCCACACACACGCACACATACAGTGGAGTGGAAATTATTCCTGCAGAGGGCTGTAGTTCTCAGAGTGTAGTCTTTTCTCTTCCTACTCGAATTGGTAAAAATAAATAATCAAGGCTGTTTTGGTGGCTTCTGGTTCCCCAATTAGAAAGCATCTTATTTGGCAATTCAGTGAAGTCACTGACCTTGACATAGGACACCAGACCTATTGCTGAATCGTCTTCCACCTCACGGGCCTTCTCCACCTGCTATCCTTCTGAACTCGTTGACTCCAAATGGCGGGGACCAAGCTCGCACACATCATTCAGCGAATAGGCTGGCTCACCTAACTGAAAGTTCCATGGGCTCATCTAGCTTAAGGTGGCTGGATTCCTTGGGGCAGGGTTGGGGGGGAGTGAAAATAAGGTCATCAAGGTCTCTCTCTCTCTCTGACTCTCTGTTTCTCTCTCCCTCCTTCGATCACGTATCTCTGTTTTCTTTCTCCATGTTGGTTTCATTCTCAGATAGACAGTCTTCATGTGGTGACAAGCGTGACCTGAAACTCCAAACGTCTTTCTTCATCACTGCCTTTGTTTTCAGGAAAAGGAGAGGCTCTTACTCTCAGCATAACACCGGTCCCTGAATAAGGACAGCATCTCTCTGTCTGTATCATAAGCCCACTTTCATTCCAGTTACCACTTTGGTGGGAGTGGGTTACTCTGAAGAGCCTCAGTCATGTGCCCAGCCCTGTGGGGTTTTTTGTTTTGTTTTGTTTTTTTGAAATGGAGTCTCGCTGTGTTGCCCAGGATGGAGTGCAGTGGCTCCATTTCAGCTCACTGCAACCTCTGCCTCCCGGGTTCAAGGAATTCTTCTGCCTCAGCCTCCCGAGTAGCTGGGACTACAGGCCTGCACCACCACACCTGGCTAATTTTTGTATTTTTAGTAGAGACGGGGTTTCACCATATTGGCTAGGCTAGTCTCAAACTCCCGACCTCATGTTCTGCCTGCCTCAGCCTCCCAAAGTGCTGGGATTACAGGCATACGCCACCGCGCCTGGCCTTGCCTGTGTTTTGGGAGGCAAAGCCAGATGATGAGAGGGGACTGTATTTGCTGACGAATAGTGGCGTTGTGTTGCTAAAAGAAGGGCAAAGGGTATTGGATCGGAAGAGCTGAAACATACATGCATGATGTTCAGGGTCCCTAGTCCTTGTTCTTTTTGTCTCTGCAAGTTTGCCGAAAGTCTCTCTTTGATAATCTTTCTTACCTTTCCAAATTGTACCTACCCTTTGACGTATAGCTCAAGTTGCACTTTCTCTGTGGACTTTTTCTCCCAGCCTGGCCTCAGCTTGCCTCCGATTTTAAGCTGGGAGCACTTACCTGGTCTACCCATTGGCTGTTTAAGTGCTAACGGTAGCTCCTGCTGTTATTGTTCTCTCTTATTCCAGCCTTCTAATATTTTTTCCACTGTTTCGTTTTGTTTTTTATTTAAAGGTTGTATTACTCTTTGTTTTGGGGACTGACAAATTTTTGGCTGCCCATCTTATCTAACACAGTCAGTACTGCCTCTTTTGATGATAGTGAGATGGGAATTTCAGGAGACCAAAAGAAAGAGCTTGCTCAAATATTTTAACTTGCCCTTTAGTCACTTTTAAAATGCAATGTCCAACCAACCTTTTAGTTCTTTATGGAACTCTTGTCAGCAATCTGCTTGAAGGTAGGCCTCATCATTCTTGGATGTGGTTCTGGGGCCTTGGAGTGGGCCTTGTTCCCTTAGGGAGTGGAGGCCAGAAGATGTAGGTTGCCCCGTAGCAGGCATCTAAGGCTTTGGGTGCTCAAAGCACTGCTCCGGGATGGGGTCGAGGAGGAGAAGTTGCTTGTCCTTTTAAAAATTTTTGCCTATGCTGCAAAGATGATGGGTCGAAGTGAAGGTCATTTATAAACTCCACCCATGGCAAAAATCCAATTGTAAACTTTAACCTTAGTGAAATGTCATTAGAGCTTGGCTTGGCTTTATTTGGGATGGAGACTGACAGTTTTGTCTGTGATATATTCAGGGAGACGTATCTATTAAAGCTAGTCTAACAATGGGGGCACACGAAGATTTGCATTTTAATTCATTTTCCCTCAGTGTTGATATGCGGCTTATCTTTCAAGACAGGCTCACATCAACCCTGATATGCATTGCTTAAGAATAACGCTCATAATCTATTAGTTTAATCTGTTCACATGAGAAGGAAAGAAGAAATCGTGCATGGTGCAGAGGGCTTCAGGCCCCAGTGGGTGATTTTTTTGGAGGATTTCCCATTATAACTGTTTTCAACTTGTGCTTGTTTTCCTTTGTCTAGCTTAAGTATGAACAGCTTAAGGAGAGGTCATGCCTTCCTTCTACAAAGAGCCAGGCAGGCTGACGTTCACAGTCAGGCTCCCAAAGATGTTGACTACATGTAGACTCCTGAACTTGGGTTCCGGTTTCATGATCTGCAATGAGCATTTAGCAATTCAACCTTGAAAATGGGTTTTGATCATTACAGATTATGTATAAAAATGACCCATCAGAGGACCCGTCAGATAACAGATAATCAATATTTTTATTTTTCTGGAACTAAGATCGCTGCTAAGACTTTTAGGACTTTCTGATACCTGCAATACTTTGTGCTTTTTCTCTCACCTCTGCCACTCCTCGGGGAGGGAAGGGGTCTTTTCTTTGCAAAGTATGTCTAATATTGGAAGGAGTTTTGTTTAGCTCTAAGAGTTCTATCTCACTTTGCCCAGTGTTCTGCATTTTTACTGGTTCTTTCACTTTTTTACTTGTTTTTTTTTTTTTTTTTTTTTAACACTCTCCTAATGGATTCTCTCTGGGGTCCAGTGACCTTGATGTTTTTAGTCCAGGGCAGATGGCTGAGGCATCCGAGCAGGGAGTCAGGAGTACGAAGAAGGTCTCCGTAATAGAGAAGTTTTGGAATTGCAGCAGGGTGCTACAGCATGAACTTAGAGTTGGGAAAAAGTGCCTGAAAAGCAGGCCTGCTGATTTCATAATGAGCTGCATGTAAACCATGTTTATCACTTCGTTTAGCCACATTCGGATTTGTAGAAAAATGGATAGAAGGGATGACTCCAGGCATATTAGCAAGGGGATTGCACTGATCTTGGGGTCATGGGAGTAAAGCAAAACATGATCACTGACCTTTAGCTCTAGGGTCATTGACTTGGTAGGTGGAACTTGACAGCAAGAGTAGAACTTGGCAAATGTGGAAGTTAAAGATAAAATGTGGCCTGGAGAGTCTAATGGACCACTAAGGATTAATGCACTTTGTTATCATTGTGGGGAAAGACAAGAAGGAGTGGAGAGAAAAGAAAATTTCGGGATTTGAATTCTTATACGTGGAAGAGTTCAGAGAGGTTATGTCCCTAGAAGGCTGAGGTAGAGAAGGAGGTTTCTGATGAAAAAAACGCTTCAGCCAAATGAAATTTAAAGGAGTTTAATTGAGCAATGAACAATTCCTGAATCAGGCAGCCCCCAGAATCACAGCAGATTCACAGAGACTCCAGCACAGCCATGTGGTGGAAGAAGATGTATAGACAAAAAAAGGAAAATGAGGTACAGAAATCAGAAGTGAGGTATAGAACGGGGCTAGATTGGCTACAGCTTGGCATTTGCCTAATTTGAACATAGTTTCAACACTCAGCAGTGTATTAGTGATTGAGGTACGGCCATTAGGATTGGCCAAGACTCAGTTGTTGTTACAGTCCCATGCTCCTAAGTTAGGTTTTCTTATTTATTTATTTAGGTGGAGTCTCCCTCTGTCACCCAGGCTGGAGTATAGTGGTGCAATCTCAGCTCACTGCAACCTCTGCCACCTGGGTTCAAGTGATTCTCCGGCCTCAGCCTCCCAAGTAGCTGGGATTACAGGCATGCGCCACCACACCTGACTAGCTTTTGTGTTTTTATTTTTATTTTTTGGTAGGGATTTTACCATGTTGGCCAGGCTGGTCTCAAACTCCTGACCTTAAGTGATCCACCCACCTTGGCCTCCCAAAGTGCTGAATTACAGTCATGATCTTATCTATCTATTAAACTAGGTTGCGGTTGGTCCACAAGGACTCAAATATAGAAGGGGGGAGTCCTTCTCAGGCCACATTTAGTTTGCTATAACACGGCTGAATTACATGTGTGAGGCTACGGCATGAGGAAGGGTATCATGAAGAGGTTGAAGTCCATGAGGCAATGAGAGGCTATGAAAGCCGTGTTCATGTCCAGTATTTGCCATTTTCTTGTTTCTTTTCTTCCCCGCTGGGTTGCATTGTAGTGTTAAGTCCCGCGAGAGCCTGGTCCGTCCTGCTCTCTGCTCTTTCTCCAATGCCTTTGACGGTGCTTAGCATGTAATCAATCTGCAGTAAACAGCTGCTGAATGAGGGAATTAATAAAGCCACCAAGGAATTGTGGGCTCCTCTTCTCCTCTGAGCCCCATGGATGCATTGTTAGGCGTAATAAGTGTGAAATGAGCATTTGTTGATTGTATTCCATAGCAAAGCAAAAAATAAAAATAAAATAAATGTCAGAATACACTCATGGTGTTATTAATTATGATGTAGAGCTTTTTTTTCAAACTTTTATTTTAGGCTCGGGAGTACATATGCAGTTTTTTTATTTAGGTAAACCCGTATCACGGGGGTTTGTTGTACACATTATTTCATCACCCAAGTACTAAGCTTAGTACCCAATAGCTATTTTTCTGCTTATCTCCCTCCTCCCACCCTCCATCCTCAAGCAGGCCCCGCTGTCTCTTGTTTCCTTATCTGCGTCCCTGTGTTCTCTTTAATACTGTTTATTAGTGAGAACATGCGGTATTTGGTTTTCTGTTCCTGCCTTAGTTTGCTAAATATAATGGCCTCCAGCTCCATCCAGGTCTCTGCAAAGGACATGATCTCTTTCTTCTTTATAGCTGAATAGTATTCCATGGTGTATATGTACCACATCTTCTGTATCCTGTCTGTCATTGATGGGCATTTAGGTTGATTCCATGTCTTTACTATTGTGAATAGCGCTGCAGTGAACATTTGCATGCGTTTGTCTTTTTGATAGAACGATTTAAATTCTTCTGGGTATATACCCAGTGATGGGATTGCTAGGTCAAATGGTAGTTCTATTTTTAGGTAGAGCTTGTCAGGGTCTCTTCTTCCCTGTCTCCTTCTTTGTCTATATATGCAGGTATGACAGGTAAAACACACATGGGATGGTTCTACATATTTTGTAAATATTTTCCATGTCAACATATCAATCTGTAACACCCATTTCAAGGTTTTGTAGTCCAGCTGCACCACAGCAGGTTTTAATGCGTCCCCTATTGTTGAGCACTTAGGTTGTTCCCAATTCTTTCCACTTTCAATGCATAAGGAGTTCAAGACTCGATTTAGAGAATTACCTCAATGGTAGCCTTTGGCCAAATCTAGAACTAGAGCTCAACAGTGCCACAGCCTAAAAGATGAAATTTAGACCCATTCCTGGAGTTTGGCGGGATATTTGGCTCATTGGCTTGTTGGACCAGCAGTTAGATTTGGAGTGATTCTGCAAATGTCTCGCCATGAACATATGACATAATGCTTAGAGGGTTAAACGTATACCTGGATTTTCAAGGGTTAAAAGTAGACCTGGATTTTAGGTCCCAGCCTGGCCTAGAGCATAAGTGACTTGTGGACATCCTGAAAAAGAAACCCATTCTTTGGAATAGCAGAAAAGCGGCATACATCTTCAGATGAATGGTAAGAATGATTGTGAACCGAAGGGGCTGGGTGACTTGGCTGTTTTTATCTTTTATTTATTTATTCATTCATTCATTCATTCATTCATTCTTTTAAGATGGAGTCTTGCTCTGTCACCCAGGTTGGAGTGCAGTGGCATGATTTCGGCTCACTGCGACCTCTGCCTCCCGGGTTCAAGTGATTGTCCTGCCTCAGCCTCCTGAGTAGCTGGGATTACAGGTGCATGCCTCCACGCCTGGCTAATTTTTTGTGTTTTTAGTAGAGATGGGGTTTCACTGTGTTAGTCGGAATGGTCTCAATCTCTTGACCTTATGATATGCCTGCCTCTACCTTCCAAAGTGCTGGTATTGCAGGCATGAGCCGCCGAGCCCAACCAGCTGTTTTTTTATCATTGGTCAAGGATGTCACACCGCATGGCGGTGGACAAACCAGTGCTGAGAATGAGGCCTTGCAGCCAAGTGTGTCACTTTGGAGCCTGTGAGCTAAGATGTCATTTGCAATCATGTGTAGGGAGAGTGGGCCCCGGACAGCGGGGAGATACAATGTCGTCATCTTCTGCAAGTTGCTCTGGTGGGAAAGAAGGGAAAGCAGGAATGAGTAAGGGAAACAGAGGAAACTGAGCTCTGAAGCCCAACCTCTGCTTCATCTCTCGTTTACAGTTCCATCTCTGCGAGCAAACCCCTGGTGTCTGGAGACCAGAACCATCACTTCCCATCTTCCTCGGCTGTCAATCAAAAAATGCCCTTGTGGCCCCACATAGGGCCCCTCAACTTCATGTCCTACAGTAGAAAGTCCTCTGTAAGCTCTTCAGGATGCACAGTCTAGAATAATGGATGCGATGCAGCCTCAGTGGTGGACTTCCTGAGTTCAAGTTCTGTCCCTCTGGATTATTCAATGTAGAAACTTCATCACATTGTTTAACCTTCCTAGATGTGTTTGCTGTTCTTCACAATCAGGATCACATGTATAGAGTGCATCACGAACAATGTAAGCTCCAGGAGGGAACGGTTTTGTGTTTTCCAATGCTGCATTTATTTTTTTATTGCTGCTATAAGAGATTACTGCAGACTTGGTGGTTACAACAACACAGATTTATTCTTTTACAGTTTGAGTGGTCGCAACTCGACACTAATCTCACAGTGCGGGCAGAACTGCACTCCTTTCTGGAGGCTAACGTGGAGAATCTTGGCCTTTTCCAGCTTCCTGAGGCATCCTGCAGACCTTGGCTCACAGCTCCTTTCTCCATCTTCAAAGCCTGGGATGTAGCCCCTGTCCATGCATTTCTTTGATAGTAACAGCAAGAAAAGCTTCTCAGATTTTAAGGACTCATATGATGATATTAGGCCCACCTGGATAATTAAGAGTTATTTTCCCATTTCAAGATCCTTAACTTAGTCCCATCTGCAAAGTCCCTTTGCCATGTACGGTAGCGTAGTCACAGGTTCCCGGGATTACAGCGGCACGGACACCTCTGAGTGTTCTGTGTACTATAACTCCCAACACCCAGAATAGTGCTTGACGGGAAAACAGCTCTCAAATATTTGCCATAGGAATTAATGGTGATTATTAAAGAGATCCAATGTCTTTAAAGTGCCTAGTGGGATACCTGGCACATGGGTGAGACCTTGATTAGTGTTACGTATTATTTGCAGGCAAGTGCATCACTCAAAGGGAAATTTACAAACACACATGCGTGCATGTGCACACACAGAGACACACACACTCCACTCACCAGTAGATATTCTTTCTGGATGCTTACTCCCTGTCTACCCAAATCAGTTGTTCCTGCTGCAGGGGCAGGAGACAAAGCTAGCTATTGAATTGTATGGAGTGGACACTGACCACTCCCTTTTTTTTTTTTTTTTTTTGAGATAGAGTCTCATTCTGTCGCTCAGGCTGGAGTGCAGCGGCACAATCTCAGCTCACTGCGACCTCTGCCTCTCGGGTTCAAGCGATTCTATTGCCTCAACCTCCAGAGTAGCTGGGGCTATAGGCGTGCGGCACCATGCCCAGCTTATTTTTATATTTTCAGTAGAGATGGGTTTTTGCCATGTTGGCCAGGCTGGTCTCGAACTCCTGGCCTGAAGTGATCTGCCTTCCTCGGCCTCCCAAAGTGCTGCTTTTTTTTTTTTTTTTTTTTAATTCAGAGGAAAGAGCTGTCCCTTTTGAAGTCATTAAAGTTACAGAGTCCTTCACAGTGATCTCGAAACCTTGGAGAACTTTGAAAATAACCCAAATTCTCAACTCTGTAGTAGCAGACTCCCAAGACACTCTATATACATTTTTATTCCCTTGAGTTCATCACCCTGTGGTTGAGAGCCAACTTAACAGGTTACCAGAACTGTCTGACTTGGTTTGCACTTCTATGAGTTGGCCTCATGTTGGGGACACTTTGCCTTTATTCTTCGAATTTGCTGATTTTTTAATTTCAGATTGAGTGGTGGAGAGGAGGCAAGATCAATACCTCATGGTCCTCACTGTTGCGCTGTCATTAGAAGGCAAAGTGTGTGTCTCGTGTTGAGAATACAAAAGTTAGGGCTGGGCACGGTGGTCACGCCTGTCATCTGAGCACTTGGGGAGGCCAAGGAGGGCAGATCACCTGAGGCCAGGAGTTCAAGACTAGCCTGGCCAACATGGCAAAACCCTATCTGTACTAAAAATACAAAACTTAGCTGGGCATGGAGGTACGTGCCTCTAGTCCCAGCTATTGGGGACAAGAGTCGCTTGAACTGAGGCACAAGAGTCGCTTGAAGCCAGGAGGTGGAGGCTGCAGTGAGCTGTGATCATGCCACTGCACTCCAGCCTGGGTGACAGAGTGAGAGCGTATCTCAAAATAAAAATAAAAATAAAAAATAAAGAAAAGAAAAAATACAAAAGTTAGAATATCAGCACAAGAACTTCAGCGTTGTAGGTCTGCTCTGATTCTTCATTCTTTTCAAGAAATGATTTGGATGTTCAGCACCTACGTCTCATGCTGGATGATGAACTTCAGGGCATATGCTAGGATTTGTGCTCCTTTTGCATCCTGTGGCGAAAAGTTCAGGCTGATCAGCTAAGGTTTCTCTATGTGCCAATCTAAGGATGCCTTTGACTATAGCTGGGAGATAATTTGACACCTTTTCCAATAGTCTGCTGCTTAAAAGGAAGGCTCTGGTGGCAGATGGCCAGAGCTAAGCTCCTGTATCCACTGTTTACTAGCTGTGTGACCTTGGGCAAGGTGCTTAAGTCATCTCTTCCTCAGTTTCTTTAGCCATAGAGTGGTAATAGAAACCATATGTATCCCACAGAGTTGTTCTAAAGATAAAATGAGTTATCACAGTGTAAGCACTTAGAACTATGTCTGATATACATAGTAAATGCTTGATAAAGGCTTACTATGAGTCTGTGACTACAGCTTATATTCATATTCATAAGCAAATAGCAAAGCAATAGAACCTAACTATGAAAAAAGGTAGCCACGAGGGAAAGAAAAAGGACGGTCTCCTCTGGATAAACATTTTCCGTAATACGTCCCTAGGAACACATTGTCCACGAAAGATGTTAATAGGAGTGCTGAGTTACAGGGTACTACAGTCATAAATATCTGGGAAATTTCTTCTCCTGGAGATTTATGATACGCATTAGTATGTTAACATTACACGTTCTGCTAGAGCTCCGAGTAGAGAAACTAATTTCGGCTTTGTTTAATCCAGTTGGTCCCAGATGTGTTTGACCACCCGGTTTTTCTGTAGGTCAGGGGGGTGGGGGCGAGAGGCTGGGCTTATGGGTGGTTGTAATGGTTGTGCTTTTGTTGTGCATGGCACCTAGTAACAGCTGTAGGAACTAGTGTTTCCTCTCGAGGGCACGCTGTAAGATAGTACTAGAATTTAAAGTGCATATAGGGATGTGAGTAAAATGTAGATTTGGATTCCGTCTGGCATGAGGCCTGAGATCCTGGATTTCTAAGTAGTTCCCCATTGCTGCCGCCGCTGCTGGTTGTGCTGGTCTGTGGACTGCACTTTGAGTGGCCAGAGTTTTGGGAGCAGTCTCTTGGCGATAGGAAGAGGACCCATATGGGGACAATCAGAAATGTTAGCAATCGTGCAGTAAGGAGAGAGGAGAGCCTGAGGCAGAGGTTTGCAACCTTGACTGCCTGTTAGAAGCACCTGGGAGAATTCCGGAAAGCTGCTGTTTGGACTCCACCCCCAGACATGTTAACTTCAAAGGTTTGGAGATGAGTCCTAGGTACTGGTATTTCTTTTTCCCACAAGTTTTCCTGTGGAGGCTAATGGACCACCAGGCTGGAAATCTACTGGTTTCATAGTGATGGGCTTAATTTCTTAAGTCAGAGAGCCTGTTTCTAATCCCAGCGCTAAATTACTACATGTCATTAGTAATTTATTTATCTTTCATTTGAGACCTAGTCTTGCTCTGTCACCCAGGTTGGAGTGCAGTGGTGTGATCTTGGCTCACTTGCAACCTCGGCCTCCCCAGTTCAAGCAATTCTCCTGCCTCAGCCTCCAGAGTAGCTGGGATTACAGGCGCCCACCACCATGCCTGACCAATTTTTTTTTTTTTTATTTTTATTTTTAGTAGAGATGGGGTTTTGCCATGTTGGCCAGGCTGATCTCAAACTCCTGACCTCAGGTCATCTGCCCGCCTCAGCCTCTCAAAGTGCTGGGATTACAGGCATGAGCTACTGTGCCCAGCCTAAGGATTGAGGAATTTAGTTAAAGTTGCTGTGCCTCCATTTTTCTAATTGTAAGAGGAGGCAATCAGGGTACCTAAACTTCAAAGAGTCTTGATGGAGATTTGATGATACCATGTTTGCATCCCAAAAGCCTGGTGTCTAACACATGGTAAGGGTGCAATAAATGTCAGCTGTAATAACAGTTATTGTTATGAGTATTATTGTTATTATTTACTAACAGCAATTCTTAGGTCGTTTTTTTTTTCTTTTCCAATCTGACCAAGATATTGTATTGGTTACAAGCTAAAACCAGATAAACATATATTTAATTTTCTTAATAAGCGGAGAATTGTGTTAAATGTCTGTTGGGCACATGTGTCCTTACTGGGGGAGTGGTTGCTTCTAGCCTAAGTTGCCTCCAACAAGCATTCATGGAGGCTGTGATTGCCATGAGAACACGTCACAAACTGGTTTTGTTTACTGTGATAACCCTAGTGCCTGGACATAGTGGTTCAACCTGTCTTGGTTGTTGGCATTGAATAAATGGTGGTAACCATTCCAAGTGGAGATATGTCAGCTCCTGTCTGCATCCATTCATTTATTTCGGCAACTGAAAACAACATAATAGTCATTTAAAAAAACTGAGGAATACCATATTTTGGATTATTTGTTGTTCTAGTGATTTTGCCAAGTGTGGATTTCCTTTGCTAATTATGCAAGTAGACAACCAAATCTCATTTCTTGTTTTTTTTTTTTTTTTTTTTTTTCCTTTCTAGAAGCAGCTGTGTCCCTTGCCCTCTTCCACAATCCCACTCACGCACTGTCTAAAATAAATAGCTTTTTCTTTTTGTGCCCTGTCTTGGTTCTTTCTCCCTTTGCCCTCCACCCAATTTCCTCTTCGCACTGAAGTCTGTAATAATGTATCAGTTTACTTAATGCAATTCCCAGCCCTAGCTTTCATTGATTTTTTTCTTATTTGACTATTGGCTTATGATTTGTGGGGTAAAGGAGGTGGTCTGCATATCATGTGAATGGAAAGGCTTAATAATTTTCATATTGGTTCATAACAAATATATATTGTATTCAGGTTCAGTGACTGCCTTTATAGAATCAGGTCAGAAAGTGGATTTCTATCCTGTTTCATCTTCTATGAAAAACGGAAAACAAGACCTTTTCCCCTCACTGTCACCCCAGCAAGATATAAAGATGCTCAAATGAACATTTGTGGAAGGACTTGACAGGTGCCCTTGGAAAGAAAGCAGGATTTTACTCACTGATATTTTGAATATCATGAGAGTTAGAATTACGAATGAGTACATCCAAGCACGCAGTCGGTTAAGGAGACTTTCATACTCATTGTGGACACAGCTCACAGGCAAAATTGATTGTGCGGCTCCAGTTGCTAGAGCCACGGGGATTTGAGACCACGGCTACATCCATCTAATTCAGGAAGAACTTGAAATAGCTCCTGCATTTTCAGTGGGGGTAAAAAAAAAAAAAGAGCCTTTTCACATTTATCCTGAAGATGGAGCCATTTAACATTTTGGATTCTTTCTGATTTTTAAATTTATAACTTTAAATTGACTTTGTTTTGAGATATTAGTGTTTTAGGATTTTATTTTTCCCTAAAATATGATTGCTTCCTAACCAACAGAACGAAGAGTAGTGTGAATATTTGATTATGGTCATGGACAGCCTGGGACCAGCCTGTGTCCTTGCTTGCCCATATTTCCAAAGGTCACTCTTTTTTTTTTTTTTTTTGAGATGGAGTGCTGTCCTATCCCCCAGGCTGGAGTACAGTGGTGCGATATCGGTTCACTGCAACCTCCGCCTCCTGGGTTCAAGTGATTCTCCTGCCTCAGCCTCCCGAGTAGCTGGGATTACAGGCACGAGCTGCCTTGCCTAACTTTTTGGTATTTTTAGTATAGACGTGGTTTCGCCATGTTGACCAGGCTGGACTCAAACTCCTGACCTTGTGATCTGCCTGCCTCAGCCTCCTAAAGTGCTGGGATAAGGTCACTCTTTCTTGTTTACCTGTTTCTGCCCTTATCTGTAGACTCAGAGAATTATTTACTAAGTATTTCTCAAATATGTTTAGAATTCCCATCACTGATGGCTTACTATGAAGGAGAGCATATTTTTAAAGCCATATAAAAGAAGGAATGCGTTTAATTCTGTTACTCTTGTATTAATCCCTTGGTTGGTGAATCTAGAATCTTTGGGCCTGGATGATCCTAGAGGGTATCTAGTCTACCTTCTCATCTCATTCTTCAAGACTTGTATTTATGTAGCTAGTTGTCATGGCTGGATTAAAATATCTGTGTTTACTTATGCAACTCTCAAAACTCACTTTAATTGATCTTTTTAGCAGGAGCCTGTTTTTCACTTGTGAATGAAGGTGAAGTAAATACAGATTGGCATTTTCTGTACTATACAGCCACCAGCTCCCATAGCTGAACACTCTCATATAAGGAAGACCAAACCAACAACAAATTAGGGGCCAAAATTCCTTACTTAGAAGATGAGTTGTCTCGATTGGGAAGGATTTAAAAAATATTTGTATACTGCTCAACAAGCCATCTGGAGACCATCATGGGCTGAGCTCAGGTGAGACATCTTGATAAGGTACTGGAAGAACAGCTGTCTTACGACAGGGAGGGTGGATGTGGAAAGAAATCTAGAAACCCAAATATAACAAGGTGCCCTTAAAGCAGTTGTGGGCAACTCTTGCATGCTTGAGATGAGCAGTGGAGACTACACTGGGGCTGTCTGCTCCCTTTAACTATCCAATGCCGAGGCTCCCAGGCTCTCTGATGGTGATGTAGGCATTTTCTTAAGAACAAGTATTGTTTTTGGTAGCTTTTACTTTCTGGAAGGCTGGATCTCAGTTCTGTCTCCCATATCACCTGTGTCCGCAGCTGGGGAGATTGATTACAGCTAGGTTTATCTGTATAAAGGAATAATTCTGATCTTAGAAAAACTCGAAGTACTGGAGACCTGACCCCGTGTTGGGACTCTGATGCCTTGAACATAGATCATCTTCTGGGGGCTGGGCTGTAGCATCACGCTCATCTCACAGTCTGGAGTCCTGGCTTGGAGCCCTACTGGGCTCAGAGACTGTGGTCCGCAACCCACTAGTGTTATCAATCCCATCAGCGTGGATGCCTACAGCAACAAGAACAAGAACACCCAACAGCACCTGCTGCTTCCTCTCCTTCTCCTCGTCTTTCCCCACCCTTTCCTATTATTATTGTTGATATTGTTAATATTTATACATCTATTGGTATAAGGAAAATTAGGCCAAAACTTAGTGTATCAAGATCGAAACACGTTATCTTTCATAGTTTCTGTGGGTCGAGAATATGGAAGCAGCATAGTTGGTTTTCACCATTTAGTGTGATACCAGCTGTGGTATTTTGTAGATGCCCTTTATAAAATTAAAGAAGTTCTTTCTATTCCTAGATTGTGAGAGTGTTTTTTGTCATGAAAGGGTCTTGACTTTTGTCAAATTCTTTTTCTGCATCTGTTGAGATGATCGTATGGTTCTATGTCAGGGTTTAAAATTCTTTCCATGTGTGGCTGCATTTGGTTTGCTAGTGTCTTCTTGAAGATGTTTGCATCTATATTTATAAAATATGTAGATCTGCAGTATTCTTTCCTTTTGATTTTTTGTCTGGTTTTGATATGAGAATAACTCTAGCCTCAGATTTCTTCCTCTTCTATTCTTTCGGAAGGTATTTAGAGGTGTTAGTAATAATTCTTCTTGGAAATTTTGGTAAAATTCACCAATAGAGGCATCGGGGTCTGGGTTTTTCTTTATGTGAAGCTTTTTTGCCTCCTAATTCAATCTCTTTGCTTGGTATAGGCTTATTCAGGTTTTCTATTTCCTCTTGAAGTTTTGGTAGTTTGTGTCTTTCCAGAATTTTTTTTTCATTTTATGTAGGTATCTATTATTTTTGGCCTAAAATTGTCGATAAGATACCCTTATAATCCTTTTTATTTCTATAAAGTTGGTAGTAATGTCCCCTCTTTAATTTCTGATTTTGGTAATTTGAGTTTTCTCTCTCTTTTTTTTTTCTTGGTCATTCTAGTCTCTCTGTTTCATTTTTGCTGTTGTCGTCATTCCTCTTTTTTTTTTTTTTTTTTTTTTGAGATGGAGTCTTGCTTTGTCACCCAGGCCAGAGTGCAATGTCAGGATATCAGCTCACCGCAATCTCTGCTTCCTAGGTTCAAGTGATTCTCCTGCCTCAGCCTCCTGAGTAGCTGGGATTACAGGCACCCGCCACCACACCCAGCTGATTTTTGTATTTTTAGTAGAGACAGGGTTTCATCAGGTTGGCCAGGCTGGTCTCGAACTCCTGACCTCAAGTGATCCACCTGCCTCGGCCTCCCAACATGCTGGGATTACAGGTGTGAGCCAGCACACCTGGCCTCTTTTGTTTTTAATCTTCATTTCTGAAAATTTTTATATTATCTGTGTAGCTTAAAGACCAGCCAAAAATCAGCTAAGATTGTGTTCAGACACCTTGAGCACTAAGAGGTCTCCTGTCCTCTGCTGATGGGTCTGTGTGTATGTGGAGGTGTGCATTGAAATTTCAGGCCATTTCGAAATCTTCCCAAGTATTTGGATTCTACTGGTTCCTTTGGTATCACCTCTGCATCTGCACACTGCTTCAGGATTAATCCGAAATACATGGGCTAGTAAAGTCATTGGCTCTCTCCAGTTTTCCATCACTGAGAATATAATCACTTCTACCAATAATCCTGCTGGATATGGTCACGGCCTTCTACTTGAAAACACATGAGCTCCTTTTGGACTGTGGCAACTGAGCTGCCAGTACTCATAGCCTACTATCCCCAGGCAGAGCCTTTGGGTTAACTAGGGATGAAGCCCTCATCTAGAATAATAAAGAGTCCCACTGTGCTTGCCTGAACTCCAGTCGATTTTTGGTGAATACTTGTCACATTATTGGAATTCTTCGGTTGATTTTTAGAGTGCTGAAATTTTGGGGGAGTCAGTTTTGTCCACGTGTATTATTGCTATTTGGAGAGAGGAATGTCTGACTTCCTCACTCAGCCATAGCTGGTAGTCCCAAACATTTTTCATGTGAACTTGCATCCTATTACCCAGGAAAGGGCACAACACGTTGAGAAAACTTGTTTTAAAACAATAACCATAGTCTATTCCTGTGGTGGGGGGGAGGGGGGTCCCCACATGTTCACATTAGAGGTCTTACGTGAAGCCGTTGGGCATTTTCCTCAAACTTTACCCACAGCACTGTGGTTCTACAGGATGAGATCCTGTCATTCTATTAGTCGGTATGGAGAACACTATGTGCATGCAGTTGACCCACAAAATCTCAGTGATGCCGTATAATTAAGATGTATTTCTTCCTTTCATCATGGTCTGATGTGAATTGGGTCTCTCTCTGCTGGTAGCCTCCATCCAGCTGTGGCAATATCATCTTGCAACATTTTGGCTCACTTTCCACCGATAGTGGGTGCAGAGATCATTGGCAATTATGGGGGATGTTTCCAGAAAGTGTTTTGTATAATTTCTGATCATACGGTATTAGCCAGAGTTCAGTCACATGGTCCTGCTAAAATACAAGGAAGACTGGGAAATGTGGTATTCCCGTGTGCCCAGGGAAAATACAAAAGCAAGCATTTGGTGAATACAGTGTATTCTGTTTGCCACTCTTATTCTTTGGAGGTCCTATCACATTATTAACCTTATTCTTTGGGAAAGAAAATTGGGATGCAGAAACAGTGAATAGCTTAAGATGTGTTGTTTTAAGTAAGTTATTGGCAGATTAGAAACTGGAAATATTTATTGGCTTCTAATTTAGTTTTTTTCCCTAATTTTACTCTGTTCTCTCTCACTTTCATAAAATGTTGCTTCTTAATTGACATAAATAATACGACTTACCACAGCCACTTTAGAATAAGAATCATTCCTAATTCCACCAGTTTAAGATTAATGTAGGCGTGTTTTCTTTACAGATGTATGTTTATATAATCAAACAGCTAATATGCATTTGTTTTCTATTGTGTTTGCCAACATGCACATATTCTTCATATGTCTACATTCTTATTCTAATTATTATTTAGATTGCCACATAACTTTGTATTGAATTGGTCTAATATTTACTTACCCCTTCCTCCTATTGTTAGACATATAGTTGTTTCAATTCATTTTAACCTATATAACACAGTGTGATTTAAAATATGTTTTAAAATATATTTTTGCAACAAAGGCTGATTAAATTGCATATTCTGACCACCTGTGGACATTTAGGAACGCTATAGTTAAATAGTGTACCTCTAACTTACATCCTTTATGCTCTTACTGAAACATATGTGAATATAGTGTAGTACTATTTTTACATAATTCTTTTTTAATGAAAATATTTACCTTGTGAAGAATAGAACACATTCTAAAGAGTTGAATGAACCTGTTAATGTACTTTTATTAGCTTCGTAATGCAATATTTCATTAAAATGTGTTTATATTAATTTATTAGTATGGGGCAAAGGATGAAAAGAAACCCAGAAATGTCAGATCTTATACATTAATTCATTGACAAATGTTTTTGAGTGTTTACTAAGTTCCAGGCAGTCTTTTAGAAACTAAATATATAGCATGAAGAAAAATCTTTCTCTCAAGAAATTTATGTTCTATTGGGTATCAGGTGGCATGTGAGGATACAATGTTTGTATTAAAAACAATGTATTAATCGCCGTGAAGAAGAATAATAGAGGTAAGGAGGGCTGGGCTCAGTGGCCTACACCTGTAATCCCAGCACTTTGGGAGGCCAAGGTGGGCAGATCACGAGGTCACGAGATCGAGACCATCCTGGGTAACACGGTGAAACCCTGTCTCTACTAAAAATACAAAAAATTAGCCAGCTGTGGTGCCATGCTCCTATAATCCCAGCTACTCTGGAGGCTGGGGCAGGAGAATTGCTTGAACTCAGGAGGTGGAGGTTGCAGTGAGCCAAGATCACGCCATTGTACTCCAGTCTGGGTGACAGAGCAAGACTCCATCTCAAAAAAAATAAAAAAATGAATAAATAAAAAATAAAGGTAAGGAGAATAGGATATGATTGATTGGGTAAGGGATGCTCTTATATATGAGAGAGGAATCTGGGGATACATCTCTGATGTGTAACATTTGTGCAGAAACATGGAGGTGGTGAGGAAAAGATTCATGTGGATGTCTAGAAGGTCAGAAAGAAGGAACGGCCAGTGTAAAGACACCTGGCTGCAGACTTCTTGTCATATCCACAGCAAGGAGTTTGGTGTGGCTGGAGCCTGGGGCAGGGGAGAAAAAGAGACAAGAGTGGTACCACATGAGGTGAGTGTTAGCTGGGGTAGAAGCTAGGAGGGGACTGGAGCATGTAGGGCTTTGAAGGTCATAGTGTGGACCTGGGATTTAGCTTTGAGCAGGAAAAGAAGCCATTGGAGGATGTATTAGTCCATTTTCACACCACTGGTAAAGACATACCTGAGAGTGGGTCATTTATAAAGAAAAAGAGGTTTAATGGACTCCCAGTTCCACATGGCTGGGGAGACCTCCCAATCGTGCCAGAAGGCAAAAGGCATGTTTTACATGGTGGCAGGCAAGAGAGAGACAAAGGAAAGGTATTTTCCCTTATAAAACCATCCTATCTCATGAGAGTTCTTCACTACCATGAGAGCGGTATGGGGGAAACTGCCCCCATGATTCAGTTACCTCCCATCTGGCTTCTCCCACAACATATGGGAACTACAGTTCAAGATGAGATTTGGGTGAGGACACAGCCAAACCATATCAGAGGATGTTGAGCAGATGAGCAACATGACATCATGCCCATCTAAAAGAAATACTCTGGCTGCTGGGTGGAGAATAGGTGTGGGAAAGGATGAAACCAGGGAATCCAGAAGGAGACGTTACAGTCATGGAGGTGAGAAGTCATGGTAAATGGAATAGAACTTGCAGATGTGAGAAGTGGTCAGAGTTTGGATATATTTCCAAAGCAAAGACTGTATGATGGTATGGATTGAACGTGGAACATGAAAGAGAGAGAGGGGTCATTGGTTACTATGGGAATTCTTCTTCTTATTATTATTATTATCATTATTAATATTATTATTTTAGATGTCTCGCTCTGTCACCCAGGCTGGAGTGCAGTGGTGCGATTTCAGTTCACTGCAACCTCCACCTCCCGGGTTCAAGCAATTCTCCTGCCTCAGCCTCTCAGGTAGCTGGGATTACAGGTGGCTGCCACCATGCCTGGCTCATTTTTTTTTTTTTTTTTTTTTGTATTTTTAGTAGAGACGGGGTTTCACCATGTTGGCCAGGATGGTCTTGATCTCTTGACCTCGTGATCCACCCGCCTCGACCTTCCAAAGTGCTGGGATTACAGGCGTGAGCCATTGCTCCCTGTCTACTACAGGAATTTAAGCTTGAGCATTCAGAAAATTGAAGTGCTAGTTCCAAGATGGATTGCAAGAGAAGCAGCTGTTCAGGGAGGGAGAGAGGGAAAGAGAAGGAGAAGAAGGAAGAGGTATTGCAGGTTTACATTTCGGTGAATTCGGCATGAGGTGCCCATTGGATTTCCAAGGAGAGATGTCAAGAAGACAGCTCTGTGTGTCTGTAGAACAAGGAAGAGGTTTGATATGGAGATACAGATTTAGGACTTTCCTTCTTATGGATGGCATTCGACACCTTTAGACAGGACCAGCTCACACCCTTCATCATGTGCACAGGCTATAATATATTCAACATTTAAAAAAATTATCTTGTGACTCTACTTCCTCTCCATCTGTCACTCTGGTTCTCTGATTTCCTTTACAAAACTCTGAAATAAAACTTGTCTATATTTGCTATAATTTTTTTCTCCTTCCATTCTCTCTTGAATTCATTCCAACAAGGCTTACCTCCTGCCCACCTTCGAGGTGATCTTATCCTGTTTCAAGGCGTTCAATACCGACAATAAGCTGATTATCTCCATTTTACAATGAAGAAACCGAAGTTCAGAGGGGTTAAGGCCACTTGAGTATTCAATAGCAGAACTCAAACCAGAGCCTTGCTTTTCTTTCCTGTCCCCAGCCTGTCGCTTTTCACTGCATCCTTGTTCACGATGAAATCGTGCTTGCTAACAAGGGCTTGGAAGGTGATCAGCATGGGTTTAAGTACCAATGTGCACAGAGCATTTTAAAAAGTCCTCATTGCTAAATAGAATATAACATTTCACCCCTATACATTTGTGGGTCTAAATTGTTACTGTCTGTTTTCTTACAAGAAATAAAACTTGGAGAAAGACTGTGGACTTGTTCCTTAAAACACTGTAATTTCATGTAAATCATTAAATTTTTTAAAAGTCTGTGATAATGACATGGTTGATGAGCGTGAGGGTAGGAGACAGCAGGAGACTCGGATCTTCTTTCCTTGACATCCTAAAGAAGAAGGAAGACAGGAACCTCTCAGAGCATAGCCACAGGGTGTGTTACTTTCCTTAGAGCTAAGGACAGGCAGACCCACATCTTCTTTCTTACCTAAATAGCTACGACTTAAAGTCAGTCTTGTACTTCTGTGGCTTTATTATTTCTCTGTTCTCCTTGGATGTGTGTTTCTTGCAATGGAAGTAGGAGGATTGTCCAGAGGACTTGAAAAATATTTTTTTCTGATGTGGTTATATCTGTATATGCATTCATTTTTTTTTTTTTTTGCTGTGATCTGTGAACTCAACAGAACAATGCCAAAAAAATCAAATGTGTTGAAGTGCGTTTCTTAACTCCTGGGTTTGTCATCATCAGTCTAAAATTCAGTCATTTATAGATTGATTCATTAAGAAATATACAACTGATGACTCTGGGTTAGAGTGTGGTTCCAGGGGATGGTTTTTCTGTGCAAGGGAATTTGGAGTGAGTTTGAAGAAGGAGAAGTTATGAATTGGTAAAGATAAATAGAGAGGATCATCTGCATATGGGGAATGTTCCATGCAGAGGTGTGAGCACAAGAATGAATACATTGTTCATAAGGATCTGTAAAGATACTTGCTTGGTTAGAGAGTAGACTGCAGAAACAGATAACTAAGAATGGAGATGGATATAGTGAGGAGAGGGGTGGGGAGGAGTGTGAGGTCAGGGAAAAGAACTGGACATTGCCCTAGCTTCACGTTGAAAGTAGAGATAGGGAGAGTGTGGCTTGGTGTGGACCATGCCATAGGCTGTATTTGAATGGATTATGGGTTAGTGTGAGGAAAGACTGAAGTCAGGAACGAGATGGAAGCTCCATAGTGATGGGCATGTCTGGAGAAGATGTTGACCTTGCCTCTAGGAGGGGAGCAGTGAACATGGCAACATTGGTGCCAATGGGGGGTGAAAAGGAGATGGAAGAAGAGGTCAGTCCTCCATGTGGGCAGTATTGGGCATAGCAGAATATGCAGAGAATGTAGGGTCACACTGGCCACACTGGTGAACAAAGGCCCCCGAGTTGGGAGAAATCTAATCTTCGCTCAATACTCTCATGGTTCAAGATCTTCACAAGTCATTGGGTGTTTCTGAAGCTCCATTGATCTCTTTTTTGGGGTATATTTATCTGTGTATCTAGTCAGTGATACTGTTGAACTGTGATGATTTGATATCCATTTGGCATGTTTTTGAGCATCAGTTATCATGGACCAGTAGACGGGATGCAACAGTATTTCAGAGAGACACCTTTATCATAGATGTACAGTTAGAAAGTTACTGTCATGCTTGGCCCTATCATACAAAGCCCTGATGCTTTCATGGGGGAATCAGGAACCCTTCGGATGACCTATATCAGGTCATAGAAAGCATTCTGCATTCTAGGGAAGTGAGTTGGGATGAGAATAGATGTTTTCTTGGAGAGATGCTTTGGTCTAAGCCATGAGAGGAGGAAAGAGTAGAGGGGTGATATTTTAAGCTAAGGTGGTAACAGCATACACAACAACCCTAGATGTGACCAGGCTCAGAAACTAGAGGAAGGGTCAGGGCAGAGATAACAGGGATAAAAGACTGGGAATTGAGGCGGAAGTCAGACAGCTCAGCATTTTCTAAGATTTTCTAATGATGGGGAATTTAAGAATTACTGTAACCAAAAATAACTATAGCTCTCTCAAGTGTTGTGTAAGGTGTCTCTGGAAAACAGATTGGAGAAGACCCAGCTGGAACCAAGGATATCAGTTAGGAGATTTTCATATTAATCCAGGCTGGAGATCAGGATACAGGTGGTTCCAGTGGGAACTGAGCAAGTAGGTAGCTTTAATCAAAATTTAGAAGGAAAAATGCACCTTACTTGGTAACTGCTTGGATGTGATGGCAAAATGGGATGTAGAGAGTGGGAGACGGAAGGGCAGGCTAGGATAAAATTAACAAACATTTGCCAGACACCCAGAGGGTCAGCTTTCCTCTCTGGCTCTGATATGAATGTGACCAGTGTTAACTGTTTGGCACATATGTTAACCTTAGAATGTTACCAGGGTTAACTGTTTTGCATATGTGCATGCGTATGTGTGTATGTGTGTACATGAATGTGTGTATTTAATCTCAACTATTCTTATTTTGCCATAAAATTGTTTTAACACACATGTGCTGTGTGTATGTATATGTGTATACACTCATCCCTCAGTGTCCGTGGAGGACCCTCACTAATACCAAAATTCTGGCTTTGTGGAATCCACATATACAAAAAGTTTTCCCTCTGTATTTGTAAGTTTTGCATCCCATGAAAACTGTATCTTCCATGTATGCTCAGTTGGATAAAAAATCCACATATAAGTAAGCCTGTTCAGTTCAAACTGGTATGGCCCAAGGGTCAATAGTTTACATCTACCCACACGTTAACAAGTGGCTATTTCAAGGAGGCAGACTCAGTGATTTATTTTCATGCTTCCTTCAATTTTTTCTAAGTTTTTACCATGAGAAAAAAAATTTTTTTTTCTCCAGAAGACCAAGAAACAATTAGAGGTTTGAGAAGAAATTCATCTGCTGTTATTGATTTTGTTTTAGCCAAAAAAAAAAAAAAAGGCTAAACATAAAATACAGTGTTTGTAAACCTGGCTGACAACCCTTCTCTGATGTTATTGTCTATTTCAGACAAAGCAAAGAGGTGTACGATACCAGAAACCTTCAGCTATGAGGGAAACAAAATAACAATCAATATATTTTGTTTCTGCTTATATTTTCTGCTAACTCCTTGTTTCCCAGCTACCAGAGAGCTGTCAACTTCAGGAATTAAATTAAAAAGTATAAAACTGTGAATGAAGAAATCTTGGAAGTAATGAGACCACACTGAATGAAGTGGAGAAGGAAAAATGGAACATAGTAAATGAGCACCTGTATCAGTGTCATCTTTAAATGCAAATCAAAATGTGCCAAACCTTCCTACCCCTGATACTTTGAAGCACATACAGTTCATTTTTTGCCAAGTGTATCAGTTTTGCATTGCCAAAAATAGTAGTGGACTAAAAGACCAGTCTGCTTTTCTTTTATTAAGAGATCTGTAATAAGAGAGGTTGAAAGGAATTTTGGAGGGCCAAATGAGACCCCGAGTGCAGTGCAAGGCGAAGCTAGTCAATTCTGAAATATTTGAACATGTTTATTTATCTAACCCACTATGAACCTGGGCACAGATGCTAAATCTTCCATATTCTATGTGGTTTCAGATGACCTCTGAAAACTACCTGTGCCGTTCTAAACCACCAAATGGTTCCATTTTCCGTCTGTTGTCATGCAATTGTTTTGCTTACCAGCAGCTGTCAGATGGATATTACAATGAATGCTTTCATAGCAAGTGTTACAACATCAAACATAACAAGCATTGAGGATGAAGCCGACGGCACAGGGAGATACAGAAAGCTTACCAAGGGACCGGAAAGGTGGCCCTGGAGTCTGCATGAGGACACTGTGTGCCATTCCCGGAGTGCATTCAAAAGTCTAGTGCGCGCTGGTTCACAGATGTCTCTTTTTGCCAACTCATCATAAACTCCTCAGCTGTTAATGCAGAGTTGCTTGCTGCCACAGTGACAGAGAACTGTTGGGTTACCAGGGCTAATTGCTATTTAGCTCTTTCAGAAGGGTTAAGTGCATTGGTTAGCTTGCCGAAGGTTTGGGAGATAGCTTAGGTGCAGGAGCACTCAAACCACAGGGACGTGGCTGTCCCACCTGCTCTCATTGTTGGGGGTATTTTAACTCATCACCTGATGCTATTGGAAGTAGCTACAAAGGACAGCTGGTGGTTGCATTTATTTGGAGGCTTAATTAACCTGTTGTCTCTCTCCAGTTGTGGCTGAGGTTAGAAAACTCTCACTCCTAGAATTCATACATTCTACTAAACAAGTGATATATGACATTTTTAAAAAAGATTGTTCCATAGATATTTTCTCCCATTCTGTGGTTTGTCTCTTCACATGGTTGAACATATATTTTGTTGTGTAGAAGCTTTTTCACTTGATGTGATCCCAATTGTCCATGTTTGCTTTGGTTGCCTGTGCTTGAGGGGTATTGCTAAAGAAAATCTTTGCCCAGACCAATGTCCTGGAGATTTTCCCCAATGTTTTCTTATAGTAGTTTCATAGTTTGAAGTCTTAGATTGAAATTTCAGTGAAAGAGATAAACATTTTGTGAAGTTATCTATGTATATGTATGAATTCAGGTGTGCAGTTTTACTAGTTTTTGCTCAAAGTAGAATACTCTTTTGGTTAGGACCCTCAAACCAAAATAGTATTTGTGAAGTCCTTAGTGCACACTCCTGTGCTTCAAATTCTGTAGATGTTCAATAAGTGTTTAAATCAATGAATGAATGAAGGGCAGTTATTTGAATGACTCCATTTTGGCTTCATGTCTTGTTTGGGGATGTTGAGTTCAAAGTTATTACCTCCAAACCAACACTAAGTAGTAATGTTAGGACGTGTCCTATAGACGTTGTTCTGTATATAGTATCAGCAGAATTATGTAGTGTCAGGTGTTTAGCATCTGGAGTCCTCCTGCCTATGTTTGAATCCTGGCTTTATGCAATAGACTGGGCAACCTGGAATGGAATGAACTACTTAATTTTCTAACCCTGTGTTGATTATTTCAGAAAATTGGGATAATAAAAGGACTTACTCTATAGGATTGTTATGAAGTTGAATGAGAAAAATCGATTTAAATCTTTCAGCACTGCCTGTGACATATAAGCACTTGATACATCGTCGATGGTACTATTATTATTTGCCTAACATGTTGCTTTTGGGGAACACAGAGCCACCAATTTCTCCTCTCAGAGATGCCACTTGACTCAGTCGCTGTTGGTCCCACCCTTAAAATTATTGAACCACGTGCTATAAGGCATATTGCAGCAAAATATGGTGCTCAGAATATCATGGCTGATATATTTTATCTTGCTGGCAAAGAATTCTACAAGGTTTAAAGCTTAAATTAGAGCCCACATTTAAACCGAGTTGGGAGAAATGCACCATATGCCTCTCCATCTTGTGTGTGGTGTGACTGTAAGTGAGAGTGAATGACAACACGCCGGGGGCTCCAGCCAAAACTTGAGGCCGGCAGTCTAAATCCAGATCGGGCAGCCTCCCAGCCTCTCCCGATTCTGTCTGCTTGTGCATTTGACCTTGACAGCCAAGGTCTGTATGGTTCCTCTTTGCTTTCTGTCATTAATCAGTTCTGAAGCATCTTCTAAACAGACAGCTTGGTTGGATTGAATAATGCGCCTGTGTTTTTTTTTTTTTTTTTTTTTCATCTGGTACAGACATGAGTTAAACTAGAGTCACTTCCATTGGTGAATTTGGCTATTGGGCTGGGCAGTATTTTCAAGCGGTGCTTTACCTGAAAATATTCTATAAATGACTTCCGAATATTGTCCTCTGCCTGTCATAGTGCCTGTGATTATGATAACCCACCCTTGCAAGTTTTCTCCTATAGCAAAAATTGTTGCCAGAGGAAGGGGAGAGATGACATGTCCTTTCACTGGCAAATGAGGCCAGATTTTGACTTTGAGTCACTCTTGAGAATTTAGGGGTGGGCACATGGTACTGTGCAACAGGAAGTGATATTTATCATGATAAGTGATATTTACCATGCCCCACTTCACAATTGCCATGTATTTCAAATGTTATGAGTATACCACTGAATGCATTCTTTATTGGAGAGAAAAAAAGTTAGCACTGTATAGAGAAATATATAGTTGCTAGAACTGAGAAAGGGTAAGAAAACAAGAGTAATCTGTAATTTTTTTTTTGCATGGTCCAAAAGGCAATTTCTGTTGCCTTTTTATGGTGATTTGGAGTTTTTAAGATTTTTTGACTTATTTAACAAGTTGGAAACTCATGGCAGAGAGAATGTTTATGACTTACCGAAATTCTTATGGAAGTTCATGACGGAGCTTTCCTTGGAATGCAGTTATTGAGACTTGATTTTCAGAATTTTGCACTAGATTTCCTAACAGAAACCTCATGATTTGGAGAGGGGAGAATCATCTCTGCAATTATGTCACTGCTAAGTTGACATAGTAACAAAGGGGTTAGTGTCAGCCTTGGAATTCTGTAAATATGTCTTGGGACAAAGTGGTATGGAACTACATCTAGTAGACTGAGGAAGAAAGTCATGGAATTAGAACATTTCTGTTACTTCTAGGCATAGTTTTCAGGACTAAGGAATTCAGCATGAGCTGCATCTCTCTTACCTCCTACTCTCTCCCCTTTATGAATTACTATTAATTCTGTTTTCTTCCCCATTGCAATTTAGTTTGGAAGATGTCAGTGCTATTTAATACAGTGAGATCTCCCCAGCACACCCCTCGGGACCAGTCCTAGGGTGTTGGGAGAGCATTCTACCCTATTATATGTAGGGTGGCTGTGCTTGTTCTCATGCCACATGAAATTGGCATTGGTAGCTCGCTAATGAGTGGGTGTAGATGGGCTTGGCATTTTGTCTTCTGGAGGAACAGCAGATAAGATGAGTAATGTCATTCTTAGTTCTAGTTTTGTCTCCTTACTGTCTTTATTTGAACCCCTCCACCTCCCTCACTTCTCCTTCCTTCCCTCTCCATTTTCCCCTTCCTTCCTCCCAACCCCCATGCACACATGCATAGCTCACACACAGTTTTACCTATCTCTTAACTGACAGCTTTAATAAGGATGGTCACTAAGCATCTTCTTATGATTTATAATAGAAACTGGTATGCGAACTACAGAGATACAGCGGTGGAGATCCAAGTTTATATCTTGATTCTACCATGTAACTCTCAATATGTGCTCTAGACGCTCTGTGTCTGGTTATCTATAAATCAGCAGTGATAATTATACTGACCTCATAAGGTTGTTGGGATGAGTCAGTAAGATTATGCATGTGAAATGCTTAGCGCAGGTTCTCATGCACTGAAAGATTTCCATAAACATTGTTTATTATCATTAATAAAAAAGCATCTTTATTGGGATCCATCTCATAAGATGCAACACCAAAGCTAATATTTCATAATAGACAATCACTCTTTGAGTGATATATTATATCTAAATTCAATTAAATGTCCCAGCTCAGTGCGTTGGAACCGGTAGCCTGAAAAAGTCCCATTCATCTGATGGCTGTGAAATAATGAGAATGTTTATCTTCATTCCATGAAGAAATGTATAATTAAAGCAGTTTGTGACGTACCTCCTTAAGATTCATCTCTAACTCTGTAATACATTTAGTGATTTCAATGCAAATGAATCCTGTTGGTGAGGCAATGTGTTCATCCTATCTCCTTATCTGTTCTTTGAAAACCTCATCCAAGGCTCTGGTGACTCTCACAGCAGATTGAAAATCCCCTTGCTGGCAACAGCTGATTAGACTGAGGAGAGACATACATGGGGCTGGCCAATCAGATTATCTCTTCGTGGGAGTTAAGAAATTTGACACAGCCACGGTGTCTGTATTCTTTACATATATATATATATATATATATAATTCAGTGAGAAGGGTAGTAGGAAATGAACTCTAAGAGGACAAGAGTTGGACAGACATTATCATTTACTGACTAAGTGACCTAGAGCAAGTCACATAACCCTGGGAACCTCAGTTTCATCAATGGCAAAGGAAAGATGCTAATAGGGGCTACTTTTAAAAAATAAAGAATAAACACAATAAAACAGGCAAAGCATTCAGTGACTTGGGCAGCAGTGAGTGTGCAGTAAATGCTAAACATTTTGAATTGTATTCAGCCTTCATTTTTCAGCCTGATTTTTACCTTGATTCTCACATTGAAACTGTCCATTTCTTTGGGTATTTGGGTATTTTGGGTCTTTTCCTCTTTTACTCTCCCCACTGGGTTTGTCACTGCACATCCCTCCTTCCTTCTGAAAGCTCTATCCTCCCTTGATTCTCCTCGTAAACTTTCTGTGTCTCTGCCTCGTTCTTTTCTGGTTTTTTGCATTGCCTCATCTTCCTGTGTTCACACCTGAGCGAAGTTGCTGTCCAAGGTTCTGACCTCTGCCTCTTGGCTTTCCGTTGTGTTTTCTCATGGGTGACCTAATTCACACAACATGCTTCTAAGCTGATGAAGCCTAGAATCTCATTCCTGTATACTAACTGCCTCTTGTATGTGTCTTCCTGGAACTCACACATTCTAAGTGGAATTCCACATCTGGTCATCATTTCATACCATTCCTTCCCTCATCCTCTCTCAGTTGATGACCCTCAGGTCCTCAGTTTAGAAACTTGTTGTTCAGGCTCTGCAGCTCCCCCACCCCAGCCTCAGGTCCTGCATTACCTCCTGAAGAGCCACAGAATCCAGCATTTGCCTTATTCTCACTGTTGTTTGTGACCAGTTCACCTCTCACCCAGGCTGCTGCAACTAGCTTCTAATTGGCATTTCTTCTCTTTTCCCTTCAAATCCCTCATGCTTGAAAATAAAAATCTGGTCATGCCCTTCCCCTGTTTAAGTGTTTTCAGGATTATGACCAAGCTCAGTAACATGACTTGTTCCTCTCTGCTCTCAGGAACGCTCATTGTTTCTCTTTTTCAAGAACAGCCTATTTACACTTCAGTGCACGTAATGAGCCTGTACTCATTCCTCTGTCTTTATGTATGCTGCTCCCTGGACCCACCCCATTCCCTTCTACTATCTTGGCCTGAAAATGTCTACTTATCTTCTAACTCTCAATTCAGAGGCAGCGTTCCTCCAGGCATTCTTTCTCTGAATGTCACTGGCTCTTTGTCTCATTTTCTGGGTTAGGGTTTCTTTCATTCATGGGCACTCCAAATACTCTATCCCTACACATCTAGCTTGATGCATAATTGTAAATACTGTTTATCTGTCCATTTTCAACTTTACGTTATGTTTACATTTCCTTGAGGACCACAGCTTTATGTTTATCTCTATCCTTAGTGATTAATATGGTATGTCACGTGTACTAGGAGCTTAATATCTGAGTGACTACTAGAATGAATGAATGAGTAGATATGAATAATTTTCAAGATTTTTAGGAAACCAACCCTATTTAACTTACTCTGTGACAATTGAATCTTTTAGTTCGTTCTTTTTTAATTCATGAAGTCTGCATTACTCTAGGCCAGTTTTTCCTTGCCCCCAAATCTTTCAGATATGGAATCAGAGAAACATAAGATGATAGGGTTCACAGTTTTGCAAAATGCTAATGTAAAACACCCAGGAGCAAACAAATGGCTTAAGAAAGGTATTAATGATATGATATATTTTCAGTTATAAAATACCTTCTTACCTACCACCTTTTTATCCCCATTATAGGTTTTATTTGATCTTAGCAATGTTTAGAGTCTGCCAACTTGGCTTGTAAGCTAGTTTTATTATAGCATTTGTGCTGTGTCTCCATTTTAACTCTTGACTTTTGTTGCTCCCACCACACGTTCCTTAAAAGTCAATCTGGAGTTTATGCATCTTTCCATCTTCTGGACTGAGAAAAATTTATGGCTTTAGTAGATGCTCTTTAAGTTTGTAGAATGGGCCGGGTGCAGTGGCTAATGCCTGTAATTCCAGGACTTTGAAAGGCCAAGGCGGGCTAATCACCTGAGGTCGGGATTTTGAGAGCAGCCTGACCAACACGGAGAAACCCTATCTCTACTAAAAGTACAAAAAATCAGCCGGGCGTGGTGGCACGTGCCTGTAGTCCCACCTACTTGGGAGGCTGAGGTAGGAGAATCGCTTGAACCCGGGTGGTGGAGGTTGCAGTGAGCCGAGATTGCACCATTGCGCTCCAGCCTGGGAAACAAGAGAGAAACTCTGTCTTAAAAAAAAAAAAAAAAAAAAAAAGTTTGTAGAATGGATATATGCCCTCGCTGAGGTCACGGGGCAGGCAGGGATGCCAAAGTATGCTTATTTTAACTCATGGAAGAAGTAGCCATTTAAGAGCCTTCAAAGGGCCAGACTGAGTTTATGTGATTGCAGACTCATGATCCTAACACATCTCCAGAAAGAGATAAAAGGGCTTGAGAAGAAGCAGAGCCATGCTGGGGAATAGATTGGGTGGAATTTAAATCGAAGTCTGGATTTGAAGTAAGAATCATAAAGACTAGGAGTACTTGTAATATTTCTAATAAAAATAAATCCTATGAGAACCATCAGTTACCATGCACTGTGTGCTTACTACGGGCCTGGTACTGGGTCAAGTGCTTTGCATACATTCTCACTTAGTGCTTCAAACAGTTCTGCAAGTTAGGCATCATTGTCCCCCTTTTCAGATGCAGAAACTGAGGCTTCAAAGAGTTAATTCAACCATTTAAGGTAACAAAGCTACAAGGAGTTTGAATTCAGGATTCCTAAGCTTGTGCTTTTTTACCCCTGCACCGGAGGAAGTTGTGTGCAGGTTTCTGCGTCTGTCAAGTTACTGGATATGTTATTTTGAGCAAGTGACCTAACAGGGCTTCAGTTTCATCATCTATGAAATTGACACGATAACCTTATCTTTCAGATTTTTTGTGGGTAATTTAAATAATTTGCAGAAAGTGTTTAACACATTGCATGGGGTACAGTAGACAATAAATCTGGACTTTTATTAACAATAAATAATTAGCTTCCCATTCTGAAATATTTCAATGTGGATGCATGGCTGTGACTTTAAAAGCCAAATCCACCCCCCACATGTGAATTATTGCCTAACTCGATCCCTGAAACTGGAAATAGAGAAATAACATGCAATTCCAACAATATCAACATTATTATTTTCATTTTTTCCTGATGCTGTCAGCTTGTTATTTGTGCTATTTCTTAGAATAATAGAATTTATTCAGGCAATTTATCCTTAATACAAGTGATATAAATGGGGCTATGCAATCCTTATATATCTTGTTAATAATGTCTGGTTCATCTTTTTTTTTTCTCCCTCCTTACAATTGGAGACATTGATTTCCTACTCCGTCCTGTCTTTTATTACATTTTCTGCATCGAGGTCATCTCTGTCCGCTGCCTACACTGGATTCCAGTAGCTGAAGTTGTGTAACATCATTCAATGACATTCTTAAAGCATCTACTGTGTGCTTTCTTCAAAAATGTCTGTATTAGGGTGGAATAAAAAAGAAGAAAGACATATATAGTTACTACCCTCAGCTATATGTTAAATCCATTAGTTAAAAATGTCCACCTAGCCAGTGATTTAAGGACAAATAGAAAGCTTTATATTGGGAGGTTCTGAAATAGTGTCAGTTAAATGCATGCATGTCACCAGAGGCTATGGATACTATGCATAGTTCTTATTTCTTCTTCCTCTGAACTCTCCCTCTGGTGGCCCCCAAGCATCTCTTGGTGACTCCCCAAACTGAGATTTCTAGTTCCAGTGGTTTTTTTTTTTTCTGAGCTTGAGACTGATATTTTATCATACATCTCTCTCACTGACCCCTGGACACCCTTCATTTGTTGTGTCTCAAACTGAAATCAATACCCCTCCACCCCACCCCCAGTCTGCACCATGGTGAATCATATGTGCATTCAGCTTGCTCATGTTGGGGACCTACAAGCCAACCCTGGGTTACTTGTTCTATCATCCCTGCCCCACCTGAGCACAATTTATGGTCAATTCCCATCAACTAACTTCTCTATAATTTCTTGAACTCAACCTGGCCCTTCTATTTCCTGCAAAGATAAAACCAGATAATAGAAACAATAGAGGACCAGGCTCAACTTTTGGTGCAGAGTGAGTTTCTGTCTTTTTATTTTAATTTTTATTTAAGATTCAGGGGTGCATGCGTAGATTTGTTGTATAGATAAAGTCGTGTCTTGGGGGTTTGTTGTACAGATTTGCATCACCCAGGTATTAAGCCTAGTACCTAATAGTTATTTTTTTCTGCTCCTCTCCCTCCTCTCACCCTCCATCCTCAAGTAGGACTCATTGTCTGTTGTTCCCTTCGTGTCCATGAGTTTCCATCATTTAGCTTCCACTTGTAAGTGAGAACAAGTGGCATTTGGTTTTCTGTCCCTGCATTAGTTTGCTAAAGATGATGGCCTCTAGCTACATCCATGTTGCTGCAAAGGACATGCTTTCATTTATTGCTTTTCTAACACATTGGACCAAAAGGTCTTTAATCTCTTTAATAATCTAATGGCATTGAATTAACTAAATAATACTTACCTGATGCAGATAATATAACTTGTCTACATATTCACCTGGTCCTGTGCATTTCAGACTTTTGGGGGAGGGATGAGTGGGTGACAGGTGAGTTCTCATCATTTGGCTGCCACTTATGAGTGAAAACACAGGATGATTTTTATCACGCTTCAGACAGACCTTCAGAGGTTAGCGCCAAGACAAGGGTATTGAATGTTCACACGGAAAAAGAAAAGCTAATTTGAGTAGATAAAAAGGAGAAAGAATCGGCAAGACTTGATGACAAGATACATTCAAGGGAATAACACATAGGTAGGAATGCTCTCTAAACATAATCAGCATATTACATGTTTTGTCTATGCCTTTATGAATGAAGCCCAAGGGAGACCTTGTTAAAGAAAATAAAGAGGGAGACTCTTTTTAAGATGTTAAAATAGAGGACAATGAATGCTTTTGCGATGAGTTATCTCTGTGGAACTGTGTGACCTTGAGCATGTCAGTAACCTCTGTGGGACTTAATTCATCTTCTGAAAACAAGAGATTGGATTAGATAATTCCTAACATTCCATGCTTTTAAGTAGACTTTTATGATTAGGAATTTGGCAGGTGGAGGGGTGGAAGCATAACACTTAAAAGTTGGTGGTGATTGAGTCGAGTTAGAAGTGGGTTGAATTATTTTTGGAACTAAAGTGTACCCTTGCTGAAATATAGAATAATAATGAGTCTAGTATTAATATAGCCTGGCTTAAGTATAATACTAATATAAACAAAATTATATGGAGGGAAAATGATGTTTATAGAGTACACCATCAAGATGAGCTCTAGAAAAAGGAAACTAAACCTTTTCTAAACAGGTTTTTTTTTTTTCCTGTCATCCCTTTCTTTTTACATTATCATTATGTTTTCCAGGCTGGCAGATGAATATCAAATCTGCTTTTGATTGAACATTTTTTAAATCTCTCTGATAGAATATATATATTTTTTCATTTATGGAAAGCAAATAGGTCACGCATTTTCTCTTCTGCAGCAAAGAAATATAGCAAAAGTTTCTATGCTCCATTCCATTTTCTTATTGAAAAAAATATTTAATATAAATGAAAAATATTCATTTACTTTTTGAACAAAGTTTCATCACGGATCTCTTACTTGGGAGTAAATACTCCTTAAAACAAGCTAAATGCACATCCTTAATAATTTAAAGTCAGAGAAGCAGCCATGTGTAAAATAGGTGTATGTTCACATAATTGACTACAGTATTTTTGCTACATGGTTAATGCATGATTTCCCCTAATAGAATGCCATTGTGGTCTACATCACATTTTCTAGTTCATAAAAGTCAAATGAGCTGTGACCATAGTCTCCCAAACTTAATGGGAAGTTCATTTTGTGACTTCTGAGTTTAAATTGTGTCTTTCCAGGATGAATCAATAGATCTAAAGCACATTAATGGATCACGTCACCAAAAGGTCTAATCCTGAGTGACTAAAATGTTAGATCTAATTCAGACTTATTGCTTTTCTAGCACATTGGACCAAAGGTCTTTAATCTCTTTAATAACATATTGGTTTTGAATTAACTAAATAATACTTACCTGATGCAGATAATTTAAGTTGTCTACATATTCACCTGGCACTGTGCATTCAAACTTTTTTGGGGAGAGATGGGGGGGGGGCGCAGGTGAGTTTTATCTGTGAAAACCAGTAAAGAAGTAGAGCCTTATAGACAGGGGCTCACAGTATACATTTTTTAAAATCTATATGGGATGCTTGCTAGCACAACAAATTTACACACTGCTCTGCCAACACTCTCAGCCACAGCTACCTATCAGAACGTTATCAAGACTAGAAGAAAAACACATAAGTTATGTCCTGGACTGTGCAAACACTCATGAGCACAGCCATAAACTACAGCTGGATGTTCGCCGACAGCCAGCTATCCAAGGTTTTTGACCTTGGACAAACAGCAGGGGTTGATGGAGATAGCCAGGCCTAGAGATGGCACCATTTGGAAGATACAAATGGAGATGTCTAGAGGGTACTGGCAGTAAGCTTCTGCAAGGACCCCATTGGAAAGGAAGCCAAATTGTTTCTGTTATCTCAGGGAACACCTTGATTCTGAAAGATGGTGAGAGAGCATAAGGCTACCTAATACTTCTGGAAAGATTAATACAACTGTTAATATCAGAGCTGCAGCCTCAAGAACAGCCAGGATTCTCCCTAATGACAAGAGGGTGGACGGTCTCTCTGCATCCCTTTCCTCAAGCCTTTTGTTCAACCCTTTTCATTGTATGCCCCCAAAGAGAGCGGTTTTAAGAATCTGCAATGTAGTAGGGTCACCTGATATGAGTGAGAGAGAAAGAGAGAGAAAAAGAGAAATGAAATCAAATGCTGTGGGTGATTCCAGTTGCCTTCTTGTTAGCAAGAGTGTATACCATCAGTTTTGCTATAACACAACATATGTGTTCCTGAAAATCACCACTCTGTGTAAAATCACACAATATAAACCATGGGACTTATGGGGAAAATGGGATTAAAAGCATCACACTAAAAAATTTCATCAGTGAAACATTTAAAAAAATAGTTTTACACATGTTAAATGATTAAGAAATACATAAATACTACAGGAGAGATAACCCTTTACCTTGAAGAAGATCACAAGTTTGCTTGGGGAAGGACATGTCCAAAGGGTTGTGTCTTGTGTGTTACTGTGATGGGATAGACAGGGGGACTTACCTGAAACCAGATGGTAAATGGTAACACCAGAGGTGGGTGGGTATGACTCAGGAACACATGCTGTGAATTGAGGTAGCAGGTAAGTGTTTGAGGTGTGTGCTTGTGTTTGTGTATTTCTGTATTTTTATGCAGCTCATTTTTGCTGGATAGTTTTCTGTGTTAACTTATTGAGGTTTTTTTTTTTTTTAAGTGAAATCGAGCATGAGCAAATGTGAAATCCGCATTATGCTCAAATTGTTCCATACTTTTTTTAGCTCCCACATATGAGTGAGAACATGCGATATTTGTCTTTCTGTGCCTGGCTTATTTCGCTTAACATAATGTCCCTCCAGTTCCACCCGTGTTGTTGCAAATGACAGGATTTCATTCTTTGTGTAGCTGAATAATATTCCATTGTATCTATGGTACCACAGTGGCTTTCTTCATTCCTCCGTTAGTGGACATTGAGGTGGCTTCCATTCCTTGGCTATTGTGAACAATGCTGCAATGAACATAGAGGTGCAGACCTCTTCTTTATATGGGTTGTCTTTTCTTTGGGATAGACAACCAGAAGAAGGATTCCTGGATCATATGGTAGTTTTATTTTTAGTTTTCTGAGGAACCTCCATACTGTTCCCCAGAGTGGCTATACTAATTTGCATTCTCAACAACAGCGTATGAGGATTCCCCTTTCTCCACATCCTGGCCAGTATTCATTATTGGACTTACAGAGATAGAGTGGAATGATGGTTGCCAGAGGCTGAGAAGGGTAGCACAGGGTGGGGAGGCATTGGGGATGGTTAATGGGTATGAAAATACAGTTGATAGAATGAATGAGGTCTAATGTTTGGTATCATAATAGGGTGACTATAGTTAACAATATTTTAGTGTATGTTCTAAAATAACTATAAGAGTGGAATTAGAATGTTCCTAACACAAAGAAATGATAAACGCTTGAGGTGATGGATACCCCAGTTACCTGAATTTGATCCTTACACATTGCCTGCCTGTATCAAAACATCACGTGTACCCCATACATATGTACATCTATTTTCTGCCCATGATAATTAAAAATTTTTTAAAAAATTATAAATTGTTCCCTACTCTGTCAACCCATGGACACACATTTGCATGTCCAAAACAAGCATTATGGAATTGACTACGACTTAGAACATGAGATGGGGCATAAATATTGAGGGTCCCCTTGGTCAACTCAGGTCCCCATTGTGAACATGTCAGAGTATTGCAAGAGACCACAGTTCCCCTCTACCTTGGACACAAGCCAGCCCCTTCATCATGTGCTCAACTGAAAAACAAAACAAAACAAACAAAAAAAAAATCCTGAATTGGGAGAAAATCATAGCTATGTCAGGTCATTAAACAGTTTCTAACAGAGCACCTTCCTAGGGAAGGCTATGTTTGAATCCACTGGATGTTTTTGCTGTACACATTTATTTCGAGCTTAACTTTCACATGGCTGTGTCTCTACTGGTCTCTTATCTCAGGTATCGATGTCCTGAGATAACTTCATTCCAACAGTCAAAACTTGTCTAGGAAGACCTGATTGCTCTGAGAGATTTGCCTTGTGATTTGATCATTTCTTGCCATCCCCGTTGACTGGAGATCTTCATGGCAGCTTTGAAGGTGCTTTGAAGATCAATTCATCTTCTTTCTTTTACAAAGGAGGACACTGAGGCTTGAATGGAAAAAAAGACTTCACTCAAGAACTTAAGACAAAGGCTGTTTCACAAATAACTCATGCAACTCTAGAGTTTCCTTATGGAAATACTGAACAGTATCCCTGTTGGGTCAGTTTCTTTCTTTTTCACTGAAAAAGAAAATCACTTTATTGAGGTATAATTGACATTAAAAAGCTGTAGATGTTTAACGTATACAGCTTGATAAATTCGGAGGTGACTATACATCCAGGAAACCATCACCATAATCACTGCTGTGTATTTGTATTTATCCATCACTTCCAAAAGACTCCTCCCACCTGCTTTATGTAATTTATTTTTTAATATTGATTTTTCTTTTCATTTTGTTTCTGAGACAGAATCTCATTATGTTGCCCAGGCTGGAGTGCAGTGGCACAATCAGAGCTCACAGCAGCTCAAACATTCCTCCTGCCTCAGCCTCCCAAGTAGCTGGGACTACAGGTGCATGTCTGGCTAATTTTTCATATTTTTTTGTAGAGATGGGGTTCTCACTTTGTTGCCCAGGCTGGTCTTGAAATCCTGGGTTCAAGTGATCCTCCTGCTTCAGCCTCCCAGAGTGCTGAGATTATAGGTGTGAGCTGCCATGCCCAGCTTAATGTTGATTTTTCTTTTGTGGTAAGGGCACTTGAAAAAAAATCTAGCCTCATAGCAAATTTTTAAGTCTACAACACAGTATTGTTAACCATAGGCCTTACATTATATAGCAGCTCTCCAGAGCTTAGTACATTACTGGAGCTTTGTGCCCTTTGACTGACACTTCTCTACTTCCCCCTTCTCCAACCTGTGGCAACCACGGTTGTACTTTGTGGTTCTGTGAGTTTTGATGATTTCAGATTCCTCTTAATAATGGGATCATGTAGTATTTGTCCTTCTGTGTCTGGCTTATTTCACTCAGTGTTATGTCCTGAGGAAATCCAAAAAGGACTTACTTCCTTTTTAAGACTGAGTAATATCTCACTGCATGTATGCCATTTTCTTTATCCATTCATTGTTGATGGACATTTAGGTCGTTTCCATATATTGGCTATTGTGCATAGTGGTGCAATAAACATGGAAATGCATATATCTCATGGAAATTCTGAGTTCAGTTCCCTTGGATATATACCATCATGGGAATGCAATCAAAACCACAACAGAAGATCACCGCACACCTATTGGGAGGGCTATTATAAAAACAAACAAACTCCCAAACAGAAGATAACAAGTGTTGGTGAGGATGTGGAAAGAAGTGAACCCTTGTCTCTTGTGTGTTCATAGAAACATAAATTGGTGCAGCCACAATGGAAAGCAGTTTGGAGGTGGCTCAAAAACTTAAAAACAGAAATACATCTGATGCAGCAGTGTCACTTCTGGGTCTGCTTCTTTTATCTGTTGTGTACCTCAAGGCAAAGCAACCTGCCTGTGCCTGATCCCTGCATACACAAACACAGAGAAATCATATTAACTCTAAACCTGTTGGTGGCTGTGCCAGTTTTGTTTTTTTTTTCATGAATGACTAACAATCTAGCATCAAAAATGACTTTCATAAAATTATTTCTTTCTACAGTTATTTATTTATTTCTTATCATCTCTAAACATATCTTATTAAGTACAGGGTGGGGAGAACACGGTTATTCCTATTACCACTGATGTTGTTGATACTCAACTCTGGAATCTTCCCTTTTCCTCCCCCAACACTCACCTCATCTTTCACCAAATTCTTCACAAGGAGAGTTTTACAAGCTTTAGACTGCTTCCATTTTACATCAGGGGAAATGGGAATACAAAATTTGGACCTGGATTGAGTCATTTCGTGAGTCAGTGTTGTGACAAGATTGACAGCAGCTGCTGTGACCACTCATCCAGATGTATTACTGAAAACATGACGGAGCAATGTTGTGGGGAATCCACCTTTGTTACGTTTTTTTTTCTAGAAGGGCCTAGAAGCTTCTGAACTTGCTAGGCACTTGGGATAAAATCGATTAAATAAAAATAATGAAATCCATTCCACCAACAAAAATAGACTGAATTATTGTTTAACAGAAATCGGAACTAATGTTCTAGGGAGGTTATTTGAACCCAGGCATACAAGTGGGAGCATCATGATGGTCAGGGAAGGAAGCAGGTGACATTAGAGACTAATTTGTAGGCACATATACAGTGTCCTTAAAATGAGCCATTTATGGGGCAAAGTAAAGTTGATCAAATTGAGATATTTTAGAAAGTATGCAGTGTGAAGGGGTTGATTTCTTTTTAATGTTTTTAATTGAGTTGGATGACCTTATTGACAATGGATGCCTTTTGTCAGCACGTTGTGTGTGTGTGCCTGCGTGTGTGTTCCTCATAAACCCGTAGCTTTCTGCAAAAAGGGCATTCCAAAAGAAAGAGATGAAAGAAAAATGCATAAATGCACGATAACACACGATTAAGTTTTGACCCCATAGATTGTTAACCTTCAAAGCTAACTCTGCAGTAGCACAATATTATTAGCAATAAAAGGAATTTGCTTTGCCCTTTTTAAAATTACCATAAACCGATTGACTGAGACAGAATGATGTTAATATTTAAGAAGTAGGACACTAGATTCTATTATCTCAGAAGCTCTGTCACCAGGCCCTCTCTGTAGTCCTGTTATCTAATTATTGGGCTTAAATTGCATTAGTGTGCTAGCAATTTGTCTACCACTGGAAAAGTAATTGACATTTGGGTTACTGCTTCATATTTGGGAGACTTGCTAGCTAGTTCCGAAGAGTCCTCTTCTGTCAGGGCAGATTAGCTTAATGTTGCCTAGAAGAAAGGGAAGCTCTGTGTTTTAAGGTATGCTGCCTCTGTAGCTGGTTGCAATTTGGTATTAAAATTTCAGTTCTGCATCAAAGCTGATAAGTCACCTGAGATGAAATTGAACAAGGTTGTCGTGACAAAGTAATTAATGGCATTTTTCGACTTTCAGATGACTTTAGGGGAAGCACACTTCTTCTCTGCGTCTGCTTCTGCTGCCATGTTTATAAATATGTATGCACATTTACAAAACATCTTTAACTGTTGTCAGATGTTTTTGCAGGCTCCAGATTTATGGTTCCTCTGAATTAAATAGCACCAGGTACATTTGGTGTACAGCAGTGATCTGGCATTGATGGTAAAGGCTGTGAGTCTTCGTAATATTTCAATCATATTTTGCTTCTCCTGACACCACACTTCACTGATAGGCACTCTCTCTTTTTTCTATTTCTTTGTATAAAAATGGAAAGCAGTGTGCTTTGGTTATTCTATTTCTAGACTTTTTTTCTGCTTAACTGGTTTTGGTTTGTTTAAGAGAACACTTTAAGTACATTCACAAATATGTTGCATTTCCCTTTGAAGAAGAGCCTACGAGATCATCCTTTTTTTTTTTTTGGCAATGTGGAGAGCGTACCTGGAAAACAGATGATTTTGGTGTTTTTGATAGCCAGTGCACCTGAAAGTCACAGGATTCTTTCACTTAGATCTAGAGTATATGTATTCTAGGGTCATCTAAAGAGCAGAACATAGAGATAGCCAGCCACTGTTTTCTTTAATTTGCAAACTGAAGATGAGGCTTAAAAGTATTCAGAAATGGATTTAAAAAGTTGGTGTTTCTTTTAAGGCACAGGTCAAATCTGACTCAGGAAAAAAAACTTCTTACTATGATTTGAGCCTCCTCTCTTGCCTGTCTCCCCTGGCTCACTTTAGCATTGCTGGCTTCTTTTCAGTTCTACGGGCAAGCCAGGCTCTTTCCCGCTGCCAGGACATTGTGTGTGCTGTTCCTGCTACCTGGGCCGCTCTTTCCTGCTTTCTTTGCCAAGCTAGTTACCTCCTATCCTTCAGGAATCTGCTAAAGCGTCATGTCCTTAGAGGGCCCTTTCTGGTTACTTCCTGCTCTGCCCCAGTTATTCTCAATCTCAGTGTGATTGCTTCCTTCTCAATTCTTGCTATGATAAACAAGTAATGTATGTACTCATTGCCATTTTTTGTCATCCGCTTTCCTTACCAAAACACAGGCTCCCTGATGGCAGAGGTATCATCTGTCCTCCTTGTTCCTATATCTCCAGGAGCTGACAATATTAAATGTTTAATGTTTGTTGAATATATTAAATTCAACCTTTCCCAAATTTCCACCACAATACATTTTTTAACTTTTCATTTTGAAATAATTATACACTCATCAGAAGTTGCAAAGATAATACAAAGAGGTTCCACATACTCATCACCCAACTTCCCCTGTTGTAACCTCTTAGATCAGACTAGCACCATATTAATACCAGAAGGTGCGGCAGGCTGTCCCTCTATGTTACTTCAATGGTGGGTGATTTCAACTGGCAACTGTTACTTGCTTAATGTAATCCTTTGCCATTTTATATTTTGGGACATTTTCTCTCCCGTTTTCTGATGCTTCCTTCAAGGACACCATCAGCTTTTTCAGCACATGGTGAGCACATTGTAATACACTTAATTCTTAACATAGTGAATTGGAATGTCATCAGAAAGCTACTTTTTTTTTTTTCAGGTGCATTTGCTTAAAAAAAAAATTAAAAGGTAAACAGTCTCAAGTTTTATTTGGAGTTGCTGAGAAGTTTACCCAGCACACATTTTAGCTATGAGTCCCTGCATTCCTGCCAAGCAGGCTGCTGACTTGGGTCACCTATGACAATGATCAAAATTAACCCTGCTGCTGCTGGACTCTTTCATATCCCCGTCTTTTCCCTTCAGCTTTCTACTGCTGTTAGTGGCTTCTGAGACTCTCGTTGTTCAGTGAAGCATTGTGCATAAGGCACACTTTATCTTTTATCTCCAAAGAAATGGCAGTTAATGCAATCTATAGAAAGCCATAAATGAGGCTGATAAAATTATCTAGCAGCCAAAAGGTTGCTGCACTCATTTATCTCTGCATAATTTGGAAGCTAAATGACAAGATTAGGAAGAGGCAATCTATTTGACAGAGGTGCCACTGGAATAATGAAAATCAAGGTGGTTTTTGTTTTTTCCCCCCTACGTTTTGTGGGGAGGTGGTTAAGAGAGGGCTGAAGAACAAGAGAAGATTCAAGGAGAACTCAGTTTATAAAATTGTTCTCTTGGGCCGAAAACATCCCTAAGAAACAGATTGCTGTATATTAATTTAATTATTTGCCTATTGAATAATAATGCCCTTCCCATTTGATGTGCAGATTGTAGAAAGGTGACAGTAGAGATTTTATTTTATTTTATTTTATTTTATTTATTTTTTGAGACAGGGCCTCACTCTGTCACTCAGGCTGGAGTGTAGTCGTGTGAACATAAGTCACTGTAGCCTCAAAGCCCCGGGCTCAAGGGATCCTCCTACCTCAGCCTCCTGCGTAGCTTGGACTACAGATGTATGCCACCACACCCAGCTAATTAAAAAAATTTTTTTCAGAGACAGCCTGTTGCCTAGGCTGACTGATGAAATTTTAAAATGTGACTCCAAATTATCAGTTTACTTCATAATTTTTTTTAACATTAGGGAGATGTTGTAGTGATTAATCTCCCTTAAAATTTATATGTGTGTATATGTGTATATATGCATCTGTATACATATATATGGGTGTATATATATATAGTCTGAGGTCAACAGTTCCTTTAGTTTCTCTGCATAAAAACTAAATGATATGCTGCTATAAAGACACTTGCACACGTATGTTTATTGTGGCACTATTCACAATAGCAAAGACTTGGAACCAACCCAAATGTCCAACAACGATAGACTGGATTAAGAAAATGTGGCACATATACACCGTGGAATACTTTGCAGCCATAAAAAATGAAGAGTTTATGTCCTTTGTTAGGCACATGGATGAAACTGGAAACCATCATTCTCAGCAAACTGTCACAAGGACAAAAAACCAAACACCGCATGTTCTCACTCATAGGTGGGAATTGAACAATGAGAACACATGGACACAGGAAAGGGAACACCACACTCCGGGGACAGTTGTGGGGTGGGGGGAGGGGGGAGGGACAGCATTAGGAGATATACCTCATGCTAAATTATGAGTTAATGGGTGCAGCACACCAACATGGCACATGTATACATATGTGACAAACCTGCACGTTGTGCACATGTACCCTAAAACTTAAAGTATAATAATAATAAAATTTAAAAAAAACCTAAATGATAGTATATAGTCAAGTATAACATTATGGTTATATATGTTATGTTTTATATAATAATATAGAGTATGATCCATTTTTTGTTAAACTATAACTTTAAAAAAATACTGATTACTGATAATGAATGATACTTATTTCTGGGTGACGGAATATGGAATTTTTTTTAACCTTTTGCTTTGTACATATGTGCTTTGTTTAGTTTTTTTGATGAAGGCAAACACCTATTGCACTGAGGGAAGATATAATCATTGGGAAGAGTATTTTGTCAGGGGTAGAAGCCGTTTATTTATTCGTTCAGCAAGCACGTGCTTAGTGCCTAAGGTGTGTCTGAAGTTGAGTAGACATTTAGTGGAGAGAAAGTCCACAGAGTCCCTGCCCCTTTGGAGCTCAAGGCTTTATTTGTCTGTCCCCGTCTGGGAACAAGGACTCCTACAGAGACAATTCTCTCACCTTCATCTTACAAACTGCCTGATGTAGATCAATCAACCCATGTCCGCTGACAGTGTTGTGAAGAAATACGTAGCGCTGCACAGTGGCCATGTTTTAATCGTTCTGCAATTTAAAAATTCAAATAAGTGGCCACTGCTTTAAAGAGTCAGGACTTTCCATATTTAAAAAAATGCATGCATTTCTGGTTCTTCTTGGAAAATTGGAGTCTCTGGCAACACTGCATTCCCTTCCTATCAAGGCAAGGATTGATGTGAAGTAGTGGCTTCTGTCTTTGCAAGGGGTATAGCCTATCTGGTTTTCTCCAGTCCCCACCACTCCCTAGGGTGTTCCCCCTACAAGGAGGCTAAGTATCTGTTTATCTCCAGGCCATATATTGGGTTACACTTGCTCACTTCCCCCATTTTTTGTGTGTGACTCAACTGGGTCTTTGAAGCATTTATGCTTTTTGTCCTATATCTTACAACCTTGAAGGATAATTTTGAAAATGTTTGTTTGTCTTATAAAATTGGAAACTTGCAATGTTTTGAGAAGAGGAGAGGACAACATAGAGGGCAGGAGAAACCGGTAAGAGGAGAAGTCTCAGCATTTACCTTAAAGGTGAAAGCTGAGCCCTTACTCTTCACTTAGGGAGTTTGGTTGGTGTGAAGCTACTGGAGAATGTGAAGGCATCTTCACAAACAAGCAAAACACCAGGGAAGAGGGGCCATGTTTTGTGGAAGTAACCTAACTTTTCAGCTGTCTTGAGCACTTGGGGTTACATTATGTTCCATTGGGCTCTGTGTGTTTCTTCTGCATCAGGAGAGATCCCTGCTCATCTGCAGAGAAACTTAATAATAAACAAAGAATGCACATCACTTCCAAACTTCTTTGTTAATCCATCTGTTTCCTTAGTTGGAGTTGAGCTTCATGCCATCTCATCTAATACACGTAACCTCTCTGGTATGAGGGGCCAAGGCCAAGCAGGCAATTTGCAGATAAACTCAAACATAATTAAGCATTAAAAGCTCTGACCATACAGGTGGAATGAATGAATCCGCCAATTCTGATCCTGCCACCATCCTCCTGCCTTAAAACTCAACTTGCTTTTCTCCTGAGATCTTCTGAATAGCAGGAAAGCTAAGCACAGACTGTCTCATCTTCAGTAAGGGAGGGGCAAGCCATTATCATTGGATGATTGAATTATTCCTTGTCTGGAAGCAGGTTGTGAACCAGATGATGTCTCAGGTTCTTCCAGCCTGAGATGTTTTAGCTGCTTATCCTACAGTTAGGCAGAGGGAATTGATAGCCACATGGTATGAAAGTCTATGCTCAGTTTCTTATTAGTTCCATTGCTTAATTCGTGCTTAAGCATCTGCTGCTATTATTGGTGACAAGAGCTTGTATTTCTGTCTCTAGGCTTTTTGTTTGTTTGTTTGTTTTTTTACTTTAAAAGATTTTATATTTCTTCTCTAGCTAGGAACACGGCAAAGTTAGAAATCTTACAAAGGGACCAGGCATAGTGGCTCACGCCTATAGTCCCAGCACTTTGGGAGGCTGAGATCGGTGGATCACCTGAGGTCAGGAGTTCAAGACCAGCCTGGCCAACATGGTGAAACCCCATCTCTACTAAAAATACAAAAATTAGCTGGGTGTGGTGGTGGGCGCCTGTAATCCCAGCTACTTGGGAGGCTGAGGCAGGAGAATCAATTGCATCCGGGAGGTGGAAGTTGCAGTGAGCTGAGATCATGCACTGCATTCCAGCCTTGGTGACAAGAGTGCAATTCTGTCTCAAAAAAAAAAAAAAAAAAAAAGAGGAAGGAAAGGGAAAGCAAGGAAGAAAGAAATCTTACAAAGGGATCAGACACAGTGGCTCACTCCTATAATCCCAGCACTTTAAGAAGCTGAGACAAGAGGATCACTTGAGCCCAGGAGTTTGAGACCAGGCTGGGTAATAGAGCGAGACCCTGTGTCTACAAAAAATACCAAAAATCAAAAATTAGCTGGGTGAGTTGGCATGTGCCTGTGGTCCCAACTACTTGGTAGGCTGAGCTGGGAGGATCACTTGAACCGTGGAAGGTTGAGGCTGCAGTGAGCTGTGACTGTGCCACTGCACTCCAGCCTGGGTGACACAGTGAGACTCCCTTTCAAAAAAGAAAACAAATAAAAAAGAAATCTTATGAAGATCTCATAATAATGCTTGATTCTTCGAAGACGTGGGTATAGACTTGTCAGCTCCAGACAGTCCTTAAGCGAATGGTGCAATGGCCCTAGAAGTGTCAGCTCAGCTGACCTGCTCCACTTTCTCTTAGGAAAACACAAGGTCTTTTTTTGTGCTTTCTTTAAGGGAACTTTGCTTTCCAAGTGTGCAGTTGAGAAATTTAATGTTACAGGATCAGCTGAACCAAGTAGCAGGAAGAAACCCTTTGGTTTTGATACTGAAGAAAACATACATAGCGCTGGGGCAAACTGCTGATGGAAAACATCAAGGAAGATCTTAGACTCTTACTCCAGGGGATGGGGCCTAACAGCCAACTGGGCAGTAACCATATTTTGCTTCCATGAGACAGAGTGTTTTCTTTTTTTTTTTTTTTTTCTTTTTTTGAGATGGAGTCTTGATTTGTCGCCCAGGCTGGAGTGCAGTGGCACGATCTCCGCTCACTGCAAGCTCCACCTCCCGATTCACGCCATTCTTCTGCCTCAGTCTCCCGAGTAGCTGGGACTACAGGTACCCGCCACCACCCCCAGCTAATTTTTTGTGTATTTAGTAGAGACGGGGTTTCACTGTGTTAGCCAGGATGGTCTTGATCTCCTCACCTCGTGATCTGCCCGCCTTGGCTTCCCAAAGTGCTGGGATTACAGGTGTGAGCCACTGCGCCTGGCCAATCTAGTTAAGTCTTGGTCTTCTACATGTGTTAGAATGGTTTTAGCTTTATTGACAGAAAATTTGAATAAGGGTGGCTTCAGCAATATGCCAGGTCCCCGTTTGTAAAGCAAGCTGACAGAGGTACGTCTTTTCTCTCTAGGTATGGCCTTTCCTATCTTTGAGTTGAGGATAGCTATTAAAAATGGAGAGTTACACTGGGTCTTGTAATTGTGCTTCTGAGAATTGATTTTATACATAAATGTGAAACCTATTAAATAAATTACATTCCATCCTCTTAAAGGAATACAATACATCTCTCTCTCTCTCTCTTTCTATATATATATCTAGAGCCATTTTGGTTCTCATGATTAGGAGAGTGGGTTGTATTGGCATCTAGAGAGCTGGGATGCTGCTAAGCATCCTATAATTCATGGGACATCCCCTGACACCATCCACTATATATATATATATATTATTTTTATTTTATTTTTTTTAATGGAGTCTCGCTCTGTCAGTCAGGCTGGAGTGAAGTGGCATGATCTCAGCTCACTGCAACCTCTGCCTCCCGGGTTCAAGTAATTCTCATGTCTCAGCCTCCAGAGTAGCTAGGATTACAGGCACACGCCGCCATGCCTGGCTAAGTTTTTGTATTTTTCTTTTTTATTAGAGATGGGGTTTTGCCATGTTGGCCATGCTGGTCTCGAACTCTTGGCTTCAAGTGATCTTCCAACCTCGGCCTCCCAAAGTGTTGACATTACAGGTATGAGCCACCGTGCTTGGCCAATACAGCTATTAAGAATGAAACAAAAATCTTTAGATGGTATTGATGTTGAAAAATACCTAATATACATTATTAATTTGAAAAAAAGTTGTATAATAGTATATATACTATGATTACTTTTATGTAAAAGAATTGTATATAGACTCATTTGTATAGGTATCATACTATATATTTTTAAAATATGCAATACGTATGCTATACAATATTTAAAATTACAGCTAGGTACACATGTATGTGTCTGTATGTATTTATAAAACAAATATCCGTGGCTGGGCATGTTGGCTCACCCCTGTAATCCCAGCACTTTGGGAGGCCGAGGTGGGCAGATCACTTGAGATCAGAAGATCGAGACCATCCTGGCTCAAATGGTGAAACCCCGTCTGTATTAAAAATACAAAAAATTAGTTGGGCATGGTGGCAGGTGCCTGTAGTCCCAGCTACTTGGGAGGCTGAGGCAGAAGAATGGTGTGAACCCGGGAGGAGGAGCTTGCAGTGAGCTGAGATCGTGCCACTGCACTCCAGCCTGGGCGACAGAGCAAGACTCTGTCAAAAAA